>NC_044013.1:607500-1215000 GCF_900496995.4 Aquila chrysaetos chrysaetos
GTCTGGGGGTGACGAGGGGTGTGCAGCAGCGTTCTGTTACGGAGCGATGCGGCTGGTTCCAGCGATCCCAGCTGGTGACTGGCACCGCTTTCGTGAGGAGGATTTAGGGCTGGGTGCTGGGGAGCACTCCAGGTTTTACAAAAGCTGCCGAGGCCTTGTTTCCCATGCCCCTTCTCAAGGGCAGCATTCCTCTTTCAGCAAAACAAGTGGCATCCTTATCACGTTACGGCCTTGAAGCCTGTGGTAAGGCAAACACTTAATGGGGACTGGAGCGTAGGGGTGGCATCGTGTTCCCCTTCGCTGAAATCCTGTGAAGGTGCAAAGTGCTTGGAGTGTTCAGGTGAATGCAGAGTCTGGCATGCTAGCAAATACATAAATTTTCTTTATAAAAACATGCTTCTCAGAATGGTGTGACTTCTTAAATTGTAATTTCATTTTTTTTCCCTTAAAACACTCTTTGCAGGATGAACTTACTGCAGTGAATGTAAAGCAAGGCTTCAGTAATCAACCTGCCTTCTCTGGAGATGAGCATGGATCTGCTAGAAATATTGTCATTAATGCCTCAAAGGTAAGACAGGGCTTTTCAGTCCGAGTATACTCACTGAAATGAACCAAGTTGGCAGCGGTTGTACTTCATTCTTGACTGCTTTGCTTTCTGGTTGGAAGTCTTTGTATCAAAGCTAATTACAGAACTAATACAAGAATGTGGAGCTGTGTTTCTGCTACCTACTGTTATCAGTCTTCAGAGGAAAACATGGATGCCAAGAACAAAACGTAACTAGCACACTTCATTGTAGAAGAGACATTAATTTTTGCTCCTTTTCTTTTGTTTGCTTCACGTACAAAGACAGTAGTGACTCCTTCCCTGGAAGTCCCTAGTATTTCCACATTTTTAGGTTGCTTTGGTCTTGTATCTGTTTCATCAGGCTGTTTTCTGCCAGGAGAAACTGGTCACCGTGGTCCAGGTCTCTTGGAAATATATTCTTGGATTGTTTAGTGGGATTTGGCTTAGCTCTCCTGTGGGGTTTTTTGAGAGTCGAAGTGTGAGATACAAAAGAGCAATAAAAATGACTAAAATATTAGTTACTATCCTCCAAATTGAAAATTATAGCTGTTTAGAAAAAAAATTCCCATATTTCTTTGAGGGATCTGTCCAGATTCACGCACTCTCTCTTTTTTTTTTTTCCTGTTGTGAAAGCAGGAAGAAACAGTTTTGAAGGAGAGTCTTATCAAGAAGCTTATAAAAATGTTTTCAGACAAAGTAATTTTCTGCTGTTTGACTTTTAAAATATATAACTTTTTATGGCTTATTGGAAAATGCGAATTTACTTATACAGTGATGCTCTTTTATTTTAGCAGAAGAAGAGATACAAGTAAATGACAGGGTTGCTGTTGTTGAAATGTTAAAGGTTTTCCTGTTACACTTTTCTGATTTTGTTTTCTAGAATTGTTACCTGCAGGCACTTTCTGTCTTATATTTTAATTATTCGTGTTTTGACTATTGAACCTAACTGTTTGAAAAGTAAAACAGAAATTCACAAGGAAGTGCTTATAGTTATTTGGAAGATTCAAGTGCAGAATTACCAAAATAAGTTCAGTATCTCCTAAAAGCTTTTTGTAGGTTTTAAAATTACCCAGCTATGAATATATTTATTAGAAAATCAAACATTCTTACTGACAGGCCTAAAAACTAACTTCTGTTATAGTAATTTTGAAAAGGAAATAAGCTTACATTGGAAGTAAAACCTCTACTGTTTGGTTTTTGGTTTTCTTTTTTTTTTTTTTTTTTTCCCTGCTGTTTTGGGATTGAAAATACTGGGGAAGCAAATCTTGCAAAGCTTTTCATTCTGGAGGTATCGAGTGGTAGTGGAGGTGTTTTGAATAGAATTCAGAACTCTTCCTAGCTTACCCGAATTTTTGAAGTTTTGCCTGCCGTAACTGTTGATGGAAAGACAATGCATGCAGTTCTTGTGACAGTGTAGTTTGTTCTAAATAGAAGTGAAAAGCGTTCATTTACGCACTTCATGCTATGGTGAAGTGTAGAAGGGGAGGAATGTTCCGAGAGACTCTTAGGATACACTAAATCGGGGCCTAAGTCTGAGACCCTCATCTGCTGGAGGGATGTGGCTCTGGGCATTTGTTCGCAGTGACCTGTCCGAAATGGCAGCTGCATCTCTGGTATCTCTGAGGCCTGGTCGTCTTTGGCTTGGTTTTGCTGACCTGCAGCTTCTACAGTGATGATGCAGAAGTGTTGCACAGATGCTTAACATCATGAATCCCCATCTCCTAGCTGTAGGGAATTAAAGTGTAATCTTATTAGGTTGATAGCCTGGGCTAGAGTGATGACTACATCTATTCAGATGGAAATCTATTGTGCATTAATGTACCATAGATGCTTACTTACTGGGTTGTCATATGTTTTGCTTTTTTCCCCACCAGATTGGCGCTTACTTTAGCAGCATATTAGCGGAAAAGCTAAAACTTAACACTTTCCAGGACACAGGAAAGAAGAAACCACAAGTAAATGCCAAAGACAACTACTGGCTGGTTACTGCTCGGTCCCAGAGTGCAATTCACAACTGGTTCACAGATTTAGCAGGAAGTAAACCACTGACTCTTTTAGCAAAAAAGGTATCCAAAAACTCCTTCCTCTATTTCTTGGATATTGGATTGGGCTGTGAGAATAGGACAGTCTATCTGAACGTGCTGGATGTGGAATGGTGCTGGAGGCAGCTGCTGCTGTGCAACGTGTTCGCCCTCTGCAAGTAGGGTACCTGGGCAAAGGGGAACTTCTGATCTAACTGGGGAAAAGTTCCTCTGAATGACTATATTTCAGCTCAGGCATGTTTATCTTATTGACAGCCAGATTCTTTGCCTGTACACTTCACTTCAAGGGTCTCTTTCTCAAGCAAAGGAACAGTTTACAGAAGTTCTTGTGTCTGGCAAGGAGATAAAAGGCTAGGAAGCCGATGCATTCTTAAAAGAACCTGCCTGTTAACTCCAACTCCTTTGCATGCTTTTCACATTTAAATTTGTATTTGTATTAACAATCTTCTTTAAATGGTCTTATTAGTTGCATTCTTGTTTAAGTTTCCAATTAAGGAGAAGAATTCTTGATGCTTTGTAGCAATCTTTGTGTAACTGGAAAAGGCAATTCTGAGCTATCTTTTTGGACACTGTGTGCTGTTAAGAACAGCAGTACGAGATAAATTTGAAGTGGTCATTAAAACTCATCCAAGGTGGTATCTAGAACGCAGTAGCAAAGGGGCTGTTGTTCATGCCTTTCTTTCCTGAAGCTCTGTGTACAAGCAGCTAATCTGACAGTATCTGGGAGTTATTCTGAGTATAAATTCAACTGAAATAGGAAATTCTTATTCCAAGACTATTGAGCATAAATGTATCAAAATAACAGAAGGTACATGTTTCAGCAGTTTTTGGTCTGTTGCTATGCAGTTGGTGAAGAATGTGTGCTGCTTTGCCACCAACAGAGCCACCAGAAAAACAAGAGCTTTGCTGTGGCAAGCACGCCACCACCTTGAAGTTTCCCCCTAACTTTCTGAGAGGTTAACTTTGTGACTAGAACTGCTAGAGAGTTTTCTTTTCATGATTTAAGCTTTTTTTTTTTTTTTAAATAACCAGATTTATAAACCTGCTGATAACAGTAAATAAGCATGTTAAGTACACTGAAACTGATTCTGTAGAGTCCCTAGACTGACTGCTGAAGAGCATTACAGCAAAGGGTCAGCGCTTTGTTTGCTGCTCTCTTCAGCATTGATGCACCTTTGTTCTCCAGGCACTCTGCTAGAAAGGTTGTGTATGCCTGAAGGAGTAATGAGGATTTTTTGGTAGGGGATAGTAAGCGTAGCATTTGTGCCTCCACTCCTTTCTGTCTCCACTGGGTATGAAATGTCTTGTTCTCATATATATTGCTTTAAAAATGCATTTTAAAATTATTCTACCTTTATGCAGAAAGGTGTAAGGATTGCTGTGACCAAATAGGGTGACTCTTTACCTGGAGGTCTTGTGGGACCAGCCCCATTGTGTGCGTGGCCAGTGCAGGCAGTATTAGCTGGCCAGGCTGTGTTTCCCTGGTGTGCTCTGGTTATTACGGACTCCTCTGAACCAGGGGCACCCATGAAACTGGCAGTGTCTGTGTAATTGAACCCTCACCCAAAACCTTGATGTATGTCCAAATATTTTCCAGAGGTTCTGAGCATCAGCTTGCAGGACTCTTTCTGCACCGTGGATGTCTTTGGCTGTGTCGAGAGGTTTGCTAGTGGCCCTGCAGGCATCTCTGAGTGGGAAAAGGATGCTCCAGATGAAACCTGGGGGAAGTGTGGGGCAGCATCTCTTTTTTTGTCAAGTCTCTCAGTTTCTGTGTATCTAGACAATGGGTGTTGTCAGTGTAGTGGGTTCCTAGGTTGGTGAAGAGGTCTCCCGCTCTCCAGGTAGCGCGGGGTTGAGCGGAGGAGGCCTGGGCTCACCTGCAGGTGCCAGCTGCTGTTTGGACTGTGTGCTATAACTTGCTTCCCGTTTCATTTCAGGTTCCTATTCTCAGTAAAAAAGAAGATGTTTTTGCTTACTTAGCAAAATACTCTGTGCCACTGTTGCGAGCAGCATGGCTGATCAAAATGACATGTGCCTACTACGCTGCTATTTCTGAAGCTAAAATCAAGAAACGCCAGGCCACTGACCCAAATATTGGTAAACATACATCTCTAATGTCTAAATGCGTAATAATAATAGCTGAAGGGGCCTGCTCCTCTTGTTCATGGCTTTTGTGTTACTAGGCGTCCAGAGAGGAATCTTTGTAGTGGGAAGGGGAATAAAAATTCTTTTAAATCAGTTTTGCTTAGAAATGTGTGTCAAAGAGTACAAAGAGCCATGCAGCATAAATACTGCCCTGTTGGCTGCTTCTCCTCCCAGCTGATTCCTCCCTAAATCTCCAGGCTCAGCATCTGAGGAGTTGACTGTGCTGCGTCTTCACCACGGGCACCGGTCTCTGTGGGGTTGCAGGAGTGGCAAAGGCTGCGCTAAGATAAATGTTACTGGGGACTGAATAGAACTGCTAATTTAGAAATGTGGAATGAAATGCGAATTTCAAAGCTTATTTAATAGAACATAGGTGGCAATGTATTTATTTTAAGTAATAACCTTAAATGACACCATCTGGCACCAAGCCAGCAGGTCAAGCGGTGAACACCTTTAAGGTGTTCACAGGTACTTTAACTATTATCAAGGTTGTAGTTTTACTCTCACAGTTTACATATGCTACCTACAGCTCTTCTGTCTGGAATAAATGTTTTCCTTCTTTGTCCTGAAAATAACTGTGCTCAGAACAGACAAATTTACTGCTGTTTAGCAGCATCTCTGGACTGCTGTGAGAAACGTCTACCTCTTTCTGCCAACTCGTTCTGTTGTTTCTTTCAAACTTTGCTTTGTGTTTGGTTTTTTTTTTTTTTAATTTTATTTTATTTGTACACTCACGATACACATTTTCACTTTGAGTTCCCAGTTAAAGCCCCAGAAGTATATTTTCAATTTTCTAACAAACATCCTAGGCTTGTTCTTTGGTGATAGTTCTAAAAATATTTTTAAAAACCAGTCTGATTTTTAGAGACAGAGAGCAAGGGGGCGGGCAACGTGTGTGGCTGGCAAGAAGGAAGAGAGACACCTGGCCAGATACCAGGTCAGGTTGGTGCCTCCATTGGTGTATGAACTCTGGGAGGCTGCCGTACTGGGGTTAGCTTCTCTGTAGTGAGGTCAGTGCTGTTTGGGTGGGAGATTAGCACAGCTCCCCACTCCTCCTTCCGACACGGGATGGGTTCAGGCTCTTTTGAGCTGAGTGTTTTGGCACTACCAAGTGGGGCTGCGTGACTCGCTCTTTCCTTCTCTCAGCTTCCTCTTCTGCCCTTTGCACCAAGGGATGCTGAAACAGCCCCTCTCTCCAACCTCTCGGGTTGTCTTCCCTGTTCTCTTGAATGACCTAAGTATTTTTGGGGGTAGACCCTAGCAGGAGGCTCGGAGCAGGCAGCGAGAGCAGGCTGATCGCTTTCCTCATCTGTCATGAGTAGCTGTGCTGGTGATAAGGGAGCATCTGTGGCTCCCCTCCCCTCCTTGGGAGACTGCAGTGGTGATGCTGGGCACCAAGACTGGGGCTGTTCCGTTGCTTGGGATGCGTACTCGTTAGGGTGTAGTTAAAACAAACACCTTCTTTCTTGGTCGTCTGGGAGTGGGGGAGAAAGGGGAGTAAGGAGGAGGTGAGAAAAGCTAAGGTTGTCTACTCCGTTGCGATAAATTGATCTAGACCTAGTTTGCTCTGGCTGTGAGTAGTAGGTCTTTAAAATAAAAGGAGTTGGTGCTTACTGGGAAGGCGCAAGGCAGTGGTGTGTGCTGGAGGGCAGGCGGGTACTCGTGCTCTGGCTCTGCTTCAGGCTGGTGCCGTGGTGGCACCCGCTTTGCCGCGAGGATGAACGAAGCCAGTGAGAGCGTCTGTGGGCTGAGGTGCCCGCGACTTTTAGCGGCGAGTACGCTGAGGTAGGTTACTGAAGATTACGTCCTCTGTCCAAATTCCCTGTTTTGCAAAGGTTGTTGAGAGCTTTCTGGGAAGAAGTTTGCTGTGGGTTACTGAGCAGCCTTTGACAGTTCCCAAAATGTTTTACGTCTGTGCCTCAGGTAACAGAAAGGCAGTTGTATTGTTTCTGACTCAGTGGCACAGAGATACTGGTATCTGCTTTGGGAAAATTATTCTTTCATACTGTCACATGAAATAGGCTTGAAGTAGTGAATTTGGAATTGTTTTTCCAAAAGCGAGTGAAAGTTTGAAGTAAATGTAGTTAAAACTGCTCTGTGAAAACACTAAAACCCACTAGCCTCATACAGAAGTTGCAGTGGATTTGGATAGAAAAGCATTCAACATATAGTCTGTATATGTTGACAGAACTGCCACCTACAAATACAAAGGGAAAAAAAAGAATGAATGTGTTAGCTGAAGTCTGAGGTGGGTAGTAAACAGCAAAAATAGTTGTGTTTGAGAGTGGTGGTTCCTGTAACTCTGACAGTAAACAGGCTTAGGTTGTCAAAGCAACTGCATTATGTATTCATAAAAGAGTGTGCTCTTCTAAAATATGCTGCATGCTGATTAAATACAGCTCTGTCAGATGTTTGTCTCTGAGATATTAACAAATATCCTTGGTTGTTCCAGTTACTGTTAAGAGAATGCCTTCCTTAAAATTCCTCTTTTCCCAAAGCTTATGTGTATGACCAAGCAAGTTTACTTTTGTTCACTAATTTCTCCAAGTTAGACTAAATACAGAATCACTGCTGAAGCAGAGAGAGAAGCTGATAATTTTTTAGTAGGTTTGTGTATTTGTTGAACAGCGCCTACTGACTTATCTAGGACAAAGGAATGATAATCAGTCTTACTTGCAGACCTCTGCAGTGTGCTGGTCACTCTGACCTAAGAAACTGCTCCTGAGCTTTTGCATTCTCGTCAGAATAAAAATCTGGAGGAGTTGTCTGTTTCAGAGTGGTTATAGAAAGAACAGTTTTGTATCCCGTTGCTTGTGCAAAGTCCCACTGAATTTTATGTTGGATATATTTGGAGGGGGAAGGAAGAGGGGAATAAAGGTCCAGATGGAAGGAAGTAATGAAGTATATTTATTTTGCGTATTTCAAAGCTGTTTTGTGGCTGAATGCTGAAATCTGATGAAAGAGACAGGTGATTCCCTAAAGGCATACCTTGTGTCAGTGCTTTTTACGTCATGCTAAGCTAGCAGGCTACTTGCACACTTGACAGCATCTGTGCTTTGAGACCAACGCACAGGACAGGCACGTAAGAAGCCCATTAATTTGCAATACGTGCTGCAACTGGGGGTTAATGTTTTGGAGGAGTATTTTTGATGACAAGGGCAATATAAGTTTGTTTCAATTGTCACTGTGAAATAAACCTTTTATCACCTGAAGTGTTCTAATTGTAAACATATTTTGTAGAATGGACTCAAATTATAACCAGATACCTTCGAGAGCAGCTGGCAAAGGTTGCGGAGTTTTATCATGCGACTTCCAGCCAAGGCAACAGCTCTGTAGTGATGCCTCAAGAGATGGAACAAGCCCTGAAGCAGTGGGAATATAATGAAAAATTGTCATTTTATATGTTTCAGGTAATACTTTAAGAAGTGCATGGATTTTTTTTTTTTTTTAAGGTTACCGTTCTTGGAAAGTTCCATTTTAGAACTTAGTGGTAGCTTTTGTCGTGAGACTTGCATAAATTGTAAATGCTAATTTATTTTAAAGATTTGCTAGCTGAAAAAGCTTTGATTTGCTGAGTGTGCTTGATTGCGATTGCAGCAATGTACTCAATTATTCTCTCTTCTGTATTATCCCATCTTTTAAGGGCGTTTTTAATGAATGTGGATCAGGCTGAGGCCACCGTGGCACATGAAGCCTTAGGCGTTGGAGGGGTGGCCTGGCTGTTCAGTTCCACATGGTTCTAGCCCAGAATAACTCTCTGGTTGTTTCTACCCAAGGATAGAAATAGCAGAAGGGTTGCCAGGAGGGAGTCTATGTGTCAGCAGTAAATCAGGCAGCCTGCTGAATGTGAACTGCAGGCTTCATTGGTGCTGTATGCAATTGCTTCCCTGTCCCTAGGGCTGCCGTGATGGTGCCTCGTTCCTGCACGTGTAGTGGTGGTTGAGAGTCGTGGTAGCTCTGTGCTACCAGAAATGAAATAAAACTTGTAATTACACACCTGCTTGTTTAGTGGTCCCAGTTAATATGTGATGTGTTATTTTAAATCCTTTAAGGAAGGAATGCTCGAGAGACATGAGTATTTGACATGGATACTAGATGTTTTGGAAAAAATCAGACCCACTGATGATGATCTTCTTAAGCTGTTGTTGCCGCTAATGTTGCAGGTACATGTATGTTTTAAAGCCCAAATCAATATAGGTGTATGTCATGGTTTAACCCCAGCCAGCAACTAAGCATCACGCAGCCACTCACTCGCTCCCCCCCCAACCCACTGGGTTGGGGGAGAAGATCGGAAAAAAAGTAAAACTCGTGGGTTGAGATAAGAACAGTTTAATAGAACAGAAAAGAGGAAACTAATAATGTTAATAACACTAATAAAATCACAATAGTAATAATAAAAGAATTGGAATATACAAACCAAGTGATGCACAATGCAATTGCTCACCACTCGCTGACCGATGCCCAGTCAGTTCCCGAGCAGCGATTCCCCCCAGGCCAACTCCCCCCAGTTTATATACTGGGCATGACTTAACATGGTATGGAATATCCCTTTGGCCAGTTTGGGTCAGCTGCTCTGGCTGTCCCTGCTCCCAACTTCTCATGCCCCTCCAGCCTTCTCACTGGCTGGGCATGAGAAGCTGAAAAATCCTTGACTTCAGACTAAACATTACTCAGCCACAACTGAAAACATCAGTGTTATCAACATTCTTCTCATACCAACCTCAAAACATAGCACTATACCAGCTACTAGGAAGACAATTAACTGTCTCCCAGCTGAAACAAGGACAGTGTGATTCATACATGTTAAACAATTTTAATACTTGCGGTGGTAAAATCTATACAAACATTTTTACTTAGGACATTTAGGGAAATATATTGCACATTTGGAATTCATAAACACCTTCAAAATGTTCATGCTTTATAATCCTTAGCTTGCATTGGTAGAATGATTCTGTTACTGTAGCTGGTCCTGGAGGGCAGATGAAGTTTTTAGGAGACAGAAGTATAGATTTGCATTTGAGCTGCTCTTTCGTTTTTTAACTTCTGGAGTCTTAAATACTGGGGTAATCCCTTCTAGTTTGTGCATGTTCAATGTTAGATTGTTAAAGAAAATGAATACATGGAGTACACTGTGTAGTAAACTGTGCATTTTTTTTTTTTTAATTTCAGTATTCGGAAGAGTTTGTTCAGTCAGCTTACCTATCCCGCCGCCTTGCTTATTTTTGTGCCAGACGCCTATCTTTATTGCTAAGCGATGGTCCCAGCCTTGTAGCTGCACACTCTCCTCATGTGATGATGGGACCAAGTAACCCTCCTCTGGCAGCCCCCAGCCCGAGTGCCCCCGGCCCCGTGGTGAGCCCGGTACAGCTGGCCTGCTCAGATTTCCTCTCCTGCCCTCAACACCGTCCACTGGTGTATGGACTCAGTTGTATGCTGCAGGTAGGCCAGCCTTCTGTTGCTCTTTGTTTTCTAGGCTATAACCCTTCAGTTTACGGGAAAACAGAGTGGGTTTTGGGCATGAGAAGGTGCGCTGGTTGTGGTTTGAAACGTGCCTGTGTCCGTTAAAGGGTGAGGGCTGAGCGGGTCTGGGGGGAGCGGGAGGACGGGTTCTCCACAGCGGCTGAGGCGCGATGGCGGAACCACCTGGAGAAGCTTGTGCTGTCCGTGCGTCTGTCCGCATCCCTGCTGCCAGGGATGGCCAAGCCTTTCCTCTGTGACGGAGTGTTTCTGGTTGCAGTAATGCTCTGCGCGTCTCGTCACGTTCTCATCACCAGCGAACCTGCGGGTTCTGCCAGACCCCGTCCGTCCGCTGAGCGCGGCTGGACAGAAGACAGCACCATACTGACTCCTGCAAGCTCTAACCTTTGAGGATTTCCTTGCTTCTTCCAGCTTCCAAGTCACCGGTGCTTGGTGCCACTGCGGGCTGCTTCGTTTTGGTTTTGCAGAATTACGAGCAGTTTATATTGCCTTATCAACTTCCACAGTTTTTGAAACTGTGGAACACAAGAGACTGTTCACTTGCGCTTGTTGCTCGGCAATAGCAGGATTGTCAAGAGAGTAATTATTTTCTAAAAAAGGACTTGTATGATGAGCTGTGGTTGGTTGCCTTCCTGAGCGCTGACCTGGTGAGACTTCCTCAAACCCTCCTGCCGTTGTCTGTTCGGTTGTCTGTCTTTGGGGGTTGCACAGAGATGCCCTCGTGGTGGTGGTACCAGGAGGATGCTGATGCTCACAGGATCACAAAATCACAGAATGGGTGAGGTTGGCAGGGACCTCTTCAGGTGGTGTTGTCTACCCCCATCCCGTCCCCACTGCCTCCCCAGGCAGGGTCAGCCGGAGCAGGTTCCCCAGGTCCACGTCCAGCTGCATTTTTAATGTCTCCACCACCTCTCTGGGCAACCTGTTCCAGTGCCGGACCACCCCTGCAGTAAAAGAGCACTTTCTTGCGGTACGCAGCTCCCTCCCCGAGGGCTGCTGCTTTCTCGTAGTCGTCGCAGTGCGGGAAGCCCAGAGCCCGGAGGCAGCCGGGCTGTACTCTGGGCGGTGCTGTCTGAGGGAGGAAGGTGGGAGAGTATCCGCATCCCTCTCTGCTGAGGGTGCGAGAGTCAGGAGGTGAGATCCCGTCTGGCTCTCAGCGTGCCATGACTTTTTTCCTCCTGAACATGGATCTGTCCTGGGAATGTCAGCGTTTGTCTCCATCCCGGGCTGCTGGGGTGTGCTTGTGTGCTCTGGCAGCTTTACAGCTTGTCTCTATGTGCTGGTTTTAGCAACACAGCTGGTAATTTTTCTGCTCTTCCCGTACTGTTTGGGTTGTGTATGTGTGTGTGTTTTCTCTGCTCTTTTTTCTGCCCCTTTTTCTTGTGCTACCAAGCGGGTCCAGAAGACAGCCTGGATTCAGACAAGCTCTCCATCTTTTCAGAGGAGCCTTGCTCTAGGCAACGTTTTTGCTAAGGTGCTGCTTTGTAATCCAGATCTGGAATGGGAGAGCTTCCCAAGAAGTAAACCAGCAGTCTCAAAAATAAACATCTATAAGATGAATCAACGTCTGTAATTTTAGATGGTATTTAAGGTCTGACCCTAAAACACCAAAGCATTCTGCTTTTGCGCTGTACAATACCAAGTGCTACAGGGTAATAGGTACCTGCTGGCAAGCTGGTGTAAAATGACTGTTTTGAAGCGTGTCAATGCAAAATCTTTCTTTTGAAGTAAGTCTTAAGTTCATGGTGCATTTCAATGACTTTTTTGTGCTTTAAAATCTTGACAGAAGAGTTGATTTTAATTAACTTCTTACATTTTAATTTTTCACATGTAGCTTCTTTCTGTAAGTTGAATACCAAAATGAATTCTTTTTTCTAAAGCCCATTCACGTTTCATAGAAAGGATCTGACTGAAAGGAACTTTTGGTGATGTTCTTTGACAGCGTTATGAAAGCAATACAAATGGGAATCGAACGTCTATATATTTAAATAATTTTTTTAATAATGAAGGAGGAAAATAATACAGTAGTTGAATTTCCTCAAATGGATGTTTTAAAGTAATTGTGTCTAGGCCTGTCTTTTTGTTTCTTTCACTGTAGTATAGACTAAAAGTGATTCTAGTCTCATGGACTCTCTTATTGTTGGTATTGTCTATCAAATGTGTTTAGAAAAAGAAATTACTTCTGTTTTGTACTATTGCTTGCAGACTGTAACTCTTTGTTGCCCAAGTGCCTTGGTGTGGAATTATTCCACAAATGAAAATAAGAACGTTAATCCAGGCTCACCTCTGGATTTACTTCAAGTTGCTCCATCTAGTTTACCTATGCCAGGTGGAAATTCAGCATTTAATCAGCAGGTAAGCTTTTTTCATTGTCAGATTATTAAGGTCTGGTTTATATCCCAAATAATGATTTGTCATCATTAGGACTACAGCCAAGTTTAGATATTTCTGTAGGTCTAGTTTCAAGACTAGTGTTGTGCTAGTTTTTGATGACCTTACTTTGTACTTCATTCAGGTACTGATTTTGTGAAAATACCAGGAATTTTATTTACATTCAGATGTTTTCTGTTGTTAAACTGAAATTACTTTAAGATGTAAAATGGCAAATAAGAGGAAAGTTGGCGTACCATATTGTGAGATGTATTCAGACTATTCAGACACGCTGAAAGTTATCTTTTGCTGGGTTGAATGTGAGAAAAGACGTTTTATTGTACAAGATGATTTGTAACAGGCAAAAACATTTGAACAGAATGTACTTCAGTTTGTTGTTCCCAAATGTAGGGAGTGTTGTGGAACACCATAGGGCACCTTGCTCCTGCTGAGAAAGCTGTCACAAGTTTGAAATGAAAATTGAGACTTCCCACCACTAGCTAATTAGCATCTTTTTTTTTTTTTCACAGGTTCGGGCAAAGATTTATGAAGTAGAACAGCAGATAAAACAAAGAGGTCGTGCCGTGGAGGTGCGGTGGTCTTTTGACAAGTGCCAAGAATCAACTGCAGGTAAGACAACTCGGAATGAAACGAATGTTGGGAGCTTTAGGGTTTACATCTGTTCTTCTTTGAGTGTAATCTTGTTGCATCATGATTAATTCCAGTAATAGATTTGACAGATGGATGTAATGCCATGTCTTCCTGTGTAAACGTTTTTTTCTCTTTTTTTTTTTTTTTTTTTTCCTCCCCCTCCTCTCTAACTCCCATCTCTAGGGGTGACCATCAGCCGAGTTTTGCACACCTTAGAAGTGTTGGATCGGCATTGTTTTGACAGATCAGATTCCAGCAATTCAATGGAGACACTTTATCATAAGATTTTCTGGGCAAATCAGAATAAAGATAACCAAGAGGTAATGGCTACATTCTCCTCTCACTTCATAATCTGTAGACAATGGATTTTATTTTTACATATGAGACTTGTGTGTATGTGTATATTTGATACAAAAGCTTTGTGTTTTCTTGCTGTATTTTTTCTTTACTACTTGACATTTGGTTTATTAGGAGAAAACAGCTTTTGCTGTTGTAACTGAATTCTTCAGTTCTACGTACAGTAAACCTCATTTAGGAGAAATGATCTATCAAGGTTTTGTGGTTTGTTTTTTGGCTGCTGCCAAGTAATATTCCGGATTATTGTCTGATAACAACTTTTATATCTATTGTAGAAAGTAGTAAATTAATAGGTTAAGAACTATAGTAAAATAATCTAAAACTACATCCTCTTATGTTTTTTGATATTTTTACCTGTGCTCCTAGAACCATTTTCAGAGATCATAAAAATCTTTAACGTTTGACTTTTTTTTTGTGCGCAGTGCAGGTGATAATGTCACTGGGTCTATGTATAATGTCAAACTCTTGAATTTCCTTGGAAAATGTTTGGGGAAAAGAAGTAGTAGACAGCTTTAATAATACATTGTTGAAGGAAAATTTTAAAGTGGAAAATACTAGTGAATCTGTCATAGCTGCTCATGTTAATGTTGTAAAAACTTTTATGCAAAATGGCTTGGTTTTTTTGAATGTGCCTGTGTTTGGTTCATGACTATATGTTCTCAGTGGTTGAAGGTCATAATTCAAGACCCTCTATTGCACAGAAATACTGTGTAATAATTGTCAATCAGCATTTTAATGACTTTGCCATAAACAAGCAGAATATATTGTTGGGGGGATAACATCTCTAGAGGTATTTCCAGAGAGATATACGTGCCAACAAACTCTGTATGTGAAGCTCAGAACCGGTAGGTGAGAGTGAAATGCTTGCCAGTGTTGTCTTTGTATTGCAAATACACTATTATGGTAATGAGAGAGAAATAGAGGAAGGAGAACTGTTATAGCAGGCAGATGAAGTTGTTAAAAGTTCTTAACCCTAATGCTTGGATGAAATCAGGAGTTTAACACACAAATATTTTTGTATTTTTAAAATGGGTAGGGTGTGATATGCTTTATCGTTTGAGTGTTGGCTTTTTGTTTTCACCTGCTTTTAGGGGCAGATGATGTGGTTCCATGCTGTTGCCATTCTGCATTTGTATTTGTATCTTTTTTTTCCTTCTCCCTGTCTGTACTCCAAAAAGTTTTTCTGACTTCCAGCTACAGTTGTGCTAACAAACCGTTTCTTTGTGTTTCAAAAGGCAGTGTTGGTAGGGAGGCTTTTGAAAATAAGGTAATTATTCGGTTCTTATTGTAGGTTGTCTGCTATTACTGCCTTTGTTTTATGGTACTTTCATGACTTGAGGTTGGGTTGCCTTGAAAACATGCCTGTTTTGGCCCCTAAACAGCTCTCTTGAAGATGTGCTCCCCAGTTCTGGGTATCAGACATTTTTATGAAGGTTTGTCTAGTTAATTTGCAGGGCTACCTATCTTGTATTGGCATAACATTTTACTCTGAGATGAAGAATGCCGAGTAGGAATAAAGCGTTAACATATGTAAGTGACGGTGCGCCTATGTTTGCACAGTACTCACAGGAGACTGTAGGCAGAGCAGAAGCAAAGAAGATGCTGACTTGTTTCTGAGAAAAGGAAACTTTGAAAGTTTCAGTCTTACCTTACTGGGTCTGGAGCTGATGTGAAATTAAACTTTTAAATTATCTGCAGCTTCTTAACCTCCTCTGGAGTTTTCAAGACTGTTAGTTGTGGCTTGGCTCGAGCTTAACTTTTGGCAGCTAGGCAAGAGGTTTCCCTGGGATGCCGAATGCCCGGTTGATGGTACTTGTGCATTTTGAGGTTTGAACTTCCACAGTTACACTCGAGTTACCGGTGTAGTGTTTAGCTGCCTACCTCCCTGCCCCGCGCCCCGGAGAAGGGCTGCGGAGCCGCTAGACGGCCGCTGGATGTCGGCGCCTTCCCGCAGTGACTGCGCGTCGGCTCCGGCGCTGCCAGGTTCAGCGCGCAAGGGTGTTGCCACATGCAATGCCATTTGTCCTTTTTTATCTCCGTTTCCTTCCCCCTTAATGAACTTAGGCTGTTTTTTCGTGGTGGAAAAGGCTGTAAGTTACGAGGTTGTGTATGCTCTGTTTTCAGCTGGCAGCGCGTGGAAGCCTGTCAGGACTTTTATTTTGTAAAGATGTCCATCACTAGGATGTCTGCCTGCTGACGTAGTTATTTAAAGCAAAATGTACTTTGAAGGACAGCTATCTACTACCCCCGTTTTGACGTGAGCCCGACTGGAACATGTTTGGATCCTATTTCCTGTCCATTTTTCCTGCTGGACTGCAAAACGTTGTCATGAAGACTGCAAATGATGCCAGTGCAAGTAGGTATGAGAGCGGTGCTCCAAAGCACTTGGCGCGTGCTGGAGCGGAAGGAAGGTGGCTCCTGCTAAAAAGTACTTAGGTTCTGAGAGAGACCGCAAATGGGTAAATGTGCTCAGGATGCTGCTTTTATACACACTATTGAACTTTAATATGTAACTCATGACTTCCAAGTGTCAGAGCCAAAGTAAGACTTGGGGGAAGGGGCTGGAATGAGGGAGGGCAGGCGGGTGTAGACAGGTTAGCTGGAAGGCCAGGTGCCCTGGGCCCTGCGGGGAGAAGAGCTGCTTTTCATCCCACAGGGAGATGCAGAGGAATGGTGCTGAAGGCTGGGATCTGGTGGCATTGGCAACAGAACGTGAGAGAGCAAAACGGAGAAAAATCTGGAGTGAGGGGCTGAGCTGTGGCCACACATTGAGTTTGAGTAGGATGTACAGGGCAGATGGATGGCAGGCATTGAACAGAGCTCAGATTCTGAGCATCATGGTGCGTATGACAGAGGTGGCACACTTGAAGCTGCGTGAGAAAATGTGATATTAAATCCACGTTTTGACCAAATGAACAAACCCTCCATCCTTGACCTCGAGAGAGGCCACGGAAGTGGGAGGAGAATGCAGTGCTTCTCCGGTGACTTGGAGAAGACTTAGCATGGAGGAGCACTGATTGCATTATTAAATGCTGCATTATTAAGCAGACTTAAACAGGAGATAGGAATTGCATTGCAGTTTCTCGCCGACTGTCCCTGTGTTTTAAGAGTGATGGTCCCTGTGTAATCCCATAGAAATAGCTTCGTCTGAGCCTTAATCATGGATCACAGCCTGGGTGCTCTTGTGTGGTAGGTGTCCTTACAGGCACGGGGCTTCCGTCAGGCTTTGTGTGCAACCCAGAAAGGGGCACTTACTACATCTGTCAGATGCTCTTTATCTTGCAGCTTTTTATCCATGAAGTTCCACATGATAATAACAGTTGTTGAATTCTTTTGGTGTGAAGGTCTGACAGCCAATAAAAATGTAATATCACAATTAATACAGTAAGAACGATGCTACCTTGTGAGTATGACCATGTGCACAGTAACACAAAGGACCTTCCATTTCTAATTCCGTTTCACTGACTTGTATAGAGTTTCTCAGTAGATTTCGCTGAGTAGGAGGACTTGAAATCTAGAAATCTGTGACGTGGCATAAAGCAGTAAATTCACTTTCATTTGAGATGGTATTGCAGAGAAAACTACTGGCCTTATTTATAGCCGCAGGTATTTTACATCTGACATTTCCTTGACTCAAAACATCTCTTCTGCACAGCTCCAGAATGATTACCACTGTGGTGGTTATTGTGGAGGTAACTTTAAATAAATAAATCCAGTAAACAGTTTGTATTGCTACCATACAGTTTTAAATTAGAGTAAAATTGTATTACACTCCATCCAGATTTGGAACACCTTTGATTCCTCTTTACTCCGTTTTAAAGATCACTCCCTCTGAAGGCCTGAGTCAATTTGTGCAAAAATAGAGTCCTCAGAAGAGTAAGCTAGAGAATGCAATAGCGACTTTTTCGTAATGTCTATGAAAACTCCTCTTTGAGTTTACCTGTCATCTTCCTGTGGCTTAAACCCACTCAACTCTCATCTAACTTTTGGTCTACCTGTATTTTATTATCTGTCATAGTCTTTCACAGGTACAACTAAGGAAGGGAATTGAGAAAGGAAATTTTTTTTTTTTTTTTTGTGTCTTAATTTGTTTTGTTTTAGAATGGTTGGCGAGACTTTTTAATTTGTCGGTCTTCTGTGTAGAAAAATACAATTTGGTTAAGTATAGTTTGAAATACACCTGAGCAGTGGGAGGGATACCTGGTAAGTGAAACTTCATACCAGTATTTTCTAGCTAGTATGCAGTAGTAAATGGATGAAAGGAGAGAGTGCTTGATTTTTTAAGGAGTGATGTTGAATTTCTTGAAATCATTATATAGAATCCTGAAACTTCATGGGTATTTGTGTGCTCGGATTGCTTTTAAAGTTTAGGTCTCTGAACTTCTATTTAGGTCTTGCTTCTCATGTTGTCTTTGAAGTCCAGCTGAATTCTTATGATGCCAAGAGATGTTTTTCATTTTGGAGTGAAAAAGTCCTGTTTTGAACTTGGTTCTCACGAATAGAGCTTGTTACAAATGCAGAGTTAATATTTGTCTTTCTGAGATCACTTTGCTGGAAATGAAACAAACAAAAAAACCCACCCCAACCCCGCTGTGTCTGTGGGAAAGGAGGTCTAATGATGCCTTTTTAGTTAGTAAGCTACAATTTAACAGTTTGTTACTCAGATTCAGGTCCTTTACATAGTACCTTAGGATGCATGACGGGTAAGAGAGACAAGATGAGCAAAATAAAATGAACTGAAATATCTGCAGAATCAGAGTCTATTTCCACAAGCACTGAGAAAATAGAGCATGTTCTGAGCATTCTTGTAATATTTTTAATAATGTAGTTAGCATTAGTTCAGTTGCTCGAATTGCTTAGTTATCTGAAGCTTGTTTATGTGGGTATTTTCACCCTTTATTATTTCAGTAAATCCAACATCAGATTCCTGCACACCTAAGTGTCTGAGGGAGTTAAAGTACAAAATCTCTCTGGAAGGGAAAAATTTATTCTGTGACTTAACTGATGGGGTCCTTGAAAAGAACACACAGATTGTTTTCTCTTTTTATATTAGACAACTTCAAAGCAGTGATTAATATTTTCTTGAACATGGTCTCATAATTTAAAGCAAATATGCAAATTGTACTCCAATAAAAAGGTTTGTCTTTGAGCTGTTTTTAGCGCTGCAGTGTGTAGGTAGAGCCTGCCTACCGTCCTGTAACAATTTTGTCCCTCTTGGGCTGCAGTCAGAGGCATTTCTTCATATTCTGTATTTTAGTCTGCACTGCCAGTGTCAGTGCATTTAGTTGATTTAAAAAACCCAGACTTTTGAGGACAATGTTTCCACAGAGAGTAGTGCACCTTGAAAGCTCCTTTGTGGCAGATATCCAGACGTGTTTTCAAATAGAATGAGCTGTCCTGACTTTCTGTGAGTGGAGCTAATTTGCGTGGATTTGGGATTCTGAGCCAGACATTTGTGGATGGCACGGGCCCATTTTTCTTCCTACAAAAATCTAATAGCGCTCTTGTTCCTGGCTCTTGTTCCCTTTAGAAAGGTGGGTTGTACTAACAAATGTCGCTGTATTGTACCCCTTCTTTGTCTCTTCTGATAAAAATACGGCTTCTGAAAACCCTTTCTTGTCTTCTTAAAAAGCAGATTTGGAGTTTAGATAGTCTACCTTTAAAAATAAAAAGCTTAGTATTTAAAGGGAATGTTCTTAAATGATAAAATTCTACAATATTAGAACTAAAGCAGCTCTGTGTATTGAGACTGAATCCTATCACATTAGGAAGCAATTGGATTTTTTGTCGTTGTTTTTTTGTTAACCTTCTTCATGATTGAAGGACAGACTGGCTTCCTGTGACACAGACTTGACTTGTGAAAAGCACCTGCTCAGATTTGTTGAACGATTTGATTGAATACATTATCTTCCTGTTTTGAAAGGAACAGGACTAGCCATATAAATATGTATATAAATATATATACACCGCCCCCCGTGTATATACGAAGTATCTCCTTTATATCTTCCGCAGGCATCTATGACCTGCATAAGAGCACACCTGCTACAAGCTGTTTTTCTTCCCCTTCTAGCCCAAGAAGCAGCAGCGTGTCTCGGGGCAGGAGGAAAGGTTTTTCGGGTGCCGTTCACCTCTCTCCCTCGAAAGGCGTCGTGTCGCGGTGGCGTGAGAGGCGGCGAGTTCCCGTAAGCGGCTCCGAGCGCAGGGAGGGTGACCCGCCGGGCTGGCGGCAGCTCCTCGGGTACGCGACAGCCCGGGGAGCAGCGGTGGCAAACGGCACGGGCATTCCCTGGCAGCACTGGGTCAACACCTGGCTGCTTTCCAGAGCGGTTTCGGTGAGGTGCGGGGAGGTTGGGGTTTCCTTTTGCTTAGTGATTTGAGCTGCTGGGTGTTACGCCCTGCTCTTCCTGCCTCCCCCACGAAAAGGTAACTGCTGCAGTCCAGTGCCTCAGCGGTGGCCTTAGCTAGCGCAAAGTCAAACCAGTTCCTCAGCAGCAAATTTTAATTAAATAATAAAAGCACGGACTAGCGGGAAAAGGGCTGAGCGTTATGGAAAGCGGAGGTTTAATAGTACTTTTGGCTTCCTATCTCCACACCTATCAGGAATGGTAACATTTAATACTTTCCTTTTAATCCTTTCCTGTGTTTCTAATTGTGGTGCTTTTTTTTTTTTTTTTTTTTTTTTTTTAAACAAAAATCATCTCTTTTCTTCATCCACCTTCTGCTCCAGTTGTAAATTGGTGGAAATGAGGCCTTTGGTTTTTCTCTGAAAGGGTCTGACTGGTGGCTTTCAGAAGCTTACAGCTATTTTGGGTCATGGCAAAATGATAAATGTTGTGAGTGAGTTGTCTAAACTTGAAATCTTGCTTCGAAGGTGTGTGTTACCTGGTGTAGATAACCTCTCCCGTTCAATGGCACCCTGAAGTGTTTTCCTTTCATTAGGACCTGTGGAAGGTTTGGGAATCTCGAGGAAGGGTCTTGTCTGTGGGAGGGCTTCCCCCAGCCCGAGGGAGTTGCAGTTCCTGCCTAGCCATGCCTGTTCCCTGCCTCAGCGCCTGACGTCTTGTCTGCCCTACAAAACGGGGTCATTAAGTAACTTGTGAACTCATCTGTTTGTTTTCCCGCCCTTGAAATTTTACGGGTACAAGTGCGACCTTAACGCTGCTTTTCAAGGCAGTAGTTTGAGCCCCTCTGAAACGTGGTCTGTGCTTTTCCAGGCCAGACCGCCTGCAGATGCAGGTTGCCAGATGAGACAAATCCAGAGCCTGATTATTCTGAGAGGCGTTACTTAATTGCGCTCTTAGCACGTTTAAGTAAACACGGTGTGGGAAGGGAGGAAACCGTGAGGTACCGCTATCAGGAGGCAGCATCGGGAGGAAGTCGTGCAGCCTGCAGCGGGCTGCCGTGGCCGCAGGAGCCGGAGCTCGCCCGTCGGCGTTACCGGTGGCACGGGCTGCCGCTGCTGCCCCGGCTCCGAGCAGCAGCACGCCTTTATCCGTGCTCACCAAAGCAGCAAGCGCTCAGCGCTGGAGTTTCCAGCGCTGGACTAACTCGTTTTCCAGTTTGCGGCTCTGCAGATGAGATGTGGGCCGGTTAGCATAGGCTCCCGCTGCCCATGTCCTGCTGTAGAGACCTGCTCACTGCAGGGGTTTTGGGTAATTGTTTATATTGCGGGGACTTGATACAGCTTTCAAATGTATTTGTTATTTTCAGTCAAAAGCAAAATAAAGTATTTGATGGTTAAGCATTTCAACTTAACTTTTCTCGGGTGCTGCAGGGCCCCGTGTTCCAAGAGCCCCGTGTATGGGAGTGGCTCTGGTGATGCCAGCTTGCCCAGCAAAAGGCTGCATGAGAGGGTTCAAATAATTACCTGCACTCAGATAACTTTTTTTTTTTTTTTTTTTTAAGTGGCTGCGTGGGTCAGTTCCTGAGAACCAAACTCACTGGTTTTGGGCACTTAATAGTGGTGAGGTTGAAATTCTTAGTTGGATAAACACCTTGATATTTCAAGTATTTATTGTGGGCTTTTTTCCCTTCAAAAGAGGTTATAGTCTGCATATATGTGAAACTGCAGAATCAACACTGTGATTTTTAAGGTGCATAATCACTTCTAGGTGTTTGATTTGTTGTGATGTTGGATTCTACATCTCTGAAAACGTAGTTTTGCTTTTTATAGGCATAGAATTGGAGACTTATTTTTGTATTTTTGCACTAATATCAGTGTTAGCAGGTGACTCAGTTAAACAGAATTAACTGTCTGCATTTTCTTAATTGTAGAGCTGTCTCTTTCTAGTTGTTTAACACCACCTCCACCACCCCCACCTGAAGAAAAACAGATTGTCCCTTGAAAATAAGCTGCTTGAAGCTGATCAGTCATTCTGTGAAATCTCCTGAAGTTCAGGTAGAACAGACGAGGAATTAATCTGTAGTTAATTTATGTAGATCTCAGTGCGGTCCTGACCAGGATAATTTCATGTTACTTTCTCGCGAGTTGCACAAATGTCTGTCCTTTGTTTATCCTTTTTGTTAAGACAATGCTAATACAGAGCGACGCGTGGATGTGCTGTTCAAAAGTAAGAATTCACAGTGTTTCTTGAAATAACTGCTTTAACAGGAAAAGGTCAGCTTGCCCTGGGTTTCTGTTTTCTTCGGGCTGTCAAATAAGTCATTTATGCAATCTTTAGTTTAAAAAAAAAAAAAAAAAGACAGTGTTCGTGTTCGTGGCTTAATACCTAAAACTCTGAAGGTGCAATTTGCTGTTGATCACGATGTTACTCAGTTTCCACTGCACTCATTCTCAATGAGCTTCGTGAAAGACTGTAAAACAACCAACCAAACATGAAAGAAGTGTGCTTGGGTAAATAAGCCTTAGCCCTTGATCACAGACGGCTGGGGGTGCAATTCACACGAGTTGCCCCGTTAATTACAACACGTAAGCGCAGGCAGCGTGTCTGATAACGAATGCTCGTGGCCTTCTGGCATTTGGCTTTGCAACGTGGGGCCGCAGCGGCTCTGTGGATGTGGGAGCCCACCCTCGGGTCGGTGGGTCTCGTACGACCTGCCTCCCCCCCGCGCCTGTCCCGCGGGCTCGCTCGCTGGGGCACAGCGCTCCCATTTCACCAAACGGAGCGATGGCTGGCGGGGACCGGAGGGCTCGGCAGCGGCGGCAAGCTGAGCCCTGCTGAGTCTTGCGTTCGCAGCGGTCAGGGGTAAGCGGCAGAGGCCCACAGTTGCAAGTGATACTCCCTAGGACTCCAAAACCACGGGCGCATGAAATTTGGGTTGAATTTTGTTCTTGGTGTGGTGACCGGGGTTTTACTTTGGGCTGTTTTCACATTTCCCATAAGGCTTAAACATCTGTTCCCTTGTGCAGCGGGAGCAGCAGCAGTGGAAGTGGTCAGCTCACCGACTGCAGGCTTTGGTGGTTTTGCTTTTCAGTGCTACGTATAGCTGAGCGTAGCTCTGAGGACAGTTGAGTAACAGGCTGATGTTCTTGGCTTACTATCTCAGGCCGTGTCTGAAGCAAATCTTTGTACATGTACACATGCATATGTGTACCTCAGCGTCTGTCTGTGTGCTGGCAATGCCTGTACAGTGTGCGTATTTCTTGGAAGAAAAGCACCCTCTTTTTCTCAAGTGGAAAATAACTGAAAGCCAAAAAATTGGCTTTCGTCTTCTACGATTTGATGCTTCCCAAAAGAACCTAAGCCCTTTTCCTTAGGCCAGAACAAAAGCATGTACGAACACTTTTATAACCATTTTTTCCTTCAGAAGTACCCCATGTAAGTCTTCCTTTAAATGTCTCTGGCCAGGATTTCCCTCTCGGTGTTTGCCCCAGCACAGCGAGCTCTGACCTCGGACATTAGTGCCCATTGTCTCACCTCTCCAAGGCTTTCCTCCTTTACTTTTCTGAAGGGATTCAGTTGTAGGAGCTTCACTTGCTTCTTGCTTGAGATGCTCGGCCATTCTGCGAGAGGTGCCGTTCCCTGTAGGAGAGAGGGCGAGGGAGGTCCTGTGTTGCCGTCCCTGGGATGCCGCAGGATGCGGTACAGCGCGGGCGCAGCTTCAGGGAATGGGTGACCTGACGCGCTTGGACTGAGCAATGAGTTGGTGTCTCCTGCTTGAGACACAGAAGCGCTTGGGTTTTTTGTTGGCATGGTTTCTCGTTAGCAGAATGGGAAAGAAGTCAGTATGAAGATCAGGCTCTTTCAGGTGTTCTGCATTGCCTTCAAAAATACATAGTATCCATACATCTGTTGTTAACTGACTGCATCTAACCACAACAGTGGTGACGGTTACCATGGCACTTTATTTGGGTAAGAGAAAAGCATTTTCCCCTCTTCCCTCCGCTCCCCGCACCCCTAGTCATTTAGTATCTCTTGCTCGCCTGTTGAAGCGTATTTACAGGAAGCTTCTCTGTGTGATCTGTGTGCACATACACACCAGCCTTGTTTAGCATACCGTTGTTTTTTTGTATTTTTTGAGGATGTTTGGGATAGCTTTGAAGCGGTAACTTTCATGCTTGTGGCTCTCTAATTCCTGATCACTCTGAAAAAAGTATTCGCTTTCTGAGGGTGCCGTGCTTGAGACTTGCCCTTCTAATGTTTACTTGTAAGTGTAGTTTCCACTAATCTTGGGGAAAGAATTAAAATCACACCTGCTTGATTTGCAGGTCAGTCTTATGTTTAGGTGTTATGGTAGCCAGCTTGGGCAGGAGTGAGGAAGTTCAGCACATCCAGTTCAGTAGCACACAAGAAAAAAATACTTCCAAAATGTGGGTGATTAGTGGAAATGGAGGTTGGATGAACACTCAGTAGGTATAAGCATACTATATCCCATTGCTATTTTGTAAATAAGGATTTCCTAAAGACATGTACTGTTTCTTAAAAATATCTGTGTTAGCTCAAATACATTGAGCTTTTTGGGAGTTTTTTGACTTTGGATATCTGATAGATACATCTTAGAGGTTAGGGGTTTTTTTGTTTTGTTTTTTTAAATGTGTCAGTGGGGATGCAGGTAGTGGTCTGGAAACAGACGAAGGAGGTTAAGTAGAAGAATTAATGTAAGGAAAGCATAAATTCTGTGTGGTTAATTGGGTTGAGAGGCTCTTACGATACGCTTTACCGGTTTCTCTTGCTCATGAAGCAGATCACCCTTTTCTGTTTTTGTGAAGCAACATTATGATAAAGGAAACTTTTGATTTGACTATCAGCAGTGTGAAAACTGAGATTTCCCTCTTTGGCTTCCAGATTATATTTCATTTGAAAACACTATGAATAAAGCAAACGTGTGCATCTGTCAGTACTAAAGAACAAAACCCAGCTTTTTCTCTTCATCCCCCAGAACATTGGTTGCTGCAAGCTGTTTGCTCAGAAATAAGCTTGTTGGCTGTGTGGGTGAAATGGTTTTCTGTCTTTGTTCTTGCACTGAACAGGTAGCCCCAAATGACGAAGCTGTGGTAATGCTGCTTTGCGAATGGGCTGTGAGCTGTAAAAGGTCCGGTAAGCACAGGGCCATGGCTGTAGCCAAACTCCTGGAGAAGAGGCAAGCAGAAATTGAAGCAGAAGTAAGTTTTTTTTCTATTTCCAGAATAGTGTGAACAGTATGCTTAAAAAGTAAGGTATTTCTAAGGAAATATCACTTTAATCTCTACTCATTACAAAACAAATAAGTTTGATGGCATTTGGAGCACTGGGGATTTTTGTCATCAATTTACAGTTTATAAATTCTAGATAAACTTAAAACGAAAAAGCCTTCTATTTAAAATAAGACGAAATTGCGACCTAACTCAGAACGGTTTATGTTAGCTGATTTCTGTCTGTCTGTTTGAAGTGTTTTACTTCTGTGAACTACTTGTCCAAATAAAGGGGTGCCACAGTAACTGGAGTCCCTTAAAAAGAAGGATGTGGGTCTGACCGGTGGGGCAGGGCTGTTCAGCTGGTGGGGGCCTCTGGGAAGCTTCCCAAACTAAGATCGTTCTGAGGCAAAATTCGAGTGTAACTTTAAATCTTGCATGCTGTAGAACTCCTTTGTTTTCAGGGGAAATGAAACGTTTCACGGGAGAAGCAGGATGCTGTAGTGACATCTTTGATGTAAACTGTTGTCTGTCTGTTGTGGCAAATGATCCTACTCCAGCTTGCAGAAGCTGACACTTCTCCTTGAAACTTCAGTAATACTAAATCTGCTCTGTAGTGAGGATTAAACAGAGGCAGTGTGTTCGCTCGCTGCAGCCTTGCTGCGGCTTTCTGGACCAGTGGTACTCCCCGTAGTCTGGAGCACCGCTGCCTCGGCCTCACCTGCGCCCGTGCAGTGCTGGCAGGCAGTTTTTACCGGATGGGTGTTCTGTTTAGGGGGTTTCTTTGGTTGTTTTTTTTTTTTTTTTTTTTTTCCCTAGAAAAGAGGTCCCCAGGAAGGTGATGTGGGATGTCTGTTCAGCCTGGGTGTGGGGACAGACAGATGAGAGCACTTGCAGAAGCGCATCTGTCCAGACAGATGTACAGACAGCGTGAGGTGCAAAAAGGCTTTCACTTTCCAAAGCCTCTCTGCTTTGTCCCCTCCTCACCACAAACCATTAAGTAGGGGGAAGGGAGCTTACTGTATTTTTTTCTGCCTCACTCACACCAAAATCCACTCAAAGCAGAGATGTTTGCCCTGGTTGTTATTATTATATTTAGTGTAATTTACACAAACAAGAGGAGTTACCTTTTGTATTCACGTTGGTCCTGGAAGTTCTGTATCTTAAATTTTTGCTTTTATATGAAACCGTGTCGTTGCAGATGATGGTACATGTCTCAGGCATTCCTTTTCAATAAGTAATCCAAAGTGATTAAATAAAACACCTTAGAAATAACCAAACTAGGTAATGGGAAAAACCTGTCGTTCTAGAGCAAGTCTGGATTTTATGAAGAGGTAGGAAACAATCACATGTATAGTTGCCTCAGATACAAATTGTGGGAATATTATATGCATTTGTGTGTAGATACATGCTTTTTTTATTTATTCAACTGTGCAGAGATGTGGTGAATCTGAAGTCATAGATGAAAAGGAATCTCTGTCTTCAGCCTCCTTGACAGGTTCCAGTCTTCCTGTTTTTCAGAATGTCCTGCTAAGGTTTTTAGATACACAAGCTCCCTCATTATGTGAGTATTAACTAATTTATATTCCAAAGTAGGTCAGAAGCAACTGGTCCGCTGTCTGGTAGCTGAAGTTACTGTTTTACTGTAGCGGGTGTTTCACAGTTTCCATGATTACCTGCTCCATTTTCGTATGCACTTTTTTTTTTTTAAGTCTCCTGCCTTGTTATAGGATCTTTCTGTGATTTTTATTTCTTTCGTTTCACAAAAGGAAAATTGGCAGAAACTATGTTTATTTCTGTTTAAGCTGTAAGAGATTTGGGGAAATTACTTGCACTCTATGCATATTTAACATCAAACGCTTGGTCTTTTTGACACATCCACATTCGAAGTGACTGACTTGGAAATTACACACAAGTGTTAAAGTCAAAAGCTGTTAGCTGACAAATAGGTGGATTGAAAAAAGGATCTTTGTTCATGGTAGGTTGCTCTATGAAATGTCTTGGTCTAATAAAACTGCCTGATACTGTAGCCTGTGTTTCTGGAATCTTGAGTACTGCTAGTTAGGGTGGGTGGGGTTTTTTTTGTTTGTGTTTCCTGCCCCCCCCCCCCGTTGCCCTTAAAGTAAAGGGGGTTTTAAGTGGTTTGAAACATGATACTGAAAACTCTCAACATCTGAAAAAGGAGAAACCTCTTAAAAATTTGTTACAGACCGTGAGGTATTGGCAGTGCTCTATTTTCATGCCAGTGGTGACCCTGGTTTTAATAAACCATCCAAACTATTTGTGTTATTCAGACTTGTGTTTCTGGTGTGTTTGTTTCAAATGCGGTATCGTCCTTCTTCAGCCGGGTAGCTCTGCGAGGCAGTGTAGGGAGAGCAGCTGGGGAATGTTTTCCTTGCTTGAAATATTCTTTGGTATTTTTGAGCATTGGACAAGTTTTGCGGTATTCTACGGTGGTTGAGCTTCTGTGTCTCCAAAAAAGAAAAGCATGTAACTGCTATATTTTGAAGGAGGGCAGATCGCCTGGTCTACAGGTGCGTGTTTTACGATGCTCCTCCACATACCATCCAGCCTTGCTTTTGAGGGGTGAGTCACGGTGGGCAGCTCCGGATGAGCGGGACCTGGGGGCTGCAGAGAAGGGTTCTGACCCTGAGCTGGTGTGCTCTTGGGCTTACTGTTACAGCTTCTGTGCTGCAGTGTAATCACAATTTCTAAATAGGAATAGTGTTGTATATTGAACTAATTTGAACTTGTAAAGCATAATTTGCTTTTAAATAAATGTTGATTATTCAGATTTGGTGGTTCTGTAGCTGCAGATTTTGTTGCCCAATAGAGTTGGCATGGTATAAAGCTATTTTCTGTTAACTGCAATGTTGCAAACCTTTCTGTGGTACAGAACAAGTCAAATTAAATATAGCTGTGAGAAATGAAAACTTAATAACAAAATTTTATATGTTGTATTTCTCTAGGCTTTGCTTTGGCACTGGCAAAATAACATGCATTTATTTTAAACTTTTTCCTGATGTGTATGAGCATGTTTAATAGATAAAATATGCCGTACTATCAAGCTTTTAATAAAATTAATTGCTTTTACATCTTGGAGGCCTGGCATGCAGAGATCTTGAGTTCTTTGAAAATATTTTAAAAGGTTTTCTGTTATGAACACAAAAGTACTATAGGTAAGACAGTAACATTTACTACAGTAATATAATTTGGGAAGAAAGGACAACTGCTGGGTGATCTGTTATAATCCAAAGCTTCAGCTTTAATTTTTCTTCACCAAGGAATGTCCTTGCCCTCTTCCCCTCTCTTCTTAATTTTTAGAAGTATTTGAACATTGTACTTAACTGCTGACACACACGTAACCATCTGGGGCAGATGTGTATGGGGTAGGATGCTCTGGAATCCACTCCTGTTTGAAGTCTGTCCCGTGTCTGGAGCTGATAGCAAAGTTGAAAGCGTGCAAATTAGATGGGACGTGGTTTGTTCGGTGGAGACAAAGAGAAACCTGTGCAGGATGCCTGAGACATTTTTAGTAGGCCTTTAAAATGAATTTGCTGGGGTTTGCAATTTGGATAGTTGAAACCCAAATATTTCTAAGTTGAAACTACAGTCTAACATTATTTTTTTAAATTTTTTTAAATTTTTTTTTTTTGGGTAGCTGACCCAAATAGTGACCATGAGAAGACAGAGTTTGTGAATTTGGTGCTGCTTTTTTCTGAGTTCACTCGGCACGATGTTTTCTCCCACGATGCATACATGTGCACTTTAATATCACGCGGAGACTTGTCAATCACTGCAACTACTAGACCACGTTCACCTAATGGGGAAACTGTGGATGAACACTATTCTAAGGATCATGATGTGAAACTGGAGGTAACACTTCATGCTATTTCTCCGACGTTTGGTACTCTTGTTTTGTTAAACGTAGATTTTCACCAAAGCATTAGTATTTCAGATATGAGATACAAAGTTTTTTATTGTGTCTTCCTTGTCTCTTTCTCTTTCTTTGAGAAGACCTAAACCAATCCATTAGCTTCATTCTTGTGAATATTGCCATTTTAATGTGAATATGCTGAACTGACAGTTGTCTGGTGATCTAAGTAACTTGGGACAAACAGAAAGGCACAATGTGGACTTCTAAATGTACCAGTGGAAAAACTTATTTGCAGATGTGCTTCAATGAAGAGAAGGGAGAGCTTTAAGCAGGAGGAGTCAGTGGGGAGCCCGGAGTAAGCCCCACGTCCTCTCTGTAGCGTGGGGCATGCTGGCACAGCACAGGCGTGAGCGATGTGCAGCCTGGTAATCTGCTCGCAGGCGATCAGGAGCTTACTGTGTGCGACACAGCCACCGACTGAAGACTGCGAAGCCAAACCTCGTAACTCGTACGTGCACAGTCCAGGTGCAATCCCGAGTCTTCCACCAGATGAGCAGTTCGTAACCTTTTCTAAAACTAGCGCAAGAGGAAGGCAATTTTAAACTCCAGACCATGGACCACGTTTGTACTTGTGTGATGAGATGTAGCCTGTTGTTCTGCTGCACGGTCCGTGTAGAGCCTGTGGGCAGCTAAAGCATCCTCTCGTGTTTCTTTTTAACTTATTTTCTATATCTCTTACGTCGGTCTCATGGCCAAATTTGCCCTGAAATATAGGGGATTTCTACAAGTTGGCTTTTGTGGTACAACAAAGTAGGAAATAAATCTTGGGGAGGTACAAGTGTCAGCTTCCTGTTCTGTAGGTGTCCCTGGAGCAGAATTGCTTATGGGGATATACTATAAAGTTTTTTTCCCCCCCTTTGGCTCCTGTCCTTTTCTATGCTTTTGTGGAGTTAAGCTTGAGAAATACTTCTGTAAATTAAGTCTTATCATAAAGATTTAAAAGTCAGAATCTGAAAACTTCTTACCATCAATACTTTTTTCTTAAATAGGTGGAGTGCTTGGGTTTACCTGTGATTAGTTAAATTGGTCTTCAGTAAAGTGTGACTGATACTTGTTTTTCTCTCTGGTAATTATTAGGATCATAGTATTATGGAACATATGGGCATTGACTCGGGAACCGCTAGTATTTTTGATGATGTAGACAAGAGTGACTTTAAGGCAGATTTTGGTTCGGAATTTCCAGTAGGTTTAACTTTCAATTTTCTGCATGCTTTTGATGCCTGTGTCTGCTGCTTGCTGTTGCCACTGAATGTTTCCCCATGCCCCTAGCACCACGTTGCTTCCTCCGTCAACAGCTGATGTCCTTTGGCATCCAGTCCCTGCCGTCTTCTCTGTCGGTGCATCGTCTCCTTTCTCTGCATCTCTGCTGTATGACAACTTGCTGCTCTTCTGTGCTTCCCCTAGTTGTCCACATGCACACATGCACGCTTCTCTCTCCCTCCTTCCCTCCCTCCCCCTTACCCTCAGCACATTCAGAGTGCTGCATATAGGAGTTAAGCACGAATAAATATGCAGCACTACCCACTTCTTTGACATCGAGGAACCCCATTGATACCATTTGTTTTTCAAGTGACTGTTCTATGTTTTGGCTCTGTCTTCCAAATCTGTTTCCCCCACTCTTTTTTCTTACTGTTAGCCTGTTTCTGCATTGCTCTTGAATCTCATATTTTCTTCCTTTGGGTTGGTCCTCTTTCTGCATGGGCTCTTGTGCCCGGACCTATCAGCGCAGATCCACTTGCAGGATACTGGGACCCGTGTTTCTGCCTGACATCTGTCATATTGGTGGTTTCACGCACATCCATGCCTGCCTACAACGTCTCTTGTCACCTCCCACTTCACCCTTTTCATTGTTTTCCCTCAATCACTGGAATATCTCATTGTGGTTTCTGTGTCACAGCAGCATAAGAAGTGTGGAGATTGCTCTGAATCGTAGTGCTTTTTTCCCTGACTGAATATCGCTATTTTAAAACTTGTCTAATAATAATGGAGATATGCATAGAGATATAATGTATATATGTATCTTAAATTTCAGACTTGATTACGATTGCCCTCACTTTGTCTATCTTTGAAAAACCTCAGATGTTTAAAAAGTAACTGTAAACAAGAACAAAATTGTATCTCTGAATGCAATTGCTGAATTTCGAAAGCTAGAGGTTACACTTACCTTAAACGTTTGTTTTACATGACTTAGATTTTTTCTCCGATGCCTGGGGAGTCTTGCGAGAATGTGAGCTCTTCTTTAGACAGAAGAATTTCAGTTACCAGCGAGAAGTCCGTCAAGAGGGAAAGACTGAGAGAACTGATTTTTCCCTCCAATTACGACCTCCTTCGCCATTTGCAATACGCAACACATTTCCCCATACCTCTGGTGAGTGACCTCTGCGCTTGTGTGTGTAACGGTACTGCCTGATGTTACAGCGAAGCACTGAAAGGAGGAAAAGTTCTCTGTCTGAAGAGAGCTGGGCTGAGAGACCTCTGCCCGAGGGCTCCTGGCTGGTTCGCACGATGCTGTTGCTGCCGGCGTGCACACGCTGCGCGCTGCGGGGTGGCTTTAGCGCAGTGCGCGGGCATCTCCGTTTTATCGACGGGGGGGGTTAGCTGGAAGAACGCGTGAGAGGTGTAATAACGTCTGATGGCTTGCTCGGGTTAAGGAGGCGGGCACCACAATAAAAGCACCATGTTCCACGGTCTAAGAAAAGTTTGCTAAATAGAAAATTCGATATTGTAGTTGGACAGACAGATGAATACCAAAATAGCTGAAAGAAATAGTTCTGAAATGTAAGGGACAGAATGGTGTTATTTCCTCCCACCCGCTCCTCACTGTTTCTAGCATGGATTTTTTGGCTGCTGCTGTTGTTGTGTTTGTCTGTAGGCTCATGGGAACTGAAGAAAGCCCCATGAATTAGGTCCCAGATCCTAAATCCTCATTCAGATGACTTCTCATGTTTTCTACTGTGCTGGAAAAAGGGCCCAAATACTGAACAAGCCTCGAACTGGAATGTATCTACTTGAGAATTATTATTTTTTTTAAACAAGGATAACTTTAACAACATTAAATCCTGCCAACACAGGAAGTGTCATGTGAGAGTATGATGTGATAACCACAGTTTTGTTTGCTTTAAATTTCTTACTCCACAAAGTTTAGGTTCTGACTTACTGCAGGTGAATTGTTATGAGAATACTGAAGGAGCCATTTCCATTCAGGACAGTTTTGAATGCTTGCTGAAAGTTTGATTCACATTGTGCCCATTTTAAGGATCAGAAAAAAGATGGCTTAATTTGGTCTTGTTTCTGAAATATTTTTGATTTACAGATGGAGCTAATCCAGGTAGCTGGATTTTGCCTCTGCAAATTGATTTTTAAGATTTTCATTGTTCTACATATGCATTATTTTTTGGAACTAATTGTAAATTAGAATATTAATAAACTTAGTTGCTGTTTTATAAATTTTTATAAAAAAAACAAGCAAAGAGAACACACTGGATATTTACACTTTATCTTAATTTTAAAATTCCCTTGAATTTTCTGTAATAACATGTTGTTAGCTTTTTTTCATATTCATTGAAGCAGCAGCAAGGAAAGGCAATAGAGCTTGGCAAGACTGAGAGATTTATTTATAAAACTGCAGGTGTGATGTAAGCAGATACAATAATTTTTAATCAGTGCAGCTTAAAATCACTTTCTGGAGTAAATAATGCCCTCTAAAATGCTTTTGGGTTAATTGTGTACGTGAAAGCTTTGCAGCTGAAGAACTGCTATTAAATAATCTCTTCACTTGATTGCACCAAGTAATTTATTATAGTAAGTATACAATATTTAACTTAGAAAAGGTGAGTTCAGGTGTTTACCATAAATAATTGCAAGGTATGTTTGAGTCTGAAGACGTTGTATTCTTAGGTGCTGCTGATCCCAGGTAGGTCATCGCTGGTACATTGAACTATTTCTGAAAGGCATTATCAAACATTCTGCTAATTCAGACCTACTATGTGAACATATAACAGTGTGATTGATATTGTTCAAGGTTCTTACTTCTGCTTGGTGCTTATGATTCAGCAGGAAGGTTGTTGACCATGGTAGCCATGCTTGCAATTGCACAATGGCTGTTTATACTGCACATTTGCACAGTCTTCTGATGTATTTCAGAATCAGTACTTTTGCATCTGCTGTTCACTGCTGTGTCGTACCTCTTTGTCTGTGAAAACCTTTGCCTCTTTCGGTGCTGCAAAAGTCTCAGTAAATTTCAGTCTGAATGATTTGGAAAGATGGTAATACAGAATAGGGTCAAAACAGAGGTTTGATACTGCAAACAGCAAGGTAGATTCTTTAGCTTTAAAGAGAGCTTGTTTCAGAGAGCAGCTGGTTATGGTATCGCTTTGGCTCAAAGTGTAGGGGATGCGAACAATGTGGTACGGAACAAAACACAGCAGGTAGCCTGCAGTTACGAGCAGTATGTTGATGAGGGCTTTCTTCACGTTTGGGTAACTCTCGCTGTATTTGTTTCGGTAGAGTTGTCTAACAGCAAGGAAATTGGAAATCAGTATCACAGCTGAAAAATTCAGGAATATTGCTGTGCATATGAAATTAGTAAACACGTGCCAGTCTCTTCCAAATTTTGTTTTGAAATCAATGCACCCTGCACCAGGTCTTTCTTCAATGGTTTTTATTGGAATAGCCATGTTAGGCACTGTTATAAGGAGAACCATTGTCCATACGACTGCAGACAACATCTTGGCAAATCCAGGCTCTTGAATGCGGTAGGTCTTGTAACTGTGCATTAGCTGAAGGCAACGATCCATGCTTACAAATCCCAAAAATATAATTGATAAATACATGTTCAGGTAGATGAAACAGGCTGTGACTTGACAGTGGAATATTCTCAGTTTCCAGGATGCAACTCCTAGGTCAACAATAATCTTTACTGGCAACGCCAGAGTCAACAAAAAATCCGCTGTTAAGAGGTTAATTAAGTAGATGCTCATGCACTTCTGTTTCTGATCTTTTTGTGTGAATGCCCATAGTGCGAAACAACTTCCAATAAATCCCACAAGAAAAATCAAGTAGTAAAAATAAGTAAAAGGTTCCATTTCTTTTCTGACGTGGCATTGTGAAACATTGCTTGACATTGTAAACTTCTCGTGCAAGTTGGTTTTGCTGCTAGGAGATACCAAGAACCTACAAAAAGAACCAAGAAGACATCAATGACATCAACTTTTCCTGCGCAACAGTAGTTATTCTCTGAGAATTTTGTTTGATTGATGTCATGGAAAAAGTGCAATTGGGAAGAAATATTTTTCTCTCTCTTCGTGCTGCTTCACAGATATTCAGGAGGGCTTTATTCTCATGTCAGAAAAGTTTGGAAATGTATTAGGATTTGTTTTTGAAAGCATATAGACTTCGGAGAAGCTCATCCGCTAGAGCAGTCTCTGTGCGTGTGTGTTTGGTTCAAACTTCCCCCTGCCTTGCCCCCAATGGAAACGCCAAAGAAAAAGGTTTGTATTTGTTTAAGATTAAGCATCTGGTTAATAATGGTCATACTAAAACTTCATAACTTTTGAACAATTGAAACTATGCCTTAGAAAAGGGTAATATTTGTAGCAGTCTTGTTCTATAAAAATGTATTAGGGGTTTTGAAGTTAATGCACTGTCAAACCAATATGCGGATATGTCAGATAGATGAGCAAATAGTTCTAATTGGTCCTAAGTTTTTGCAAACTGCTCTCTCTTCCTACTTGAACAGAGGATAAATTAATCGCATATTTTTATGAAGCCTTTAGAAAAAGCATATTTTGAAAGAAGCAGCTATTAAATAATTCTGCTCACTTCCTTTTTAGGCTTCACTAGAAATTATAGGGAAGAAAAGCAGAAACTTTTGGTCTTATTTTAACTAAATACGCTACTCCACGACCAAGGGGTTTTTTTGGTTTTGTTTGTTTGCTACGCTGTCAGACTGCTGCGTAGAATGTCTGTGGGAAAGGAGGCATGTTCATTAGAATTTCTTGGAATGAAAAACAGTACATGTATGTCTTGAATAGCATCAGACTGCAACAGTTTTTTATTTCATTATATTGTTCCTAATTTTAATATACAATATAAGAGAACCACTGCCTTTGCACATTTATTTTCTGCTGTAAAACAGGTATCGAGATGTGTATAGTTTGTAAACCAAAATGATTGCAGATACTCCAGTGATTTAAAATGGGGGAAAAAGCAGTTTGTTTCTTGCAACTGGCTTTCTGGAGGTGGTCTCTATTGTCCTGAAAACATGTAACTGAGTTGAGAAGTTTGGGTATGCGCAGTGCAGGTGAGGAGCATGCCGCGCTGTCGGTCCCGAGGCGGTGGGATTTTCCTGCCTTGTGGCACGGTGCAGCCCCACTCGTCCTTCCCGGGGCGAAGAGGCAGCCCGGCAAACTGAGCCCTGAAATGCTGCAGGAACCGGAGCCTCCAAGGATACAGCATGACTGCAGCCGAGTAACTGCCTACAGGCAAAGCAGCGGCTGTTTTGCTAAATACTCGAGCCTGACTTCCTACGTGTTTGGCACGGTTACTGTTTCAGGCTGTATATTTATGTAGCTCTAGGTAGGCTGGAACAAAGACTAGAAGCACATACCTGTCTTAGTGGTCTCTGGGGTCTTCCGAGCATTAGTCTGCGAAGATCTGATGTCTCTTGGTCCCTGCTCTCGCAGTCCAATAGCGTGTTAATCTTTTCTTCTGGCAGCGTCTGCTGGTTTTTTAAAACGTGTCTGTGGTTTTTAAATGTGCTGATTGACGCAGTTAAAACCAGCATTCAAATAACTAAACCACGTGGAAGTTACCTAAAGGAGAGGTGACAGAAAAACGTAAGTGTTCACGGAACAGCCCAGAGAGACCTCTTTTTCCTGTTTTTCGCGCAGGAGCTGGCGGCCGGGCGGGAGGCATGCCGAGGGCTCCGCGCGCTCTGCCCGCGCAGTGCTGCGGTGAGCCCCGCTCAGGCTCGCGGTGCTGCGCGGGACGAAATAGGGAACCATGGGGAGAAAAATGGCTGCGAAAGAGACGAGTTAGATGTGTCGACATGGCCAGTAGTGTGGATTATTACCGTTACTGCAATTCAAAATACGTTTTTGCGGAGGAAGGGCGGTCAGAGTTGCTTGACCTTGTCTGCATCAGACGGCCGACAGGGATGTTGTGAACAGTGCTGTAAACTGCCTGATACCTAGCAGCACTGCAGGCAGGGCCATTTTTCACTCTCTCCTCCTAACTTCTAGCTGGAAGATTTAAATTTAAATGTTTATCGTGTGTTCATGTGCGTAAGGGTGATGAGACATGTATGGTTTGGTGAGCCCCAGCATTTGGACTTTTTCATGTAGTTCCTAAAACTTCATCAGGTTAGTTCCAGATTCTTGACCTGGGGCTGATGTGTGACATCAGTGGCTGATTATTTGCTTTCCTTTTTAAAAATCTGAAACTCTCTTTCCCCCCTCCATGTCTTTCATTTTAAATCTATCTGGAATCAGGGTTTTGCAATATAATTGGCCTCCATTCATTATAACATTCCTGCATGAAATTCCAGGTTTTTTCTAGTCACAGCCTAATTTGCAGATTTAAAGGCACGTAGGGACTCTGCAGATAGCAATTAAAATTTTAAACCTTAGGACGTTTGCCAAGCACTATTAAAAATAAAAATGACAAGTTAGGTATATAGGGGAAATGTTTATAATTAAGCTTTTTTTTTTTTTTTTTTTTTTTAAACAGGAGAGAATGTCTAATACCATGCTAGGGGGCTGAGGTACTGACAACAATACTGAAACCCCAAAATGTTAGCACTTTGTTGTAGTTGAGAATCCACAGGAATTTAGAAGTCACGTACCAGAGCTTTGTGAAGAAACAAAATAAGAATGTCTGGTTTTAAGTTTAGTCATAAGCTTAAAGTTCAGACCATATTTGTCAAAATGTTTGCAAAGCTTCATAATCTGGAGTGATCCTGTGTTTGGTTTTGAGCAAACATGGACTAGTTTTATCTTGTTATGAGCATCATGCAAAACTGATCTTTCCATACTTGTATTATTTATTTATTTATTTTTAAAAACTTGAAATGTAGCATTCAGTCAGTTTTTTTTCCTGTGTGTGTTTGTGTCTCCCCTTTTCTGTAGAGGCAGTTTACAGCTCAGAAAACTTTTCCAGGTCTAAAAAGACAAGGTGATGGTTACGTAAACCTTTACTGAAAAATGATCTACACTTCCTACAGAAGTGCTTTGGGAGGAGAAGAAACATGAGAACATGAGTCTCCCAAGTTGTAATTCTGGATTTTATTGCAGTTCAGTGTCATCCTCGTCTCCTGTCTGTAGGTCCAATTTAAAAGGCCATTTTAGTTCATAAATTACAGATGCAGATGGTAGATTTTGCTGTAATTAAAGGTGCTGAGCACTTCTCATCATAATACCCTATTTTTGGTGGTTTAAACTTCGTTAATTTTTTACTTTTGATTTGAAAACTTCCATGATGCATGCCTGCTTATGCTGACTCCTGGGATTGGGGGGTGTTGCAAGGAAGGGGTGCTGGTGGGGGTGGGAATTCAGCCAAGATGATTAGATCATTTCTGAGAACAAAGCTAGGAAAAATAACATCTAAACCTTAAAAAAAAACCCTAAATCTGATGACCTTTAAAAGGGCATCAGGAGCCTTGTGTTTTGAATTGGACACACCAAAGATTTACGTGGGTGGTCCTCGTGTCAGCATCCCTTCTGATACCTCTCCGCATTTTTGCCTATTCATTTGGAGAAAGGTTTCATGTCCAGAAAGTTTCCGGAGGCTTTCTGGAGTTCTGCTGTTAGTAGGCTTTAACTTTTTTTTTTTTTTTTTTTTTAACTTTCGTTCCGAGCACCCTCCACGGCAGGTGTGGCCGAGCCGAGTGCCGGCCACTGGCTCCGAGGAGGGAGCGGTGCCGCCGGGAAGGGGGAGCCCAGGGCTCCGGTCTCGCAGCGGAGAGGGCTCGGGCTCGCTCCTGAAGGCTGCGGCTGGGCTACCCATGGGGAATGCGGAGGAGCTGGGAGAAGAGGAAGGGCTTGAGAGTAGCCGGTATGGATGGAGAGTGAGTTTGGATGTACCTCGGGGTCCTCGTGGGTTCTCCTTGCCTGGGGTTCGACTCTTTGAAGCTGTGAAACGTTAACGTCGTGGCACCCTGCGTGGGGAGCGTCGGAGCTGCGTGGGGCGGCAGTGCCCCGGGTGTGGGAGGGCGGACGTCTGCCCGGCCGGGCTCCGCTCGCTGGGGACGAACGCTTTGTGGAACCATCGCGTGACGTCCCTGCGTGTGTGCTCAGCGTGTGCTAGTGCTTGCATTGGTTAGTGATTCCCCCCGGGAGATGCCACCTTGTGTTTTCTCCTCCCCCTTCAGCAGGTCGCCTCAGGGGTTATTTACTTAAGGCTCCTCAGGTAAGGGTCCCGTGGGACTTAACTCGGCATTAAAGTTAATTAAAGATGCACTATAAAGGGTGCAGTTAGGTTTAAAAGGACAACTTTCTTTAATTTCCTATTGGAGGAGCACGGGCAGGATTGCATGTGAGTGTGCATTTACAGTATGTTTGTCCTTATTTCTGCAGCTGCCAGGCGGGTGCAGCTTATGGTGAGGGGATGTCTCCAAGCCCCTCGTTTTCCTTGTCTGTTCCTCGTCTTCAGTCCTGGAGAATGTTAAATGTTAGCAAGCACTGGCCAGGCATGGATATTCAAGGCTCTGTGTGATCTCCTTTCTTTAAGTGAGGAAAATATGTAACAACCTGTTAATCCATCTGTTAGGAAGCTAATGTTTGAATCTATATCATTCATATCCCTGCGTCTTTTAAATCAGGAAGGTTGTCAAGCATAGAGTTACATGATTCCTTTATGTAAGGTTTTTGAGCCTACTTTCTATGCAGTTACAAAAGTAAGGCTTATTTGCACGTTGTGCCCACGTGGACTCTCTCTGTCAGATTTCCCAGCGTTGGGTGCAGCGGGAGAAAACTGGGAGAAATTTTACCCACGCTTAGGTGGGGGACGGTAACTGTAAGCTTCCTGCGGCGTGGGATGGTGCTGGGGGAGCCGGAGACCATCCCTCTCCCGGGAGAAGCATCCTCGCCACCCTGTCCTTCCTCCGCCACTCGGTGCGAAGCAGCCCAAGAGCAGGATCCGTCCGGCCGCGGGAGGGGGTCGAGCCCCACGGCCCCCGGCGGGAGCGGTGCAAGCGCGGGCAGAGCCCTGGCGGCAGTTCTTCCTCCTCCCGGTCCGGGCAGCGACGCTGCCTGCGGCAGGCAGATCTCCAGAGGCGTGTGCAGGAGTCGGCTGCGGCGGCTGTGTCGGAGAACGTTTTGGGGTGGATTACTTGCGGGAGGGTTGTGGCTCTCCCACGTTTCGCTCTGTATAAATGTGCTGTTAAAGGCACCGAAAGTTTGAGATTTAATTTCCAGTTTGAGTTTTGACGTCTTCAGTGTGTGTTTATGTGCCGGTACAAGGCAGACAGATGTGCACGGGTAGAAATTCTGCAGTCAATGCATGATAGAGAACTGATGCGAAACCCTGGTTTTATCATGGTTTTGTATCATTTACGTGATGGTAGACAGGAAAAAAACCCAAAACCCACTGGTAAACAGTTGATTTTCTTTCAGCTTATCTTCAGTTGTGAGAGAAGCATTCAAAATCAACGTCAGAAGCACAGTAATGAGCGGGTGGTACAAATTAGTCCTGAGAGTTTTCCTCTCCTTCTGTGTGCAGCTGTCACAGACGCTGTTTTGATATTAAGGTATGTCTTTGAGGGGCAATCTTTGAGTGGTGTCTTTGCCATCCTTTAATCGTGTAGCCAAGAACTTTTTTCATGTACAAACATGTACAAACTAGCAAGTTTAGTATTTTCTCTTACAGCTTTTCTTGACTTTCATTGACAGATTAAAATTTTTTATCCCATTGTAATGTTTGCATTGTAAATGAAAAGTAGGAGTGATCTTGGCACAGGGTAGTTACAAATTCTGAGCAGAAATAGGTATTTCTGATGAAGAAAAAAACCTGATTCGTGTATTTACTTCTGAGCGTGAGGAGGTAAGATGTGTTCAGTGTAGCCTGTGTCACCGAGCCTGTCGGAGAGGGGTGGGGATCTGCTCTGCTTGGCACACAGTGCTGCATGAACCCCAGGTACCACGGGTAGATAACCACATCCTGGGGATCAACATCATCGGCAGCCAGCAGAGCACACCCGCCTGCTGTCAGATAGCGAGTAGCTCCTTAGCCTGCCCTGTCACCTTCTGTCAATTATCAATATTTAGTTTTAATTGTTTGAACAGTGTTTTACAGATATGCGGTGCCCTGAAGTTATGATTTTTAGATGTGCTAATGAAGGTGCTCTCATAAAAATAATAAAAGACTTATTTATTGGGGTGAGATGGGAGAATGTGTGAGGGTGTCAGCAGAGGGAGACTAGACCTTCCCTCCTGTCCCTTCTGTGTTAAAGTTAGCAAATACAAGGGGTGCTCCCTCATTACATCTTCTGGTTGTGACTCTGTGGCCTTGTTAGGTAAAGTGGCATCTGCCCCCTCTTTGGTGAGGTTTTTTGGGGTTGTTTTTTTTTTTTTTTACAATACAGATAATTTTTTGAGATGACATTCTGCAAAATTAAACTCCGTTTAATATTGCCGATTTCTGCACAATCGGGACTTTTTTATATATTGAGGCAGTTGTGGAGTGTGCTTTCTGTCCTGAAATAGTGTTTGGAGAAAGGATTTTCATTTGCTGGGTTTAGCTCTTTCCCTGAAAAATTATGATGCTCTATCAGTGGCAGAGAAAATGGTCCATTTTGAAGCCTTACACCATGATATTAGCATAAATAACCCATTGCATAGTAACTGCAGCATTGTCATTTGTCCAGTGTAATGTTAAGTTGGCTTCTGGGTAGATAGCTGTGTGGTATCGCTAAAGGCTAGGGCAGGTTTATGAGGTGATGTATAGTTTAAAATGTGAGATGTTACAGGCTTTTTAAAGCAGATTTATGCCACCATCCTTGGGTGCCATCTCAAGGTTTTGAATAGCAGAACAATGTTTCCTTACAAAGGAATGACCGGGAACTCCACCAGGCTTGGGGGAAAGAGGCTGAAATGTGTAAGCATGACAACTTTTCTGTGCAAATGTGTGTGTTTGATGTCTCTTGGCAGCCTGTGGTGCAGGCTTGTTCTCCCCAGGGGCACCACGCCTTTGCAAGAGATTCCAGGTCCAGCTGAATAATTTAGCTCTCCAAAGAATAAACAGACCAAACCCAGCTTCTTGCTCCTGCAGTGCAATGGAGGGAGTCATGAGTAAGTCAGGAGGAGCTGCAGCTGGGGACTGGGTCGCTGTCGAAAGGGAACCTTGTTTACCTCTGGGTTACCCATAACTTTCACCGCAAGAATTTTGGGGAAGTTCCTCCAGGTGGCAGGTTGACAAGGCAAGAGCTGGCACTTCGTGGGACCACAAGACTTCTGGGTGCCTGAGGAGCTGGCTAGGTTTATCTGAGGCGTGATGTGCTGGGAAAGGTGTGAAAGAATTAGCTTACCCAGTGCAGAAAAAAAATTGGCCCCATACCTTTCCATCCCAGTTCATATAGCAAAGTAAAGAGCAAGGCTGGGGAAATAGAGCAGAAGCTTGGTTTAATAATGGTGTTATTTGAGACTTGTCACACACAGGGTGGTAAATTGCAGTAGGATCGGGGGTCACAGAAGCATTTTCTGACTAGTGAAGCTACTGGAGGAAGATTTTTTCAAAGTGAACGAAAAGCTAGAAATTTAGTGTCACTTTTGAAAAAGTGTGTCGGTTGGCATCCTTTTCCCTGGGTATGTAGATTTTTGTCATTCTAATATCAGTAATCTAGTGGGGTGAGGAAACAATTTTACAATATAAATAATTTTTTCAAAGCTCGCGAAGTAATTAAAAAGTTATGCAAATATATATTGTGGAAGTGTTTTCATCTCTGTATGCCAGCGTGCTTTCACAGCCGCAATTATTTAGATTTACGTAGGCAAATACCAAGCCATGCCATGTAAGGAACTAAATGTTTTTGCCATAAATGACAAAAAATCTCCCACAAAGCAACAGATTCCCTTCCCCAACAGGCTATTTCCCTTGCTTGGAGGGAAGAGCCTGCAAAGTCTCAGTTTGACAAGAGTCAGGGAGCTCTGAAAGAACCATATAAATAATCTTTTATGTATTTTCTTTAAAAAACACAACCAAAATGCAGCCTTCTCCTGTAGTCCCTAAGGGCTGGTTCGGGCTGAGGATCCCCCCCAGCCGCTGCAGTCAGATGAACATCCAGGCTCCCCTGGGTGTTGGGTGCTGGCTGCTTTCTGGGTTTGGGGAGGGACCGCTCTTCAGGCAAGCGGGAAATAAATGGAGGTAAATTTGCTCCATAAAGGTGTGTTTAAGCACAGCAGAGTTGCCTGGTCCTTTAGTTGAAATATAATCCTGTGTGATGGTAGAATACTGTTACCCGTAGATAGTGGTCTCAGACCAAGAGAATGGTAGAATACTGTTACCCGTAGATAGTGGTCTCGGACCAAGAGAAGTTACCCACAGCCTTGGAGAAGGTTCAAAGACCATATGTTTAAAAATCTTTCACCCTGAGAGATTATCTGTTAGAACTAAAATGAAACACAGTGGCAGAAAGGTGAAGCACATGTTACTTCTGTTTTCTGTCCCTGTATCATCTTTGTTAAGTAAAATGAAAGTATTCAGCTTCCAGAGCCACTGCCTGAAAGTTTTGTGTGGGTACTTTATGCACTGGTGTGTTTTCCCTGTACAATGATAAAATCAATCAAAAAAAACCCCCAACAACCCCCAAAAAGCTGCACTGAAAAATACAGTTAAAAAAGAGTTTATATTTATACATAGAAGGTTGGTGGCTTTCAGCTATTACTTTTGTACAGAGGGAAATGTTTTATCATCGTGCCAAAAGCATGAGAAAACCAACAAACCATTCTTTCTGGATTTAAATATACCCCTGAGTTTCTAGACAGCTGTACATGTGTGTTTTCAAAAGGCTCCTTGAGTCTTCTTACCTCCTTCTGCAACAACAGCAAGGGAGTTACTAGTATCTCAGTCAGTTGGGTATGAACATTTTTTGGTGTACACCATGTTATTTCAGAAGAGTCCTGAGGAATATAGTACAGTGTAACTGTGCTATTTAGTTTATAGAAGGATCCTCTTTAAACACTTGCTTATGTTGAGCATCACATTTTATAGAAACATTCTGACATTTGGTGCCCAAGGGTGACAAATAGTCATGTTTAATTCTTAATTTTGTAGAAAGTTTCCCTTAAGAAAGCCTATATATATATATATATCTATCTATATATCTATATAAAATTTATCAAGGGGTTTTCAGGCTCTGCAGATCTTTGAGGATTTGATGTGTATTTTTTCTTTTTTTTTTTTCTTCTGTTTTTCCTCCCAGTTGTTGGAATAGAGTCCTTCCTTAAGCTGCACATTGTCTTCAACACTTTGTGACCCAGTAAATACACGAGAGCTTCCCCTCAGGGTCTCAGTCCTCTTTTATGGGCTGGTGGAGGCCAAGTCAGAGAGACTTGTGCTGAACTTCATCATATTGGTTCTGAGGGGTCTGCTCCAGCCGAGGTGGAGCGATCCGTTGTTCCCAGGCTCTTCAGGCTGGTTTGTTGATCATCATGTGTGTCGTGCCTGGCTTTGTGAGAAACAACAGCATATCAGTTTGATTATTGGTCTGTTGGATAATCTGTTCAGAGAGCCATGGCCTGGAGCTCCAGAATGTGTTGTTCCAGTTATTCCTCTCTCTTTTTTTGAGATCCAGATAGGTCGTATCACACCATAATGCAATCATAGCATCAGCTGAAATAGCAGGTAGTAAATATATTGGCAACATGCAATAATATTTTTATACAGAGAAACACCACTTGGTATTTTATGCTGAAACCTTGTTTCTGTTTTATTGCTGGTTCTCATCTGTTCAGTTTTCTTTGAGACATTTGCGTTCTTGAATAAATTTCTGAAATGTGAATTATTTCACAGACCTGAACCTACACTATGTTTATACTTCCCTGAAGTATTTGATCTTCTGGATTTAGAAATTTCAACCTCATCTGAAGTTTTCAGCTTGAGATGCAGTTTTTGATACAGCTTTTCTTTAAAGGGGAGGCAGAGGAAAAAATAAATAATGGGATCAAGGCACACATTTGCAGCAGACAGTACAAGAGTAAACTCCTTTGCATAGAACAGAGTTTTTTTTGACTGGCAGTTGAATTGTGAGCTAGTTTGACTCAGAGTATATGGTATTCTGCAGAGGTGATAGGGTACGAAGCAGATGACAAATACGAACATAATGCTGAATATATTACGGCTGGTTTTTCTCTTGGTCACATCTGAGTTCCTTCTGAATTTTTTATAAGAACTATATATTTTTTTTGATATAGAAGTGTAAAAAATGATTAGCAGAAGAAAAACAACCCAGAAAATCCCTGTGCAAATGTAACTTGACGCCTTGTGCCACTGTCTGCCAAGCTCACTTTTAAGACCTATACATTTTCTGGAATAATTTTCTTTAGTGATTTCATTAGTTAAAATCATATTTGGAAGTGATATAAGCATTAACAATAGCCATACGATTATAGAGACCACCTTACTGTAGTTAACTGTGTGAACAAAGGAGGTGAATAAAGGCTTTACAATTTTGTAGTATCTGTCAAAACCTATGAGGCCAAAAAATGTTATCCCAATATACATGTTTGTATAAAAAACAACAGCAGAATATCTGCACACAAACGTGTTGAGCTGTGGAGGTGCAATTTCTGAATCGGCCAGAATTTTGAAAGGAAATGTCAAGCTCATTAGGAGGTCAGCAACAACGATGTTTTTGAGATAGACAATAAAACTCTTTTTGCTAGAAACATACAGAAAAATCCATGCTGCCACACTGTTCAGCGAGAATCCTACTATGAAAATTAAACAGTAGACCAGGGGAATGACTGTCTTAGTTACTACTGTGCTGTGACTGCAGTTGTTTGCTGAGGAGTTTGTGCTGGAGTTGAACATCTTACAATATCTTTGTTCCTAGAAGCAGAGAAAGATTATCTCAGTAAGACAAAAAGGTGCTATGCTTTCCATTAATTAGTATAAGTTTTCTACTCCAAAATAAACTTGGCATACATCTCAGAAATGACCACATTTCCACACCGTATAATTTCTAGCAGGGATGCATAGTTAGTATTTTCCAAGTGGTGCCATCTCACTTTTTGATGATGTTTGAGGGCATACTGCTGTTTGGAACAGAGAATCCATTTGCTTCTCTGTTTGACTTTAATCCATTATCTTCAAGCCCTGTGCTGCCCCTTTTCTTCGGGTATAAGCCTATGCGCTGTGAACTAGGAGGGGGACTGAGCCACAGTGATTTTGTGACTGTAAATACATCTCGTTAACCCTTAAGGACCAGGATGTATTTTTAGCACTGGTTTACCAGGAAGCATGTGAGGGATATCAATATTCCTTGTACAAGTGTTCTGTTTTGTTTACAGGCATAAAAGACTCTCTTCTGTTAGTCAAGCATGGAAATATCTAGTGTATGCCAATGTTTTCTAATGTTCACTTGAAAGAAACCCATATGTGCAGCTAGCACAGTTTGCTTTAAACTTTTCCTTTTAGTAGCGTGATGCACAGGAGTGTGTCTGTGTGTTAGCATAACATAGAAGCTAGAGCTGTCCTCTCAAGTCATTCAGATCTAAATTTTAGAGGATCTCCAAGAAGAAATCACATCTGCTGTCTGCTTTTCTTTCACAGAGTGGTTATGGGGGTGGATTACCCTCTGTAGGGCGGGCAGAACAGATATAGATATAATGCTGCTGTATTTGGCAAATTAAAACCTAGGCAACTGGAAAACACATGCCGTGGAGCTGGGAAAAAAAAACCCACCCTGTCTTTTAGAAAACAAAGAATTTCCTTATTGCCACAATTCAGAGTTAGTAGCTGATGCCTCCGTGTAGCAGATGGGAACCTGAGTGCAACCTTGCAATAACTAGAAATGGAAATTTTCTTTCAAATAGGTAAAATTGTTTCCTTTGGTATGTTGTTTTCTGTATCTCTCTTGCAGTCGCTGTAAAGGCTGATGAGCTTAGGTGGTGTTCTGAAACTTGCATGGATAAGCGGAGCAAGGAGCAGGTGTTACGCCCATTCACACCCAAAGCCTGCAGTTAATCTCTTCCTGGTAGTTCTCCCATATGAGGACCTGCCATCCTATCTTTATGTTTAAGCTCTAGTCATCAAGGCATTTGTTTTTGTTTGGTTGGGTTTTTAAAGGAAAAAGATGGTGTGGAGAGCAGGTATTATAATATAACTACCATGTGAATATGTGCGTTAATAATGTAATAATGGGCAAGGTTGGGGGTGATAACTGCTAAAACTAGAAGATCTCCTGGAAAGGCACCAATACTGAATGACATTTTTATTTCAGATGGTAACACACTGTATTTAAAAACTGTTCTCTTCCCATTGCTGTCTGCTGTGTACATGTTCTCTTCCTCCTGTCAGGCTGCCTAAGCAGGACCCTCTCTGCATATGATGTATTTAGAACTTGTTCCTGCTCTGTAGGGTTTCCTAAAGCAAAGTACCTGGAGGTGGGTCTTTCTACGCTTGGACTTAGTAATAGATACTAAACGTCTTAGGAAGTTCATGAAGTATTTCTTGTGCTGAGGCATCATGCAACAAAGGATTATTTCAGAAGTGTGTGATTAGAGATGTGGACATTAAAACTTTGTAAAGTATATTGTGTCTGCAGCATGGAAGACACCGTAGACAAATTTTACATTTGATACCAGCAGATTTATCAACTGTCTGTGGTTGAGAAGGAGGCCAAAGTCCAAGCTAGACTCTCTAAATCTTTCAATATCAATGGCATGTCCTTACCTTTCTTGATTTGACTGCTGTGGTGCTCTTTGTTAAGGGTCTAGAGCGCCTTCCATTCTCAGGCACAGGGCCTCTTCTCTTGCTGGGAGACCTATGCGAGAGAAAGAAAATAGAGTTGTTAGAGTTGTGTGTCATAACACAGGACAGTGTAATTCTGCGGTGCTGAGGGGTTCCCACAGTGCGAGGCCTGTTTAGACCATCTAATGGTCAGTACTGCAGACAAGTCTTCAGATCTTTCAGGACGACTTCAAAATTGCTTAGGGACAGAGTCACAGAGCAGTCCTGTTCAGCCTAAAGCCCATCACTGCATGGGTAAGGCTAGAGGCTTTTGTGTGCCCCTGCTGTGCATCATGTCATTTGTGTTTGTGATCAATTTTATCTGCTCTTTTTGTCACCTAGTCATACACTCAGCTCCTTCCGAAAGGCCTTGTCCCTACTGCTCTGAATAATTCAGCATTGATAGCGAACACTGTCCCCTCACTAGCCTGTTCCCTCCATCAGTCGTGGGTCCCAGTGTGGATCCTGTAGGAGTTACGGTGAGGTGGTACCACAAGGTCTCACTCCTGTGCCCTGGTAAAGAATCAGTCTAGCAGAGTGGCCTTCGTGCAGCTGCTTGGTGCTTCTGGATCCTCATAACCACAGCCACCATGACGGCTGCGCTCCTCTGCTGTTCGTGGATTGCAGAGATGGGTTGTGTGTGGTTGGCAGAAGGCATGCTTCCACTTTAGAGAGGAGCTGTCCTTTCATGCTTCTCATTGCATTCTTGTTCAAGCTGCCCTTCAGCCTTCGTAATGAGAACATCCTCTTCTTTCGAGAACCTGAGAACTTGCGGTGGCTCCACCAAGTGATGTGCAGCTTGAAATGAGCATAGATATTCACTCCTCATTCCATGTTGGGGATCATCTGGAAACTGTGAATACTCCTCATTTGATGTTAATTGGTGGGTCAATTTAGGGTCTTTTTGTCCAAATGCTACTTGAGGTGATGACTAAGCTTAAGGATTCTCCACCCTGCTTCCCCGAATTCTTACAACATTGGTTTTTTTGCTGCTGTGTAACCACTGCTATTTGCTGGTGTGTGTTGGAGGCTGTGTGTTGGAGGGTATGTATTAGCACCCAGCAATCTGTGATTTGTATGTGAGAATAGCGTTTCATACCTGAGCAGCATTTCATGTTCAAATGCTTGGTCCAGCATAAAGTATATTTATTCTATGTAAATAATATCAACTAATTGTGCAAAACCAGCAAACTTGATTCACCAAATTAACAAGACTGATTTGATAAAATATATGAAAGTTTTGAACTCTTCTCAGTTGGTAAATCATGTTCTCTTGGTAAAATACACTAAAGGAAAGTTGCATAAACCATTAAAATTGCTTAGTTCCTTCTGTATTTAAACTCTTACGCTATCACTTGTAACCCCTCCAATACCATTAAGGCACTTTTTCTTGACTTCTGTAACTTGGCTGTCGAATTTCAAAGTTCATGGCTGCTTTGCTGAAAATAAGAATAATATTTACAAGTTGGTGGTTTTTTGGTTTTGTTTTTTTTTTTTTTTTGACCCTGAACACAATGAAGGTTCTGTAGTGCTGAGTGCACATTTTAGCTCTTTATGGAAATTAATGCAGCTGCTTGATAAATAAATGTGCAATGCAGTTACTGGGTCAGGAATTGTTGACAGTGGTCACTGTCCCCAGAAATACTTATTGAACTGCAAATGGAGTTTATCAGGGAAGAAGGTCATGCCAAATGTTATCTCTGATGTTATGAGAAATCTAGAGAAAGAGGAAGCTCAATGCACAAAACACAGCAATTGCGAATTGTGCTGAGTTGTGCTAAAAGAAGAATCTTTTTTCAAGATTTTCTGTCTAATGCGGTAGGAATACTGGTAGTGGTCTGAACTTGCAGTCCGGCCACGCTGGTGTAATCCCGTTGGACGTCAGCCCCCAGTTTGGACGTTCGTCCTGCCCCGCTCTGAGCAGCGTGCGCGGGCGGCTGGTGATGGGAAGCCATCAGGGCGGGCTGCTGGGGGTCGCAGGGGGGCCTTCGAAGGGCGGACAGGCTCACTTGTTGGTTAGGAGCCGGACCAGCGGAGGGACATAAAAGCGGGGCTTGCTAGCTGTGATTTGCAGGTGGTGGGATCCTGTCTGTCCGTTCTCCGCGTTGGGCTCTGAAGGCGCTCAGCTGGGCATTCTGGGGGGGCGAGAGCTGGCGGGGGCAGGCAGGGGCTGTCCGAGGGAAAGCCCTCTTCTCCGGTCGCCTGGGCGTTTCACAGCCGGTGCGTGCTCAGGTCCGCATCTCCCCAAAGGTGCCCGACCTGGCAGGCGGGGGGGTGGGTGCCAGGGTGGAGACGTTTCAGGGTCAATGGTTGTAATGCTGGTCTCCTTTGGAAGGCGTTTTTTGCAGTGACTGTGGAGGTATGCTGGTACGTTTGACTTCTTGCAAGTTTGCCAAGAGACTAAGATTTCGTTATTTTTCTGTTCTTATTATAACGCTTGTCATAAGGCAATGTCTGGATTTTAATACTTAAGAGAATAAAAGTATGCAAAACGCACTATGTACTATTTCAGCCCTTTAAAATGGCGTATTGGGGGGTAGTTGTTCTTGTTTGTCATAGATGCATAGAGTGTAGCGGAGGAAAATGGGATGACTAGTCAAATGAGGATGACAGAAAAGATAAAATAGCATTCCTGTTGCAGGAAGCAGTAAGCGAGTAACTGTGAGATAGCATCGTGCGTGGTGGTGCTCAGTGCACGCTTCCTCTGGCGTGGCTCAGAGAAAAGGGCGATCAGTAAGTGTGGCAATGACTTCTAGAGGGTGTTGGTTCCTGGCTGCTGTGCCTTCCAGCTCGAGCTTTCAAGACCACTCACGCCTGGTGTGAGAAGATAGAGGACTGCGTGAGCCATGTTTCTACTCGGGCTGCTCATCGGGGTGCTGGTGAGAGTAGCATCCCCTGTGAGAGTGGCTGAGAAAGGCTGTGTGTCCCGTGAAGGTCACTGCTGCTGTGTCCCCACGAGTAGCAGTGGCTCCCACCGACCCAGGTTGAGCTGCGGGTATGTCCTGTCTGCAGCTATGGTTAGTGAGGGGAAGAACAGAAGCGTAAACAACTCTTTACATCTTAACAGTACTTCTCAGTTTTGATCCGAAAAGGCAAAATTCAGGATATTCTAGTGAGGAGGTAGCAACTGCTGATGGAGGAAGGTGTTTTTTCATGCTGTGATATTTTATTTACAAACTCTTGGCTTCCTGAACGTGGGATGAATCGAACAAAAAGCTGGACTCAGACCTCTTCCGACTCAGAATGCCGTCCTTTGGGGCTTTCTTAAGATGGCGTGCCAGTCCTGATGGTGCTGTCGGGCCTTGTGCGCTGCCTGCCTTGTGTACCGTCTTTCTCCTCCTGTGTGCATCTCATCCCCAAGCCCTGCACAGGTGCCCCTTCTGCCAGTGTCCCCGCTTAGCATCACTAACGCCCGTGCAGGGACTGCGGCCCTTCGAACGACCTGGTAGGCAGGGACCCCACGTCACCTACCGGCACGGCAGCACCCTGACCACCATCGCATCTGTCTGCAGCCCTTTGCACTGAGCAGCAGCAGGTCCTAGCGTGGATCGTCTTTTCTTCCTCCTCTCTTAACTGAAGGGACTGACTTGCTCAGTTGGGAAGAAATTGGCTATGCCATCTAACCTTTAAAATGTTATTTTAACAAAAAACGTGGAATAAAGCCATGGCATCTTTGTGACATCTCTTTGTTGGGACTATACTTGTCCCTGGCTGCCTGTATTCTTTTGGTTGGTTGTATAATTCTTGGGGGGTGAGTGTGTGTGAGGATTTGAGCTTCTTTGTATAACACAGCCAATATTCATAAGTCCTTATGAACTAATGATTGTATCTGTGTTTCTCATTCCTTGTATTTGCAGAAACAATTCCCAAGCTTGTGAGTTCAGTGCCTTACAAACATTTCCTGCCAGCAATTGGGCTGAGAGGAGTCCCATTAACACCTTTCAGAAGTACGCAGTATTGCAGTAGAAAGTCTTGACTTTTTTACGATAGCGAATGAATTCTCATTTCCGTTTGGATATAAAACATCTGCTTCTAAAACTGATGCAGATCTGAGTACTGAGCTTTTGTTCTGCTTGCTCCCCTCCTTCCTTCCTCTCCTCCCCATCTGCTCACCCTTTAAAAAAAGAAAAAAATGTTGCAAGCCGATGTTTTCAGGCAACCCAGAGATGAGGAAAATAAACATTTTTGTCCCCAGGTTCGATCAACGCGAGGTACTGTACTGCACCACCCTGTCAGGAGGCAGGGCTGCGAGCGAATTAGGGGAGTGAGGGGCCGTGGGGGGGTGCGGAGCCCGGTCAGCCCCAGCCTTCCAGCTGGACCTGCCGGAGGGCATCCGGCTCGCTTCTGCCGGGTTCACGAACAAAGCTTAAGTAAAAGACTTGCTGCTGTTAACCTGGCAGGAGAAAGCGTGCCATGTAAAATGACACCAGACAGCGTTTAGCATTGACAGCACTTTATAACAGATTTTGCTGACCAAAGTTATTAGATCAATTAGATCATATGTGGTATTTTCTTGGCACGTGCGATTCATTTCTGGGGTTCTGAAGGACAAAGTGAGAGAGGAGAGCCAACAGGTATAAAGAGTAGCTGTAGATAAGATTGTTTATGTCTTGTTAAAATAGCAGGCTCTTTGAAGGGCAATGCAAGCTCATTTGGTTGCAGCGTGAGGACACCTCAAGGGTAGAATTTTATTTCTGTCTCTCAAAACCCACCGGTAATTGTTTCATTTCTTCTTATTGTCCAGGATTCCCTAGGCTACTTTTGAAATCTGAAATTTAACAGGCTAATTTTGCTGATAAGTTAAATTTTTCATTCTATTTTTATTTCTGATTTTTCGACAAGGGTCTAAATTATTCTAAACCCACCTCCTTTTAGCATTAAAAGATTAGAGCCTGTGAAATAGCTGTGCAAACCCTGATGTTCACACTGAAACTTAGGCAATGCTTTGAGCCATTTGCATGTAGGATCATTTTCAGATCTAACCCAAATATTCCATTTTTTTAATTAAGCCTCAGAACCCCCCCGCACTGAGATCCTTCCTATCTCCAATCAGTTATAGTATCTGAATTAGGGAGTGGTGGATGTAAGAGGAAAAGTTAGGACCAGGGTATTAGGAATGGTCAGTTTATGATTTGATATTAGAGGATTAAACAGACCAGCTTTTAGAAGCAGCTGTCCTATCAAATTTGGAATTATTCTATTAAGAGTATGTCAGTAAAACATTTCCGTGATTAGTCATTTTCTGATGTCCTAAAACTGGGTATTTAAAAGAAGTAACATGTGGTTCAAATAAAGAAATTGTTCCATTTAATATTCTATTTTAATAGTAACACTTGTCATTTAAATATTTGATTTTTAATTCTATTTTCTGATGTTTTAAACTATGAGTTTTATATAGTTATGTTTCCTTAGTCATAAATTAAAACAAAAGTAGTTGCTTAAGAAAAATATCTTTTGCTAAGATACACAATACAGAGCAATCCTTACCTGTAGATCAGCAGTCTTTGGTGGCGTAGCTTGAGGCTGTTCCATGTCTCAGCCTAATAGGTGTGAGAGTTTGTCTGCCTTAGTTTTCTATATTTATTTATAGTTATGACTGCTCACTTGTGTTCTAAGTATTTTGTGGTTTGCATAATGCATGGATGATTTCCTGTTCACCTTATTTGTCAATTAAAAAAAAAAAATACAGTGGTAGTTATTTAAAAATTAGAAAGTTTGAGAGCATTGGTAATGTAAGAAATGTGTAATGAAAAGACAGAGTCTTTCACCTGGAAAGAAGTATAAAATTGCATGCGTGGGCCCTAAAACAGATTTACAGAATAAGCCCTTTACAACTGCCTTATAATGTAAAACACCATAAAAACCGTGTAAGCTGCAGCAGGTTCTGTTACTTACTGGCTGGAGTACAGTCTTCTGTCTGCTCTGCTTCACCCATTGGCTGCTCCTTCGCAGGTGGATAGGCTTTAGTTCTTCAAGCAAATGCTTTGCAATATTATCTTCATGATCTGCTTTGGGTAGTGGTAGTGGTTCAGGGTGTACTGTATCTTTGCAAGCAGAAAGTTGAAGAGCTGGTGAGTCGTGCCTTGCTGCTTGGCCAAATGTGGTCGAGATCTCAAGTGCTGCAGATGGCCAGTGCTATTTTTGTGTACTTACACATACTTCCATGAAGATAGCGTTGAAATGATTTCAAGAAAGACACATTTGTGCAGTTGGCAAAGCAGTAAGCGATCTTAAGTTAAGGGCTGGTGTTTTCTTTTCTTAAACTGTTCCCAGGCCTGGCTGTGACCTTTTCTCTAAAGCTTACTACCCTGATAGCTTCTGCTTTTGTTAATGGGAGTGTTCTGAACTGGAGTGCACAGGCTTACGTTGTGGTTGCTCAGGGTGTGCTCAAAGGCAGAGAGATGTATTCTTGGGATGAGTGATGAATCTTTGGTGTATGGCTTTTTTCTTTTTCTTCTTTTTTTCATTTTTCTTTTCTTTTAACCTTAATCACCTGTCTGTCTTCCTCCCTTCCTGTTCTTCCTCTATGTTTACTGGGAAACTTTGGAATCAAGCACAAAATTAGTTGAAATGGATGGTAATGGAAAAGCTAATATCTTTTCTATGAATGTGGGAAAGTAGTATATTCTGAGAGAGATCTGAGGTTTGGGGAGAGAAATTGAAGTTTATATGTTTATTTAAAAAGAAGTGAAATATGCAAGTTGTGTACATTAGTGTTAGTAAACATTTAGTATGTGACTTGAGCTCTGCTTTACATTGCGTAACCCAAACCCTCCGTTAAATACACAATTTCTTCATGGACTTTCCTCTATGAGTGTTTATCAGTTTACAAGAAGGGGCCCAAAGGCATGGACAAATGTATGTACCTTCTGCTAACGCATTGCTGCCATGTACACATCCTTTACTCCAAGCCAGTTCATGTTAACCTGAACATGTAGTCCCTTCCTTCCCCCAAATGTCACTGAATCTTTCTCAGTGAAATAAGGGGGTACCTTCAGAGACAAAATTGTCTTTACGTTATTGTGAGTACTCTTGCTCCTCTCTTATTTCTGAGACTCCCAGATCAAAGCCATAATGGTCAATTATTCATTGCTTTTAGGTGATGAGTTTAGATGCTTGTTTCATTGACAGTTTTTATACCTGCATTATATTCCGTTTCGGCAGCAGTGTGAGCATTCAGCCTTTCTGGGAATCTGAATCTGAGCTCTTTGGGTCTGGTAGGCAGGTGCTGTGATGTAAAAATTTGGTTTCAGTTACTTTCTTGGGTGTCAGTGGCAGGGGCATGCTCTGGTCCCCTCTCAGCTGCCTGGCACTGGGCTCCTTCCTCTTCGGGCAGTCTCCTCGAGCTGTGGCAGCTCCTGTGGGAGTCCTGCCGATAGCAGCCTGCTTCCCTGGCACTGCTGCTGTGGGCCTTGTTGCACTGTCTTCCCTGTGGGCTGGCAGGCTGTAGCTTTAGGATTCATGTCCCGTGGACTTTGTGTGTCACACCTCATACCGTCAGGCTTCAGCTTCAAGCAAATTGAAGGAAATCCATCTGCCCTAAAGAGTCATAGCTCTTCATGTGCCTCAGGAGAAGAGAGGGTTAAACTTGTGACTTAGGAAGAAGTGGTGAGTGCCAGAGGTTGCAGGTTTTAACCCTCCTCATGATGGATGTGTACTCAGTGTCGTGGGAAGGCTTGGAGGAGCACTTGCATGTCCCTTTACTCTCTTCCCGCTGCTGTACGCCTATCTCATGAGCATAACCCTTGCATCACACCCGCCCAGTGCGACTGCCCCACTTCATTCCCAGTGCCAGCTCTGTGTGTGTGTGTGTGCATGTCCCGCGTCCTCATGTGCCTACGCCCCACTTGGGTTTTTTCCCCTCTCTGCTGGGGAAGGCTCGATGGAGACCATCCTGCTCTGCTCCGGTGCCCAGCACTGCAGGCACAGGCTGGGAGCAGCTGGGAGGAGCTGCGTTGCTTTGAGCACTTTGCCAGACTGGGAGGGTTTGGCCAGGGATGGCGGGGGGGCCATTGAACTGCTGTCGCTGGGTCGCGTTCTCATTCTCGTTCCGAATGTGGAAGTTGGCTAGAGAGGAATCACGCCTGTGAGCTGGGAGCCCCGTTACATGCTGTGAGACATGAGTTGGTGGCAGCAGAAGCTATTTCTTCTTTACAGCTGGGCTGCAGTCCTGTGGCGGCAGACCTGGGCTTTGAGCAGGCTTGGAGGTAGCCCAGGCTCTCGGCTGCGCGACGGGAACGCAGCTCTGCAGGGGGAAGCGCTGCCGTCCCCAGCCTGCGCTCAGGCGGGCGTCCAGCTCCGCTCCCGCTGGGACACGGCTGCCACCGTCTCCTGAGCGAGTCCGCTGCCAGAAGCTGATGTTGGGGGCTGCCCATGTCAGCGCATCCCCCGGCTGCTCCGAGCCACGAAGCCCGTTCCCTGGGAAGCCCGTTCCCTGGGAAGCCCGTTCCCTGGGAAGCCTGTTCCCTGGGAAGCCCAGCTGGAACCGGCTGCTCTGGGCTGCGCTGCAGAGTGAGGAGGTTTGTTCAAGGGCAAACCTGCCCTGTTTGCCTCTCCTCTGGCTGACCTTCTGCAGCCAGGCGAGGACCCGGCAGGACGATGCACGAGGCTTTTCAAGTGCTCCCCAGAAGGCACCCAGTCAGCCAAACTTTTCATCTCTTTCCATCCACCCTACTGTCGATTTTGAAGCAAGGACGAGAGGAATGGGTCAGACAAGGCTTTGGCTGATTACAAGTACTTTAAAAACCTCTGGCCCTCTGAGACAGAGCTTGTAATTAATTCTAAAAAAAATCCCCCCCTTTTTTTTTTGTTTGTTTTTTTTTTGTTTTTCCGCTCCCCAGAAACAGCAGCAGAAACCTCAATATCCCTTTTGGGACCAAGGTCAACGTTCAGAGTGTGACCCACAACAAACTTTTTCCAATAGCTTCCTCATCTAAGCCTAAAATTAAAACAGGCAATGTTCAGATTAAATCCTTGCAGAAGGGGAAGAAAAGTGTAGTCTGCCAAGACAAGTGAGTTCGAAAGAGAAACATTAAAATAAAGGATAAGGGGAACTTCTTGGCAAAGCAAAATTGTCCAACAACCTCAATTAAATCTGTCTCTCCCAAGGGCAGTTCTCACTTTATGTGCAGTACCCCAAACTTTCTGTTGAAGGAGGCCGTCGTTCAAAGACCTAGAGAAAGGGAGAATTTGAGCAGTGAGAAAATAGCTTAACATTCAAAAGTTATTCCTGTTGTTTCAAGCAATTGAGTATTTAGCAAAGAGCTGAATAACCTTTTTTGCTGATTCATCAGAAAATCAGGACTTGAGCCTGCAGCCAACAATTTGGATCGGACTACCAACCTTTGTGCGACAGAAATAGTCTTTCCTATGGGCTAATATGGCAAACTTGTCACTGAAGGACTGGGCTCTGGTAGAGTAAAATGCCATGCAACAAAACTAAGAGTCTTGTTTGAAGACTGAGCGCCTCAAAGCAAACTGGCAGTGAAGTCCAAAGCACAGCCCAGGCTGGTAGCCAGCTTCTCCAGGTTTCTTTCAGCTTTAATTACCAGTGCACAACGGGTAGATTTTCTCTACTTTCTTCTCCACGCCCTCCCACCTGGCTGTTTTCCAAAGGCACCAGCACACAGGCTGCTTTCCCCAGTCTCCTGTGAACTGCAGTAACAGAAGCAGGGCTTTTACCCTCTGTCTCAGCTTGAAAGAAGCTGAGGAGGTGGTTACAAAGCACATCTAAGAAGACATTAGGAATTCCAAGGGAGACTGCAAGTCTGTTACTGCAACAGACTTCTTGTAAAGGGGTTGAAGGTGTTACGCTGCAGCATTCCTGCTGCTGCAGTTATGCTGCAGGGGCCTTTTGTTTCATAGGCAAAGCGGGGAAGAAGCACTATTTAGTACATTATTTCTACCCCCAAGTTTTTTATTTTCCAGTTTGCCTAAAGTGGCCCAAAACCACCTATGTGCTTTCCAGCAGCAGCAGAGGTGACTGCGCACTGTGTTGGACCTGCAGGTAGTGATGTGGTGTGGAAGTGAGACTCCTGCCAGAAGAATTGCTTGGTGTTCTGGACATGGCTCTTACGCTTCAGCACATCCAGGGCTCATTAATGTTACTCGTATACGTGTGAGGACAGAAGTCTCTTCTGCCACATCTGCATTACCAGTGTTAGAGCATCTCAGGCTTTTACTGCAGGTGTGCTCAGTTCATGCCAGGAGGTGTAGATACGTAGAGCTGTGCCCTGCTCCTGGGTGCAGAAAGCTTGAGCTAGATGTAGCTCTTCTCTATGGTGCAGAGAAATTTCTCTTTTATGTTTTTCTGAAGCATAATGTTCCTTCTTGGGCTGGTTAGCTGGTTCACAGTCCAATCATAGGCCTCCATCCCTGAATGACTCAGTAATTTGTTATTTTTAGATCTATAAAGTAAACCTCTCCTAGCTAACTAAGGTGAATGTGAGCACAGGCAAGTGATCTGGTGTGTTTACGCTGACCTTGCAGTACTCCTGTCTCGGGGAAGGCAGGGCTCAGACCTGACCTTCCCATCCCGCTGCAGGTGAGCTCCCTGGTTCTGCAGAGCAGGAACTGCCCCTTCCTCTGCATGGTCCCGTCCCAGGACTGGTTTTCTGCGCAGTCTCGCTGCTTTGGTTAGAGGGAGAAATACATCATGCTTACATCTTCATCTGAGTATGAAAGAGAGAAGATCTCAGTTTTTCTGTGGATGCCATTGGTGAATAAGCACTCCTCAAGGTAATAACCAAGTGACCGTTAGGAAACAGACACATTTGAGTTCTGTATATAGCTGTGTATTGTCTTTCCTTCGATGGAAACGGCTGTGGAAACTTGCAGTCATGGGATTCTGTTGTCCTTTTATTATAAATAAGAACAGCAAACTTCCTCCATCCTTTGCCTGCAAATTTCCTTTTTTAGAGTCATAAAGTCCACAGACCCAGACTCCATGCTCTGCAGCATCTTAATTGGAAAGTCCGTGAAATTATCTGTTGGCACTCAGAGTTGTTGTGCATTAAATATCTTGCGCCATCAGGGGATTCACTTGTTAGGTTTACGCTTCAGTTTTCTTTATGAACCAGAGGTTTCCTAGAAATGGCACATCTGGCAATCATCTCAGCAGTGCAGTGTCATCTTCCCTACCACCTGCCCGTAACATGCTGATTAACTGATCCTGTAAGCCTCTGAGTCTGCACAGAATTGAAATGATGAGTGCTGTGGGGGTACATCCTGCCCTTCAAGAAAGGTGTTTCTTCATGGAGAAACCTCTTGATTTTTATGTGTGGTAGACTCTTAGTCTCTGGCTTTGTGGCAGGTAGGAGCGTAGGTACGCATGAAATCCCTGCAGTCATATCAAGACCAGGCTCTGGGACTGTGAGGCTATAAATGGGAACTGCTTAAAAGATTTGCCAATTCTGCATGTACTAAAGCAGTAAGTCTTACACAGTTGTCATCTCCAGTTATGAATGTTGTCATCAGTCACGAGGTGTTCATTTGTTAGTGGGACGGAACTTGTGGGTTGGATGCTTTTGGCTCTTAATGAAAGCGCGTGGACAGAGTGTGACCATACTACACACCGATGCCAGGGCAGGCAGAGCTGAAGCAGAGAGCTGGAGTTGATCTCCGCTATGAGGCAAATTGTAGGACAGTTTTGATTGCATGCTTGTTGCATGTTTGGGTTTTGATTGCGTGTTTATTATTATTTGAAAGGCTCGATTTCAATTGAGAGTGGCTTGAAAAATTCCAGCTTGCTTAAAAGGGGTTCTCAGTGCTTTCAAAAACTCAGTTCCTTTCCTGGGGTCTCATATCAGATCATGAGTTGCTCTTGTGCAGCCTAGAAATGGGGCTTTGATGTTGTAAAGCAGATAGATCACTTAGTCTGGATTGTAGTTGTTTGGAAATCCTTTCCTATCCCTCCCCTTGCTGCTGTGCACCACCACACACACCGCCACACCCCAAGAAAAACCAGAGAATGCTTTGAAACAGAAAGCATCTTGTTCTTGTCAACCCTGATAACATTAAAAGAAAGCTGTCTTGTGTAATGTGCATATGGCAAGACTGGCTGTTACTTCTCAGCTGAGCATAAAGATACATCGAACAACACATGCATTGCAAATTACTGCTGCCTGTCCTTATTTTTCAACTTTGTGTAATGCAGTTCTGGAAGTAAGCACTTCTGGTTTTGATGTGGGGTGAGTGAATGTTTAACAAACTGTAGTTTTGTACTGACTTCATTTCTCTTAAAAAAACAATAACCAGCACTGTATTTATGACTGCTGTAGAATATTATGTAAATCATTTATACTGAGCAACTCAGAATAACAATGTAAGCAGATTGATGCTGCAGTTGATTTCTACTGGTTGCATTAGTGGGGGTCCAAGTTTGCTTTAGGAAGGCTGATTGGCTTTTTAGTGACATAGTGAAGACCAGAGCTCTGTACTCCCAAAGAACATCATATGCCTGTTCTCTGCACACGCAGGCTTCATGTTAATCCCCAGGCGTTGTTCGTAGTCCCATGACTTTTCAGAGCAATGCCCGCTGTAACTTCATGAGATGTTTTTAGAACAATTTTTGTTTGGCTCTATTTATGTAATGTAAATGCATCCCCAGAAGGAGAGTACAGAAAAGTTGTTAAACACAGCCTGCCTTTGAATGGAATCTTAAGTTCATTCTTTCTAGAGGGGAAATTTCTTTAAGTTGGAGTCAAAAGTTGCCATTTGGTTCTTGCAAAGTCAAGGGTTGTTCTCTGTGCTTTGCAAAATATTCCTGGGGAGTTGAAGCCAAAGTATTTTACAGTAAATTGAGTGGCATCTTTGGATGGGCAGTGTGACCCTGCTGCTCAGGCTTGCAGTTTAATGCTGTACTCACTAACTCTATTGACCAGAAGGAAATAAAGATAACCATGTTTGTGTTTAATAGTGAGCGAAGAACACAATTTTATATGTGTGTTTAATGTATTGAGGTAAAAAAGGAAAAGCTTAAAAACAACCCTCAAAATGCTCCTTTTCATGTTAAATGTTCAAAGCTGTGCCAGTGGCTTTAAATAGCCATCCTGTGTTCAGTCTTGTTAGTGACATCTCCTTTCTCCTTCTCATTTCACTTTTATCTGTTGTATTATTTTTCCATTTTGTTTATTGTTTGGGGCCTCTGATGACTATCATTGTACTTGAAACACAATAGAAACTAAACAAAACACTTCACATATTATCAAGTTTGATACTTAATTTGAACAGGGTGTTTCTGCTGTATAGTTCTAGCAGACTATTGGCAGTGGAGTTTATCAAAAGGCTATGTGTTTGAGTAGTTTTATATAGATGTAGTGGTAAAACAAACATATATGTTTAATATGCTCACACGCTCTCTTTGTCCAACATCTAGTCTCTTGATTATTTAGAACTTGATCATATTCTACAGAAACATAAAATTGCTGAACTAACTCAAACCAAGATACTAATTAACTCAGAAATCACTTTTTTATGATGGTCAGGAGTCATTGCTTAGGAAGAAAATAATAGAAAGGAAGGCAGATACAGTGGTGCCTACTCTGATGGTGCTCTCACCATAAAGCACTCGCTGGTTTATAGACATCCAGAGCTCCAGGCTGTGGATGGAACCAGGATGTCTTATTGCCCTGATATATCCAGGATCTTATATACACATATATTTTTTGTAAAGCTTGTTACCTTCTTCAACAGGAAAGGGGAAGACACAAAATGAAACACGTAAGCCCCTGTGAACAAGCCAGTGCTAATATGTATACCTTGAAAATGGCTTATAATGGAAATAGTTACCAATAAAGATGTCAGCTGGGGGTAGAATTTTAATTTAAAGCAATACACAATGCAGATATAAGCCCAAGTTAAGAGGATGCTCTCTCCCGTTTAGCTGATCCTAGGGAAGGGCATACCTGGTGTGCTCGGAGCAGCTGCTTCTCTCCTGCGGATCGGGCTGGAGGGCTCTCCCAGCAGTGGTCCTCGGTGCTGCTCCCATGCAGAGAAGCTGCAGCGAGCTCTGGCCGCCACAGAGTTTTTGAGCAATAAAAGCAGAACACCACTTGCCAGGGGACCAGAAGTGAAGTGTCAGTGGTCTTTCTCTTGGAAGATCATGAGTAGCCAGTGCATATTGGAAAAGGAAGTCAATTCTAAGCAGGCAAACTCATCTCTAACACCAGCTGAAGTGCTAAAATGTGTGGATGCTATGTGATTTCTCTCTGAAAAGTTGTGCAGGTCTCATGATGCAGCAGGCAGTTCAAGCTTCATAGCCATCGGTATGAAATTATTTTAAAAATGGTAATGTGCAGAAAGGTAACAGAATCCAAGGGTGAGGAACTTTGGGGATGACTTTTTCATACTTTATATTTTGAAATTATGTCATTGTAGGATTGCCTAATGGCATGGCTGAACTTCTTGGTTAAAACTTGTTTAGAATTGTTAAACTAGAACTAAGCACGTCAGTCACAATGCTGCCTCCGGTAAAAGACTGAAGTGTGCAGCTGTCCGTGAGTATGTGAAGTCCCGTGAGAAGGAAGAAATGCAATGTTTTCAAGTGTAAGCTGCCATTCTGTGATGGATTAAATGTTGCAGCACAGATAATTTTTTGTGTGCTTCAGAGAGAAGTAAGCAGTTGTCCAAGGCAGAGGATTAAGAGCTTAAAGGGCGGGTAGGACGACTCAGCTCTGTGTACAGTTTCACCCCATTGGAATGACTCTAGACAGCAGGGCAAACTGAAGGGTCACTTTGTTATGCAAACATGGATATTTTTCCAAAATGCTAGCCAAATTTAATATTTAAGGACCTAAAGATACCACTACTATTTCCAAAGGGTTAGAAAGCAAGCAGTGAGCATGTTTGCCAGAAGACCCCTGCTGTGTATCCTATGTTTGGTGGCTTAAGAAGAAACTGATAATGTACTTTACCTTCAGCCATACAAGTCTTCCCCCAAAATCCAAAATTCACTTCTGCTGGTCTAGCCGTCGTTTTATTAAGAAAATCATTTGAACTTTTTGTCTGAGCTCAGTGCCTATGAGCGAAAACCTTTTTTATGGTCCTGCTGATGGACTTCTGTATCAGAACCGAAGAATACAGATTCGTAGACAGAGATGGGAGAAAACTGACAGTATCAGAGCGTATCTGGTGACTGAAAGGGCTGCTGGTGGTGGTGGTGATTTGGTTCTTCATGTGTCTGATGTCAGAAGTGCAAGTTGGGGTGGTAGCTCTGATGCCTTTGCTAACAGGAATGGGGCTGACGGGTTCACCGTCACCACCAAACCATTGCCATATATAAGCAATATCTCTGACTACTAATCTTCTTATAGGTCTGTGCCCTGTTATCAAAAACTTCTAATGAAGCAGTCAGTGCTTCCAACCCTACTAAATGTGAAAACACATAGATTGTATTATATCTGTGGCCAAGCTCTGTGAATTAATAAAAGCAGTATCAATAAGGTAAATATTTTCATAGAATAATCCTACTGGAAGACATGCTAATTACAAAAGTATCACAGGACTTCTGAATTTTGTTTTTACCCTATCAAAGCTGCCGGCAAACACTTTATGCCTAGTTTTGTTTTGCTGACAGATAGATGTCTATAGATCATTGTTGAATAGCCTTCTGAGGCCTTACAAGGATCTGTCTGAAACTTAGTTATCACATCTCTGGCCGCATTCAGATGGCACTGCTGTTGCTCACAATGCAAACATTTTGTGTGACAGGGTGGCACAGGGTCCAGTGGGGAGAGCTGAGGAATGGGAGTGACGCACATTTGAGTAAGTCCAGTCACGGTTGCACTAGTTAAGCAATTATGATTGCTTAATTCATGACATTCTGGTGTGCATCAATACAAAGATACATTTTTAGAACTTTGGGGATTTTAGTTTCCTTTTTTAAGATGCCTAGGAAGCCGCGCTGGTAGAAAGCCACAGTAAACGTTATTGCTAGAGAAACCTCGAAAGTAAAGGACATAATAAACATAGCAACAAAAATCTTGCATGGGTAGCAGTCTGGAGCTGTCTGTAAGTACGTGTTCAAGTAACATTTCTTCCACAATAACCCCATGGCATGGAGAGTTCTGGCTGGGCTGCTCAGTAATGTAATGCAAAGCTTCCTAAATGAAAAAAAAATCACAAATGTTCATGAACTGTATGCTCCTTGCATTCTTGGGTCTGATCTCCTGTCCTGCCTCCACCTGGAAAACCAAGTTTCACATATAGTGTCCTGTAAAAAAATGGGAGTCTCAGACTGCACAATAAAAATTTACATATGCTTCTGTCCTGATGTGGTTCTCTGAAATAACAGGAATAGATCAGGGCCTGAGACTTTTCCTACGAACTTTCTTGTACCTTTTTCTTTCAAGAAGAACTTTTAAGGACCAAAATTCCATGTCAAATTCAGACAATTTAAATATAGTTATCTGATATGTGGAGACTAGGATATTGTTTTATAATTCATTTTTAGCCCTGGGAAAATATTTCACAAACAGTATCTTCAGAGAAGTGTTGTATATGTAAGTGCATGTATAAACCAGTGATAAAGGATTATCACAGATACATCCTGTCAAGATAAAGTAAACTTATTTGGGGGGCGATTTTACAGTGAAGTGTTGTATGTATTGCAGTTGTCGGGCTTCAGAGCAGAGACTCATTCTGGCTGGCCTGTGTGCTGGGAGCGTGTGGCTGCATCTTCCCTTCCCAGTGCAGGATTTCATATGGATGCCCCACTGCTCCCTGGTGGGACCACACTTTCCAGAAACTACTGGTTGCTTTATCTCTTTGGTCCCCTGGAAAGGGTATCTTTAGGCCATTCTTTGGAGGGCATCACCCTGGGTGCAGTTGCTTTGGATAATAGATTTTTTCGTATAAAAATCTTACTAGGGCACAGCAGTACTGTTTCTCCTAGGAGGAAATCCTATGTAAATGCAGCCTTTAGTTAAAAAATAAGTGGGTAGTGAGAAAGTGTAGTGTGTGTGCATGCGCATCCTGTAAGGAGAGTATGCAGCATGCTAGAAGAGGTGTAGGTGGCCATCTGGTCGTGTTTTCAGCATCGCTGAGCTTCACCATTTGGTGTGCACCGTTGTGCGAGTGGAGAATCCTGGATCCTGTACACCTGGTCTGCAGTCTCCTCACCTGTCCTTTGTGTCCCTAGTTAGGGACAAACAGGGATGTGTCCACTGAAGTAGCTCTTTGTGCTTTGCTGGAGTTGGGTAGGAAGTCCACCATCCACCTGGAAAAATGTTACAATTCTGAGAGGGGTTCAAGCTTTCTTGCTCTGCATATATACGATGAATCCTATAGAGTTAGTGTGTGTGTGTGTATGTATATTATGTATAGAAATACTCTGCTATACTGTGTATTTAAAATATTTCTAGTAGTCAGGATATTTGAATTCAATCTTGGGAGGTGTGTGCTTGTTCTGTGGTCTGCTTCTGATGGGATTTAGCTCAGCAAAGCATGTGGGGCACAGACTCAGCTCTCTGTTTATGGTAAGGAGGAGCTGGAGCACCGCTGAGAATGGAAGAACCTGGATGAAACTGGGCATCAGGGAGACTGGTGGAAACGGGTAGCCTAACTGTGGTTGAGTAGCCTTAAGTCTAGCAGGCTCGTGAGCTTTGGTTCCAAACAGTGCAAGTGGTGACAGTTTCTGAGCAGTAGTGGGCAATGAAGACGTAAGAGCCATCTGCATCTGTAGCATGGTTATTCTGCAAATAGCCTATCTACTAGTAATGGGCTTGACTGTAGTTCCATCTGGTAAGGGATGTAATCGTTCACAGTTTGACAGCAGAGTCTAGCATCTCTCTCCCAGCAGATGTAAAACCTGTTGTAATGGGTCTGCACGCATTCTTGCAAGACAAAAGATGTTTTTGGGTAAATCAAGATAGGCTCTACAGTACACAGAAAAACTCAGCTCAAAAGCTTAATACTAGAGAAGGCTATAAGAAAGTAAAAATACAATGATACCCATCTATCTTGCATGCTGAGCCCATGGAACACATCAGGGAACGTGCAGTAGCATGAGCCACCCTTGCGGCGGGGTAGTGTGCACATGGAGGGGAGGGCACAAAGTGGGGGGGGGAAGAAGTTACACCCTCATAAATAAATGATCTTGTTATTGGAAGATTTTGTGTAGTAATCTCCCTTAGTGGAAAACACAAACTGTGTGTACCTGCTTGTTCCCATGGGTGTTGCAAAGGTGTTTGTTAAAAGGGGAATAGCTGCAAAGCAGAGACCCAGGGTGGTGTGTGTGTGTATGAATTTAACACAGTAATTATCGAGCACAATTTAACAAGCCATAAAGCCTTCTGTGATTTACTATTACTTGCATCATAAAAGGGAGAGCAGAAGCACTCCATCTTGGTTTTGTTTAACCATATAAGACCTAATGAGAGACTCTTTGGTTATTAAAGTCTGTGTGTACATAACTGATGTTGCAGTCCTAAATGTTGCCATTTCACAAAAGCAACCCAGTATGCTGTTCCATTTAATTTGGTGCTTACAAGAATTTAAACTATGCAACCCAATCCCCAAAATGGTTCTCTCAATACACTTTTGTATGTGCATAGAACCCTAAAAGTACAAAATGGCAAATTTGATCCCAGAACTAGCCTTTGGGGTTGTGTGTGAACAGAGTTTTCTACAGAGCCAACTGGAAAACAGGGTTTATTCTGTGGTATTTAGCCATTTAAAATATTTTTATTTAAAGTAGGATAAATATCCAAAATACCACGTCTTCCTTTCCAGAAATGATCCCCCTGAACAACGTAAGTAGTTTTAGAATACTTGCATTAATCCAAATGTATAATCCAAACAGTATAATACTTACACTTCAACTTTTTCATTATGCATAAAACAGAATCTAAAACTAAACTAACAGTCTTAAAAAAAAAACCCAGAAAAACCCCTTGTTTCAGTAGAAAACTTCATCAGAGGTGTTCTCATGCAGTATTTTATCTTGTTATTCAAATGCTGCATTTTCAGGATTTTCTTCTCAAACCATTTTTCTCCTATATTAAAAGGAAAGTCCTTATATGAGTAAGGCACTTCATGATGGACTATTGCCATCTTCTGTTTGTTCAATTGCACTACATTGCAGAAGATGCATATAAAAATTGATTGGTCAGAACATGCATCAGCTCCTTACAATCTGCATTTTTTAAGTTGGCTGTTTATTTTTTGTAAGAGCAGCTTTTACTCTAAACAAATCTGATGTAATCCATGGTGAAATACAGTACAAAATGACTTATGTAAACATTGTTCCGTTTACAGGATTAAATACAAACACATACTTGTAACCTTGAGTGCCCAAATACATCCTCCCTGCTGATTTCTGCAGTCACGCTGAGGATGTTTGGGGAGGTTGCAGAGCGAGAGGAGGTGTTGGGGCTGTGCAGGGCCACGCGCGTGCCTGGAGCTGCCTGTGCTCAGCTCAGCGGGCGAACCCCGTGCCCAGGCTGTTCTTGAAAAGCTGTGAATTCAGGGTGATCTCTGCTGGCTGAAGGTGACTGACTTCACGCTCCTGGGGGATGGTTCCCTGCCCCTCTGCAAATCCTTCTCCCAGCCCCTGGGGAGCTCATCCTTAGGGAGCCTGCACTTGCCCTGTCCCTGCCTTCTCGGCTGGAGCCCCTGGCCAAGCCGCTCTGAGCTTCCCGGGGAGCGCGGGAGGCACCAGGGCACGTTCCGCGCCATTCGGTGGGAGGTGGCCTCCTTTGTAGAGTGCAGCCATCGAAGGAGGAGGAACTTGTCCTTCTGCCTCTGCCCTACCCTGAGAGGTCCCCATGCCACGTCCCAGAGTGAAGGAGCTGCTGGAGCAGCCTTGGACCCCGCGCCCTGTTGGTGTGGGAGCCCCGGGCCAGCTCGGCTGCCTGCCCTGCACTGCCAGGATTAGCTGGTGCAAAACCGGCTTGGGAATGTTAGCGCAAGCGGTGGTGACAGGCGGTTTAGATTTCTTCTGCCCTTGTTATAAACAAATCTGGAGTGCTCTCGACTGCTCACGTGGTGCAAAGCCTGCCAGAATCTCACTGAAACAATTTGAGGTGTCCCAGTCAATATTAGCTCTGGTGGGTACTCTCCAGGACTTGGTTTCTTCTAGCTGTTAGTCAACACTTTCTCATGCAGCAGCTGCTGTGTTGGTCTGTTGTTATTCCCTTCTTCTTGCCTTGATTTGGGTGCTCTCCTTTAATATTTCCTCTGCTCTGGTTGCGTGTACCATAGCGTAAAATAATACCCTGAAGGTGTTATCTGAACTGCTCTCCAAACATGAATTTCACCTGCTTATCACACACAATAATTGTTTCCAAGAGTTGAAAGCAGCCAAAGTTTTTGAACAAAAAATTCTTAATGCTTTGAGTCTCATCCTGTTGTCTTAAGCAAGCTGTATTGGGTTTGCATGGCAAGGTTTTGGTAGCAAGGGGGCTACAGGGGTGGCTTCTGTGAGAAGCTGCTAGAAGCTTCCCCGATGTCCGACAGAGCCAATGCCAGCTGGCTCCGAGACGGATGCACCGCTGGCCAAGGCTGAGCTAATCAGCAACAGTGGTAGTGCCTCTGTGATAACATACTTAAGAAGGGAGAAAAAAGTTGCTGGGGCACAGAAACTGCAACCGGAGAGAGGAGTGAGAACATGTGAGAGAAACAACCCTGCAGACCCCAGGTCAGTGCAGAAGGAGGGGAGGAGATGCTCCAGGCGCCGGAGCAGAGATTCCCCTGCAGCCCGTGGGGAAGACCATGGTGAGGCAGGCTGTCCCCCTGCAGCCCGGGGAGGTCCACGGTGGAACAGATCTCCACCTGCAGCCCGGGGAGGACCCCACGCCGGAGCGGGGGGATGCCCGAAGGAGGCTGTGACCCCGTGGGAAGCCTGCGCTGGAGCAGGCTCCTGGCAGGACCTGCAGCCCCGTGGAGAGAGGAGCCCACGGTGGAGCAGGTTTGGTGGCAGGACTTGTGACCCCGCGGGGGACCCATGCCGGAGCAGGCTGTGCCTGAAGGACTGCAGCCCGGGGGAGGGACCCACACTGGAGCAGTTCGGGAAGAACTGCAGCCTGTGGGAAGGAGCCACGTTGGAGAAGTTCATGGAGGACTGTCTCCTGTGGGAAGGACCACACGCTGGAGCAGGGGAGGAGTGAGGAGTCCTGCCCTGAGGAGGAAGGAGCGTCAGAGACAATGTGTGATGAACTAACCCCAACCCCCATTCCCTGTACCCCTCTGCTGCTGGCGGGGAGGAGGCAGAGAATTTGGGAGTGAAGCTGTGCCTGGGAAGAAGGGAGGGGTGGGGGGAAGGTGTTTTAAGATTTGGGTTTGTTTCTCATTACCCTACTCTGGTTTGATTGGCAATAAAGTTAATTTTCCCCAAGTCGAGTCTGTTTTACCCATGATGGTAATTGGTTGAATGATGTCTCCCTGTCCTTATCTCGATACACGAGCCCTTTCTTATATTTTCTCTTCTCTGTCCAGTTGAGAGAGGGAGTGATAGAGCGGCTGTGTGGTGCTTAGTTGCTGGCTGGGGTTAAACCACCACACAGGCATAGAAAGTGCTGGGAAGCTGAATTTTCAGCTTGATGTTGATTGCTTAGTCTTGTCACATGCGAGTCTGCCAAGGGACACTTTTTGTTGTGTTCTCACTTAGAATGAGATTAACGGGAATTAAAAGCCATTTTAACAGTCTTTTTCTTTGTTTGTTTTGGTTTTGGTTTTTTTGAGAAGAGACTTAAACTAGGGTTGTGTTTGAAATTTTTATGTTTGATATTTTGAAAGGGCTGAGAAGCACTTTGGTAGGTTTGATCTGTGGACGAGGTGGTGCTGCCAGCACCACAAATGCCCGAGAGGAAATGCTGAGATGCTGTAGGCCAGCGGCAAAGTGCTGTTTCAGCAGACGGAGCCCTGTGGCTGCCCTGTCCCAGCAGCCGCCCTGCCTGCGAGTGTACCGAGGGGTCTCCACAGGAGTGTGTGCCACCTCCTCCCCTCTCCTTCACCTGCTGCAAGTCCTTCGGTGGCCATCTGCCGGACCCCGGGGATGTTGACTCGTCTCGTTGGATCCTGCTCCGAGGCTGGGGCTTGTCCATTGCAGCTGGAGCCTCCTGGAGCTGCAGGTTGCTTTCTGAGCTGAGGCATCCTTAGCTTCTGTTGGCCTTTAAAAAAAAACAACTAAGACAACCCCCAAAACCCCTCTGAAGTGAACCTGATCTCTGTGTGGATTTAAGCTTTTGAATTTTGAGGTGGATGTTAGTAAGCTAAAATGGAAAAGCTGTACATGTCTGCACATTCCTTAATGAACTTCCATGGTCAGATACTCAAAGATATGTTTTATTTACATGATATACAAATATTCTCACAAATTGGCAAAAGTCTCTGCGTGGGTGACTTCAGACATCAGTGTATTCATGGTATATGCGCACTTCTGATCTTCTTACGCTCTGAAGTGATCTAATACTCTCACTCCTGGTTCGCATATTTGATTTTCTGAACAGCCTTCGTGAGAATGATCTACACATGAAAAAGTAAATTATTGGATCCAGACAGACATTGCATGCAGATAAGAACAGTGTCATTTCCTTACAATAATATAAGATTTTATGTGCAGAGTCGTCTAAAATTTTATCTAGATGGCTAAAAGTAAAGGGTATTCTGCACAAATGATATGGCAGAAAGCAAGTGAAAAATACAGCCACAACAACCCTTATACTTTGATTATGCTTTCGCTTTCTGCTTGATGAGCTAATAAATTGTTTGCTCGATTTATAAATGTACCTGGATATCGCAATATAACATCCTATCAGTACTATCAGCACCACTACAAACATGCAGGTGTTGATGTAGATGACAGCTGTGTGCCACTTGACTCCCAAGGGAGACTTCAGCTTTATGCAGTCGTCTATGTTTTTCTTTGTCGGGTAGCCGTTTGTAAGAATCAGGTTTGGTAAAGCTAGGAAAGCCATTACAACCCAAACGCAGGCAGATAAGATCTTGGTGAAGGTGATGCTGTACATCCTGGAGTCTCCAAAAGGTTTCACTACTTTCAGGTAGCGGTCGATGCTGATGAGTCCGAGGAACACAATCGTGGTGTACATGTTTGCGTAAAACAGAACTGTGGTGTATCGGCACAGGAAAGAGTTGAAGTGCCACGGTCCCAGCTGCGAGTCCTGGATTATCTTGAACGGGAACGTTAGTGTCATGAGAAGGTCTGCAACCACGATGTTTTTGAGGTAAAATATAAAACTCGTTTTATTTCTGATGTGGAAAAAAATCCACACTGCTAGGCCATTCAGCAAGATGCTTGCTAGGAAAATGATGAGGTAAAGCACAGGCAAGACGATGGTGGTGAATTCGTTGTGTGTGGAGTTCCCCAGTAAGCCTGCTGTGGCGTTGGGCGAGGTACTGTTGTCTTGGCTCAGACGATCATCTGTGGGAACGAGGGAGAACAACAAGTTTAAAGTATGTTTCTAGCGTTTTACAAATGGGGCCGTTTTAGAGCTGTCCTCTAGAAAATGTCCTATCTCTGGGCAAGTCTGGAGGCTGCTCGGGGAAAACCCGGGTCTAAAACGATGCTGCTAAGTATTGCACGTGTCAAAATAAACGCGCCTGTGGCTTGCTAACCTCCGAGCGTGACGTCTGCGCTTTCTGCTGAAATACAGAGGTGTTCCTGCAAACAGTCTGACGGGAGGAAAACGCAGGCTGCGAGTGTGCGTACGTTCCCAGGTTCCCGTACGGCTGACGAGCTCCCCGGCTGCCCTCGCCGCCGCCCTGCGGGTGAGGAGAGCGGCAAGCCCAGCTTGGCGGGGTGGCCGCGGCGTGGCGGCGGGCCGCGGCGCGGCCCTTCCGTCGCTGAAGGCACTTTGGCTTGGGGCGCTCGGAAGGACCCGTTAGGCCAGGCCCGAGGCCCGGGCCTGGCGCTGCGCGGTGTGCGCGGGGCCGCTCCCTGCCGCCCGGTGTCGCGGCCGTGCCGGCGGCGTCCTCCCTCGCGGCGGCACGCGGCGGTTGCCTGCCGGACCCGCTCCGCAGACATGGCGGGTTCGCCTGCTCCTGGGGCGCTCCGGTCGGCGCCGGCTGCCGGAGCAGCGGTGAGGCGGCGGGAGCGGCAGGGTGGGTTTGTGCAAGTAACCGTTTTTGCAGTATCTGAAGAAGGTAAATGGCCTGGAAATTCTCCGCAGAGAGAACCGGTGAGTCCGGTTAGTGAAACGCGAGAAGGATCTGAGCTCCCGGAATCTACCCGCCATCCAAGCGGAGCTGGGCGCTCCCCATGTTGCAGGCCGAGGTCTGCACTGCCCGTCACCGCTCTTGTGCGGGGGAGTGGGCAAAGGCATGTTGGGAACAAACTTTTAACCGAAATTACAGGGTGTCAGCTCTTGGCTATCTTGACAGAATGCAACTTGTGAGCTGGGATGGTCTGTTTATCAAGAGATAGGACTCTGGAGAGACTCTTTGGGCCTATTAAAACCCTAATTTAAAACTTAGCTTAGTTAAATGTATTCTCCGGGGATTTTAAGATGTCATGTATAAATGTTTGTGAAAAAACTTCAGACTTATAAATTCTCTTATAAAACTATAGCACATTTTATTTCATATTGTTTATACTCTGAACTTGGCTGGTGTGGTAAACCCGGACTGACACCCACGGGGGCAGCACTTAGCCTTTTCTGAAATGACTGACTTCTTTAAAATGTTGGTAGGAACTGATAGTAATACAATAAACACTTCTCAATCACTTAAATCTCCAACATTATTTTACCTGGCAGTTTTCCATAGGACAAATTGTACCCCATCATTTGCGCTGCTGTAGGTTTTCAGCTGAAATGCTTTTCAGGAGTCCCACTGGCAGCCGTAGATCCAGGATGCGGCATGGGCTGTGCCAGCATTACATTCTGGGGAAAATAAATTGGAATTAAAACCAAAGCAAAACAGAAGACCCCACCCTCCTCCTGCCAGCATGGAGAGGAGCTTTGTGCAATGAGCATCCTCCAGAATTCCCAATGGAAGGGCTGAGGCGTGCTGGTGTCTGATCTCTGGATACTGCACAGCTGTTCTGCTATCGAGGTCTTCATTGCCACATCTTCACTTACAGCTGGGCATCTGCTGCATTGTTGCAGTCAATCCTGCCATATTAGTTTCTGTAAGCCTATCAGTTTCACTGTTAAAACTACTTCCCTTTCTCCACCTCACTAACAGAGCCGTGCTGGAGCCTTATTGCTGTAATATTTAGCAACGTTATTCTAGTTTCCAGCCTGAATGTCTCTGTGGCCACTTTCTGTCTCATATATTCTTGTATCAGTGCCTTTCATTTGAAGAACCCGTCTCCATCTCTGATACTTAGCCCTCTGCGTGTTTCTTACTCTACTGAAACTTCACTTACTGTGATGAAGCAAGCCCAAACCCTTCTCCTATTTCTGTAAGACTTGAAGATACCAACCCTTCTCTGTATCTGCTCCAGTTAAGATAATCTTCCTTGAATCCCATTGACAAATACTGTGCGCTGTTTTACAAATTAGGTTTAAGAAAAGCTTGTGGTGGTTGGGTTCCTTGTCACCACTGAAACACCTCGTCTAACATTTTCTGGGATCTCACTTCCTCAGTTCCTCTTTACATCTGCACCAGGTAGGTAGCAAACGGCTGTGCTGGGATCAGCTCTGACACACTTTCTGTCCCCTCGGTGCTTCACAGGGATCAGTGCCAGTGTGTAGCCAGCTTGCTTATTGTCCTTAGCTGCGTGATCTTGTGGGTTTTTTGTGCCAGCAAACTTCAGTTCAAGTTCATTAACTTCTGTAAAAATACGTTGGATTTCAACTTTTCAAACTTGTCTTCCTTATTTTGATTTCTTTCAAAGAATTTGAACCAAACCTTTGCAAAAACTTGGGCTGTGACTAGTGAGCCTCTAACAGCCTGGCCAAGAATGTTCTTTTCTTAAATTGGTACTGCATTTGATAGTCTCCAGGCAGGTATTTCTACACCACCCTTCTCAGCTTTAAAAACAGGTTAGCGTTCAAGTATTTGCAAACATACCACCCCACTTACTGCAGTAGATGAAGTTTGTCTCCTAACTGCCAGAACATGCTGGTTTAATGGCTTCATGCCTTTGTTATGATCTGCCACTACAGCTGGTTTCCTATTCCTTGTTAAAGGCCCTTGACCTTATTCCCGAACTCTCTTGCTTGGACGTCGTCTTTGTTTATTTTCAATCTTGGACATTTCAGTGATGGATGCCTGAGAGTGGAATTTTTTTTAAAGTTTATAATTTCTCACTTCTTGAAGTAAAAAAGTTTCATATGTAATTATGAGAGGTGTGTGTATAACTTTACCCCAATTTGCTGGGTACATTATAGAAATTTTAAGTTCCTGTTTCTTTCTCATGGTTTTCAATGAAATGCTTCAGAAGTCAGTCTACAGGGAATACTGAAAAGCTGCAGAATCTAATTTATGCTCTGACGGCATTGTTATAAGTAATTTTGACAATACTGATTTGTAAGACTACGGTCCAGATTATTGCTTTACTCTTGCAGTATGCAAATGCATTAATTTTTCCATGCTTCACTTTCTGTTTACAAGTTTTGATAGGAAAACTAGCAAAATAGTTCAGATTTCAGCAGTTACACTAGACCTGACTGCCTCTCTTATGGGAATGAATAGATGATAAAATTACTGAAGCCCTTTTGCAGATCTACACTTGTTTTATGCGATTATCACTGTGTTATAAACTGTGTTGACTTGTCACTAGATGGCAGTAAAGGAAATCATTACATTTTAAAGTGTCAGTAGAAATTTTAATTCTGATGTTTTAAGCTTTTTATTGGTTTAGCTTCTTGTCTGGCATTGTTTGCTCTGATAATAACTGGGGTCCCCAATGAGATTCTCAGGGCTATTTTAGATATTTTGTTTTCCCTTGGTCTGAGACGCAGTAACCTATTGCTTTTTTGCCGTTGTTTATAAATTGCAGCTATCCTTTTTTACCCAGGAGGCACAGAGATCAAAAGAATATGTGATTTTATGAAAAGATGCATATCTATCTTCATATGCAAATAAGATGCTTATTTCCCTGCTTTTCAGAGTTCCTTTTAAGTCTGCGTAATTCCTGGTCCTGGTCCCTGGAAAGCTCCCTGCTCTCAGGCTCTTTAGGCAAGTACTCCCCCAGGTCTGTGCTAAATGGACTTCTCATGTACTGTCAGTTACTCTAGGTCCCAAAGGGATTTGCTCTAAATCCTGTCAAAAAAGGCTTCTTCTTTTTTCCACCTCTGCATCTGTCCTTTTAGGTGGCTGTTGTCACTAAGAGACCATAAAAATCTAACAGCAGGTAGTATCTGTGAATGCCTCTTCATGTACAGACAGCCCCTACACTCTCCAAAGGTTCTATCTCTTGTTTTACATCAGAAAACTGGTGGATGTTTTCTGACACTGGTGAGAAAGCTCCCTTGCTGCAGGGGATCTCTGCCTAGCTGTCTTCTGGTCTCTTCTTCTAGCTTGTACTGTTGGCGTTCCCGTCTGCATCCTGTGCTTTACTGTCAGCAGAGACGGGCCATCCACAACATCCTTAAGACTCTCAAGCCCCTATTCAGTGTGGATCAAAATTCAGTTTCCTTCCTCCTTGTGGGTGGTATTTTGTTTCTTGGGTACTGTTACTTGAATCCACTGGGCTCTTAGTCTGACTCTTGGCATTTAGCCTATCGTTTTATAGCTGAAAACTACTGCAGAGGATGGACTGCAATCACTTGGACCACAAATGGCTAATCACTGTCATAGAAGGCTCTGCCTGGGCAGGCGTGTTTCTTAGCACCCAGGCAATGTGTTACAGTCCCCAGTCTCTGATGGACTCACCAGTGCCTGTTGGGGTTTGATAGTGTCAGCACTGCTCCCGTGCTTGCCCTGCAACTCGTCTGCTCAGGTGCAGGTCTGCTTATCTCCCCAGTCTATGCAAAACCTGTGCTTGCTGAAGCAGCCTGGCTGCTCGGTTGCTGGGCTCTGTTGTCCCTTATGGATGCAGCATGGGAAGTCGCTGCGTGGGTGACAGGAGCAGCAGCATCCCATCTCTTACGCTTTTCAAGTCAGCGCTGCTTACTTTTAGCGAATCCCATATGGGCTTGCTGATTCCTGCCCAGAGTACTGACCATGGGGGATCCCTGCCACATGCATCTTCCTGGCCAGTGAAGATGTGACCACACTTTAATTGCCCAGGGAAATCCAGGTCACCTGGAAGCCATACTGGGAGCTTGTCTTATTCCTGATGGTTTTCATGTTAAAACATGTTCCATAAAATCCCGACAAAGTATGGGTTGGAAAAAGAAAGCAGCAAACTCTTCACAAATGTTAACCATGACAGCTAAACTACATTAGCAGTGTTCTGTATCCTGCCTTGCTGGCACAGCTGAGCTCAGAGAGGCTTTGGTGCATGCATGGGGTGGAGGTTAGAGACAACACCTACTGACGGCTGCCCTAATTATGTGCTAAAGACTTTCCCTTATGCTGCTGTAGTTTGAAGCTTTAAAGTCTTAAACAGGTTTGTGCAGAGCAGCAGAGAAGTGCAGCCACGATGGCCCCTGCTGCATGGAGCTGGTCGTGTTACAAAATTTTGGGATACACAGAGATGATCCTGCCTTAGGCTCACCAGTCCAAAGGTGTTTCCATAGTTTCCTGCTTAAGTCTTACCAGGCTAAGGGGTACTGTGCTAGACAAAGCACTTGGAGTAGCGTGGCTTCATTATTTACATGGTAGGGTGGGTGAGCAAGGCTCATTGGAGTCAAATCTGGTGTATCCCTGTACTCCAGAAGCTTCATTTTTTTCTGATAAAGACCACTATATTGCAGACTCTAGGAGTAGGAAGAAAGTTATCACATATGGAGAATTCACCCTTTTCCATGTGTTCTTTTGGAATGGGAGATGAAGCCTGCCTTTTCTTTAAAGAGTATTTTAAGTTATTTTATAATTGTTCACTGACTGTGGACTCTTGATAGTGGCTTTTTTACTTGTTTGAATATGGTATTTCTGTGCTGGGCAGGGTTGGTTTTCTGCTCCTTGTCCAGTTCTCCAGACACTTTTCTTCTGACCAATCTCATCTTAACCAGCTGTCTCATTCTTCCATATAAATATATCCTGCTTGGATGGTTTTGAAGATGCACTAGAAGCTGCTCCTTTATTCAAGTAGCTTTTAAAACCATTCCCCTAAAGGCTGTCAACTGCATTAAATATAAGTACATACTGTTTCACAGATGAGGTAATCTTTTACTGCTAATGTTGATAGACTGGTTTATATGCATGACTGATAAAACCTCAGATGAGAAATAATAGGCTGCATGGCAGACTTCAGTGTCATATGGGTAGGGAATGACTGTATAGTTTTTCTAATGACTAAGGCTTTAAGTTGCCTCACTGTTTAAAAAGATTCTATATCCTCAACTCTAATTGCTCTTTTTTCATCTTATTTACAACTTTTTAAAAATGAGAAAATTCTCTTTGTGAACTAGACTAGATATTCTAGGTCATAGGGCTGCAGAGTTTTAAGTGATTTTTTTTTTTATTTGGGCACATAACTTTTTGATGTGTGGCTTCTTGCCAGTCAATCTGCATTCATCACCATAAAGTTTGGTAAATGACACAGTTAATGTAAACAATAGAAATGTGAGGCAGTTTATTAAATTTGCTATTGGCTGGCTGCAATTATGTTCTTTTCTGTTGCCCATCAGAACCAAATCACTGAGTTAATTGTAAAGATTTAGGGGAAAAAAGCATTGGTGAAGGCTGCAGGGTAAGTGTACGTGTGCATAAAGCTTCTATAAGCAGACAAGTGGAGCCTGTGTTCCTGCTTTCTTCTTTATTTCAGTCCACTTCTATACTGCATCACCTGAGCAAGCCTTAATGTTCAGTTTTTCCCCTCTTGCATCTATTTATCTTCCTTAGCGCTTTTCCTTGTTCACTAAAAGAGAGCCCAATCCCAATAACCAGGACATTACCACCTTTTCCTTCCTCGGAAGCCTCTGTTAAAAACTGTCGATCTCCCTTTTGGTAAAAGTGTATGTTAATGTACTCTTAATGCATAGTGGAATAACTTGATGTTCCTGTTGGAATTTGTACCTACAGCAAGTGAGTATGCACCACTTACTCTCTTGTGCTTTGCACACTTTCTTTTTTTTTTTGCATTTTTCTAGCTGTCACATCCCCGTCCTTGGAACTGTGCTTCTGTGCCAGCTGTGCCAAGAGATGCCATGCTGTTGCCAGCAGCACAAGTGATGACAAGAACTAGCCTAACGCCAGGGTTTGTGTTAGTCTGAGACTCCTGTGCACTGCAGGACCGCAGCCACTTGTGTTCAGATGTAATCACATACCAAGTATAGTGTCTTTTGTCTGCAGAGGGTCTAGAAGAGCTGAGGTAGTTCAGCCTGGGCCAGAGGAGGCTCAGGAGCTCCTACAGTCCGCATGGCTACCTGGCGGGAGGGAGCCCGGTTCTTTCTTCTCAGTGGTGACCACTAATCCAGACAGGAGGTGGTGGGCACAAACAAACTCAGGAAATTAGATCTGAGCACAAGAAGGTGCTTTTTTTACTGTGCGAGTGGTCAAACATGGGTTCAGGTTGCTCGTGGAGGCTGTGGATCTCCATCCCGGGAGACACCAGCCCTGCAGCCTGGTGTTGCTGGCCCTGCGTGTGGTGGGATGGGGAGCTCCTGGGGTGCCGCTGCCTCAGCCATGCTCTTCTGCAGTGGCAGAGTCCCCAAGTGCCCACTCCTGTGTGCCTGCCGAAGGGTGGCTGAGCTAAATGGTGGTGTCCACCACCCTGCATGTCCGACTTAGCCAGCTGGCACATGTTGGCTGCTTCGAACTGGGAACTGCTTCAACGTGGGCTGGCTGCGGAGAGGGTGAAAATAGCCCTCTGTGGGGCTTTGTGCCCTCGGCTCCTGGTGCCTGCCTTCCTAGGAGTGTGGTGTTGGAGAGGCATGCAGACAGTATGTGCTAGTTCCCTGTGACGCAGTAACGCTGCCATGCTTAACTGACTGAATTGCAGAGAGGCTGAAAAATAACAACTAGGGTATAACTGTCTTCAGCTGTGGCTTACAGTGCTTGTCTACTTACATCCAGAAACAGGAACCACTGCCTCTGCTCAGAAAGCTTCTCGTCTGCTTCAGTATCTAGTACAAAACCCCCTTTTTGGTTTTCAGGTTCCTCCTTGAACTTCCCCCTCAATTCCAGCCTAACTTTTCTGTCACGCATCTCTGAACATCACAGTGTCCTGTGGTGCGGTGCAACTTGCGTCCATCTGCCTTCAGCTGGTAGAGCAGCTTCTCTTCTCTCCAGGATCCTATCCTGTCCCTGCCCTACCCTATCCATTTGTCTTCAGTAGAAGACACATGATGCCAGTGGTTAGGGAGCCTACCTCCCCGTGGAAACATCTGCCGAACACTGAGCTGCCCTCTGTGTCGGTACGCATGTGGGAGAAGCAGTCCCTCCACATCCGCATTGAGACACGCTTCCTTCCCCACAGTCACTTTGCCCAAGAGGTGTCTCAGAAAAATTATCTGTACACCATTCTTGTAACCTACAGAGCTTCCCGCATGCAGTTGCTTGCTGAAATTTGGGGTTTAGTCTTTCCTGGTCCTTTGTATATGACAGCTAAAAGTACTATGTATATTTTCAGTGCCCATGCTAGATTTACCTTGCATCTGAGTAACCAGCTAAATGTGCTCATTTATGCTTTCTACATCAGTCTCTACCCATGCTTTACTGTAGGTATTGCCTGAAATCTCACATTCAGTGTGCACCTGTAACTCAGTTGTTTTACACTTGCAGGAGATCCTGAACTGGATGTAGCAGAATGCTGCAGTAAGCATTAAATAATACTGTTTAATATGCAAAAGTCTCAATTTTGGGGGAATAGGCCCTTAGGATAACAAGATTTCCTCACTTAAAAAAAATAGAATTATTTGGACATACCTAATTTTCTCTCAAAGTCACTTTTGGAATATTTGTCCAAATGTAACCATTAATTTTTTTCTCATTTCAAGTGAATGATTATGAACCCTTGTTTTCTCCTATGTGGGATAGCTCTGACATGAGAGCTTTTTGGGATGCTGCCTGAACTGTCAAGTTCTTTTTTTTTTTCTGCCTGTTGAACTGTTCCTCATTAAAAGTTCATGGATTAGTACTACTTACTTTGAATCAGATTTTCTATGCAGAGGTTACAAAATCTAGTAAATGTTGTTAATCATTACTGTAAGACTGTTTATTTATTAAACTTATTTGCAGAACCTAAAGATGCATGAATTCTCTTTCCTCTTGAATATGCATCATCGTTCCTAAGTGATGTTGAAGAAATGCTTTCCAGGCCTTTCTTACATTAATGACAAGCATGTGCATTTTTCATCACCAAAAAGCAGAAACTACTGTCACAGATTTATTGTGGGTCCTGGTCTTGTGTATCGTGCGTTGCTCTTTGCAGGCTGACTGCAGCAACTGGCTGTATGCAGGCTGGTCTTTTCTGTAGAAGAGGCCAGCACTTTGACTGCCATTTCTAAAGCAGTGTAGTATAAAGTGTAGTGCTAAAGTACATCTCCTTTAGGCTGCAGTTGCTTTTACATGAAGAGTTAGGAGACAACTGCCAACAGAAATAGTATCCCATTGGGCAGCAAGTAAATGGCTGTTGGTGGAAGAGGAGCTATGTGTTGCAATTGCTTGCCTTTTTTTTTTCCTTAAAAAAAAAAAAAAAAAAAAAGACAAGAGCACACTGCAATGGTTGGCAGAGTTGGGATAATTAATGTTTTCTCAGTATAGCAGCCTCTAATTAGATAGGGGGAAAGGATTAACTCTGGAATGCTTCCTTCTAGAAGATGCTGCTGATGGTTGTTTCTGGTTGCACAAAACTTACTGATAGTGGAAGCTGTATTGTAACCCTATAGAGTTGGTTTCTTTGAACCCCCATTAAGAACATGCCATGCAAGTTGCAGCTTCCACGCGCAGCGCTCTCAGCAAGCTCAGGTGTTGGTGGCAGTCCCGAAGTGCTGAGCAGCGTGGTCCTGGCCTTTCCCCTGGCACCACTGCCCACTGTCCAGTTAGCCTCCACCTGCAGTCTTTTCAACTCCTTCCTGACACTGTCTTTTGCAGTTGCTCATCAGCTCCAGCTCTCTGCCCAGAGCAGCATCAGCTGCAGCTGGCTGACCAGGACCATGTCTGGTCAGGCAGTGAGTATCTCCAAGGATGGAGACTCCACAGCCTCTCTGGGAAAGCCATTCCAGGGCTTGATCACCCTCACAGTTATTAAAAATCCACAAACCAAAACCAAAACATCACCACCAACAAACCCCCCTATGTTCAGGTGGAGCCTCCTGTGTACATCAGGTGCTCCAGTACGTTAGTAGCCTTTGCGGCCCTGTGCTGGGCTCCAGTATGTCCCTGTCTCTCTTGTACTGGGGAGCCCAGAGCTGGACCCAGCACTGCAGGCGTGTCCTCGCAGTGCTGAGCCGGGAGGAACAATCACCTCCCTTGACCTGCTCCCAATGTTTTGCCTAATGCAGCCTGGGAGGCTGTTGGCCTGCTTTGCTGCAAGGGCAGGCTGCTGGCTCACGTTCAACTTGTCCACCGGGTCTTTCCCTGCGGAGCTGCTTTCCAGCCGGTGCCCCAGCATGTCCTGGTGCAGGGGGCTGTTCCTCCCCAGGGGCAGGACTTTGCACTTCTGCTTGCTGAACCGCATGAGGTTCCTGCCGGCCCATTTCTCCAGCCTGTCAAGGACCCTCTGGCTATGGCAGCACGACCCCTTGGGCTATCAGCCGCTTCTCCCAGTTTGGTGTCATTTGCAAACTTTGTCCTGTTTCCATCCCACTGGATTACAGCTTTTTTGCTGCTTGGAAGACACAGTTTTAATCTCTCATGAGGTCACATTTCTAGTCTTCCCTTCCAAGGGGGCGACCAGAAGCAGGTTCACATTTGCATGTATTTCTCCAGAATAACTTCAACTTTTCCCTCTTTTAATGTCTTCACAAGCTGCGCTCCCAGCCTTTCTGTTCCGGTTCTGCTTGTGTTTTTGTGGGCTCTGTTTCTGGCACAACTGGCAGCATGGAAATCTTTGGCAAATAATCACCCTTCAATTCCACAGGCTGTTCCTTAATTATCCAGTGTGCTTTATTATCCTGAAGTCATAGTCTTTTAAATTTAAAATTTTATGGACACAATAGTTTGGGCAAAAAGCAAAAACTGGTTATTAAATTTCAGCATGTGGTGCTTGGGTGGTCTTGAGCTCCTTCCAGAGGAGCTGGCTTCTGTACAGGCGAGCAGGCAGCTGGCTGCTCTGCTCAGGGCTGCTGCAGAGTGCAGTGCCGCGCCGCCGCTCCCCGGGTTGCTCTGCAGCGCACAGAGCTCCTGAGGGGCCTCCGCTCTGCAGCGTGCCTGCAAGGCGAAGACTCTCTTGGGTGTCAGGCTAGATTTGTTGGAGCTTTTTCCTGAAAATATTAGCTTTTAGGTTTGATTATTGGTGTTATGCCATGAGAAGCATTAAGTTTAAAAGCTCATAATGAAACTAAAACCAGTCAAGGTGTTGCCTGGGTCACAAAGAAAAAAAGTGAAGGTATGTGATTGATCGCATTACACCTTCATCCATTGTAGCTCTGGCTATTGTGCATCTGTCATGTCTCACAAATGCTACAGGGGATATCTGTGAAAAAATGTCTCGTGGGGAAAAAAGAATTATTATTGGTACATGCATGTAGGCAGTGCCATTTAAACTTTTAAGTAATTCTAGTCTCACTTTTAGGTGTTTTGCTTTGCATTGAAACAATTTCTATTGATCTTTTATATGCAATTCTAATTCATATTGCAAAAGGACAAAAAAATCCTCATCCGCTGTTGTCAGCTGGGGTTTTTTTGTGCTTCAGTATGTATTGCTGCGACACAATTGACCATGTTAGCTACTTGCAGCAACCCCACTATTTCAAAGAGGAAGGAAAAGGACATGGGGATTTTGGGGTATGACTGGGAGAAGTTCAGCCTGGTGCAACCCTGATTTTTCATGAGCAGCCTGGAGAGTTCCCACTTTGTCTGCTGTTCTCAGAAACGGACAGACTGCAAATCCCGGGCAGGGTTTCAGGGTGCTGGCTGTGGAGATCTGCTGCTCTTCCTCTGACCCAACTGCTTTGCCAGCTCTTGGCTGTTCCTTGTGTAGCTGCAGAAGCTGCTGGTGAGGTGAAGGTGATACGAGCCCTATTTATACTACTTATCATCAGTTGTCACTTTGATATGTCACTGACATTTTCCCGAGGGAAAACAAGAAGTAGTGGTTATTGTAGTATCTCATGTGAGGTTCAGTGTTGGTCAGATGTGGAAACCTACTTTTGTTTATCGTGGGTGCAAATTTTTTTTTTTTTTTTTAAGATGGTATGGTAATTTTTTGTGTTGGGAAGGGTTAAGACAGCTGAAACGTAGGAATTAATACCACTGACTTCCTCTAGTGCTTTCTTAGCAGCACTTGGGTTACTCTCTCTTGCAGCCTGGTGATAGCTGACAGCAGTATGGTGGATCTGTAGCTCTTGGTTTATGTCATGTGCATTTTCACTTAGTTCCAAACTTTAAATAAATATTGCACACTTCAAGTTTAATGCTACAATCTTGCTGTGGATGTCTTGACTGGCTTTTCCTAGCGCTCACTTGGTCGAAGAGGAGGTCTTTCTGAACTTCGTGGTGCGAAAGCGAGCAAGGGACTTGCCATTAAAAGAGGAGAAGGAGCTTCCTCCTTCAGTCGTTCCTGGATATATCTCATCTAGGGCTACGTGAGGCGAGTGGAGTAGGCTTCCTCGTAGAGAAGGAGCATCTAGTCTCCGAAGGGCTGCTTCAGTGTCGGACCAACTCTGCACTGTGACTTGCTGCCTCCCTTCCAGTGCTCATTCCCTGTCTGGCCGCCCTGCCCAGGCGTCTTCCCAGCTCAGCCGTGCTCCCAGGATCCGTGTGGCCACGCGGCTCCCGACGCCCCAGTGCCCCGGGAGCTCTGGTGCTCCAGCACCGCGCCGGGTGCGTGCTAGCGCACGACGGGCTGTGGGGTGCAGGTGCTGGGCGAGCTGGTCTCCCCGCTCCCTCCCTGCCCCGGGGGGGCCCTGGCAGCTAGGGAGGGAGCTGAGGGTGAGACAGCAGGGCTGAGCTGGGAAAGGCAGCCCTCTGTGGGGAGGGAGGGAGGGAGGGAGGAGGACCTGGCGGCGGGTGCTGCTGAAAATTTACTTTTTTTTTCTGACACGTCCCTAATGCAAACAAACGCTTTCTGTTTCTGAGGTCCCTGCACATCCTTCGGCCTTTCTTGCCTCCTCTGCTCCCCTGGTCTCCTCTCCCCCCTGCAAGAGCCGACCCGTGTCCTCCGTTCTGGAGGGGTTGTCCCCAGGTGCTGCCAGTTCCCCCTCCCCATAGAGAGTGGGGAGGGAGGAGAAGGTCTGTCTTGTGCGGGAGAGCCGGCTGCCTACCCAAAGAGTAAGGTGCCCACCGGAGCAAGCTCGTAACCAGAGAAATGCTGGTTGCTTTCATGTGATCCGGGGCCTGTACTTCTGGGAGTGAATCAGTGACATCAGCTGAATGCTTGCCTGAGTTTCCTGGTTTCCCTTTTTAAAAGAAGATTGCAGAATCTTCTTTAAAAAGATGGAAAAAACTGTGAAACACCACCAGAGTTTCCAGAGCAAGCATATGTAATGAGAAAGCAGGTGTCTACAGTCTCTATAATGCACAAACGGCAAGTCATTTTTTAACGTAGGAAAACTTTAATTGCACTGCTACTTTCAGTTCTTTGTAACTAAGAATAACCTTTTCAATCTAAAATACTCATTAAATGACATAAGTTTTTGAAAGTGCCTTATATATTTCCCAAACGTTGAGACTAATCAGACATATAGCTTGTAAGTTGCTTTGAGACTAATCAGACATATAGCTTGTAAGTTGCTTGTTCGGAGCTATGTGGTTTTTCCAGTGAACCTGACAAGTTTTAACATGATCTGAGTGAAGTATGAAGGAAGAGAACCTTTATTCTGTATAATATAATTAAGAGAATTCAAGTATGCTTGCCTTTACTGAAAGAGGTGAAAAGGAATACAGTACAAACCTTTTATATCAAACTCAGATGTTATAGTTACTGAATCTTACTTTATATGAATTAAGCTCTGCCAGGAAGTAAGTTATTGAAACCATGAACCCTCCTGCACTTCGATTCATGTCTTAGAAGGAATCATTAGTAGAAAACCATTTTTTTGCTATTGGCAAAAAGATAACGAGTAACGTTTAATGAATGAATAAAAGGTTAGTAAAGTCGCGCTGTTTTGAGAACTTTTCACACTTTTAATTGATCTGATACTCAGTTTATGGTTCCAAGTCTGGTTTTCAGCAACTGTACCTTAATTCCTGTCTTCTTTTCACTTGAGGGTGATTAAGAGCAAGAAGGTTCACAGAACGACTTATCAAACGCCTTTCAGATGGTCAAAGATCACTTACCTGTCACCATGGTCGCCTTCCGCTTGTCTCTGAGCTGCATCTCGAAAGTGCGTTAGACTCCTCCAAAATGCATCTTGAAACTACAGTAGGCATGAGAGTATTTCTTGCGATAATGTAGTTAAATAAACCATATCTGGAAGTATGCTTTTTTGCTTCCGATGGCTTTTTTTGCGATACCTGATCAGAGAGTCAAAATTCCCCTGGCCAGGAGCAACTGGAGCAACTGGCTTTCTCATTCCTGGGAATGACTCACATGCCAGGGTAGGTGAGCGGTGCGCTCCCGCTCACTTCCTGGCTCCGGAGCAGCTCAGGCGCCCAGGACGCAGACAGTGATTCACCTGAGAGGTGGGTTAGTGCCTGTTAAAGGCAGCAGCCTTCGTGCAGGGAGACGTTGCAAACAGTCTGAAGTCGTGTTTTACAGCAACCTGTGCAACCGTGCCTGTGCCTTTCAGATAATATGGTTTTGTCTTCAGGGTGAATGTGAATTTAGTGTGATACTGAAAAACCTTGTGCTGGATAGATGCAAATATCTGCTAATTGAGATTATCTTGTCAATTATTAATTTGACTATATTTAGACATCTTTAATGTTGTGCTTTGAACAGATCCTCTCTTCTAAATAGCCTGTAGGATGAAAGCAAAATGTTAAGTCTGTAACTAAATATTTCAGCTAAAATGACTAGACTGTTTACTGCATACTTTTTACTGTTATGATGTTCTTTAAGACTCTGACTGTGAGCCCACTGACTCTTGCAGTCCTGCTGTCAGTGGTCCTGGGTGTACACACATTTAGAGCAAGACAATTTAGTGCCTTAAGAGCATTGAAATAATCGTGGGAGTAGTTATATCAGGACAAAATTTTGCTTCGTGTCCATAGATGATGAAGTGGTTAATTTCCCATTTCTGCCACCTTCTTAAAAAAAAAAAGCAAATATATATCTCCCTCATTAAATCTTCAGGAGAAAAAGAAAAATAATCTTAGTGCTATGAGAGCAATGGCTGCCAAGTCACTTTTCTCGGACTGCTCTGTCTGTTTTGCCTGGACTTCTCCATACGCATTTTTTTCTTTTTTCCTCAAATCTGAGGGACTGAATCCCCAGCCCCCCTCTTCTGAGACTGGACAGCCTTTTGCATAGGTGCCCTTGACAGCTGCATGGAACCGTGTGAGGAGGCAGAGCAGGAGCAGGACCTACCAGCTGCCTCCCCATAGTGGTGAACAGCTTCCTCTGGCTCTGTGTCCAGGGGGGGCCCTGTGCTAATTTCCACATTTCTGCTAGTGGGCAGACTGTAAAATTCCCACTTGCCTCAGGACCTCTCCCTTGAATCAGGTACAGTCCCTGATTGTAGGAGACTTCTGACTCGGCTCATCTTTGAAGACCAGGTTTTGCAAGGCAAAACAGATAATGCCAATGAAGCCAGCAGGAACATGTGTTACACTTCTGTCGTATGTTTTCAGCTTTATTACAACAAGCTGCCAAACTGATCTCAGAAACTGGATATTCTGACATAAAGTGATGGTTCCTGTTGCATGCACATGCTGGAGTGCACACATCGCATCACCTGAGGATGGAGGCTTTTTCTGCCGTTAGGGACAGGAGACATGACGAAGTCTCTGCCTCTCTCAGACCTTGCACATGGCTACGTAGGACAGCGTGTGCCAGCTACCATTTCGCTTTCTTTCAGCTGTCCTGTGTGCTCCAGTGTTTAGCAGCTGCTTGTGTTTTGTTTCTCTCCCAACTGCTTGTCCTGCTTCTAGACTAATGGTGCCTTCTGTTTTTCCTTCCAGTCTTTGGTTCACCTCCTCCCTGGCTTTCAGTCATTTTCTACCCTAACTTTACTTGTGGTGATCTAGTTCTGTGTTCCAAGTGGAGCCTGTGTAAGACAGGAGTACGTGCCTGACTGACGGTCTTGTAGGCTGCTCCTTCGAGCTGAGAAGTTATGCCATGGAGAGGGCAGTGAGAGCCACGCTGGGATACGGTGGTAAATGCTATCATTAGTGCAGCTCAGGTACGGTGCAGCTCACTGCATAGCCACGCAAACAGCTTGATTTCTCAGCATTAAATCTCTTTTAAGGTGTTTCTCTCCTATCTCTGTAAATCACTGTCTTTGCTCTCTTTTAAGTAGGAGACCTTATTCTTCCTCTGGGGAGCGTACAAGACTGTTTGTCTTGCCCTTTCTCCTGTGGCTGTGCAGTAGCTGGGAGGCTCCAGAGCTATGAGAATATCTGCCTTTGTTCATCGCTCTTTGGATGGGCCTTGTACTGTGAGCTCTTTGGTTGACTTTCAGCATGATCTGGTTTACCTGAGGACAGGGTGCTGTGCATATTCTGTGCTGATTTTGGAGTTAGCCTCATCTCCCTCCTTTTGAGAATTTGGGGGATTTCATTTAAATCTCTTTGTTTCTTTACCCTTTTGGGGATTTCTCAGATCTGTTCCCCAATACCAGATGTTTGATGCTGGAGTCAGACCTGTTTATACTCAGCTTTGCATCTTACCTTAGCATCACTTTTTCACCACTGTGGTCTCCTCTCCAGTTGTCACTGATAAAACAACCATTGTCCAAAGGGTCTATTCTTTGGCTTTGTTGCAACTTAGACTTCTCGGTGCTTGTGTTAGAGCTCTGTGAGTTTAAGCTCTGACAGGGTGATGACTTCTTGGTCTTTTCCCAGGGGCATTGCCAGCAGTGATTTTCTGTCTGTATCTTGTGGGGCCCGATTGTGCAAAGGACTCCGGTACCAGGTATAGCTGAGTAGTGTCATGGTCTGTAACTGCTGTTCTGTGCACACAGATATCTTCACCACATGTCTCAGGCCCATTTCCCATTTGATGCCGTTCGGTTCACCTCTCAGATACTGCATCCTTTCAAGGAGCCACTCGGAGATGAGGCTTGCTAGTAAGTGACTTGCTGCCAGCAGGCACATGGGCCCTGGCGATGAGTGATGTGAACAGGGCTCACAGTCCTGATGCTCTCAAGCTGCATCCTGTCTCTGGATGTCTGTTCACGAGAGAGAGTTGTGTGAAGGTGGGTTCTTGTGCTGGCTTCTTGAAAATTGACTGGGATTAGACTATCCAAAATTCCCATCCATCAGAAAACCTGGCTCTCAAGAGCTACGTCTGAACACTCATACAGATGTGATGGTGGACACTCACCTGTTGGAGGCCACACTATAGGTAGTCCTTCAATTTTCCTGAAGAGTTTGATGTGTCTGGGGAAATATTGCAGAACTTGCAGGAGAAATCAACCTCTCTCTTCCATTGAGATACCTCATAATAGATGGTCCTTTTCTGGGATGTTTGGACAGCCCAAAATCTCAGTGTCAGAGGTCCTTAGAGGAGCAGAGACCTCACAGCTTGGGCACTGAACAAAGCATTCACGCTGCGTTGGTCTTGCTTTCAGTGTTTCTGTGCACAGACTGCCTGATAGCATGCCCTTCAGCTGGGGGGGGTGATAAGCTCCAGTCTCTGTTCTGAGGAACAGCAGACCCCTGGGACCAGCGACTTGGGAACCTGGAAGTCTGAGTACCATGGCTGAGGGGTGGAAGCAGATTTGCAGATAGATCATAAACAGCAGTTTTAACAACTTAAATCTGAAAGTTACGCGCTTGACTTTTGTTTTGCACAAGACCACGCACTCCCAAGCTGGGTGCTGTACTGTGTCCTTGGTGAGGGGCATGGTTCCGACCCTGGGGTGGTGCTGGCAGATGTGTCTGCTCCTCTGGTCTCAGTCCTGCAGGCTTCAGTCAAGACATGGCATGACAGTGCATTATGGTTTGATTCGCGCTGTTCTTCAGGCACTTCTAATGCTGGTGTTGTCTTAGGCTGGGGTCTAAGAAAGAGTGCTGCAGGACATGTTATGGGGAAGAAGGGAAGAAATTAGAAGTGAAAACTGAAAAGTTTAAAAAATATAATTTAATTTCTTACAGAGACTCAAACGTTTAATAGTTGGTACTCTGTGAATGGAGTACACAGACCAAAGTTTGTGTGTTAACAGTGGTCAAAAAATAAATAGATTCATAAAAGCTACATGAGAAAGTTTGGTTTGGGTTTTTTTTGCTTGTTTTTTGAATGTGGTGCAACGGCACGTTACCTTTTCTTTAAAATCTCTGTAATTTGGTGTATCGGTAAAACTTAATGGGTTAGAAACCACTGTCATAGCATCCCCTAGCAGGCTTTTAATTCAGACATGTTGTCTGGCTGTTCTCAGGCTGGAGCAAGTCAGGACTAGCTGGCACATGAAAAGGAAATGCTATGGAGCTTGTCGTAAAAACAGCGCAAAAGAAATGTGAAGCTCTGATGTAAAGAAAAGCTGAAAGCTAACCTGTAACTTTACTATTGTTCACATTATTTAAAGGTTGGATGTCCCTTTTTGTATTCTGGTGATTAGAGAGCAATTCTCAGATTTCATAAGAGCCCGAACAACGTTATTACAACAATTATTGTGTTGCTTCATGCTAAAACTGCTTTACTATCATATTTAGCAATATTAACTACAGGGTTATTTTAAAAGCAGATTAGCCACCTGGATAATATATGAGACTGGGTTTTTCTTTTTTTTAAACATAGAAAGTGGTAGCAGGATCAGAGCTTGCAACACTGGGAGGATTCCTCCAGCGTTATACCTTCAGATGTAGAAGATGGAGGTGCTTTTGTTAGTGGAAAAGTCTTGGAAGAGTTAGACACTTCCCCTTTCCTTAGGTGATTTACTTCAATCACTGTTTTGATGGCTGTCACTTAATTAAGAACTGACTTTTTAAAAGCTCATTTCTTTTTTTCCTCTATCCTTGAGTTCCTCACATTATGTTGATAGGTAATCTGAAGTTACACACCTTGGCTGGCTGATCCTGTCTATAGACTTAGGTCTATTCTAGTGCCTCTAGTTTTCCCATGCGACCTGCTGGCTCTGTGCGTTTGTGTATTGTCGTATGGGTAAAATCTTGGTTGCTCGACATGGCTTCCCAGTTCTTGTTCATGACGCAAATTGTTGTTTTGCATTTCTAATTAATTGAAGTACTGCTTTATATTATGAAAGTTTTCTCAGTACTCAGAGTTGTAGGAGCTGTGATGGAAGGATGTGTATCGCTGTGCCAGAGAGTCGGGGTACGTATGAAGTGCAGAATTTGCCTTTAGGCATTCAGGAATTAACTTGCTGTCCCTCTTGAGGAGAGGCAGTCCAACACAAAATCTGGAAGGCCAGATGGTGTGTCTATTAGGCAAAGGTATAATATATTTCCTTTTTCTGAAGCGCAAGTAAGATAAAAAATACAAAGAAATATATGTAAACCTTTGTGTACTGAAATAAGATTGATTTCCTACAAAATTTGACTGCCTAGTAGTGCTCTATAGTTCCCCTTTGGGAACCCAGCAACTTGTAAAAATGTTTAGAATAAGTGTCAATATTTTTTGTGTGAATCCTCGACCATAGGAGCCTGGAATAAGGTTCATTTGTCTGAACAAGTTTAAGGCCTGGTGCCAGTTTTCCAGTTTCTAGGTTGTCTGTTGCTTCTAGTCTGGAGTGTAGACAAGCTAAGCAAATGAACATTTGGATGCAGAAAGGAAAAGCCCTGCTGCTGCCTCATGGTGGTGATTGACTGGAGTAAACACACGTAAGGTGGAAATGTTACATGCGTTTACTCTGTCTTGTACAACTGCTGAATCTAGGAAAGGTTTCTCTCAGCAGCTCCTGAGTGTCAGTACCAGCCTTTTCAAGTTAAGTTGGGAGAAAAATGAGATTTGGAAAAATGGTGACTGTTGTATTTAATACGCTGATAAACTTTACTGAATTACATGAATTCCTTGACTGCACTAAAGAAATCTGGAGAGCCCAGAAGAGCAGCTTTCTATGGCATACTGCTGGTCCTCTCTACCTGTGGTCTAGGCTGATGGCTTCCTCATCTCTGACGCAAGTCTGTTCTCAAAACCTGTCTCCATTTTGGCTAGGTGTAAAATACAAAATATTACTTTGGTTATTTTTCTGAGCCTTAAAAAGCAGAGACTTAAACTCTGAGGCATTTTAACTGTTATGATCCTTACTTCCACCTGGAGGCAGGGATCTAAAAACTTGCAAAAAAAAGTACAAAATCCCAAATGTTAGAATTTAGGGGACTTTTTAAAGTACATCAACCAGATGTCCCATCCGTGCAGTCACCTTGCATTTCTCTGCTACAGAGTTTGGCAACTCTGGCTCCCTTTTACCTACCTAAGAAGCAGCAGCTGAAAAACAAATGATTAAGACTCCTCTGAAACCTTTGGCACACCCCTTATTTAAGGAGCAACTCAGCCTATTTTGTGGTTACACCCACCCTTACATGCAGGCTCCTCTTAGTACTTAACTGTGTGTACTGCCAGTATGTGTGTGCACAGTGTTAAATGAGCCTTGTAGTGCCAGCAGTAGAAATGAGAAAATAAAAAACCCAAACTTCCACGGTGGAATAAATTTTCTGTTCTTCAGCATTTTCGTAGTTTATCACTGCCATATTGCTCATTTTATGTTACTTTCTCTGTAATAACCACAAAAATGGGCCAGAGTTCCACTTTTAAATCCAGAGCTGAATGTAAGTCTGTGCTGAGAGTCCTGGGGACCTCCATATTAGCTATGCTGGTGTGATTCATTTGGAAGAGGGAGGACTGAGCTGCAAAATTTCATGCTAATTTCTTCCCTAATATATCCAAAGTTCAGGAACACACATTTCCAGGGGCACCTGCCTGTTGGAAGATCACAGCTGATTTACAAACCGTCTTTTCCTGATGTTAGCTCTAGTCACTACATTAATTGCTGTACTATGTCAACAGGCTTAGAGAAACATTTTCAGACTCCTCGTACATTTCTTTAAGCAGTTGCTAAAGCAGTGACTATTTTAGAAGCTAAGAATTTAATATATTTACTCTTACTAAAGTAGTTAAATTAATCCTGTTAAACAGTATATGTGTGTGGGGAGAGAGGAATTAATTCCTGAACTGCATTTAATCTTGAGAGGAAGACACGGTTTGAGATAATCTTGATTTATAGGGAAGTTTGGAACCAACTGGTAGCTGATTGGGGATTAGTTCAGTTTCCAGTTGCAAAAGGGTGTTACAGTTATGGAAAGTATGTAACATGCCTAGTGGAGAAGATACAGTGAGTAGAAATTGCTAAATAAGATGTACATCTACCTGTGTGGCAAAGGCTGGGGAATCCCAAAGGCAGATGTAATTAATGCACAGTAATCTAAAAACAGCTTTGAAAAAAATCAGGCTGTGGGGAGAAACCTGCGTGATTGTATTAGGCTGCTGTAAATATTTAATTTCTAAAAATAGCAATCAAGTGGTGATCAAAGCGTCTGGCATGTGTGAGAAGGCATAAAGGTAGCAGGAGAGCTTGAGAAGAAGTGAAGTTTGTTACTAAGGGACATGCCTGTTTTCTCAGCGAGGTGCTGCGGACTCTCACACTTCAGCTCCGCAGTGTCACAAAGCAGCAGGAGATGAGTGTCCCGGTACGGGGCGGGGGGCAGGAGGGGTGATGGGAGTTTACAACAGGTAGTAGGGCTGATGGGAGAGAGCAAGTTGTGGTGCTTTCCCTGAGGTCCCTTCTGCAATGCCGTGTCACCTGAGCAGCGTGTGATGCAGAGGTAGTCCTCTGGGGTGGCAGGTATATCAGGGGACTAGTAGCAGTAGGAACGTGTTGTTTGAGAAGCAAGGAAGCATTGCTGAAGGTTAAGGTAAGCTTAACAGTTTTTTTAACATAATTTGTGGAGTTGGAGTCAATAAATGGTTGGTATCTCATTCGTGTCTTAAAATAGTGAAATAATTTCCAGGATTTTGGATTAGAAAGCAGTTTCTCTTTAGGCATAGTTCATTTGGACTTTCCCTATGGGATAGCTAAGGGAGAGCTCTGCGAGTGGTGCGGTGAGCCAGGTGGAGAGGGATTTTATGGACGGGGAGGGTTAGGCAGTGTTGCTTGCTGCCTTCTCTTTGCCTGTCATTGAGACAGGGAAGGGTGAATGTGCCACCAAGCACATTCCCAAGGGGCAGTGTCCCAAGGGGGACATTTCTGGGTGTTCCCCTCTGGCGAGTGGGAGGGTAGGGGTGAATGCTGTGTGGCTCTGAGGTGCTCTTTGCAGGCGAAGCAGTCCTGGGTTGTCTGCTGGTCCAGACAAGGAGTGTTGGGACTCTGGAGTGTTGCTGACTGCGTCCTCCACCAAAGTCCCTGCTGGGAGTGGAGAGGAAGGATGGTGAAACGGTGTAGGCGGTAGGAAAGTAATTACATGTGTGAGAGAGGTGGGTAGGGACAGGGAGGGACCGTGTCCTTCTTCCCTCTGTCAAGTACGGTTCATCCTCTTCCCTGCCCTGCGATGTGCCAGCCGAGCTGACACCCAGTGTAAGAATTACTGACATACAAAGTCAACAGCTCTGGGTTTTAATCCCAAATAAGGCTAAATTGTCCTTAGAAGCAGCCATAGTCAGTAAGCTGCTTAAGTGTTAACAAGTAAGGGGGTTTTGTTTAAAGCAGGTAGAATTACTCTCTAGATTGTCTTAAGTTATATGAAGGTACTTTAATTCATAGGTTATTGGTTGTCTGTATTCTGTGAGGTGGACATGATTTAGTGACCAAATTAGGAAAACCTCTGTTCTTGTTTGCTTTGCAGAGCCAGCAGAGCAAGACAAGACTACAAACTGATCGTTGTTAGTTTTATGCATCACTGATGCTGTTTTTCCTATTCGGACCGATGTGGTTATGGCTGCGAAGTCGCATGAGTAGCTCTGAGGTAATACAGATCTCTGTGTTGTGAGTGCAGCAGTACTGTGGCTTGGACAGGCACAGCCAAGGCATGGCTGGGCTTCCACAGCTTTGGTTAGTGATGGTGGTATCAATGAGAGAGCACAGCTCAGGGGGAAGGTAGGTGTTAGATCAGGGCTGGCAGTTTGAGTGACAGCTTTTTGCCTATTAAGGCTAAGCAGTGAGCATAAATAAGGAAATCCATTGTGCTGTTTTTATTAAGTATTAATATTGCAGTACAACCACACTTTCATTTTTTACAGCAGAAGTAAAACAAATTATTTTTAACTTCTCTATGAATATGCAGACACTGTAGAGTGTGAAGCTGCAGAATCAAGATTCAGTAGCAGTCATCCGTGTGTCCAGTTCGGTGTTTGGGTTTGTATGAACTGTTTTCTGAAATGTCTTTACTCTCCTGCATAACACCTTTTCTACAAATGGTTTGCACAAGAACATGTATATCAGGGGGTCCATGCAGACGTTTGTGGCAGCCAGCCACAGAGTGCTTTCTTTCGCAACAAAGAGCTGGTTCTGCATACGGCAGTCCATTTGGGTGGTCGTTTGACTCAGAGTATAGGGAACCCTGCTAAAATGAAAGGGGGCAAAGCATAAGAAAAACACGGTAAAAATGATGAATACTTTCCCCTTGATCCTTTGTTTGCTTTTTTTGTCTTTCTTCTGTGTTTTTATATAAGACTCATATACCTTTTTGGCAATAATTATATAAAATAGAAGCATGAGGATGAGAACAGTCCAGAAGATGAGCTGACAGATATAATTGACAGCTTCGTGCCATTTGAGTCCAAAGTAATTCTTCAACGAGGCACACTTCTTCACGGATTGGGGTGTTGCTTTCTTGTTCGATAAGATCATGTTAGGCAGAGAGAGAACAAAGAAGAAGAGCCAGACTAGACCCGCAAGGATCTTTGCTGCAGTCAGGTTTTGTACCCAGAACTTCCCAAAAGGTCTTACAATCTTGAGAAATCTGTCAAAAGCAATGAGACCGAGTAGCACTATGCTAATATACATGGTGTCATAAAATACCACGGCTGAGAAGCGACAGACAAAGGCTTTGAGTTGCCATGGTCCCAGGCCAGAGTCCGTCAGGATTTTCAGAGGAAGCATCAGGGTCATTATGAAGTCAGAAACTAAGATGTTTTTCAGGTAGACAATGAAAGTTGACGTGCTTGGAATATGGAAGAAAGCCCAAAAAGCCAGGCTGTTCAGTACAAGTCCCAGAAGGAAGACAAGTGTATACAGTAGTGGGAAGACCATCTGGATGACTGTGGTGTCTCGGTGGCACAGTGCAGAGGAGGGTACTCCACTGGAGTTACTGACAATACTCTTGTTTGCAAAATCTCCCATTGTTTGAAATAGACTTGGGTGAAAAGAAGAGAGAAAACATGTAACATTCTGTATTTAAAATTACTTGTTCCTTACAGCAACTGGCAGGTTTACACAGATAAACCCAAAACCAGAAGGTGCATTAAATAGACTGACCAATTTCTCTTCTAGTTCATAGAAAATATAAATCTTTGCTGAAGTTTAAGTTGTTTAGAAACTAATGTCTAATGAAAAGTTAAACTGGTATATATTCATTATGGAGGCCTAAGATAATATAATTGCAAGGTATAACAGCAGATTGCGTAGAGCACCATTTGTCTTTACATGGAAATGTATTTTAACATTGAATAGAAATTTTACAGTTGTGGCCCAAAAGCAAGGTGCTTCTGGGGAAGCGACTTTGGTATTTCTTACCAAGCACACACCATTTTTCCTTTCTCAGCATAGATTTAAATAACATTATCAAGGTAAGATGCACACTGCTGGTTATCAGCCTCTGACATCTGAAAGCCAGATGACTGAGTGCCCCATCACACCACGTGAACGCTCCCGTTGTGGAAGTACCTGAGCAAACCTGGCAGCAGCTGTTTCAGAGAGGGGTCTTTGGCTATCTCTGGTTCATCCGCTGTTCCTCTGCTGACAGAAGCTGTGAGCAAAGTACTAAGAATACGGAAATGTGTAGAATGATGAGACTTTTTCTGTTGGTGTGTTGTGTTGTTTCCTTCCTCATTTTCACATATTGCCTGAGTTAATCATGTTTGCTGTTGCTTTTCTCTCTCCCTTTTGCTCTCTGTCAGAAAGTACACTACCTCCTCCTATACTAATAAATTAAAAAATTACTATGTCCATCAAGACAGGCACATTTTCTGGCTTTTTGTTTGTCTGGGGCAGACCTGATGGCACCTACACTGTGCCATTATGATTTGGCTCCTTTAGAGACATGGGATGAGCAAACACAGAGCGTTTCCTGACAGTTTTCCAGGATAATCCTAAAACGTAGCTCTGAGTTCTTGTTTGTGTGTGTGAATTCCCCTGTTCTGGACAGCACTAGTCATTGTCAAATGCACGAGTAGAAAGTGTGCTCAGAGCCACCCTTACAATAGGTTACTTGGCGACAAAATCATGTGCACTGACATATTCAGAAACTGTACCCTCCCTCTGTAGCCTGTTAATATTGACACATGAACCTGAGCTTGACTTTTGATCTCCAGAATGGGATTTCTGGTTTATTTTGGCATCAGTGTAGCCAGGTGATACAGCCTGCTGGTTACAGCAACTTTCTGGTTCTGGCAGAAGCTGCTGCTGCTGCATGGTATACTTTGTATTTATTATGTGTTTATTATGTATAATGTTGGAATCTAGTGCATTTCTCTGCAAACAGAACTTCTTCTGTAAGTTTGAGTCATGTGATTTATCTGGTATTTTCCTGTCAACTGATGTGACTTAGGGTTCTGGCTCCTTGCTTGCTGCCGTGTGGGAAATGACTCGCGTTCAAGCCATCCTTTTGTGGGCAGGCATGGATTGCTTTTTGAGGTTCTCAGGCTGCAGCTGTATTGACAGTAAGTTTGTGCATTAGAATCTACATTTTGGTTAATGTAGGTGTACATGCTGATGTCGGTGTTAAATGGCTGGCAGAGAGCAAAGAGCCTTGAGGATGACTGGGATGAAGGTCACCCTCACCATTGTCATCAGTGTGACATGTCCCTAGCTGCCTGACCTGACTTCTGTTCGTTCATCAAGGACTATATAAAGCTGAGATGGTCCATTGCAATACCCTGGGACTGATGCCCAAGGCAGCATCTTCCATGTTTTCTTCCAAACTGACCACTTGACACTGTTCCCAGCTGTAAGAGGCAGATGCAAAGTGCCTCCGCATATCCCGTCAGCGACTGCTATATGGTACACAGATAGCTGTAGTATCTGTTGTGTGAGCAGCTCATCTGATCAGGAAAAGCAGCTGCCAGATAACTGCCGCTCTCTCTCCATGTGTAGGTACAAAAAATGTGGGGAATGAGCGTTGGGTGGAAATGGGGCATCTCACACGATCAGTCCTGGGCCCCATGGGGTCAGTTGTAGAGAGCGTGCTCTGGAGTGACCAGCAGCGCTGGTTCCGGGAAAATAATGGTACCCTGTTTTCTGCGGTGTAACCCAGTTACTAATTGTAATCAGTGTTGGTGCATATACCAGCATAAGCAGTGCACAAAACATTTTGTAAAATATTTAATTCATTCAGGCAGGTTATAAGAGATGCATAAACTCTAAGGCTGAGTGCTAAAGTAAGTGAACTGTCTTTTAAGTTTTGAGGAAATTGGATATCAGTCGTAAAAATGCCCAGTGCCCTACCAGGCACAGATAAGTACCAGAGGAGGGTAAACAGGCAATGGCTTTTGGCAGGACTGAGCTCTTGCATGATGGTGAAACATATTTCTGAACTGGAGCTGTTTTGCAGTGATGAACCATAATTTATTACAATAGCCTAGGATCTTTTTCATGTGTGGTTGTTATGATACCTGAACATGTTATGAACCTGAAAATCCTTCCCTGTTTTTTTTTCAACTTTTCCAAATGAAAAAGGGGAAGTGGTTAAATTTTTTGTATAGTGCAAAAAAGCTGCCCTTAATAATCAGTAAAGATTTTACTATGAGTCTTTCTTTCCCTAAGATCTAAGTATTCTGTAAATTTATCCTTTGTATATTTTCTAATAGAATATATTTTTCCCTATAAAAGTGTACATTTTTGTTTATTCATGTAGTAAGGTGAAGTATTTGAAGATTTAACTCACATCAAGATAAGCCTGATTGTGAAATAATTTCCTCTGACATACAACTGTTAATTTATTGGTCAATGGATTAAGGATTGCAAGCGTATAATGAGATAAGGAAAATGTTATTCTGTTACCAAAAATCTGCACAGATAAACAGCTTATCTACGTATGTCCTATATTTCTGTTTGTCTGCCAGATGTGTACAAGGTGACAACTCCTTGTATTTAAAAATCACATTTACTGTGGATTTTATTTGCATTTCCCAGATCTTGTGTTGTCATGAGCTTTACTCTGGCCCAAGTTAAGCTATTTCTGCAAAATCTTTGCAGTTCATAATCTCATCTGTAGCCTTTCATGACTTTGTTTTAATTTTTTCCTTACAGCTCCAACTGTAAGTTCAAACTTCTTCCTAGCAATTCTGACAAGCATGGAGGTTGTGATCAGGTGGTGCTCTTGTTTTATTCAGGCTTTCTAGTTTCACCATTTTTGCAACCAATGATGTTGGTTCCCAGGTGCTTGTGCTTCATCTGTAGGACAATTTCTAAAGAAGTCGGTGAAATTCTAGATATTCTTCCGCAGGATTTTGTGCTGTTTCCGCCCACCAATAAATGTGTGTGGCCAAGAAGGACTATGGGTAGTTCTTAGCTCTAGAGCGGTGTCTCATCTGTGTCATCGCCTTCGTTCTGCTCCTTCATCTGTGCTCTGAGTTCTGACAATGCTGTGTGCTTGCACAGCATGTCTAGCAAGGACTTTCTAAACGATTTGCAAAGGAAAAAGTATATGAATGGATCTAGGCAAGCATTTAGCGATGTTAGCCACAGCGTGCTCTCTTTCAAGTAAAACAAGGTGTTCTGAGCAGAGCATTCAAAAACATCTCTTGTTTGGCTCAACGTGTAGGGGATTCTAGTAAAGTGGAAAGGCACAAAACAAATAAAAAACACTGCAATAATGATGAAAACCTTCAGATTTACAGTCTTTTTGGATGCCTTTCCTCTGGATCTTGTCCTTTTATAGGATTTGTACAGTTCTTTACTTATGAGTATGTAGCATACAACTATGACTACTAAATTAACCCAGAAGATAAGTTGACAAATGTAATTTACAATTTCATGCCAGACTAAGCCAAACTCAGATTTCAAGAGAGCGCACTTTTTTACATTCTTAGGCGTTTTCTTCTTGTTCGTTAGAATCATGTTGGGTAATGAAAGAGCAAACATTGATATCCAAATTGCTGTGGACAGGATCTTGGCACCTAAAAGTTTCCTTGGTGTTGATGTTCTGAAAGGCGAAGTGGCTTTCTGATAGCGATCGATAGTTATTAGGCCAAGAAACAAAATGCTAATGTACATGGTGAAGTAAAACACAACCTGGGTGACTTGGCACACAAATCCTCTCAGTACCCATGATACCAACTTTGCATCACTGAGGATTTTAAATGGAAAAGTCAAGATCATGAGGAAGTCAGAAATGACAGTGTTCTTGAGGAAGATGATGAAATTGGATTTGCTGGATATTTTAAAAAAGACCCACATTGCCAGGCCGTTCATGGTGATACCCACCAGGAACAGTATTGTATAAAGCAAAGGAAAAATGGCTTGGCTGAGTTTGTTATCGCTGGTGCAGTTGGTGTCGTTTCTGGAGTAGCCGAAGTTGGTTGTGGCTTTCATTTGCACTTTGTCTTTTCCCCCCTCCCTGTAAAAACAAAAAAGAAAAAAATGAAATCGTGAGTTATATCTGTGGTAAGACTTCAGCCTTTTTAGTCTGCTTTTAATTTTTGTTGGGAACATACTTTTGGGGATTTTGGCTGCTGTAAGTTGTGTTTTACTTTACTGAGGATGTCAGGTTTCTACAGGGGAAGAGCGCTAGATGTAGCCACGTTTGTAAGGTGGCTTGGCTTGATCTTCTGTGACTGAAACGCCGAGGCGACCTTCCATCCTAACCTCCTGAGCTTCCCACACAGCTTCCCCGAGACCCGCACTGCAGGGGCGGGCAAGGGGCCGGCATGGCGGTGGGCTGCGGGGGCGGCGCGGCCGGCGTCGTGCCGCCTGTTCCCTGGCGCGAGCGCGTGGGTGACGGCGCGGCTCTCGCCGGGGGCAGCGCGGGGACGGGGGCCCTGACGTGCATCTCCCGGCCCCCGCGGCCCTGCCGCCGAAGTTACAGCCGAGGCGGGCCGCGGGCCCTGGCCTGGCTGGGCTCGACCCAGCTGTGCCGCCTCAGGCGCTGGCCCGGCAGCAGAGAGGGGCTGGTGAGGGTCCGCCCGGGCCGGAGAGGCCGTCGTGCCGCGGGCGGGCCGGCTAGGCTGCCGTTTCGCTCGTCTGACACGCGTCTGCCCGAGCTGCCTCTCTCCTCCCGGGGAGGAGGGAGAAAAGTCCCTTTCTGCATCTTCCTCAGTGTGGAAAGTGGTAGCGTTTAAATGTGCTGTGACTGCAGGTTTAACAGTGCCGGGCTGAAGTAAGAGGAGTCAAACGCCCCTTTTTAGCGTGTTTCTGCTCGGCTGGCTGGCTGGCTCTCCCAGCGGCGTTCCTTCAGCCTCGCTTTTGGTTGTCCTTGAAGCTGATCTCTGCCTTCCCCTCCCTGCCCCTGCTCAGACCCTCGGAATGGCTGCTCGCAGGCTGCTGCCATTTTACCCGGGTACTCCAAGGGTGGATGTGGCACCCCACAACGTCACTGTTTGTTGCTTCCAAGGGGAAGAAAGTGAGAGAGGAGAGCCTGCTCTTCAACCCTACATATTAGCACTTGGACAGCCAACAGTGTCCGTTACTGCAGTGGTTACACGTTTGCCGGCAAAGTCTGAAGTTATTTGTAGCTTTATTTATGTCGGTATACATGTATACCTTTGCTTCTAGTTTGACAGTTTATCCTGTCGTTTTCCTAAATCACTTGCTTTACCGGTGCCGTGTTGCAAATAAATTTAAAACTTCGCTGACTTGAGCCAACACGCAGGAGCTGCAGCATCCCATGCTCTGCAGTGAGCGCCTGTGTGAAGTCACTGCTGAGACCCCTGCGTGGCGCTGCACCCCTCCGAGCCCGCTCTTACCACGAAACCAAGAGCACGTTGGCCAGCCAGTCATCCACGAACTCCCAGCGACTGGCATCTGTGTAACTGGTAACAGGGGCTGAGCTGAAAACTGTTGCTCTTAGTCCGAAAACTTTGATCAGATCAGGTCTGATCAGAACTGGTTGCCTGGGAAAGCCAGGCAGGGATGTTGAATCAGTCAGTGTTGCATTTCAAAAGGAGTAACTTTCAGGTGTGTAGTGATGAAACTGTAAAAATTGCTATATTGCTGTATGATCTCTGCCTTTGTAAAATAAGGCACTCAGGAGTTGATGCTTTGTCAGCCAATGCCCAAACATCCCTGACATCTTCCCTACAGAGCTGCAAAGGTTTATTTCTATCTTATCGGTAAGACAGAAATAAATTGGCTTATGCTTTGAAGCACGTAACAGATTCAGCTGCCAAGTCTAATCTAATGAAATAAGAATTCCCTAAGCATGCAAAATCAGACACCTTCCCCCCACCCCAAAATCAAAGAGATTACCGTAGTGTGCTGTTGAGAAGCAATGAAACGCTTGGGTGTTTCCTGTGATGAGAAGCTAGTGTTGCTGACAGAGGGTTGTTCACGGTTCCTCTAGTTCTTCACCATGTGAGCAGGCAGGAGTGTTCATGTGGAAATCCCACAGAGCAAGGAGAGGCTGGAGGAACAGCTGAGCATCCCAATTCTGAGACTTAGACCTTCCTCTGGCTTTGAACTGCTTTTTTAGCCAGAGACAGCTGCAAATTCCAGGTGACGTTCTCAGTGCTTCTGCTTTTGTTTCCTCTAGATGAGAGAGACAAATAGAATTTTTAAAATAATTAGAGGTTTACTTCCTGCTTTTGACCTACTAACAGAGTCACTATTTTTGAAAGAGAGCATGTATTTTGTAAGACTGTGCAACTTGTCTGAGCACAGAGTTGCACCCCGTCTACCTTTTTGCCTTGTGATTCTTCAGTACTATTTTTGTACACAGCCTTACTTTTTAAAAACTTTTTAAGTAGTTGAAAGTAGTGGTGATTGTTTAGTTTGGAGAAGGTAAGTATATTACTGAACAAAATATTTATACTTTATATCACTTGCAGAGCAGTGCTCCAAGTTTTTAACTTATATACAGTGCATCAACATTACACAATACATTTTCTAAGACTAAATATAACCAGTTACAATTTAAATAAACTATACATATTTCAATTTCTTTGGGATGTGCAAAATAAAATTTTAGGAGTTGGGCTGCATCTTTTTTTCAATGGACTTGTACATAATAAGAGAAAAGTTGCACAGTTTCTAGACATTTGTCTTCTACTTACTGATCTGCTACTGAATATCAATCCAGGGGACAGTTAGGAGGTTATCTGTATGCGTCCCCTGACTCTGTCTTTATAGATACATACAGAATTCTTAATATCAGATGACATTTTTTCCCTCTGTATTTTTACCCTACTCTTTGGTGATTTCATTTGGCACTGTTTCGTCCACACTGATAACCACAGGAGATGGTTTTTGTGATGAAGAGTTAGTTATTGTTTATTGCAGTCTGGGCTACTCAGGTCGGGTTTCTGCAGGTGATGACAGAAAAAAGAAAAGAGACTTCACTCGTATCTGATCTTTTCAGGATGAATCTTCCAGTCATGAGTGTAACCAGCGTATGATTCTCCTTTATGGTGTTGGTAAGGAGCGCGATGAAGCAAGGCATCAGCTGAAGAAGATTACCAAAGACATCCTCAAAATTCTGAATAAGAAGAGTACTACTGAAATGGGTGGTAAATGCTTTAATGCTGCTGTATGGTAGCCTGTAGCGAAGATCATGGGAGCTGTTAGGTGCTCAGCAAGTTGTCTGGAGCCATGCGTGTTGAACATGTAATTTGGCTTTCATCCCCTTTGCAGTCACTGGGTGAAGTACTGACCAGAGTCAGCACAAAGTACAATCTGTTGGCCTGCCTTACAGCTGCACCAGGATGGCAAAGGGCCACTGTTGGTTAGAAATCCCTATTTTCCATTATAACAACTTGGCTGTAAACACTTGCATTTGGCTAAAGCCTGGAATATGAGATATTGGCCAGTGAGCGATACATATTCCTTACCCTCCTAGTAAAACTGCATGACTGTTTTTCAGTTTTTCTTGGCTGTCACCTTTTTGCATGGAATAACCTCGAAGTAGCTTTGATATTGTTACGTGCTGTGGCGTATATTTGTCCCAAGTATAATGGAAAACTGAGGCAAGTAGGGCTTTATGTAGTCATGAGTAAAGCTGATTAAAATTTTTATTGTCTTTTAAATCCATAATAATGCAAAACTACTAGGGCTCCATTAAATATAAAATGACCAAAATAATTTTTTATCTGTTAAGTTGGGGATGAAGGGCAAAAAGCCAGGAAGACCAAACAAGAAGCATTTCCAACCCTAGAGACCGTGTTCACAAAACTACAGCAACTGTCCTATTTTGATCAACATCAGGTGACATCTCAGGTACTTCCCTTGTATAAAATCATAGCCTTTTATGTTCTGCTGTAGAGATATCAAATAGGAAGCAAATCTAGGTTTTTAGAAGTGTTTTGTATATACTAAGAATTTTCAGTGCACTGCTTCTTCAAAGGCAAGTGAAAAAATGCTGCCTTGGTATTATAAAATACCTGTTTCTGTAGATATTTGGGTGTTTGGTTGGGTGTGTTTGGGGGATTTTGCTTGTTTGTTTTGCAAGAAGCTTTCTGGATTATTATAGATGTCCCGATTTTTTAATGAAAATTTTGAAATAAATTTTACATAAATTTCCATTAACAGCATTGTTTAGAGCTCGTTGGTAAATTAGATACTTATTAAACAGTCTCTTGCATATGTATAAGATGTTACTTCATCTGTGTTCATGAAGGACAGTGAACTCTTCTGTGTTTTTGTGCAACAAACTGAGTATGTTTCTTTGAAAAGCTGGTGGATAATACAGTTTGTTCTTTTCTGGATATTTATAGACAACCTTTACTGTTAAAAAGCTATATCAGTGGCTGACTGGAGAACATAAATAATTTGTTTTAAACGACAAGCCTAGTTTTCCTGGTTTATATTAGGACTTGTAAGTGTGCAAATACATCAGCACAGGGTTTCACCACTTTGTCAGGTGTTACTGTTTTTAAGTACATTTTAATAACCAGAGGCTAACATAAGAAAGTAAAGGAGGTACACATTTGGTGCTTAATTTGTAAGACATCTTTGAATCTGGTCTTTTGAATGAATTTATTACATGTTTTGTTTGCAGGATAACGTGTTATTAATTATCTGAAAAATCATCAATAAAAAAATCACAATGCAGTAAGATGAAAAGAAAAATGATTTTGCCTCTTTAAAGCAAAATACCCCACAGAATAAAAATCAGTATTGTAGATGTTAAGAACAGTGTGACTCTCAGCTGTAAAGCAGCAGAACAGCATTTTCTGTGTTGTCAGTTTTGAAAATAAAATGGCATTACGACTGACTTGCAGGACAGTAGCGTAATAGATATACTCAAGCATGATTTGTTAGCGCTTTTATCTGCAAAATGCTGTCACTTGCTATTACCACCTACAAGATAGGATTTTTGGAGCACTAGTGCATCTGAGAAACCCTCAGTCACCATATGACTTTTCAACATTTATTTTCACAGATCTCCAGTAATGTTCTCGAACAGATAACTAGTTTTGCCTCAGGAACATCCTATCATCTTCCCTTGGCTCACCATATACAGCTCATCTTTGATCTCATGGAACCAGCACTGAATATCAATGGACTTATAGACTTTGCAATACAGGTAAACAGAGTTCATTGGTGGTGGGAGAGTGGGTGGAGGGGGTGGGGGTGTGTTATGTCAGGATAAAGCTGTGATACATTTTCTGTAAAACCTGAAAAAAACCAAGAGCTGGACTGCAAATTCTCCTGATTTGCTGCCATGCACTTTTATCTGTTTCAGTTTCCTGACCTCTGAAACGGAGTGCCAGATAACTTCCCCTCCTGTCTTACTTTGACAACTTTGGAGAATCAATAGATGTATTTTATTTTTAAATCTTTCAAAATTAATAAAATTCTGGATTATTTTTGCACAAAGTGTTTTAGGATGGGCTTCACTGTTTCAGGCTGAACCATCATATTACACAGTAAAGCACCTGGGTGCCAGAAATGCCATGTATTTCTGAAGAGCAGTTCTGAGGGATGTTTTTTATACTTTAACAGTTTATTTTGCTCCCCATTTCCCTTGTTCTGTAGTGAGTAAGGAATTTCATTTTTGTTTGCCATATAGTTTTTCCTTATTGAGTTTTTTTTTGCACACATTTTACATGTTTAACTTGGAAGTTATTTTCAGTATTTTTGTGTATGCGTTTTTAGCTGTTGAATGAGCTGAGTGTTGTGGAGGCAGAGCTGCTGCTGAAGTCGTCCAGCCTGGCAGGAAGCTACACAACAGGACTGTGCGTCTGCATCGTCGCCGTTCTGCGGCGTTACCATGCCTGCCTCATCCTCAACTCGGAGCAAACCGCACAAGTCTTTGAAGGGTTTGTGGTAGCTACGGTTTTCCAAAAAGTATTTTTGGTGTTCGCTCTTAAGCAAAAAATGCGTTTAGGTTCAGGTAGTTAGACCAACTATCGCACTGCTATTGGAAGGCTGGAAGTGAGCTCAGGTGAGTGGAGCAGATGGCTCACCTCTGCAGCCTGCTCCCCGCTGCTGGCGGCTAGTGGGACCGGCACACTTTGTAACCTAGGAAGAGGGGGGAGCTGTGTATCTTGATTTCCTACCCATTTGCCTCATTCTGCCCTGGGCTCAAGTGCCTCTGTGTCCTGTCCTCCCTGGGGCCCAGGCATGCGCACGGGTGACACCGAACTTCACGTGAGCCCCGTCAGCCTGTAGATGCAAGGTCTGTCATCAAGTTGCCCAGCTAATGGTGGGGTTTGTATGATATGTAACGATACGAGACACATTTCTAAGGTGTGTTGGAACGAACTCAGAATGGTTTTATTTTTGCAGGTTGTGCGGGGTGGTAAAGCACGTCGTTAATCCCTCAGAGTGTTCCTCTCCAGAAAGGTGTATTTTAGCTTACCTCTATGATCTGTACGTGTCCTGTAGTCACCTGAGAAGCAAGTTTGGAGACCTCTTCAGGTGGGTGGTAATGCGATTTTTCTCACCACTGCCTAGCCTGTAGACTGATGCAGACTGCTGTGGTTTTCAGTTCAGTCTGCTTTCCCTGGAAGATGCACCGTTGCCTTTGCTGCTTTACCTTTACTGATCCAATTCTTTTGCCTGTGCCAGCATGGCAGCACAGCATGTGGTCCTGAGCCTGCGAAGTCCTCGTGCTGTGTGGGTACCTGCTGTGGAGGAGCAGAGGCTGAGCCCTCCTTGCAGTGCTGTGGTTAGCTTAGCAGGTTGCTTCAGCAAGCAGCGCTCACGCACAGCGAGCAGGCGTGGGGCGAGGGAAGCAGGGACCGTCACTGTCAGGCCGGCTGCTGAGGCAGTTGTGGCGCGCAGCATCGGACCCCTCCCCAGACACCTTTGCTTTTGCAGATTGTGATGTGCCTGATTTGGTTCCTATAATGCATCAGCAAATTGGCTGTAATGCATACAATGTTGGATGGAAAAATAACAAAATCTTAGCTGACGCAGCTGTAATATTCTATTAAATATTTCCTTTGATGTGGGGAGAGGCACAAACATGTTTGAGTTTGTGAAGTTTTATGCTCGAATGTTCAGTTCCTTGATTTTTAAATTAAAAAAATATTTTAGGTACTCATATGCTGTATTTTTGGCTCTTACTTTTTAAGGGGGAGTGGAAACCTTTCATATGCAAATATGCATCTTGTGAGAGTTACAAACCACTTCAGTTACTGTTTCCCCTCCTAGTTTATATACCTGGGTTTGGTTTGCGTATTTCACATTTGTGGTTTTCATTTCATAGGGAGCAGGAAAAGAGTTCTCAGTAATAATCTTAATATTTTAATAGGTTTACAAAGACATGGGAATGGTAGCATTTAATATGAGAAACACTAGGAAAAAGAAATATGAAATATAGAACTACAGAAGTGTCTTAGCTATATCCTGAAAGTTCAGTAACACAATAAAAAATAACATTTTTATTGATACTAACCTACAATAGCAAAGCAAAACATCATCTAGTACTATAGAGATATTTAAGGTATTAAATCATATATTAAATATGTGATATACAGCACTTGATTTGAAGCCCCTTTTTTCAGACAAGCGGAGTTAGAAATTCTCTGAAAACTGGTAATAAAATTTATGTATACATTTTTTAAACAGCTGTGTATAAGGTAATACTACACTAATTTTCTTCTTGGTTTCCTTGCTCCAACTGAGACAAAACCAAAACCAGTTGTCCATACATGGCAACTTTTTTAGCTGCTTTTTAGTATGCTGTAAGTCCAGCTATTTCTCTCTCTCTAAGTCAATTTGAAGCAACAGTAAAGTACAGATCATAAATGTTCAAATGTAGAGACTTACCTTCTGTATACTGCAATGCTTCGAAAATGGCTTCTAATATCATCTGCAGTATTTCTCATGACCGGGCTTTACTAAGTGAGCTGCCTGTTTTCATTTAGTATGCTTGGTATATTTAGTTGTATTCACTAAACTTCCTTTTTTTAAATCATTCCTTCACTTTTTTTTAAATTGTTATCTTCTGACCACTCCCCCAGCATTACTTCTTGTGCAAGTACAGTTTCAGAGGCTGGTTTGCTCACATACTCAGTATTGTATCATTTGGGTTTTGGACCTTTCTTTCTGTGACCCATGGGGTAAGTGTAGGTAAATGCTGTGATGACAGTGTCGGGGACGTATGTCTGCCCAGGATGCCCATTTAAATAGTGCCTGATGTTTGAAGCATGGGGTATTTGTTTTCCACTAGTTGGTTTTCTTTCTTTGCTGTTACACTGGCTGTTAGAGCAAAGGGTTAATGTCAGGTATTACCCTTCTTGTAGATTAATTATCCTGCTAATGGCCTCTTCCTTCTGCACTGGAGCATCCCAATGAGGAGCAGCCCAGGGGCTGCACAGTGGCAGGGTGTCCCCAGGGCTGCCCTCCAAGCCCTGCGTCCAGCTGCTGCTGTGCACGTTGTGCTCCTTCCTTAGGTTACAGATGCCTTCCAGAGGCACAGTGCTTCCTCTGTCTTTTCATCCTGGGGCCAGTGGAGTTCTAAAATTCCACAGGTTTCATGTATTTTAAGTTAATTTAAATTAATAGATTTTTTTCAGTAATGAAGAAGTCTTCCCCGTTGGGATAATTAGTGAAGTTTGTCCATGTGGATGTTGTTTCCAGCTGTGGTATAAAACCCAATGCTTGAGACAAATGCTCCTTAGAACATTTTGTGTGTGGAATTTGCATTCTTCACTAACACCTTTTTTTTCCCCTGAAGAAAGCCAATTAACATATAGGTATTCCTAGCCTGGAACATTTCTTGAGCTTTTGTCATAATTATTAATGTCAAGTCAAGATGACATTTATTAATTAAATTATTAATGTCAAGACCTTTAAGTATCTTTTCTTTGTTTACTGATTTCATCTTTCAAAAAGTTGTCTGTTATGTCACGTTATTACCAAACGTAGAGTTTTTAATTTAGATAAATTTTCTCATTTTTCCTTAATTCTTCTTCACCACCACTGCAGTTCACTGTGTCATAACACATAAAGAGGGGGACCAGCATTATCGAGCACTGTTAACAGTTCACTGTAGAGGCATTTCATGCTCCAGGAAGTTACTGCTAGTGAGGAATGAATGTGTGGTCCTTATCCAGCTGCTCACAATTTTGGTCATAGGAATGTCATAGAAGTGATTTGGAAACTTGAGACTATTTGCAGGAAAACTTGAATGAAATTGATGTATCAGCCTTATTTTCTGGTAGATGCTCCTTATAAAAAATTAGTTTGAGAATGTGTACAGAATGGTAACCAAACTAGGATTTTCTAATCCCACATGGTATGTTCAACAGCATTCCTGCAAAGTATGGTTTTTGGCAACTCACTCTTTTTTTTGGTCCTCAGTAGTGCCTGTTCTAAGGTGAAGCAGACAATATACAGCAATGTTCAGCCTTCAAATTCCAATTTACTGTGGGATCCAGAGTTCATGCTAGATTTTATCGAGAATCCTTCTGCTCACAGCATTAACTACTCAATGCTGGGCAAGATCCTGAGCGATAATGCAGCCAACCGCTACAGCTTTGTCTGCAATGCGCTAATGAACGTGTGCATGGGGCACCAAGATGCAGGAAGGTAAGGCAAACTGTGCTGGAATCGAACTGGATGGATTTTTACGTGTTATATATGAGGTTTCCTTTCACCTTTTTGTTTTGTGTCTTTTTTGCAATTGTTTTCATTCATTACTCTTTCTGGTTGCTGAAAATTTATTGAGTAAGTTTCATCTGAGTTATTTCATTAAATCAATCTGCATAATTTAACAGAAGGGAGTAACAAGTAGAAGGTACTCACTGTAAGACAGTCAGTAAGCTTTTTGTATCAGCAGCTGTGGCATTTCAGACAGAACAACTCAGCACAATCTTTGCTCATTAGAAGCCTGTAAATGAGGGAAGGTTCTGCATTATGTCATTTCCTTCTTCTGATGCAATTGGTGTTTAATTTATTAAATGTGTAATTTATTTATTATGGATTTCATCTTCATAGGTAATATGTAGTTTTTCAAAATATTTTTTTTTTTAAGTATTGAGAGCTTTATTAGATAGAAGCTACTAGAATTGTAACAGCTGCCAGTTATATTTTAAGAGTAGCTTGGACCTCATGGTGCACAGTTCAAGTTGGTCTCTGATGATTAGAGTTCAGGATGAGATCTGCACTTCAACAGGTTGTCCAGCACTGTCTTAAGGTGGTTGTCTGCTGACACCAGCAGGTGCTGGCTCCTGCCACTGTCAGGTGGAGCTTTGGTCTGATCCAGCACGACACTTCCTGGGTCTTAAGTCTATGTTAGATCTTTTTAGATAATGTCAAGGTACTGACAAGAAGTATAGTGAAGAACCCTTGCAGTAAAACAGCTTAACATCAGTGTCAGGGTTTTACACTGACAGTATGTTTTGTTTCATAATGGAGATGTTCTTCTCTCAGTTGCTTCCTCTGTCCAGTGTGTAAACACATAAACTCAGCCTTCTTGTGCAAATGTAGCACTGCAGCATTGAAACTGTTTTACCCTGGTTTTCCATTCTGCAAAGTCTGTGATGCAGGGTGAAACAGTCACTGATTTTTGGATCTGACCTTTACCCCTGCTCCCAGCACCTCTATCGCTCTTACACAATCAAACCCACCAGAACTTGGTGTTCTGTTCTGATTCTGTTCCAATTTTTATTAAGAAATTCTTGGTCTTGATAGTTAAGCCTAGGTGCAGCAGCAGCTGACAGTCTTATTTAAGGCTGCTGCCAGATCACAAAACTCAAGGAAATTGTGGATTTTATTTTTTTTCCTTTTCTTTTCTGATTAACTCCTGCCCAAAATGTGTACAGTTCTTGTATACTTCTCCCTGTCCCTAGTGTGAAGCCGCCTCCGAAACATCCAAAGAAGGTCCAAAGGAGGCCACAAAAATGGTCAGAGGGCTGGAACACCTCTCCTGTGAAGAAATGCTGAGAGAGTTGGGGTTGTTCAGCCTGGAGGAGAGAAGGCTCTGGGGAGACCTTATTGCGGCCTTTCAGTATATTAAGGGGGCTTATAAGAAAGATGGAGAGAGACTTTTTACAAGGGCCTGTAGTGACAGGACAAGGAGCAACAGTTTAAAACTGAAAGACGGTAAATTTAGATTGGACATAAGGAAGAAGTCCTTCACCGTGACGGTGGTGAGGCACTGGACCAGGTTGCCCAAAGAGGCTGTGGCTGCCCCATCCCTGGCAGTGTTCAAGGCCAGGTTGGACGGGACTTTGAGCAACCTGGTCTAGTGGAAGGTGTCCCTGCCCATGGCAGGGGGCTTGGAACTAGATGGTCTTTAAGGTCCCTTCCAACCCAAACCATTCTGTGATTCTTTGAAATGTGGGGTGTTCTTGGCAGAGCAGAGCAGCTGAGAGGAAGCGGTTTTGTAAGAGCAGCAAAGGGGAACATCTAAATGTGGCCAAACGGGTTTCACTGTGGAAGAGAGAAAAAATAACTTGCACTGGGATGAGTCAACTCTGCTGTTTTTTAAAATGTTACATAACTCCGAGTCATACACCAAATCACACATTACACAGTATGGGATCTATGAAGTAAAATTCATTAATGCCAATTAATTTTGTGACTCTCTTGACCCTCCTGAACAGTAGTGCTGGTGGGGAGGGCTCCTGCAGGGGCTGGGGAGGTGTGCACCACACACACCACTTTCCTGGGACATTTTTGCATGAAAGGATGGAGCTGCTGTTTGTGTGGCAGCATGGAGGAAAGGCCAGAGTGTGCCCCTGTAGAGAGGGGCAGGTCATCTGTCTTGGTGGGTTGCAGGCAGCAGGGGTTTGGGTGCTGCATCCCTCCTCCTGGGCAGCTCAGCACAGGTAGGGAAGCTGGTAGGGACACAGGGTGTACAGAGCAGGGTTTACACAAAATAAAGGTCCTGTGCTACTGTAGGTTGGATGGATGCAAGTTATGGGGTACAAGTCACATACTGGGTTTTTTTTCCAGATGCTCCAGTTGTCCACAACTGAATAACACTAGGTTATATGTACAGTAGCGTAATCACATTTGGACATAAACCCCCACCTTAAGTGAGGAAACAGCAGTTCTTCTGCCAAGCACTGATCTGCTTTGACCTAAATATTTATTGTTTACAAAATATCTTGCTTCTGTATTAGTTTTTCTCTTCTTTCCTAGGATTAATGACATAGCAAACCTTTGCGCAGAGCTGACGGCATGCTGCACGGTGCTTAGCTCAGAGTGGTTAGGAGTCGTAAAAGCTCTTTGCTGCTCTTCAAATCATGTCTGGGGTTTCAATGATCTGCTCTGCAGTGTGGATGTAAGTTCAATATCTTCTGAAGTATCTGTTAAACCTATGTCTAGGGTGCGGTTAGAGGTATAGTAATTCATTCAATACAAAATGCGGAGCACAGATTTAGTCCTGTATCCATTTAGATTCGTGATTGATTTTTATTCTTTCCTTCATCTTCAGGGTTAATGTAGAATTTGGGCAGTGCTTAGAGTTTTCCTTTTGTAAATCTTTTTTTTTTTTTTTTATTACGGAATGATATGGAATATCAGAGGTGTGTTTTAAAAGGAGCAGGCATGTCCATATACTTTTTCTAAAATGCTGATGGACATGTAAATAACTAGCTCTGTTTTAAAGACCCTGTTTTGGTGTTGTCTCTGGGGTTGTAGAAGGGGTGGTATGCTTTGCTGTTTCTTACCTGGTATAAGTTACCATAGTCCTGTTAAAGTCAGCAGGATTACGGTGACTAATGTTATCCAGTATCTGATTCAGTATATTTATCTATAGTTTGATTACATGGGCCTTTAGGAACAGATTGAAGCTGTGTAGTTAGGGACATATTCTTGTCCTAAGGCTAAGGAATGAGTATCGATATTATCGTTTTTTACAGAATGGTGAAATTTTCTCAGTTTTTCTAAGACTAATGTTTTTTACTTCAGAATTTGTGGTATTTGAAATAGTTATTGGTTAAAATTAAGTTAAGAGCTATCAGTATTTGCCATAAAATGTTTGGGAAATGCATTAAAATGTAGACACAAATGCTTATGTATAAAAATTTTACTGTTTATTCTTATAATTAATTCCTTAATAATAGTGGCAGTGGTGTGTGCACTGTTATGTAAGTGCACTGTTATGTGAAGCCTTGCAATGTTTTTCCTTCAAGGTGAGTGACCTGTCGTTCCACGATTCCCTGGCCACTTTCATTGCTATATTGATCGCCCGGCAGTGCTTTTCTCTGGAAGATGTAGTTCAGCATGTTGCACTGCCTTCTCTTCTTGCAGCTGGTAAGAAAATACCAAGAGAAAAACTTAGAATGAAAAACATAAGACTTCTTAAGAAGTCTCCATTGATTGAATAAGTAGTGTGTTCTGAACTGCGTTCTTGTGGAATGCCACCTATTGTGCATTGCAGCTTGTGTGTCCCTGCAGTTCCCAAAAGGAGCGATGCCAAGTTAGATTAGAGGACCCACACTTGACAAGTGGTATCAGAGCTGCTGACAGCGCACTGTCCCCTTATGTTACGCAGCCTCACTTTCTACTCACAACTCTCTTCTGCTCTGCACTATGTGCTCAAATGTCTGCCTGATCTACTCAGGTTGTGCATTCCTTTTGCCATCAGTCTGCCTGATGTTGGCTTTTTCTCTCTGACTTCATTGTCTTTGCCTCCAGCCCTGGAGTACTGTAGCTATGGTCCTCTTTGTTGGCCACTTCACACATTTCTTTTCACTTTCTGTTTGGATTTGTGTTTCTTATTTCTGCTTTGACTGTCAAAAGCCATTTTAACCATGTAGTCTTTTCTGCCATTAATTAGGTGTCTTGCTTACCAAAAATCATACTATTCTTTCCTGGGTTTTGATGACTCAGGGCCATAAATGCTAATTCCTGTTGATGAAATTATTGTATTCCCATTTAGAATGGGTCTGTGAGGTAGAACATTTCCAGGCCTGCCACTGGGACTTAGGAGGTCCTGGGCAGATGCCTTATGTCCGCATCCCATCTTCCATAGCCTGTGGAGATCCGGATGCCGAGCCTGGGGCGAGGATGACCTGTCGGCTACTCCTGCACCTCTTCAGGACACCCCAGGTCTGCCTCTTTCCCCAGGGAACAGGTAAGTTGCCTGCTGTGTGGCCCTTTCATTTCAGAAAGTGAACCCAGATGTGTTTTGATGGCTTCAGATTTCATGTGAGAAAATATCCATAGTGCGAGTAGAAGTGATAGCCTGTTTAAAATTACAGATGTTTCACTAGTGAAAAGTTGATACATTCTTACTTGCCTGGGAAATGTTTTATATGCATGTAAAACTATAGAAGTTCGCTGAAACTTATACATTATCAACACCTGGCCACCCAGGTGCGGCATAATGTTGACATAAAACTCAGCCATTTGAATATTACATCTTAAAAAAGAAAATTAAGTTTTAACACAGCATCGGTGTACACTTCAGCAAAGAGGAATACATTTAGAAGACGGTGCTGTCCTGATAGTTCTCATTTTGTTTTGGAACTTCATTGAAATAATCATGTGAGCCTGGGACCTATTAATACTGTTTTTGTGCCAGTGCTCCTGTTGGCAGTGGTAGTATTTATCAAGTCCCCACCTTCCTTCGTACTAAGAACTGTCGGGGCAGTGACAGCTCCTGTAGTGGGTCATCTTGCAGTGATATAGAAACTAATAGGGATACAGATCATACAGTGTGGTAGCCTTGCATGTAAATTTAGATTAAATGTGATTTTAAATAGGGTATAATAAAGCACCTAGTCCAACAGAAGAAACACGAGGAAATTAGTTCTTAGGGTATATTAATGTAGTGCTCTTTCCTTTTAAATTTGAGTCTTTTGTGGTCTGACCTGTGTGTGTTTGCGACAGGCCAAAAGAGGAAGGAAGAAGGCAAGGAACAAGCACCTAACAATTAAAAGGAAACATACCTGGAAATAACCTCTGTTTTGTCTTATAAGTATTTCAGCAAATTTGATGACAAGACTATTTCTATGGGAAAATGAAATTGAAAGAAAAAAAACCCTCAGCTCTTAAGTGGTGTCAAATTGTTCCATCTAAAAGTAATATTAATTTCTTTTTTTGACCAGAAATGCATGAACTTTTGTTGCATATTTGAGCAAAACAAGTAAGAGCCGTGAAGAATACTGTCTGAGTAACAGAAATTACGTGGTCCCAGGCTTCCCTAGAAATAAAAGTGGATTTGAATGGATAGGAAAAGTCATGTCTGAACTCTAGGAAATAGTACAAATCAAACAAAATGTGACTACGTTACAGACTTTTCTTACATATGGCTCAGTTAACCACCTCAGAAAGGTGGTAGATTCATCCTTCCTTTCTCCCTCCCTCCCTGTCTTTCAGTCTGTTTATCTTCTCCTTCATGTTAGAAAAAGCACTCACTGACTTCTTTTGCAGTCTGCTTCTGAGCTGCAGAATTAGGCTTAACTGTGCAACAGGCATTTATAGTAATTAATTTTGCCTCATTTGTTAAGAAGGCTAGGTGAGGTAAGTAACTTCCTAAATCTGTGAAGTCAAAACCAAAATACACTTCAGTTTCTCATTGTGGTTAAATTCACTGTTTACATCGACACAGTGAAATGACAGGCTCCTTTTTCTACTTAAATGATCATATTTTATTTTGATATTAATACATCATAACCATGTATCCCAGTTGATTTTAATGACTTACCTTTTGGTTTTCAGTTTCAATTTCAGAAAATTCAGTTCTTCATTCAGTTATTGTACTTCTATAGCTGTTCTAGATGAGAAGGATTTTGTACAAAGGAAATTTTAGTTGGTAAATAACAACCATTTTCTACAAGATTTACTCTTCTTTCCGTAGGGAAATTATTTCCTGGAATTCGTTCTTCTTGTGATCGTCACCTCTTGGCTGCTGCTCACAACAGTATAGAAGTGGGAGCTGTGTTTGCAGTCTTAAAAGCAATTTTGATGCTTGGTAAGATTATGCAGAGTTGTGTGTAATGTTTTTGTTCTAGTGGTTGGGTAAAAAACAGATCGTGCTAGTTCATTTCCCTGGGAATGTTCCTGCAAAAGGAAAACCCTGATGACAAGAGAAAAACGTGGATGCTGTCCATGCTTCTGTAGCATGTGAGTGTTTCCCCCACAGGTCAAAAGGCAGAATTTTTCTCTGGTGAGTCAGCCCCAGCTGATGAGGCTTTAAGCAGATGTGACTTTTTCACATTTTGACCTCTACCCCTGCCACCAAGTCCCAGCACATTTCAAATTCAGGCAAGTCCCTCTCAAATATAGAGAGAAAATACACTCTCACATGATTTTTCCCACCTTTTTCTGTGTTTTACCACAAATCACGTGTGCCTGTCATTGTGGAAGTTCTAAAAGAATCACTGCTAAGCAACTCTCCGTGAAGGACGAGTGTGTTATTTTTCCAAACAAATACCCGCCTCAGAGCTTGGTTTGGCATAAGTTCAGTTAAAGCTCTTGTGACCTATGGTGATGTGTGTTTTTGGAGCTAAGTAAATGTCCAGTTAAACAAGCAAGATTTTCCAGATGTGGACATACCTACAGAGGTATATCTCCAGCTAGAGTGCCATTACTATATTCTCTGTTGGCCAGTGTCTCAGAACTGTCTCAAAAACCCCATGATCCTTAATGATGTGACTATATTTGGAACGATGTTAAAGGCATAGCTATCTGGGATGGACTGATGGATTTGAGAATGAGTTTGAAATATGTTTATGGCCATTATCTATGTTCTCTTGCTATTCAGAGTGCTGGGTTTGCTATTTTCTTTCATTAATGGTGTGCAGTGTGAGCACCTGTTGTTTCACCTCTATGCAGGGATGTGGTTTAGATAGGGTCTGGTGCAGAATGGTACAAAGGAAGATTCAGGCACATAGTTTATTTGTGCCTTCACTGCAGCATATCTCCTCCTATACCCAAAATGTTAGATTTGGAGATGTCTCTTGTTGGCACCCTGCATTAGTTATTTCAAAATTGTACTTGATTGCTGAGGAAAAGCATCAGAGAAATGATAGCTGTTGCAGTTCTATGCTGAGGAAGCTTTGTGAGTAGAAATGTGTGTTAGAAAAAAATAATCTCTACCCACAACGAAAGATGGTGCTGCAGTCAACTCCTCTAGGCTGTATTAAATGTCTTCGCAAGTTTTATCAAAGCGTTCTGGGATGGCTTTAGCTTCATGTGTGGCTTGGTATCAATCTCCTCATTGCATTGTTTGCCTGCCGGGTTCTTCCCTCTTGTCCTTCATGGGTACAGATCTGGGCTTGATATGGTTGTGCTCACAAGCTCATAAGATGCTTGAGTGCAGGGAGGGTGTAGGTGGGCTGTTTGCTGCTGCTGCCTGTTCACATGTGTTGGGCATAGACTTCGTCAGCTTGTTTCCCACACTTCGCAACGAGCTTGTCCTTGGCTTTGGGTTCTGCAGGGCTTGATGTGTCTGCTCTACCAGCTGTTGGGTCAGTGGTATGGGGGTTTTTGGATTTGCCTGGATTTGGGGAAACAGAGGGATTATAACTGCTTTCACTTCTCAGGGTGTGTTCTACTGTTTTGCTATTGGCCTACTTAAAAATCATTTTTATTCCATCTCACGAGTGACAACGCTGTTCGTTCAGTCTCTCTGCTCTCTGTAAGGAGTTGATTCCTTCTGCTGCAAAGGTCCGTGCAGAGGAGGTTGGGGCAGGAGCGTGCCTGCCATAGTGGAGAGCTGAGTGAGCCTTCTGGGCCAGCTGTGCAGAGCTGGCTGAGGGGTCGGGGATGAAACCTGTGCTCTCGGGTCACAACCAGCGCTGCCACCCACCGGGAGGGACTGTGCGTACGGGCTGGTCTGTCACAGCAAGTCAGGGCTCTGGCTTTGATAAGCTGTTAAATACAAGTTTCGTCTTGTTAAAAAAAGGATTGTATGCTGGTTTATTTAGGAGTAACTCTAAAGTGCCACAGACCGGGGTAGGGGCACAGGCGTTGGCTGTTTTTCTTGGCAGTAACTCTACTAAACCCTCGTGGGGGTTTTTTTGCCCAGGGTAATGCAGTACCAAGGAACATAGAAACAGTGATGGGACAACTGAGTGCGCAGGAGGACCTGGGGCACCGTGGTGTTTTGAGCTCTCTGTGTAAATAATGTAGTACTCTGGGGATGTGGCCACAGCTGCTGAAAGGCGGTCGGTCTCCTTGGTGCAGTAGTTTGAAATATTTTGCTGGTAGTTGCAGATTTTAGCAATAAATCCTAGCATATGTGTAACCAGAGGCCCTGGTATGAATGTGTGTGTGTGTCTGAATGAGTGGCTGAAGCAAGCCGTTTAGCCTTGTCACGTCACGTTAGTTGTTGATCTTGATAGTAAACTGAGGGGTTTTCTAAGAGATGACTATCGTATGTAGTGCATCAGTTAAGATCCACAAGAGTTTCTGCTGACTTAAAACATTAGGCTACATTAGCCTGCTTCTTATGCAGGCTGTTGTCATGCATGCTCCTGGATGGCCTCACAGCCTCTGGGGTGTTATTATGTGCAGCATTTGGGGCTATTTTCCCCACTACTACACACTGTAGTTGCATCTTCTTCCTTGTCCAAGGTTTCAGGCCTGTAAACACGTAAAACGTGAACTGTTACAGGTCTGATTTATTTGCATTGTGTCCGAAGTATTTTTCCTTCTTCTCTGGTCACCCCTGTTAGTTTCAGGTAGATGGTGGTTGTAAAGCTGTGCTGGTGCCTTGCAGAGAGGAGGGGCTCACTAGCATTTGCCAGGCTCCCTCAGTATGCTCTGCCCTTTTCCATTCCCAGGAAGATCAGTCTCTCTTGTCAAGAAGTTCATAGTAAGGTGGGCTAAGGGGCCACTGTCATACTTGTCTCTTGATCTATGGAGCGTTAATAAATCAAAGTAAGGGAGAAGACTTGGAGAAGGGACATCTGAGAAGAGCGAGTAACCCAACTCTTCATTATCTCCCAAAGCAATTCCATGCACTCACAGACCTTTTCCTGTTGAGCACATAGTGGCTTTATTTGTGTTTGATATGTATAAACCTTTTCCTACTTCTGAAATATGTTATTAAAAAGATGCTACACAGAATGAAGAAAGCGGACAATACTTTGAACATGGTGATTTGCAGAGGCAGTTAGTGCTGCCCTTTTGAATGCGACTGCCTCACTCCTGTTTACTCCTCAGCTGGCCTGTGCCGACTGTCGTGGTTTAACCCCAGCCAGCAACTAAGCACCACGCAGCTGCTCACTCACTCCCCCCCCCACCCGGTGGGATGGGGGAGAAAATCGGGAAAAAGAAGCAAAACCCACGGGTTGAGAGAAGAACAGTTTAATAGAACAGAAAAGAAGAAACGAATAATGATAGTGATAACACTAATAAAATGACAACAGCAATAATGAAAGGATTGGAATGTACAAATGATGCGCAGTGCAATTGCTCACCAACCGCCGACCGGCACCCAGCTAGTCCCCGAGCGGCGATTCCCCGCCCCCCCCCTTCCCAGTTCCTATACTAGATGGGACGTCATATGGTATGGAATACCCTGTTGGCCAGTTTGGGTCAGGTGCCCTGGCTGTGTCCTGTGCCAACTTCTTGTGCCCCTCCAGCTTTCCCGCTGGCTGGGCATGAGAAGCTGAAAAATCCTTGACATTAGTCTAAACACTACTAGCAGCAACTGAAAACATCAGTGTTATCAACATTCTTCTCATACTGAACTCAGAACATAGCACCGTACCAGCTACTAGGAAGACAGTTAACTCTATCCCAGCTGAAACTAGGACACCTCCAAAAACATTCCTCAGTGGGTAAGCAGTCTGGGGGCATGGGCGCTTGGGTAGAAGTTCACCCTGTGCTTCTGTGTTTCTGTTGTACAGGCGATGCTGAAATTGGCAGCAACAATGTCAACTCCTTGAAGAGTGAAGAATTCCATGTGAGAGGCTTACTAGATGAACTCAATGAGGATGAAATCTGGGGTTCCTCTCACACTTTGAAATCATGCGGAAAAGCTGTTTCCATAGAAACTGCTAGTTTAAGCGAGTATGCTAGATATGTGCTAAGAACCATTTGCCAGCAGGTAATCTCTAAAACTACTCTTCTGTCTTCATTTGGAGAAACAGTGTTCTTTTGTTTGAAAAGTGTAACATATATTTTGGTGCAAAATGAATGTTGAAGTATTTCAATATTTGAATCTGTTTGGGTTTCCTGATTTGAGCAGTTTATACACAGAGTAGTATGTTATTGGGGGGAAAAATTGGTTTAGTTATTAGCATCTCCCTGCACTCTATCAGAATTGACGTGTTTTTCCTACCTGAATCTCAAGCACTTTGAGAAGACAGTAGGACCACTCCATCAACTGTCTGCTCAAAGTGCTTTTGCAGTAGCATTTGTTTTATTGCGAAGTTGCTTTCAAAGTATAGAAGAAATGAATTTTGGAAAAACCTGTTAACAGTCTTATACTTTCAGGTGGTACTGAACGACAGAAGACATTTCTAATCTCACATGTTGCATGAACCACAGTTCACTTCAAGTTTTGCATATGGAAAAAATCACTTTTCTCTTTGGCTTACCAGAAGTTAGTATTGCCTTGAAACTATCTTGTGAATCTATTATCTGATTACTTACAGGAATGGGTTGGAGAGCACTGTTTAAAGGAACCTGAGAGGCTGTGCACAGACAAAGATCTTATTTTGGATCCCGTTCTTTCAAACAAACAAGCACAGAAACTCCTTCAACTTATCTGTTATCCTCATGGTATTAAAGAATGCACCGAGGGTGACAACCCTCAGAGACAGCACATCAAACGCATACTTCAGGTAATGCAGTGGGGAAAAGGTGGAAAAACTACCTGTGGTGCACTGACTTTTAACCTGTCATTCAGCAGCACCACCAAGTGACATTGATTTGCAGTTCCTGGTGCAATCAAGCATTAGATTCTTCTTTAAAGAAAGTATGTGCTCAGGATCCCCAGTCTCTGTGGTAAACATTCTTATAGCGTGACTTCTGGTGTCTCATTACTTCTGATTCCACATTTATGGAGGAAACAAGCGTGCAGCACACTCATCGTTGCTGTTCATCATTGTCAGTCATCAGGAAACCACTGAAAAGCGAGCTGCTTTTAGGGCTCCTTAGGTGGAGATGCCTACTGTCTCAGCAGGGCTCCGTGACAGTACTGTGGTGAAAGACACTCCTAGTCCATGGAAAAAGCTCAAATGCCTTCATGGACAGTCCTAAACTGATCATTTCTTCAAATTCAGCTGCATTAGGGACACTTCATTCCTTAAACTTCAAAAACTTCTATTCTTTGAATAGACCTGTGAAGAATCAAGTTGGCAATATCTGAACCAGGATAAATAGTGATCAGTGTCCTGCAAAATAACAACTTCAGCTGCTGCATTTACTGTAATCGGGCCTAGATGGCCTTGTGCTAAATACAAATATGTCCACTTGGATGGCAGTGCCATGGATTAATGTAATTGCTAATGAAAGAGTGAATTACATTTTCCATATTCATATTTAACTAAACTCAGATTTTGCAGAGAGCGAGATTTTTATTCAGAAAAGTTGCGTGGTTAAAAGTATTGAGTAACAGTATTAGCTGCAAAGATGTGGAAGTTAACATACATTCCTTAATAGGTCTGATGTTTTGGCATGTCATTAAACTATTTAAAAGAGTAGTGATTGTGATGATCTACTTATAAGATGAGGCTTTTGCATGTAACATATTCAATTATGAGATTTATTATTTTTTTTTAGACTGCAAAGTGTTGACACTTTATTTGTAATGTTAATTCTTACCTAGAACTTAGATCAGTGGACTCTCCGTCAGTCTTGGTTGGAGCTGCAACTAATGATCAAACAGTGCATGAAGGAGCCTGTGAGTATTTCTTTTCAAACTTTCTATCTAAATATTTAATGCAAAAAAGTATGTTATATTTTAACGTAGTCCATGAGCAAACATACCATGAATGTGCTAGTTTACTTATGTTTTACTGTAGGGTTCTGGGTCTGTGGCTGAAATGAACAGCTTGTTGGATAATATTGCAAAGGCGACAATAGAGGTGTTTCAGCAATCCGCTGATCTAAACAATAACTCTTCTAACTCTGGTATAGGCCTCTTCAATCCAAACTCTGTTGGAAATGCTGACACAAGTAATACAAGACAGAATGGTAAAAAGACATTCCTAAGGTATTTTTTGTAGCACCTTTTTAATTATTTTAGCCAACATGATGCTTAATTGTATGTAGATTGCTTAGACTTTTTTGCACTTGAAACAGGAATGTACAGACATGAGTTACCTGAAGGTTACTTCTATTTACTTTTGTTTAACAATAAATATAGTTGCTATTCTTGAATTTTCTGGACACCAGAAATTGTGACTGCTCAGTCCACACTAGTTACTCCAGATGCGTTGTGTCAACTGCTTTATTAAAGCAGTTCAGTCTTTTATAACAGCTAATACTGGTTGCAAAACTACAGGGATATTTTGGCTGAAATAAGTTTGTTCTACTTCTAGTTCCTCTGAGCGGCGAGGAGTGTGGCTGGTGGCTCCCTTGATTGCAAAACTGCCTACCTCAGTTCAAGGTAGGGTCTTGAAAGCTGCAGGAGAGGAGCTGGAGAAAGGTCAGCATTTGGGGTCATCTTCTAAGAAGGAAAGAGATAGACAGAAACAAAAAAGGTACGACCTTGGGAAATCCCTGTACACAGAGCTGAAAGGTATTTTTGAAGGCGTTTACTGAGGACTGGACTGGATTTTGGCTTCACAAAACCTCATTGGTTCACTTTTGTGGAGCAAAAAGTTATCAACCCCAAACAGGGTTCAGGCTTCATTTAGTTTGAAGTTTTAGCTTTAGTTGAAGAAATATCATTGGTTTCAGAGGAAGAAATGTGAAAGCTTTGTAACACATCTTCCAGGGCTATTCTACAGCTTGGTGATGGGAAATGTTAGAGATTTAAAGGAGTAGTTAGAGTGGTTGTTGTCTCTTCCCTTCTATGGCAGTAGGCCACTTTTCTTGCCATTAAGATCCCATAATTATCATAAGATGTCACTTAATTCCTGTTGGGAATTAAGCTTAAGCTCATCTCTAACTTACCAAGTGCATGAGAATTTTAATGACTTAATGGTTATTGAGTTTCCTTTAGTAAAATATTCTTCCACAGTGCCTATAATTTTTTTGTACTTTCTTAGAGTTATGGTAGAAATTACATTGAACACTATACACAACAAGGTCTCTTAGTTTCAAATTCCAACCATCTTTCTTTTTGTGAAGCTCTTCCAAATTACAGTTGTTCAAGAAAACAAATCACTTCTTAAAGGCTTGTGGTATTTGATTGTTGTATTACAGTCCCACTGTAAGTTTCTTGTTCTTAGTATTACTAGTATGCGTTGTCTTTTTGATCACCTTTGATGTTGTTCTTGCAATATACTTTCCCTGAGCATGGGACCAATAACTGGGCTTTGCCACTTTATAGTACTCTTGTAAATCTGCGTTGCATGTATAGATTTTGACTTATGGTTGTCATTAAATTCTGTGGAGCCTTTTAAATCTATTGCCATTTTCCAGCCTCTTCCACCTAGCTTATTTTCCCTTTAAGGTTAGAAGATTTAATTTTTTTTCTTTCCATCATAACTGCAGTATGCCCATAACTCTGTGTTATGCTGGACCCTCCTAGTTCATCTGGGCTGTTTCTTTGATAAGCTTATGTGATCTATCAACCTCTAGAAGTTCTGTTTGCCATGTTCAGTTTTTGAGTTAAGTACACTTTGTATTAGCTTTATGAAGCCATCTCTTCCTTGTCCTTCTAATTCATTTGTAATACCCGCTCTGTTGTTAGACAAAAAAGACATCTTGCTTTCCAGATCTCTTTGTTAGGTGTTTCTGAGCACTTCAGCACTTTTCCATTATTCACTGGCTCTCTTGCTCCTTGCATCAGTAGAAGGGAATATGGAACCTCTCTCTGTCTTCTATTTCTTTTCCTATGGGAGAGCTCTAGTGTAGAAAACCTAAATGAAGCCTCTTTCAAAGCCGAAATAAAATGCCTATAGAAACTGTCAAGCCCTTCCTCCACAGTGGTTCCTATGCACAGAAGTAAAAGCATTTACAAAGTTGTTCTAGTTGTAACAATAAATTACTTCCTTGTGTGCTTTTTGAAGCTTTTCGATCTCTTCTTGATCAAAACCAAACTTTACTACTCTGAGTGACAAAACCAATGATACTATGGGAAAGTATGAAATCTTATATAACGTATATAAGATCTCTTTTTCTTTTTTCAAACTCTGCTTTGTGTAGCAGGGATAGCAATTGTAATAATAACTGTATTGCAAACTGTAAATTTTTCTTGTGGAAATTAATGAGAAAATGCAGAGGTGTTCCTACCATGTTGTTCCTAAAATCTGAAAAATCACTGTTTAACATGACTTTTGAAAATACAGATTTTCTATTTTGCTCCTTTTATAGGACCTTGGGATTTTGCCATTCCTTTATACTAATTGTCACCTAAATTGTTGAAGTCAAGTTAAATGCCAAATGAAAATAACTGTTGAAATGAATACTTGTAATAAATACACGTGTATGTGTGGATATGTATTTATATTGTGTTTATGGATGCATGTAATTTTCAAGGAGCTTATATACCTAGAACTGCAAAAATCATTGCATGAGCTGTTACTAAAATGCCTTTGGTGACATTTTTAACTTCTCTTCTACTTCACATGTTGTACTTCCAAATTCATCTATGTGTATTTCTTTCAGTTTGTCTTAATTTTATATTTATAATAGAAATACATTAATCTAAAAAAGTAATAATTTAAACAAATCTGAAAGCCCTTGCATTGGTATGGCATTTCTTCTACAGCCAGCTAAAGCTGCATCTCAGTTTAGTTACACTAAGCCCGTGTTAGAATTTTAGTGCAATTTAGGCAGCTGTAATTCTAATCAGTGCTTGTACGGGGAACTTACTTGGGATTCACTTCAGACCACTAACGTGGATTAGAAACTTTAGCTGCCTAATCTCCACTAAAATTATATCCCTGGTTAATCAAAGTAGTCTTAAAATAACATGTTCTGTTTCTGAGTCAGGCCTTTGGGTGTCCATGCAATTCTTGGTCATTCAATGCCCTGAGCTAGGTGGGTTCTCAGTAATGACATGCATAATATGTGCATTTATACTGGCTGGTGCTCTGCCGCCTTATGTGCATGTTCTTTTAATTCGTGGGGCAAGGCTTTAATTCACTAAAACAAACAGACATAGATGCAGGCAATGCCACTTCCAGGGAAAAAAAAGTAGACAAAACAAGGAAGGGAGTGAGGATGGGAAGTATCAAAATAACTTTACTAATTGACTTCTGTGTTTGCCTCTCTTAAAGCATGTCTCTTTTGAGTCAGCAACCTTTCCTTTCATTGGTACTGACTTGCCTTAAGGGACAGGATGAGCAACGGGAAGGGCTTCTAACATCACTGCAGAATCAAGTTAATCAGGTAAAACAAGTACATAACCATGAGCACCCTTTGTTAGATGTTTTATGTGTCATCAGTTTTATGTGTATACGATGCTGTAAAAGGAAGAAAATTACAGTGCAATGGTATGCCAAAAGGAACAGTCCAAGGAAGGAGGAATGGGGAGGTGTTTGTTCCTTTTTGAGGGTGAATACATCTTTTTTTCTAAAATTATTACAGAGAAATATAATGAACTTGAGTCTGATTCAGTTCTTTCCAGAAAAACCAATAAAAGATGTTTGTCTTGAGGGAAACAGTCTTCTCAGTCTCTACCTTGATCATGAAAAGTTTTTGTAAGTTTGAAACTTTCCTTCTTCAGGAAAGCCCTTCATCTTCTCCAGCCAGTACAGATTAAGAGTTGTTCATATTTTAAAAAACAATATTACTAGTCCCAAACTGGCCCATTGCCTACAGCTCTTCCTTTGGATCACTTGTGCTTACTCACAACCTCTGCTGATTCTGCTCTAGACTTCCTGCTCCCATCTGGTTCATGCTTTAGCCTACAATAGCTCCTTAAGACTGTCTTTAAACTGAATATATACAGTGCCCAGTGTAATGGGTGCATGTTTCCTTTTTTCTGTCTTTTAGTTTCTATGAATTACTGTGACAGTGAAAATTGATACCTGTAGAGCCATTATTTTCTCATATTCCCTCTTACCTCAGGTCCAGGCTGTGATGTAGGTCCACATCCTAGTTAAATTCATTCCTTTGATGTTTTTTTCCCCTGGTGTTACTGCCACTTGGGCTTTCTTTTTGCTGTATGGGTTTTCCCCTGGAATGCGGCTGGTCCAGGTTCCCTAAGGTTCTGGTCATTTCTCACCAGAGATCCCAGTAGATCCTGTTGGGAAGCTGCATCCAGTGCAAGAGATCTGTCTATTTACTTAGCTGTGGTGAACAGTTAGATAGGGTGTTTGAAACAATGTTTTTAATAAATGCATAACAAAGGTGCTTATTTTCTTTTTGCTACAACAGGAAGATGTAGTCACACAATTAACAGCAGATTATCAGCTCTTTACAAATTAATTTTTTTAATCAAATGCTTTTTCTTAGATCCTTAGTAACTGGAGGGAAGAACGGTACCAGGACGATGTTAAAGCTAGGCAAATGATGCATGAAGCCCTACAACTTCGTCTTAACTTGGTAAGAAAAAACTTATGTGCTTATCCTGATGTTATAAAAAGATGTAGCAGCTACTCTGGAGTAGGTGGTACGGAGCAAGAAGCACCGTGTCAGGGCACTGCAGGGGCCGGGGCTCCCTGCGAGCTGGCAGCTGAGGGGGTCCCTCAGCCCCCAGCCTCAGGCATCAGGCACCTCCACTGGGATGGGGACGGGCTGAGGCCATGCCGGGACGTCAGCCCATGGGGAGGGCTCAGGATCAGGCCTGGCGAGGGGAGCCGGGGTCAGACGCAGCCCTGGCGTGGCCAGGGAGGGCCATGGGGACAGGCTGGGGGTCCTGGGCCAGGGACGGGGGTGGGGGTAGCCCCAGGTGGGGCTGGCCAGGGACAGCGAGGGCTGTTAGTGCCCCCTCTGCCCTGACACAAGGGGGTCTGTGCTCCACTGCTGTTCGTCTCTGCTCTTCCCGTCTCTCTTGTTGCAGTTGATGCCTCCTGGCCATAACATTTGGACATTTTTCATACAAAATGAATGGGAAGCACAGCCATATACCTTATTCATGCCTTATTTTTGTGCTGCTTTCTTCCTTTCAGTGACCCTGGAACCTCAGAAATGTATCATCTTTTTGTGGACATTCCAGGCCGTTGTCCACTGATGATCTATCCCCATGTAACAAGCAAGGATTTTATGCAATTAGGCAGTCAATATAGTTGAGACTTTCAGAGCTCTCGGGAAATGTAACATTTGGCTATTTAACTTACATGTGCCATTTCAGTTGCTGCTACTTGGATACATGTATTAATCTACTTAGAAATCTATTTCCATCAAGTTCTCCAATGTCCACATCTCTTGAAACCTCTGTACCAGACATCAGGGCCACCATGACTCATTTAGCACAGTGCAGTAGGTGTGTGGAGACTACATGTAAGGCCAAATGAGGGACCATCAAGGTAGGAGTAACACTGCCGCGTTGTTCTCTTTCTGTCTCTTTGGAAGCCACTTAGATGCGGTTGTGCAACTAGAAGGGTAACCACAGCCTTACACTGCCACTGGTTTAGGTCAAGGGGACTTGAGCCAGCTGTGACCAGCTTCGGGATTGCTGTGGCTGCGCTTAAAGTAAAGCAGCTCTCACCTGCCACTGAGTACCATGGAGACATGCACTTTGTCATGGGTTGGTAGAAATCTTGATATGGGCAATATTTGGTTTATTATTAAAGCAGCAAGATTTTATCCTTTTGTAAACCATAACCCACTTATGTAGTTCAAGGAGTAATCTTCTTAGATACAAACTCAGCAAGGTCTAGGAGCTAAAAGCAGATACTGAGAATGGAAACAGTCTTTGTATTTATTGAGCAAGACACAACCCTGAAATAAGCTTTAAGTATGGGGAAGAATTGTGTGAAGTGTAACAACTACAAGCGCAAACAGTGAAGGTATATAGAGTGATTAAAAACATGGCAAAATAAAAAGATTTATTTTTGAAAAGTTGTGAAGTGGGAAACATCAGGAAACATGATTTGATGCAGGTACTGAGTGCAGGGATAATGTGCGAGACAGCGAAGCTGACAGAGTAGGAAGACCCAGGGCTGCAGTGCACCAGTAAGGGAAGAGCAGTGTCGTTTTGACATAAGCTCTCTGAGGCATCCTGTTGTGCGACAGGGAGGTGTGTGCTCTTTTACAGGGCTGTCACTGTCTGAAGGCTTGAGCTGTGCTTTCATTAGCTAGAAGTGTTGTACCTTTGAAATTTGGGGGTTGGACTGTATTCTGACCATTTGGTGATCAGGCTTGCAACCTGAGGAGGTATCTTGTGTTACTGCAATTTGGTCCTTTGAAGGATGAGTTTTGGCAAAATGGCTCCTTCTCAAAGCCAAGGCATATTTTACAGTATCATACTATACTGGTAGCAATAGTGAAAAATTGTTCATAGGGTAAAATATATCTTTTAGCATTTTTAATTTTCAATCAATGCTATATTGTTCTTCAGTTTTTTTGTCTCTTTGCACTACACATTGTTGTCTAATTTTGGGGTGTGGGAGGAAAATGATAACTATAAAGTTTTAATTTGACACTTTTTCAGTTCTGAGAATTTTTTCACCGACTTCAATTTGTTGCATCAAATGTGAAAGCGAAGATATGAAACTGAAGGAGCAGTGTAATAATATTTTGCTTTTCTGTAGTTCCTTCTTAGGAGAAGCTTTTTGCTGGGAGCATGGGGTGGGGAGTAAAAGTTATTTAATGTCAGTGCTTCAAGATGGCACTTAGCACACAAGAACTCGTGGGACTGGATAGCTGTTTTATTCATAAGTAACCCATGTGATAAGGGAAGCATGCCTCTGTGAGATGTATGCAGAGCCTTGCTATCTGCTGTATTATTTTGCAGGTAGGTGGCATGTTTGATACTGTGCAGAGGAGTACCCAGTGGACCACAGACTGGGCACTTCTGCTTCTCCAGATAATCACTTCAGGAACTGTTGATATGCAGACCAACAAGTACGTCTGCACTATTTAAACAAGCTAATTCATGTCCTCAGTGCTTTTATGTTTAGATTGCATGTTTGTTATTGTTACATTTTTCTTACTATTATCCTATTACTGCTTGCGTGCAATTTACATGCTCAGTGCTGGTCTTGGTTGAGGAGCACCTCTATTTTGGAAAGCACTGGAGCCACTATTTAAACTCTTTCTTAACAAGCATGTACCTGAGCACTTTCCTAAGTTGGAGCCTGTAATTCCTAATGACTGTCTGTTAGCAGTTACTGTTGTCTGTAGCTCTGAGCTGGGGTTTGTCTGTACATCTTGACAGTCCACCTGCATGTATACACTGGGGCTTACACATGCAAGCTGAGATGTGCGTGTATGCAGAAAGCCCTGAAAAACTCGGCTTGTCTGAAGTGTTGTGTTTGTGCCCTTTGCTGTGAATATCTGTCCCTGGATCTCTTGGCAATCAGTAGTTCCTCAGGGTAATACTTGTCTTTACTCTCAGTGAATTGTTCACAACTGTGCTCGATATGCTGGGTGTCCTCATCAACGGGACGCTTGCCTCGGACTTGTCAAACGCTTCCCAAGGAGGGCCTGAGGAAAACAAAAGGGCTTACATGAATTTAGTGAAAAAATTAAAAGTAAGTGTTATGTCTTGTCATTTTCAGCATTTCTTTTGAATTGCTTTCTGTGCTCATCTTTTAATCCTGTCATTTCTAGTGTCTGGGAAGGCCTCATGGAAAAAGAGGAGAGACTGATAAAGCACTAGCGATAACAAGGAGAAAAAGAAGAAAATAAAGATACAGGAATGTGGGGGTGGGAAGACAGACTTCTAGTATTTTCTTCATATTTAATTAAAATCAGGGACCCTGCAAGTCACTTAGTTACTTTCATTCATATCTGAGACACTAAATTTGTATTATGTATTTTCTACGTTCTGTTTAAACAAGAGATGAAAAGATAACTTACATTCTTAAAAAAAGAAAACAACACAAAAAATGTTGCAAAGCCACTTGTTTAAATTTAGTAAAAGTACAAGGAAATGATTCATCCAGGAACTGGACATTTTCTAATAGTGAAAGCAGTGTAATGTTTCTCTTCTCCCCCCCCCGCCCCCCGCCTTTCCGTTGGATTGATTGATGTTTTTATTCTCTAGAAAGAGCTGGGAGACAAACGGTCAGAAAGCATTGACAAGGTTCGCCAGCTGCTCCCTTTGCCAAAGCAGACATGTGATATTATTACTTGTGAGCCAATGGGATCCTTGATTGACACCAAGGGGAACAAAATTGCAGGATTTGACTCCATTGATAAGAAACAGGCAAGAGTAAATGTTTTTGTTTGTGTGATCCATGTGAAAATTCTCAGGCAGAGTGTGAAACTGGGAGTGGGTTTTAGAGAGAGGCATGCAGGGAGTTGTTAAACCCCAGCCGAATGGGTTTGAGCAGCCTAGTGTGACTTGGACCATGCACCAGCTTCCCCATCCCTGCAGCAGCACGGACAGTGATTCCATCCTCCTCTCCCTGACGATTCACTGATACTTGCAGATAGCCTCAGAGCTGTAGGTGTATATGCATCTTTAATGGAAACAGTTTTATGCCACTCGTACAAATTCAAGAGTTTGGGTAACCTTTAGCTTTCTGATTTGTTTAAAATTCAGTGATAATGTTTGCTGCATGCCCTTCCTTGTTAAATCCGCAGAGTACATGATCAATTTGTAACTGCTAATGCGATGAGTGTTGACATAAGCTTGCTCAATTTTGCGATATAGGCTCTTGACTGATAATCAGCCAACTCCACAGAAGTTGCCAAAAAGGAAATCACATTTGACCTGGAGTTGAACAGCAGAAGCTCTTACAGAAGTATTTGCTTTTCAAGCAGAATCCTACATTTGAGAGCTCATTTGACCTGGGAACCTTTTGACCTGTTACTTGCTGGGAGGAAGATGGAGGGTGATCCTGCTTACAAAAGACAGGAAAAAGGGACGGGGGGAAGTGTATTAGTTGTTTTGGATTTTGCGGGAATACAAAAGGATGCATAATTTTTAAAGTGAATTCATTTAAAAGAGAAGGATAGAGCTTAGGATAGAGCTTTTTATTCTGCAAACTGGGTAGATATTTTTTTGTGATATAGCGCTTAGGCTTTCTTCCCTTATTTGAATATGTAAACTTTTAGCAAGGGTATTCTCAGATTAGCCATTTTTGACAGATATTTGACTTTTCCTCCAAAATATGATAGATGGAACTTGAGATTTTTAGCATAGCTATAGGCAAATGGTACTATAAAATATAATTGCTTTTATCTAGTGGCAGCCTTGGATAGAAATTAAAATCCCACCAGTATGCATTTGGTACATTTTGTGGAGGGGAAAAAATCCTTACTGGATTTTTCTGACTCAAATAATGATGTACAAAAGCAAGTCGTCTACTCTAGTGTCTAACTTTCTTAAAATACTAACTTCACTTATTCTGAAACAGGGTCTTCAGGTTTCAACAAAACAAAAGGTGTCCCCTTGGGATTTATTTGAAGGTCACAAAAATCCTGCTCCTCTCTCCTGGGCATGGTTTGGTACAGTTCGTGTCGACAGGAAAGTGATAAAATATGAGGAGCAGCAGCATCTCCTCCTGTACCACACGCACACCAAACCCAAGCCACGGAGTTACTACCTCGAGCCCTTGCCCCTTCCTCCAGAGGAGGAGGAGGAAGAGCCCACCACACCTGTGTCTCAGGAACCAGAAAGAAAGTCAGGAGAGCTCTCAGATCAGGGAAAACATGCCACGGATGATGAGAAGAAGACAAAGGGCAGGAAGCGGAAGTCGAAGTCAAGTTCAAGGGCTGATGTAAGTAGTTAGTGCCCCATACAAAATTTGAAATATCTCGCCGAAGCATCTGATGTTACCTTCAGAAATTGTTCTGCACCTGGAGGAGCAGGTCCTAATAAAGGAAGTGAATGGAGGTGGTCAGAAGGATGGTGGATTTCTATCAAACAGAGCTCAGTGTAGAGGAACGTACTGTGCTTAGGACCTTATGTGCTATGTAAAATACGCTAGACTGGATCTTACTAAATATTATTCGGGTTCCGTATATACTTTCTTTTGTTTGGTGTAAAATACAGCTGTTATTGTTTGTATCAATTTCTAAAATTCCTCCTGTTCAAATTATGTTAAGACCAAACATGTTAGTTTAAACCCAGGTCCCATTCAAATGAAACCAGTTTGAAAGAGGCTCTTTCACATGGATTAACTGTTTTACTGTGCAGTTTTTGCTTTCTGAGATGCTTTCTCTTTTGGTTTTTATTGGGTTTTGAGGTGTGGGTTCCTAAGCTAAGAATCACTTAGAGCAAGGGTTTGAAAAACATGCCTGGTGCCACCTGAATAATAATGTACGTTTCCAGTAGCAGCATTCTGTGCAATTATGTCCTCTTCACACTGCTGCCAGCGTAGTCACACATGTTGTAGATGTGATAGTATTCTGTCAGCATCCAGCTGGTTTGTCAATGTGTTGCGTTTTAAGTAGCTGTAATTTTAAGATCATTTTCTGGCCTTTTTAATGTTTCAGTTAAGTTCTTCCTGTTATTTATATACTGATAAAGCAAGCTGTCCTTGAGCTATACCTAATTATAGCCTGCAGAAAATACTTGCTAGTAAGGTAAAACTGGATGGTGTTTGTATGAAGTTGTTAGTGTTAATTACCTGTGGGCGGCCTGAGACTTAATCTGTTTTTTACATCATTGCAAATGACAATGGGAACTGTCTCTGTCCTTTAATAATTTAGTAGGAAAATTGGCATTATTTATGAGTTAGTAAGGTACGAATGTCAGTAACACTCACTTTTACTGTATATTTTAAGGAATATCCACAGAACAACTTATATAGAGTGCCTCCCACTTACTCACCAATTTCCTCTCAAATGATGCACCATCCTCAGTCTGCCTTGTGGGGTTACAACATCATGGGACAGCCGCAGCAGCCTGGCTTCTTTGTGCAGAACCAGCCCCTCCCACCAGGTATGTGTAAGATTTGAATTCACAGAAATGGGGCTTTATTGTTTGATGTGTGACAAAAGTTGACTTCTTATAACCATGTTTTGTATCTAATTTTCTCTGAAGCAGGCTGTGTCTGCTGATGCCATTTATTTTATTCCTTAGTTAGCCTTTTTTTTTTTTAAGGGCTTTCTATTATCGCTTGTAGGTCTGTCTCTATTAAGCTATTAAACTTTTTTGGTAGATAAGCAAAAATGACCTACTGTGGTGATAATATAAGAAAGCTGTTAGAAGTTCAATGAGGAGTGAAGTAAGAGAGGGATGATTGAAAGGAACAAATTACCTCTGGGTTAATTCTTCTTTGATTCAAACCAAGAACCATGATGGCTAATTTGACATCTGCTAGGTGGAATAAATAAATCCATGGGCTCGCATTTTTTCAGCATTTGTGATATGTGCTTAATTTTCTGTAGGATTGTTTTGTTTCTTCCAGTTAATGTGTATACAGTTTAACGTAAGTATTTTACTTGCTCTAGGGGGCAGCAGTTTATGATGTTTTGAGAAATACTACTACATCCTTCTCAGATACTACGCAGGAGAAGTTTGGTTCCAGTTATAAGTGTTAAATATTTTTTCTGAACCTCCAAAACCAACTAGATCTGTATTTTAAGTATGTAAAAGTCTTCAGAATATACCAGACAGTGGCTAAAAAGCTTAAGGAAATACTGATTTTAAAAACTAATTTATAAGATCACCTTCTTAAGTCTGACATATAGGTACATGACTTTTATCAAATAGCATAGAGTGCATAAATTACTGCCATCTCATTATAAAATTGGCTTGACATAATAATCTGTTCATATCATACTTTTGATCTGAAAAGCAACTTTTGTTCATCAGTAATAGTCAAATGTTTTATGTGACATAGAACAGCAACAGCCCACAGCCTTTTTACTTTTCATTCTCATTTACAAGTGGTAGTCTTCAAAGTTATTTTGCCCATTTAATTTTTCAGGCCAGTAATCTGGTTTAATCCAGTTCACTGTCTGCCTTTACAGAGGTAAGTTTATCATCATTATTGTAGAGCTAACCAAATAGGAGCTGATGAATTAGCACTGATCTGTACCAACAATGCTCTTACAGAAGGCAGAGAACACATTTGTGTTTTGGGTGGTTTTTAGGTGGTTCCAGGCTGGATCCGACAGGCTCCTTTGTTCCAACTAATACGAAGCAAGCCCTGTCGAACATGCTGCAGCGGCGCTCTGGCACCATGATGCAGCCCCCCTCTATCCATGCAATCACGCCTCAACAGCAGTTGCTTCAGATGAAACTCCTGCAGCAAGAGCAGCAGCAGCAGCGGCTCCTCAGGCAGCAAGCACAGTCACGGTCTCTCCAACAGGTTTGTCCAAACCCATAAGTCTGAAGAGCAACACTGTGGTTTTGCCTTCTGTTGGGGCTGCTTGCCCTGTGTAGGCTTACGAAGTGGAAAGCCAGCTGATATTTACTATTGCAGTAATTGCCCAAATATTGATTAATCAGGGCCATCTGCTTTTAAACTTCATTTGCCCTTTGGTGTCTTAGTCCCTTCTATTTTTCCTGTGTTTCCTAAAATCAGGTTTTGCTTCTGCAACTTGATGATATTCTTGTTCCCTGTTGTGTCACAGAGGCTTTCATAGTAGAATTGCATGATGCTATGTACCACCAAGCTACAAGTCAGCAGCAGAGGCACAGCAATGCTCTTCACAATTAAAAATCCAGGAAGTCCAGCAGGAGCCATTTCCATACACGTGTGCATACAGACGCCCATGTTCTCTAGAAATAGCTGGTATTTCTTCTCCTAACATTTTTGCAGAGTACAGCTGCTGTGTGCCAAACCACACATGGCTATTGTGCAACACCCTTCAGAGCCTGAGCTAGTTTCAGAATATGGCTACAGACAGGCTGCTTTTGAATTGATGGCGTAAGAACAGAAAACTGGTTTTTGGATCCCAGATACCCAGCAATATGTGTATGGTGGTTGGTGGTAAAACCAATAACTTCTCGCCTTTATTTTAAAGTCCTTCTGTACCCATTCTTACCCTCACTGCAGTATGTGTTACATTGCCCTTAGGCTATCTTGCCTTCAGACTCTGTGATGTGCCCTCTTTGCTCAAAATAGTAAAAATTTTCAGCAAGTATCCTCATAATTTCTCCCACGCTGTCTCTGTTTTGTTAGAGCTCCCTCATTGTCCCTCTTGCAGTCTCTCTGCTATGATGTAGCCCTCTGTAGTGCTTAAATTGCTGATGGGCTACAATAGTTTTATATGGGGCTGTTCATAATTGTGAAACTAGGGTTTGCCTGTATGTGTGTTGTCTTCTACCTTAAAAAAAAGAAAAAAAAGGCAGCCCCCAGAAGCTCTGGATGTGTGTTTTATCATTTCAGTGGGACAGTGGATATTTGATCCCTCGCTGGTGTCCTGTAGGCACTATGAGGTACTAAGGATTAGGTACCCTAAATGTTAGGTATTGGGCTCTACAGTTGACCTTGTAGTATTTCTTACATTAGGCAATATCTCACTATTTTAGTGTTAGGTCCAACTGGCTTTCAATTACTATGATAGAATACAGGCTTAAATAAGAGCCTTGAGTAAACAGACGATGATCACTGCTTATGGCTAGGTGGATCAAAAAGCAATAATTGAACATCTAAAATAACACTATTCTCACATTTAAGAAATGCTGTTGTTTAACACTGTCACATTTAGAGGACAGAAGATGTTGCATTTCCCTTTTGGTTTCAAACAGGGACAGTATCTGAGGCATTGAGAACAGTGGTTAACTTCTCCTCCAAAGTGCTGCATAGACAGGTAGTCAGTAAGGAGAATAAACTTACCGTGAAGGCAAGAATCCATGCCTAAATAAGATTAATAAAGTGTCTGTGATGAGCTTTTTCATAAAATTTGGATCGAACATTTACAATGTAAAAGTTGCACGAAAATTCGACAGGGTAGGTTCAGATGTGTTATTTCAGCGAACCTACCACATGTGCTGGATGTTCTTCAGTCAGCGGTTCTGTATCAGCCGTGTTTTTATTTCAGCAGTAAGTCAGTATAAGATAAACTGATGTAAACCAAGTTAAACCAGAGCCATCCAAACACAGCCTTCGTTTCCTAATTACTTCCCCACAGTGGCATGCACAGCCAGGTCCTTTGTGGTATGCTGGGGAGTACCACAGATGGACGCATTGTTTTCTGTCTGGTTCTAGTATTTTGCCTTATTGGATATGTGGCAAGATTCATTCATCCTGATACTTGAAAGCTTTGACTGTAATGAAATGAATGAACAATTCACCAGGCCGTCCTGTTTGCTTCCTTGTTGTCCAAGCGTGTGCTGGCAACGCGGACATCAGAGAAACCCCTCCGAGGTCCCAGTGGCACTGGGGCTTTGCGTGCTCCCTGGCACCATGGGCTGCCCCACTGGGACACCTGCCTGCCTGCATGGTGCTCCTGTCAGAAACGTGTCCCTGCGGAGCTTGTGGTAGTTCTTCCTGCGGTCCTGGATTTAAAGCAGGAAATGCTGTGGCAGTGTACAAGCCTGAAGGTAGTGTTTGAAAATTTAAGAATAAGATGATTTGTAAGCATTGCTACCATGCGGTGTTTGTTGTTAGGTAGAGCTTAAATAGGGAAGGTTTCTTCTTTCGTTTTCATGTTTCTGCAGCTGCAGAATGAAATTACCTGCTCAGCTTGAAACCACTGGCAGTGGTGTGGGCAGTTCTGTAAAATCAGTCCAGAAGGACTCTGCTCTTCAGTGCTGTGCCATACGTGCTGTGCTCTTGAAAACGAATAGCTATGGTGCAAGGTCTTTAAGAACTATGACTTGTTAAAAAAAATGTGAGTATTATGTATAGAATTAATAGGCTCCTGTGGATGGCAAGGAGTCCTTTCCACGTTTAGAGTTTCTGTTCATAAATTTTATAAAAGTATGGAGGTTCATTAGCATAAAAACCACCTAAAAGGACCTTGTTAGCATCCCTAAATGCCAGCATTCTTTGAGTACATACAGGTGAGCTCTGTAAAGGTGCTGTACTGCTCCACTAACAATTTGAGCCTAATTGTGTATATTGTTTGTATTGTTTGCTATTTTCTTGCCTGTCCTTTTCCTTTAGGATGTCTGTAGCACTGCCGTATCCCTTCAGGATGGCTTTGACAACATAATGGTAACCACTCTGAGACCATGAACTTTTCTTCTCTTTATTATTTCTTTCGCACAAACATGCATTTCTTTCAACACACAGGCTGCACATTTTGCTTTTGATGAGAATGATACGCTTTGGCACTCCTCTCACCTAGGTAGCGCAGTGGTTGCATGTGGGAAGGCTGTGAATACACTTGTACACATAGAGTATTTTTTCTTACAAATATTTGCAATAACTGCATCATTGATTAATTTTTTTCCTCTTCTGTTGTGTTTCTTGCTGTGAAAGGTTAGAGTAGCTGCAAGGTATGTCCGATGCCATGTGCATCTAAGCATGGCTGGCGCGTTCCCATTCTGCCCTCGTCTCCCCGCTGGCAGCTGGGCCCGCTCCTCTCTGCTGCCATCCAGCGTGGCAGCTTCTGCCACGACGCGTGGTGGGCTAGCGGTGACTGCCGTGTCAGATGTGTGGTAAGGGATGGACCACACGTCCTTTTTGGCCAGTGCGTGCCACCAGTGCTTCCAAGGCAGCACTTGGAGCCGTTCCAGGTATGGGCCTGTTCCCGCTGCGGTGGGACGCAGTCGTGCCGCTCAGCTCAGGCAGTGAGGGTCAGCTCCCCTGCTCCACGTGAGCTGTAGTTTCCAAAATGCTTCTTGTCCTACATCAGCACGACAGTATACTGTCTGATGGTCTGTTCCTGAGCTATGGCACGATGTGCAGTTATTAGAATAACCATATTTTGTTACTTCCAAAACAAGTAATAGCTAACACTTACCTGTTAAATTATTAAGTTTCATAGAATTCAGTTGTTTCTGGAGAAAAACAATGATGGCATGAAGTTTCATTCCTAATATCTGTGTTGGAAAGCTTTCCAGATATTATTAATTAGAAAAGCTGTTTCAGAGTTAGCTTGCAGGACTTTCTTCCTGTCTTAGGGAAACTGCCATGTTGTTAAAAACACTAATTAGAAAGACAAAGCACAATGTGTTTTTAAAAAGGCTTTGCTGCTTACCCTGTTGTCCATATTTTATATATGTGCAGTCATTCCTGTTACTACTGGTAGCATGTCAGAACAGGGTATAGATCACCATATTTGCAGTTAATTAGGCACACCTAGATATGCAGCAAATATACAGTGAGGTCTCTCAAATCTATCATCATCTTCTTACCTACATAAGTGTTAGTGTTTCACTACCTGCTTTTGAAGTCAGATTTGGTCAGATTTTGGTCAAATCAGCCTACAGTGCCATGGCTGCTAGAATTGCCTTTGCCAGTCCCAGTGCCCCCCACCTAGGAAAGAGAATTCCTTCCAAATACACTGTGGTCACATACCTTAACAGGAAAAAGCAGTCAGTTTTGCTTCAATTTAAGGTGTAAGTAGAACAGAGTAGCAGTGTTTGTTACTGTAATGTTGCATCAGCATTGAATAAAAGTGTTTGGGTTTTTTCTCCTTTTTTTTGTTTTGCTTTTGTTTGACATGCATGCACAGTTCTGGCTTGCAGCAGTTGGCTCGCATGTTTGGTTAACTCTTTACTAAATTATGCCTGGAGGAAGAAGTCCCTTTGAATTTAGCAACATCTGCTGCTGCTCAGGAATGCAGAGCGCACTTTCACAACACGGGAGCTTGCTCGGTGGCCGTGTGCTGCCATGGAATAGATTGATCTGTCCCTGGCTAACAAACAGCTTCTTGCTTATGTTTCGCATTTGGTTTTATGTGTGGTGCTTGCCTGGCCTGGGCAGTGGTGCCTTCAGTACGGGTGTGCTGCTCTGGAGTCTCACACCCTGCCAGCTCCGCTGCTTTGTGTGCGCTTTAAATGGCAGGGAAGAGGTCAGTGGACAAAACTGGCTCGTGGCTCTCTGCCCACTGTGGATTGCTGGGATCATGCAGATGCTTATTTAGTATTTTCTTACAGAATTAGGGCCTAATCCAATTTCCATTGATACAACTTCCATTAACTTTGGAGGGACACTGTTTACATTGCATGGGCATGAGCAGACAAATTTTGTTCCTGGGCACACCAGGTTAGCTGTCACTGAGAGAAACAAAAGGATAGCACACGGAGCACCGCTCTACAGACCAGCTTCCACAGAACCCACAAGGTGGTTTGTATTACTGCGGGGAATAGCTTAAGGCACCAGTTTTTCTAGAAATCAGTTATGGTTTTACCAGATTTCACCTTTGGGTGAATTCAAGTTACTATCTTGTCATTGGAACCTTATGAAAAAGTTTCAGAAGCAATTTGCTTGGAGAAATTATTATTCTTTTTTTAATTTTCTTCTTTTGCCTCTGTTTAAAAAAAGAAAAATCTTGAGCACTTGAGTACCTTCCCCCTGTACTTGGCTGACATCTGGTTTGTGTGCATCCCGTCTGCAAGATGTACATTCTGTTCAGCGTTTCAGTTTCTCACCTATCAGGTGGCTGTTTTGAGAGCTCCCCATCTGATTTTGCAGATGCTCTTCCAGATAAATTTAATTTACCCTGACCTTTTGTCAGGACTGATAGATGTTACTCTGTTCACACCTCCTGTACTCCCTAATTTGTTTTTCAGAATTTTCCATGAGATACTGACTTGTTTTTAAAACAAATCCTTAGCATAGCTTCTGCCTCCTTAGTATAGCTTATCATATCAGAATGCCTTGCTGTCTTGTCTGTGCCTTAGCGACTCCTTTAGCGGTGGTCCCAGAGGCTGGCACAGAGCCTAGCTAGGTCAGTCTTTTCTTTTTGTTTTTTAAAGAAAGGAAGGTATGAAAAATGAGTGTGTGACAGCCCTGTGGCACCCTGTGGTAGCTTTGCCCCTGGTTTTGCATCTTGTCCTTGACCTCGTCTGTCTGCTGTCTACCCAAAGCGCAGGGCAGTTAATCCAGCCCCGGGTCACAGCGGTTCATGTCTCTTGGGGCTGGATCGGTTGAAGCTGGAACGCTTTCTCTCTACCATCCTGCTTCTCTGAGTGATTCCTGTTCATAAGAGGTAGCTCCGCTTGTTTCCCAGGTCTGTCAATGAGGATGCACATATTTTTAAACCCAATCCAAAATAATAGCTGAACTGCAGGACTGCCGGTTGTGGTTACAGACTTGTTAACGTTTGGTACAGTTACCGCTAAAGGGATGGGAGCAGATAAAGAAGGAGAGTCCCAATGGTGCTTCAGTATTTTATCCCATGTGAGATTTTCTTTTCCACCGGATAGCCCTGACTGTAACGTTGCTGCTTGCAGTGTGTTATCAAAGTCACTTTTAGCCTTAAATTCTAATACATCTGTGTAAGGATATTGTTATTAAAATGACAAAGGCTTTGTTGGAGGACTTGGATCTTTTTGTTTGGTTTTGTGGGAAACTGGGCAGCTACAGGGAAGGAGCATCCCTGCTTCCAGCTCATGTCTGCCACTGAGCTTTTTGGAGTGGAATGGTTTTCAAAATGATCAAGTGCAGCTGTGCAGCATTACAATTGCACAGAAAATACACAGACTTGATTGTATCCTTGGCAAATTCTCATTCGCCAGTTTTTTACAATCTTGTCCTGAAATTAAGTGTAACTTCCCCCCCCCCCCCCCTTTTCTGGTGCTTCAAAGCATACTAATGCGGTTATAGTTGAAATCTTTAAATGATTTGCCATTAATTGGGCAAAAATATTGAGGCAATTTGAAATGAACAAACTAGGCTGTCTGCTGATCACAAATACGGAGTGTGTTTCCAAGCTGTACTGGTTGGGAGCTGGAGATGCTTGTGTTACCCATTTATCATACTGGTATTTTGTATGTTGTCATAAAATTTGCAAATCAGCATTTTGCCTGCTTCATCTGGGGGAAAGCTAGTAATCAGGTAGCCTGAGAAAGATATCAACTGTGTAGTTATACTGGAGATTGTCATTCACTCTAAGCTCCCTGTATAATTTAATGTACTGTCCTCAAGACAGCTAGAATATTTTTTTTCCAGTCCTTTGCAAAGCCCCATTTTAAAGGGTGTCTGCAAGACCTCTGTTCAGTAAATGGCTGTTTCTTCACTGCTGCAGTGTTACAGTAGTGTCAGAAATAAAACAAAAGTCGATTCTTCCATCTCCTTATGAGTAAATACAGTTCAGCAGTTTGGCACTGAGCAATGGTGCTGTCTTGAAGGAAATGGTCAAGTCTCTCCATGACTCTTTAGGACACCGCTTCGTGGAGTTTGTGTCCAGAACTGGACTTGTTCAGGGTGTGGAGGCCATATCTGATGGGTGATGTGTCTTTCAGGGTCAGCCAATGGACCAAGCTGCTATTTTCACTCCGCAAGTTCGACCCCCGTCTCAGCTTCCACAGTACCCAGGGTTACAGCAAGCACAGGTACTGTGCTACTCCCGTGGAGCGTCTGCATAAAAATGCTTTTAAGGAGAACTCCTTTACCTCCCAGCCTGCTTTTCTGTGCTTGGGACTTGCCTCGTGTATGTTCCCTAGTGTGATGGCAAGGCCTCCTTCGAGGATGCTTGCAGTTTCCACATGCTGTAGCTCATAAATGTTTTTAACACGGACACTTCCATTTTTTCCTAATGCTGTTGCTGGTAAAGGCAAGGGTACTTCAGTGTTAAGCCTGAAATTTGGCCAATTTTTGGTGAGATAGTGATACCAGTAACTCGTTATTATGTCATGGTCATTCTGGTACTTGGGATTTTGTGAGGGGGAGGAGGGGGGGAACAAAAAAAAGGGAGAGGTGGAGCTGTGGAGCAGAGTCCCGCTCTTGCTCAGTGCCTCTCGGGGAAGGGTGGCACGGTGCAAGTTCCATCCTGCTGTGTGTGACCATGTTGCAGCTGCTTGAACCCGCAAACAGAAGTGGGGTACAGCCAGCGTGGGGGACTCACAGACCGGTGCGTGGGTACAGCACTGTGTCTCGCTGACTTGCCTCCGGTTATCCAGGCTTTGGCTCTTTGATAAAGGCCATCTCTTCCTGTTGTAGTGAAGCTAAGTTAAATCTGGGCCCAGTGAAATTACTCTCCTGTCGGTTTTCCCTGCAGAGCATGCCTCATGGATACACGATGTACAGCACTCAGATGCCTTTGCAGCAGCAGCAGCCTGGTGGCGTAGTGCTTTCCCCCAGCTACACCCCCCGAGCATACACAGCAGCTCATTCCAGCCCCACGCTGATGGAGAGGCTGCGGCAGATACAACAGCAGCCCAGCGGATATATTCAACAGCAGGCTGCTGCATACATCCAGCCTTTGACAGGCACTCAGCGGTGAGCCTCTGCAGTTCTTATAGCTGGTAACATTGCAGGATTTTAATGGCAACTTTGTTTAGAGGTCTAAAGCTTTATTTAAAATAAAGCGTATTAATCAAAATGAGGTTAGCGCTGGGTCTAATTAGCAATAAATATGTCTTTCTCTCCAATTTCCCTGTTTTTTCCCGAGTTTAATTTTTATTTTAAGTTGGTCTTGGCACATGTTGTAGCCCAGTTGTCCTCTGTGTTTGTAGAACATAAAAATTCATTTAAAGACGGCAGTTGGATCCTATTTCACTACACACGCAGACGTGGTACCATATTATGCAAACACATGTGTGGTATTAAACAATAAATATTCCAGGTTTACCAAAGAGTCTGTAGTCAAGAAAACACAAGACCTACTTGGTAGTTTAACTCTCAATAGACAAATGAATTTTGCTTAAGCCTGAATAGACTAAATTGACTTCAGTTTGGAAGTACAGCTGAGTTGCACTGCCTATGAGAAACAGGAAAATTTCATTGGTAAAGAAATGTCATGAAACAGAAGGCAAATGAAGCAGGAAAGAGATCCATAAAAGGGAGTGTTACAGAGTGAGCAGAGTGGAAAACTGGAGTTTCCAATGACAGTCTTAAATCAGATTTTTTTCCTAACAGTCTAGCATAATCCAACTAACAGTCCAGCTCTGCTCTTAGCTGAATCAGAAATTTTGCCACTTTTAATTTCCTCTTCAAATAGACATGTTTAGTAGAGTGACTCCCAAAAAACGCACTGTCCAGCTGTAGCTATGACGGAGTATCTGCGCAGTGCAGCGCTCTCCCTGTGTGCGGGCTGCAGATTCATTGAAACAGCACAGCAGTGTGTAGATGTCAGTCATTGCAAGGTGGTCTGGCCTTTCAGCAGAGCTTCAGTCCTGTCTCGCTGATCCCATGTAATTTATCCTGGAGTACCCCTGATGAGCTCTATTACCAAGTAGATGTATACTTCTTTCTCTGCTTCAGCTCTAATTTGATGAAATCAGTATTTCTGGAATTGTGAATGTTACCATATATTCTGCAATAACCACTGGTTCCTTAACTTTTAAATTCTTGCAAGCCTGGGTATCTTAAGAGTATGCTCAATTTTGGGTATGTTTGCACCTCTTCAAAAAGTTTGGCCTTGACTTGGTTGACAGCCTTGTACGAAAACCTACAGGGTGTCTTGCATTAGGAATAAATCTGCTAACCTGAATTGCCTTGTCTTTACTGAGTTTTAAACACCGAAGCTAAATTACAAACTAGCTAACATGTTTTCCCCATGTATATCTTTCTGCTTTGTCAACATTAATTTCTCCCATAACATCCTAAGAAAGTATTTCTTGCTTGGTGTGTTTTCTCAGTATTTTAGAAAGTAAAAAGTCTTTATAATCAGTTTTAAATTCATGGTAATGTAACTATGAGATGTTTTGGTCTGGAGAACATTTTAGTGCTTATGTGGAATTATTGCTTGAAATGTAGCAGCTCATCACTCTTCCTAATAAAGCAAGAGTTGAATGCTTGGATCCGCTCTTGTTTAGAGGAACACATTATTACCTACATCAGTTACTGGGCAATAGTATGGTACAGCTTCTATTATGGAATATTTTTCAAAGCATTGATATTTGGAAATATATTCTTCCTGTAAAACGTAAATGTCTTTTAAATCTATGCAAGTCTAATGTCGCAGCTTATAGTTGAGTACTCCTAGACTAACTTGTGCTCTGGCTATAAATGACGTACAATCCATTATTTTTTTTCCCCAATCAGTTTGAGCCATCAGCCTTTGCAGCCAAATTCACTAGTTGGAGGAGGACTGGACAGTGCATCGACCACAGGTCCTCATCCGACCCTAAACTCAGTACAGCTGCCTCCGGAGCCAATGAGACCGAGACAGCAGCAGATGCGGCAGCAGAGACTCTTCCAGGTGAGGGACTCGGCTGCACTAGAGGCCAGGGATGTTTCAGTGCAGGAAGGGAGCGTAAACGTCACCGTATCGGGTGATGGTGTTACACACTCGCTTGCACGTGTCTTCAAGTCTAAAGCAGCAGAGCCTGGTGCTATAAATCCGAACTGCTTTTACTCGAGTGCAATAATTAATTGTTTACATTTGGGACTTCGAAAAGAGAGCTTTGGACATACATGTAAAATTCAGTACTTTCATTTTTCAAGATTGTAGAATGCCTCTGGAGAAGGTAGATTTGAGAACAGCCTAGCTGAATGTGCTGAGACAAAAGCAGTGGTTGTGCTCTCCCCTATCTGCCCTTATAATGAATGTATACCGGAATTAAATCAAAGGGCTTGCTGCCTGTCTGGCCTGTTTCCTGTATTCTGATTTGATGATTTATTTTTAATTTGGAGGTAAGTATCAGTTTATCAGCTAAATATGTAGGGCTTTGCACAGGGGAAGTAAATAAGTAAATGACATTAAAAATCCTTCCCGTGGCCCTTTGATGGTTGAAAGTATTTTCATGTTTTCATTTTAATGCAATAGCTCTCTGTGCCAGTTCTTGTCGAATGATAATGTATTTTATCTAAATATTTTGATGGTGTAGTGAACTAAATATACCAGCTTTTGAGTATTTTTTTGTTTATTAACAATGCTCCTTGCCAGCCTTGGTGTGGCTGCTGATGAAAGTGGAGAGCTGTGAGGCTTATTTCCCCAGCAGGGCCTTCAGTAACCAATGCTGTAAGCGAGCCCAGCTCCTATGCTGGAAATCAGTCATGAAAAGCCACACTGCTTGGCTCGTAGTCATTCCCTGAGGCAGTGTGTGTCGTGTCGCTGTTGTTTCAATGCTCATCTTCTTTCAGTTGCAGCAGCAGCAGGGGCAGCAGCCAGGGCAGCAGCAGGCGCTTGGTCTCCAGCCCGTGCAACCGCAGCAGCCTTTGGTAAGCAGAGGCCACTGCCAGATATTCTGGGGCGGTGTGAGGGTAGCGACAGAGCGGGTTTTGTCCCTTACGCAGATGGGCAGCGTGGCAGCCTGGGGAGAGGGTTTGTGTAAGCTTTCTCGCGTCACCATCTGCCTGCTGGTGCTGCCGCCGTGGTGCCCGCAGTGCGGTACCTCCACTGCTCCGAGTGCTGTATGAGCATGTGCCCGGTGCTGGTGGCGACAGGCTCGTTTTGCCTGCGTCCTGAGCTGGCTGCCGGCTGTAGCTGCGGTAGCAGTGTATTAGCTGGGGCTCAACAGCTGGCTAGTGCATCCAGGTAGCTCCTGGCTGGCTCCGACTGTAGGCAGCGGAAAATTGCATCTGTCCGCAGAAGACTGTGTAACTGTGTCCATCTTGCCAAAATGTGGCAAGAGGCGGGTTATGCGTGCACTGAGGTGTTGCTGGAGGTGACCTCGCCTGCTGACCTCTGATGGGGAGGCAAGTGCAGCTTTGAACGCAGGCCTTGGCAAGGAGGGCTCGTGCACCACCCTGCTCAAGCCCCAGCGCCTCTGCAGCGGCGCATTTGAGTTTGCTGTTCAAAGATCCTCCTTCTAGGACTGGAGTGCGTGCTGCCTCCTGCGCTTTCATGGTTCATTCACCAGTTCAGTCAAAACTGATACCAAAGTTGGGCCAACAATGACAACATCGTTTTGGCTAAAAAAAGATACGCGTGTGTGTAGGAAAAGTTCAAATGCTTCATTTCAACACATCTTTTTGAAGTTGCACTTAGCAGTATTGATTTAAAACTAATGGTTAATATCCCAAAGAATGTAAATAACCACCCATAGCAGTTCTTTCGAGAATTACTTGGCGATGTAGTTAAAAAATGGGTACTGCTGCTTTTCTAATTCTGTACATCTCTTCCATCACCAGTAAAATGAGACTGTCCAGACGGCCTTAAATCTCTTTGTGTCAATTCAGAGGGGGAAAACAATGTGATGCTTTAAAGTCACCCTCAGTCTTACTCCTAGTGCAGCATAAATAAATGACTATTTTGAAAATCTGATATAGAACCAAGTGCTCTAAGCCCTGCTGAAAAGTCAGGGGTCTTTTTTTCTGGGGGTCTAAAGATGCCATTTAGTAGTCCCAGAGCAGCAGGCTGAGGTAAATTAACACCTTACTGCTGGAGTTTATTCCTGTTTATGCTTGCTGTGCTATGCATTTTTATGAGTGTTATCCTCATTAATATATCATAGTACTAACGAATAGCCCTTGCTAACTTTAAAAACTTAAACTTGATGAGAAATCTGTAGTTGCTGCTGATGCATATAAATTGGTGCATTTTTCTATCTTTGTAATATTTTGAAGTGAAAGCAGGATAACATATACAATTGAGGCTACTTGTGGAACTAGTTTTTGCTGTAACACTAAGAAAAGACTTCACTTGGAAATGTAAGGTGCTGATGGTTGGCATTTCTCCACGTTGCTGTGCTTGTGCTGTGTTTGTGCGAGCATCCGCGCTCCCTCCGCTCCCTCTGGCGTCAGCTGGGGACGCTGGCAGCTCCACCACTGCCAAAGTCCAGTCCCTGCCTGAAGTCGTGTCACAGGTGACTGTTAGTGACCTCGGGCCTTTGATTTTTAGGCTGTACTGCTAACAGGCTGGGGAAGAAATGGGTTTTATTGTTTGAAGATCCTTTTAAATTAAATCGTTGGTTGTAAAACAGAGCTGCATGAAGATAACTGTACAAACAAAATTACTTTTGAGACATTCCTGTATGCTGAATTGGAGCCTTTATAGTTTAATGAATGATTTTACCAAATCACTATCACTACCACGTAATTTTTATGGACACGTCCACTGAATTTACAATGTCATTATGCTTGTTTCCTGCGTTTGGGCAGTTTTTCCAGACATACATAAGGTAGAGGAGGATAACTATGAAAGTTTGCTGTAGAAAAATGGAGAAAATACAGTAATGCTGAAATTGCTAGCTTCTGAGTTTAAAAGCATTAATCAACGTGCTCTGATAGAGAAACTCGGAAGCAGCTTGTAAGTGCAAGAGTAAGGGTAAATGAAAGACGTTTATCTGATATCTATTGAAATACAGTTTTCATCCATTTTTTAGTTTTTCTGAGTAGTGTTTATATCATGAACAAACTGTGTGTGAGAGACTGTCACAGACACAGAGCACCTGTGGGGCTGCAGGCTCCTCTTCCAGCACTTAGCACAGCAGAAAGCTTTCTGTGTGTTGGTTTCGTGTCCCCAAGAAACCCTGGTGTGGTTAATGATTTTGACTAACCTCAGCATTTACTAAGGACTGTTAGCCAGAAGATTACACAATGTATTTTAAGTAAAGGATTTGGTTTCAGAAAGGGAAAAGATGCTGAAGTCTTGTAAAACACTGAAACTCCCTTCAGTAAGCAAAAGGTTTCACTGAAACAAAGCATGGGCGTTTTCTGTTAGCATGTATGATGTTATTAGAGTATTGAATAACTCCATTTTTATTCAGCACATCAGGTTTTCAAACTGGTCAGGTGTATTGTGTGTCCTTGTGCAGAAGCACAAAAAAATCACTTAATTAGAAGCACATGCATTTTCATCAAATCTAGTGAGAAGGAATGTTCCGGGGCTTAGGAAACAGATATAGAGAGCTTAGAGGCCCTGAGGATAAGACAGACAGTAAATGGTGAAGCCTTGGTTTGGTTTGTGCTTGCTAGCATAGCAGTACCTCATTCATCATGATATCCCTCCCAGGAGTAGGTAAGTATGAGGGAGTTGTGCCGTCAGCTCTCTGTCCTCGGGAGTCTGAGACAGCTCGTGCACAGACGTTTTTCTTTCATACGGGTGACGCGTTTTCCAAGGGAAGAAATGCTTCTTGTACATGCAGACCTCTGGCACCGGAGGTGTCCATCCCAACAGTACACACGCATACGGTCTGTGTCAGGTCTGTCTGTCGTAATTCAGTAGTGTGGTGTGCAATGTATTCAGTGCTCTGACACAGAGGTAGATGATCAATAAAAGTTGTTAAAAGAATGATTTTTTTTCTGAATGACAGCCAGAAGTGTGGAAAGCAAAGTGGTGCTTGTTGTCCTACCCATCCTTACTTGAAAAATAGACTTCATGGGTCAGCTAGCTAGGGAATAATGCATGCTGTCAGATGGACCAATTAAAGACTAAATTCTGCTTTGATGCAAGCATAAATAGGGTGCAAATTTGTGAAAGTGAATGCATTTACACCACGAGTACTTTCAAAGTGATTAAAGTAATGATTTAATTCATTAACAGCAGATTTATCTGGAAGCTTTTTGTGTCTAATCCCCTTGTGCTTAGTGCCATGGACTGGAAGAGCCTTGTCTCGACCGCTGTGGGCTTCGGGTGAGGATCAGAACGGTGATTATTTTGCTCCATGGAGGAGTTGGCCCAGTTGGCTGGGCACTGATCTGCCTGCCGTTCCACTGGAGCCAAGAATTGAGTGTGCAGCTATCACCCTGCAGCAGGTGTGCAGCGCAGTGAACAACCTGTGCTTTGTGCTTAGCCTTCTTTCTGTCTGAAGTGCCATTGCCCTGGGAAAAATACTTTCCTAGAAGCTTCTTTTGATTTATGCTTCAACTACATGTAAGTGTTTAAAAATGCTAAAAAGGCTGTTAATTTTGATTTGCAGTTTGGATTTGCCTTGTCTTTGAACAATGCAGACAGCAGAGCTGCTTAGAGTGACTTGCAAGATGAATACTGGCCTCCCCAGAGGTGGAAAAGACAGAGACTGACTCTGTCCCTTGTGTCTGGCTGGACACATGTGATACCTGTAACACAGCTGAGAATGTGTAAGATTTCAGGGAGTGAAGAGAACAAAAGTTCTGTAAGTTCTAAGTGTGCTCCATGTGTCCTTACTGTGCTGTTAAAATCCGGTCAGGACCCGCTGAGGAGGCACGCCTGCCCTCTGCTGTCCCCCTCCACCTGCTCTGCCAGCGCTGACGGGGCAGCACAAGCTCAACATTTCTGCAGTTACCTGACGTGGCACTTGTGCTGTGCGTATTTCTTTCATCTTGCATGTTTCTTTTGCAGTTTCCAAGGCAAGGCTTACAACAGACACAGCAGCAACAACAGACAGCGGCGCTGGTCAGGCAGCTCCAGAAGCAGCTCTCTAGTAAGCATGTGTGTGCATAGCTGTACATAAATATAGATGTATATTTGAATATGGAATTCTCTTTCTGGAGATGTTCTGCCTATTTAAATACTGCCATATATACATATAAGTAATTTTCCTACTGACAACTGGTTACCCAACCCAGTAGTGATGCAATACCAAAGTTCTGGTGCTAGTGTGTCCCACAGATTTCTGTTGGTCTCCAGAGAAGCCCGAGGCACCCACAGGACTGGAGCTGGTGGCCCAGTTACAGTTTGCTGTGTGTTTTCTCCCCTCACTTCTTTAGTCCTACCACAGGCAAAGTCCCTGAGGAAATCAGCACCTCTTGCGTGCGCTAGGTATATAAGGAAATGTATTGACTGTTGCTTGCTACCACTGCATGAAATACAGGTATTCTTCTGTATTTCTGTAGAGTACAGTCACGAGGCACAAACACTTCCCTTTGCTTTATCAACCAGGTAACCAGCCACAACAAGGAGTGAACCAGTACGGGCATCCTTCACACTTCTGAATCAGAGATCGAAGGGAGGCGTCATGTTATGTTTGCACTGAAGAACAGAACATTCAAAATTCAATGCACTAGTTATTGCTAGAAAGCAGTCTTTAATTTTCTTATTATTTCAATAATTATTTTTTGTGCTCCAGTTGATGTGAGTATGTAACAAGGTGGGTTTTTTGGGTTTGGGGATTTTTTTTTTTGCATTTAACTAGATTTAAATGTATGGACTTGTGGGCCTATTTGAAGAATGTTATTGCAGATTTTATGAATTTGGTGCTTTTTAGGTCCTGTTACTTTTAAAGGGGACAAAGAATGCTGGATTTATTTATTTGTGGGAAACACTTCTTTTGTTTTTTTATTCTTGTTTCTGTTTTTTGTTGGTTTGTGTTGTTTTTTTTTAAAGAACTGCACTGGACCAAACTACTGAACTGAAAGGCACTTCCGATTTTGGCATAAAAGTTAATTTGTTCATTAAAATGTTCACCTCTTTCTTTCTTGGTAGAATGAGCATCAATTTAAATTGTGTTTATTTGACTGCAATTTTCATATGCACTTTATAAAGTTCTTTGTTTAAAGTACCAATTTTCTCTTGCTCTTATTGTGGTAAGAAGGTGCTGAAGTGGGTTTATTGCTTGTATTAGAACTTCTTAAAGTTTATATTAAAAGCCACAATGTAATGTTAATAAACCTACTAGAAGTAGCAGTGTTTCATATTTGGTCTTTTTAATATAAAGCTCACTGGTGATCAATTCTAATGGAGTGCATGACACAGTAACAAGGATTGAACGGTCAAGGCGGGTTTTGCTCTGCTCGCGTAGGGAAATCTCCGGGTCCTGGTAGAGCCTCCCAGGAAACGAATCTCCATGTCTCACTTGATGCCTTCACTAACAGATCTCGTACCAGCTTTCACAAAGTGAGGGTGGAAAAGCCACTAAAGTCCTTTCTGTGGTTTCAGCGGTTCTGTAGCTGACAGCTTGTCATACTGAAGCTGCCTGAAGTGAGTTATTCCTGTTACCTGTGTCTGCTACCAATGTTGTATGGTAAGTATTTAAAATTCCGGGTTTGAGTCTTGATTGCTGGGTGAGTTTCAGTGGTGTAAGGCATTATGTATTATTGGCTGAGTGCAAAACCACAAGTAAATGATAAATCAAAATTGCCACAAACAAATCGTTATTATTCAAACCTGTAGAAATACATCATAATTTTGCTCGTATTAGAATTGAAAAAAACAGAATAAATTTATTACTATTTTATGTAATTTAGGAGTTAGTCTATATGTTTGGGGTTTTTTTTAAATCCATTAATTTTGAAAGTGGAACATGCAGGGCATTTAAAATATACATAGGAATGTTTTTCCGCTGTTTTGTATTAACTCAATTTGCTTAATTTACCATACAAAGAGTTTATAGGTGGTATCCTAGTCAGGTGTTCTGTGGGGAAGGGGGAAGACTGCACTGCGTAAGCTTCAGAGGACTTGGGAGGCAGTACAGCCAGCTAATGAAATAACACTCGCTACACGGAAATCTGTAGAAAAGTAGATTTTGATTGGCTTTTACAATAGTCAGGTAAGTCTTACTCATGTTAAAATTATTTCTGTTCAGGATTTTTTAAGGAGATTGACTGTTCTTCATAGTAGCTAAAGCTATGACAGATATTAACCAGTGAGATGCATGTAATCCAACCACTTTGTGGCTACAACTCCATCAGCACTGTGGAAGGAGAGAACAAGTGCACAGCAAACTGTATGTGGTTGATGTCAGGAAGTGATCAAACCAGCACAAAAGCCATCCAAGCTGAGGTTATAGTCTTCAATAAAAAAAAATTTAAAATTCCCCAGGTTGATTGTGATGTGGTTAAATGAGGTAGAATCTGCATTTAGCTCTTGGCACTCGAATACTTTCTCACTGACGAGCGTCTTGTGTGCTAATCAGCTCTGCCAGGAGATGTTACTGCATGCAGTTCAGGTGCTGCTGTCACATCAGGACTGAGGAGGTTCACTGCGGTATCTTACAGGCCCAAAAGAGACGTGTTACCGTTCTTGGATATTTTTATTATTTTAGATGATGTAAAGAGCAGGATTGTTCATGAGGCAGGGGACAGTTACACTGAACCCTTCATACATCCGTCAGACTTTCTGTAATGGACGAAGAGACCGCTCCCTTCCAACAGCCCTGGCTTCAGCCATGCCGTCTCTGGTCCGCTCCAGCGGCATCAGGCACTGCTGGGCGCTGCGGCTGTGGGACAAGCTGGGACTGTAGAGACAGTGCCATTTCTTCCAGGAGACAGATAGGTCCCCAATTTCCAAATTTAAGGGGAAAGGCTGCTTTGCATGTATTTTGACCCCTCAGTCCTGACATTAATCTCTCTCTTAGGAAGAAAATAAGAAATGCTGAGCTTTAGTTACTGGCTTAGTCTTCTAAAGATTTATTTGACCAGTCCAATCTGTGATTCATTAATGTAAAATGTGTGGGTAACCACTTCCTACCATTGTGAAGGCATTTTTCCCTTATGTACAGAAGGTTGCTTCTTAGACCCATCTGCTGAATTGAGAAATCAGAATTCTAAATTTATATGCAAATTGAGACAATTGTTTTCTAGTGAGAAGTCTTTAAAAAATGCTTTTGTGACGATAGGAAAATTATACCAAATTATACACGTGGTCTGTACACTTTTGCTAAACAGCACTAAACAGAGCTTACTCTCGTTTAAAAATGAGAACAAAGTTGTTCTAGATGTTATCATCCCAAAGTTCTGCAAAAAAAGACTGTGTGAAACAGAGCTGTATTATTAAAAATACTTCACTACTTGTTTCATCATTGAATATTTATTAAAAAAATACTAAATAGTCAGACAAAGAAGGTAATCTGCATGACGGTAAAATCTGCTCTTTGGTTCTCAGATACTCTTGCTTTATGTGATCCATGCTCATGATAGTCATACAAAGTGGACAATGTTAAACTAATATGAGGAAGTCTATCCTTTACTGGAGATCTCTAGAAAGTAAATTCCAGAATTTCTAGAAAGTTACATTTCCAGAAAGTAATTTTATCTGATACTCTAAATGTTTGCTGGCAGAGCAAAAGTGCCTTAACTTTGTTTTAATTTAAATCCATTTAATCACTGAAAGAACCAATGTTAGGTAATAATGCTAGATCTAATTTTCCCCAAGTTCTTCCTCATTTTTTTTGCATGGTCATTGCAGATTGAATGCTGTAAATGTATTTAGGCACTTAGACGCCTATGGCTGCCTTTGATTAAACTTACTCCAAGAATGAACTCAGTCCAGCTGTAGACTTTGTTAACAGTCATTCATCCTGTATTTCTTACTTCAAATGACGTGAACATATGTTACTGTGAAATCGCTGCCAAGATGGTTCTTCGCTGTGCACTTGTACGCGCCAGAATCTGAGGGTTGGGGATTCTGGATGACTAATGTCCCTGGGGGGTGAAGCAGTTCACTCCCAGGTGCTCGGCTTTGGTGACCTGTAGGGAGTACTGAGTGGTCAGGTAATTCCCAGGTAATTTCTGGTTTTGGTATTCCCAGTGCTATGCAGTGGAGCTGAAGTGCTGCACCAGGCATCGTGTGTATGGTCTGCGGTGGTCTGTTCGTAATCCTCGGGGGATAGGCTACAATAACAACAGGAACAGTTATGGAGGAGTCTCCGGCGTTGTTGTGGGCCTTACACACGTAATTTCCTCTGTCGTGAATGGTGGCTTCTCGTATAACCAAAGTACCGTTTTCCAGCAGAATGTATTTCCAGTTGATCTGCGGTCGATCCAGCACGTAGCCACCTGGCAGAGTCCACGCTGTATTTGGTTTGGGACTCCCATCAGACAGGCAGTGAAGTGATAATGACTCCCCGCTAATACCCTTCACTGGCCCCGTTGGATGAGTGAGAATATTGGGCTTCTGGCCAACCTCCAAGATGATCAGCTTTTCAATGTAGCCAACTTTGTTCCTAGCAGCACAGCGATACTTTCCTGCTTTGCCTCCATCAGGATTATAGATGGTAAGGGTACCGTTGCTTCCTGTGAGAAACTGGGAAGTCTTGATGCCGCTGGAAAACCATGTGCCATTAGGCAACATCCAGCTGATGTCAGGTGGAGGGTTTCCATCCACAGAACAATTCAAGGTGGTGGTTTTCCCAGGCCTGGCTGTTATTTTTTCATTGAATGGATTTTTAAATATCGGTCTCCTTAGCATTTCTAATACCTCCAGCTGCACCACCAACATACTCTCTCCCCCATCATTACGTGCCACACAGATAAATTCTGCTGTGTCAGAAGGCCTTATATTCCGAATCTCAAGTGTCCCATTTTTGTGTACTACAATCCTGCTCCCATAATATGGAGCTGTTAGGAAAATATTATCAGGCATGATCCACATAATCTGAGGGGGAGGTGTCCCTTCTGCCCTACAGTCAATTTGTTTCTTTGAATGCCTCACTGCCGTCACTTTCATGATTGTTTTGTTCGCATATAAACCATTTATGATAGGTGGTTTAGCAACAACATCCAGTTTATACAATTTTGTATCATCCCCTCCAGGATTACGAGCAACACACATATACTCCCCAGCATCTAACAGTTTGACTTGACTGACTGATAGAGAACCATTGGAGTGCAGGAAGTGTCTGGCTGTTGACGAGGAGATCATGTCACTGGAAGGTAGCAACCAGAATATTTTTGGCTTGGGTTCTCCAACAGCTTCACAGTCCAGTAATGCTATACCTCCAGCTTTCACTTTAACGTATGTCTTGTAATTGTGCTTTATCTGAGGGGCTGCCATGATGACTGTGATGCGTATCTTCATTTCATCTCTTCCCAGTGTGTTTTCAGCGTAGCAGGTATAATCTCCTCCTTCTGTTACTCCCACTTTGTTGAGATACAGAGTTCCATTGTCAAAGAGGACGTATCTGCGAGACCTGTGTCCACTGTCATCTGCCAGCATTGCATTATTGATCACCGTACCATCTGGCAAGCTCCAGGATATTTCTGGTGCGGGTGACCCAGAGGCCTTGCAGTCCACTCTGAAATCTTTTCCGTATGGCACCAGTTTCTTGAAATGCTGTTTCTGGTCAATCTTGGCTGGTTTCATTGTGATGCTGACTTTCATCAGTATCAGATCATCTCCAATTTTGTTTCTTGCAACACACAAATAGTCACCTGCATCCTTTTCAGTAACTGCCTCAATAACCAAGGATCCATTAGGGTAGACATGGATTCGACTTCCCATTCTGTTGGCAGGGGAGGGAGAAAGAGGAAAAGAATTATGGAACAGAATGCTGGAGGTGAATACTGAGCATTGAAAGTGACGGACAGTATTAACAGCACGATGCGATACAGAAGTTCTCTCCAAAGGCACCGTGTCCACATCACCCGCCTACCCAGTGGGTTATAACTGATGTGTTGCCGCTTTTGTTGTCATGTGGATGTGCACGTGCTCGCTGACTCTATGTCGGTGCACAAAGCTGCCTCTGCCTTGCTGAAAACTGTTCTGTGAACAAATGAGCCTGTTGAACCTTATGTCCCTCATCCCACCAGCCTCTGCTCCTCTCCCTTGTGCTTCTCCTTGCAGATAACCCCTGGCACTTGCCCCCGGCCAGGGGTAGCTGGCAGTGCTGCTACGTGTTGTCCAGAACAACACTTGGCACCAAGTGATTACTCTCTAGCTGCCTTTCCTGCAGCAGGGCACAGACCTGGATCTCCCTCCTCAGCCCAGCTGCAAGTTCTCATGAGCCTGCTAGGAACATCCTGATCTGGGACTGTCTCTCCCAAAGCGAAGGTGAAGTGTTACTGGCAGGGGGAGACCCTCAAAGGTAGACTCGGCAGAGACTACTGAAGCCTCTTCCTCCTCAGTTCTACTTCACAAATCTCTTATAACTTTTCCTCCTATAAAATGAAAAAATTCAGCCAATGCATGATTAACGTCAGTTTCTTAATTCAAATATGACTTGTATCCATTTTGATAAGACCTCACCCACTTGTGACAATTGATGTGATGGGTTAGTAGATGTATAATAACAAGCCATCATCACAGATGTTTCACCACTGTTAAACATTTAAAAGTGTATTTAGTTCACAATGTTTTGTTTCAGTGATGTAACAGTCTCTTATGCAAGCACCAGAGAAGACAGCGTTTGAAGTTTCAAAGAGGTGGGAGAAAAAAAAAAGACTCCTACCTGTGCCACTGGTCAACAACTGCCTTGGAGGGTAACCTCCAGATGATCCTGGGCTTTGGCTCCCCAGTCGCTGTGCAGTTCAGAAGCAACTTATCCCCAAAATTCAACTGAGTCATTTCTTGAGAGGCGGTAGCTATTTTTGGAAGCGTATCTCTGTGTTCCACCACGAGGCTCACCACCCTCCTTTCCGAGCCAGTCGAGCTTGTGGCTATGCACTCGTAATTCCCGCTGTCAGCAGGGGCGATGTTGCTGAGGTGGAGGGTACCGTTGGAGAACAGGAACAGCTTTGCGTTTACAAACTGCAGAGGTTTCACCACTGTGCCATCAAAGAGGACCCAGTGGACAGTGGGCTGAGGATTCCCTTTCACGGTGCAAGGGAGCTTCAGGTTTTCCCCCATCATTCCTTCAACATGTTGCCTCTTCTCTTCCAGAATAGTGGGAGGTGCCGCAATGACCTGCAGTTTTACAACCAGCATGTCAGTGCCCGCTGGGTTTTTAGCCATGCACGTGTAGAGGCCCCTGTCATAAACGGTGACTTCCTTGATAATTAGAGTGCCATCTGGTTCCACGTGAACTTTGTCATTTCCTGCGGAAGAGTCGGAGATGTGTGTTTTATTTGCTAGAACCCACGACATGGTGGGAGGAGGCCTGCCCTCAGCTTTGCACTTCACTGCCACGGGCTTTCCGGAGTGAGCGGTGAGGAGCTGCCACCTTCCACCAGTGATGCGGGGCGGGTAGGCCACTACCGACAAGGTGACCAGGAGCCGTGCTGTGCCATGCGGGTTGGCCGCGGTGCACAGGTACTGCCCACGGTCCTCCAGGCTCGCCCGGGCGATGGAGAGCGTGCCGTTGGCAAACACCATCCATCTGCTGTCACCTCGGCCTCCTAGAGCGTCGGTCCCTACAGAAGCAAGGAGACAACAGCACAGCACGTCAGAATCTCTCTCTTCTGTTTCTTTTTACTCAGTCCCTGAAAACACTTTCCCCATCCTGATCTATTTTGCCCAAATAACCAAGACGCTAGTGGTAAGAAAGAGAGAAATAACAGTATTTTGCATATACAGTTCAAAGCCTTAAAGTAAAAACAAAGCTTAGTCCTCACTAGAGACAAAGTTTGGATAAAGCAGATGGGACTTTGCATATTCAGAAATATTTTGCCATAGCTTTGATTTGATGGTTTGTTACCACAGACAGATTTTTCTTTTCACTCGTCTCACTGTTCTGAAATAGCAGGTAACATACAATAAATATTGGAATCTTCCCACAATAAGCACAGAATTATAGTTAAATATAGATCATGTATTTCTTTTTTTTATTATTTCCCTAGAGAACTGTTTCATTATTAGCAGTAAGACACTCCAAGTGTGCTGGGATATCTTTCTTTTTCACTGTTTCCAAGCTCAGCTTTTCACTGATATTTCACGGTACTCCTAAATGAAGCAATACTTGAGTTCGGCACACAAAACATCTGCCAAATGACAAGACTATAATGGAAGGTAAATTCTAGAGAGGTTTATGAAGCTTACCTGACAATATCTTGGTCCACTGTATTGTTGGACGAGGGTTACCAGTAGCTTCACAAGGAATAAAAGCTTCTGAATTAGCTAGCACGGTAAAAGCAGCTAATTTTCCTCCAATTATTCTGGGCTTTGCAAAATGATTTCTACTTAAAGACTCCAAGGCTACAGGATTGGTGGTGATAGTTTCTTGACCTTGTCTCTTTTCAGACCAGCCTTTGACAGAACTGTCCTTGTCCCTTCCCCACAGAGGAGCACGCGGAGTCGCAATCTGTGATGACTTCAGTATGGTCAGTGTATTGACAGTTAATGTGTTGCCTCTCTCTGTGACTTCAGCAAAGGGCTTCTGCCAGAATTTGATTCCCGCCCCCAGAGGCGAGGTGGTTCTCGCAGTATGTGCAGGCGGCACAGCTGCTGTTGGGGCTGGCAGTGGGGTGGGATGCTGAGCGCTGTGAGGAGTGATGTCTGTGTTTGCAGCAGGAGCACTTGACTCGGTTCTGGCTGGGACTCTAGGCTGGGCTGCGTGGTTTTCTTGGATAACCCTCTGTTCCGTTTTCAGGTGTGAGTTTTCACCTGCCGTTGCGGTGGTGGCTTTGGTTTGCTGAGCCGGTTCTGACCCAGACGCTGCACAGACTCTGGCAGGTCGTGCGCTTGTGGTGCTGGAAGGTTGGATTGGCATGGTGGGGCTCTGAACAGTACGACTGTCGGGTGGTAACGTGGCTGACTGGATGTTCCTCCGTGTGACAGGGGTCACTGGTGTCTGTGTGGCTGCTGTGGGCACGTGCTGAGGTACCGCTGGTGCGTTAAGGATCCACAGTGCTGGCACTTCTGTCACCGAGACTGCGCTTGCACTCTCAGAGAGAGGTTTTGCAGGCATAAAACTTGTAGGCGTAGTTCCCGATTTAACTGTTGTCATGACAGGCGTGGCTGTATTCACTGAGGGAATTGCTGCAGTGCTGCGGCCAGCAGTCAGGCTTTGTGAAGTAGATGTTTTAGGGGGCCTCTTCCTCCTCTGACCTCTCTTTCTTCCCACTCCGAATATTTTACTTTTGGTGTCACTTTGAGGAGTACTAATAGGTGTAACTGTTGGCTTCAGACTTGTTACATCCATTTCTTCGGTTGCACTAGTTGCAAGGTTAGAGTAAGAATGCAGTTTTGCAGTGGGAAGATGTTCTTCTGACTTACCATGGCCATAATGAATGGGTTTGTTTAAAGACAGGAAACCACTGCTGTGATTCCCACCTGTTGAAATAGGTGTACAGTGCAAAGGAGATATTTTGGATGTAGATAATGCTGCCATAGTTTTAGGAAGCATGGTCGATACCTCTGTTGATGGAAATCTATCTGTCCGTTGTTTTGGTAGCTTCTTCAGAAGCACTTTTTGTGTACCATTTCCAAAGAGATGTTCCCAAGTAATTTTTCCTCTTTGGGAATTTTTTGGTGAGGTTCTAGGCTTAATGCTGGGTGAGACCAATTCAAGGGTGGAAGATGTCTTAGTGCTTATGGTATGTGTAATTTCTGTAGCAATATGAGCTGTGTGGATTCCCATTGTTGGTAGTCTGATGCTAAAAGGTTGGATATCAGCATTTGTCTGAAATGGAGCACTGCTCTCTAATTTCCATTGAGGAGTATCTTGGGTGCCCTTTGTAATGAAAGGCGTGACTGTTGTCGTAGCTTTTTGCCTTGCACTAGGTTCACTTTCCTCTTCCCTGAGGAATGCTGTGTTTTGATGAGTACCCACTGGGTGCTCCAATGGCATATTCATGGTAGAGGGGGAGGACAGAGGTGCTTCTGGGCTAAATGGGTTGATGGAGCTGCTTGAATTATTTAAGGTTGGTAAATTTGATACATGTTTCATATTCAGTTGCACATCTGCAGTCACAGTTGTACTTCCTCTGACAGATCCTGGCCTCCCAAAACTGTATCTGTGCTCCTTCATACTTGGAATACGTCCTGGTCTAACAATTTGTCTCCTACCAGAAATTTTCCTTCGTCTTCCATATTGCTGCTGGGCCTGGGGTGTGTGAGTTGTAACGTCCTGAATAATCTGAATTTGCTGATGAGTAATGATAGTTGAGGCCAATGGTGGCTTAGGAGTTACTTGTTTCTGAGTACTATGAAAATAAATGTGACCAAATTCAGGACTTGGTTCACTGACAGTCACTACAGATATCTGGTGATCTGTTTTGGTGGAAATCTTATCAATAGACTCAGTAAAAACATGTAGCTTGTCCATTGCATTTTGGGAAGTTACAGACTTGCTGGTGTCTGTAACATCTGTCACGGGTGTCGTAGATACAGATTTTAAATGCTGGTTATTACTTTGCCCAGAATATACTGACCTTTGCCCAGCAGGGAAGAGTGTAGATGTTCTACTTGCTCCATTTGATATAGCTGATTGTTTAATACCATTTGCTGATATTTGACTTAAATCAGATCTTTCCCATGAGTTTGTAGGTGTTAGATATGTTTGTGGCCTTCTGCTGTCAGATGACACAGACTGTGAGAAAGGAGAGGGTAGCGGAGTTACTGCCTCTGCAACCAGGAGAGAGGTTGTCCTAGCAGGAGTGTTACTTGCAGTTGTCTCAGGCCCTGCAGTTATCACGCTTTCCATTGCTCTCCCCAGAGTAGATACAGTGGCTGTCTCTGTTAGTGGCATCGTGAATTCTTCTTCTGGAGATACAAGATCACCAGATGTTTCCTCCTCATGCTCAGGTACTTCTGAGAACTTACGGACTTGAATAGGTGGTTTTGTTGCAACTTCTCCTCGTTTTTCTATCAATATTGAGTTCCTCTTTGTTTTTTCCAACAAGGCTGCCCAGCGCTGTGGATCGACTCTCCTGGCTGAGGAAACAAACTGTCTTCTGTGTCCTCTAAACTGCCTGCTTATTTTGTCCCTGTAGTGCCTGTAAGTCATCTTCCCATAGCTGTTCCTTTTGCTTGCACTCTGTGCGACCCGATTTCTGGATGCCGAGGCAGCAGATTCCTGATTAGCTGTCAGGGTAGCCAGAGTAGCTAAAGGCTGTTTCTGTGTTGTAGCAGAGGCCAGCATTGCATTACCAGAGCCACCACCCTCTTCCCATTCTCCCACATCTACATGCTTTTTCTTTAGAGTGGTTTTGTCCTTTCTAACTAGCACTTGGAAAACCAAAAGATCAACACCATACTGGTTGGCTGCAACACATCGAAAGTAGCCACTGTCTCGCTCTGTTACTCCTTGTATTCTCAAGGTACCATTGTCAAAAATATGTTTGTTTCTTACAGAATGATGAAGAATTGCATGCTCAGGTAACACCCAACTAATGGCAGCATCTGGAACAGCAGTGGATGTACAGGGAAGGTAAAGTGTGCTGCCAACAAATGTAGAACGTTGGGCTCCATTTACACTGTTGTGTTCCACGTAGGGATCGACCACAGTAATCCTAAATGTGAGAGTATCTGCATCGTTGTAATTTGTGCCTATGCAGTGGTAAAGCCCAGTGTCAAAAGTATCAGCTGTCCGTAACGTGAATGTTCCAGTTTTAACTACTATGATTCTTCCATCCTCACTGATATAAGGGGCTCTAACTTTGCTCCCATCGGCCAATATCCACTCTATTGCAGGAGCTGGTTCTCCAATTGCTTGGCACTTTAGTTCTACGGTGCCCCCGACTAAAACAGTGTGCTCCGTTTGTGTTTTGTTGTCCCTGGAGATGATGGTCCATTTATTTCTCACCTGTTTTTTGTCAGTACTGGGCAAAATAATCTGAGCATCCGTAAAGTACTGGATGTGCAATGTGTTAAGTGTGGTTGCTGTCCTGTCTAGCTGTAATGCCACTTTGCTTTGCATTAACCACGATGGTTCAGCTCTCAGTTCAGTCTCTATATTGGTAAAAAGTTCATCTTTTTCAGAGTAGATTTGTTTATATTTGTAACTAATAAAAGGCACGTTAGTTGCTAGGACGTTCCTTTCCAGTTTTAAGGGGGAATTACTGTACAGTGCCAGTATGCTCCATAGCTGCTGAATATGTTCATAATCAATGCCACACACAAGATATGCCGAGAATGATGTTTTGAGTACTGTACTGTTGCCATCTTTGTCGAATGAGATGGGAGACATTTCTTTAGGTTTTTGGATGGTGCAAACCAAGTTACCTCGACTTCCTGCTTGGTCAGTCATGTTCAAAACCATGGATCCTATAGGAGCTATGAAGTCCTTGGGAGATACAGAACTGAAATCCCCATCATCTGGCACTGTGAGGTTTTTAAATTTCAGGGAGTCATGTATGGCTGGCTTAGTGCAGGTTAAAGATGCAGAAGGAATATCCAGTAAGCTTTTCCCGTTACGATTTTTGGGACTAGCACAAACTGGGCATTGCTGACCACCGGAACTTCTGTCTTTTTTGCACTTTATAACATCTGAAGGGAAGAAAAATGCAGTAAGCTTTTGTGATACAATTTTTAGTATTAAAAAAGACATATAGCTACCAGCAAGTTTTCTCTTGAATAAAATATTAACAAAGTTTATCTTAAAGTAACCTATGAAAAGCTAAATTAACCTAAGAAAAACTATGAATTTTCTCTGATGAAACCACTCAAGGACTGTTGCAGCTCAGTGTGGTGCCCTTCCATCCCAGTGGTTTTACACCGTGCCAGGAGGGCTCTGCTGTGGTACATGGCCTTAGCTTTGTCCTGAGAGACACAGGCTCTAGCAGTTTGGGGCTAACATTATGCTATCATGTGCAACCTCTACTCAGGGCAGCAACAGAGAAAGTCCTCAAGTCCCGTTCCTTATTTCTTTTTCAAAGAATCAAGTACAATGTGGCCTTCGCTCTTGCCAGTTACATAAAAATTAGCTTCCTTGTTCCCTGTGGATTCTCCTGGTGCACAGAAGCTTCAGACTGGCCAAGGAAAATGTTCTGTTAAGGAAAGCTGCACTTGGGAATGGGTTAAGACCACTAGATTAATTTAATCTGGGAAACTGAATGGTATTAATCTGTTTATCCCAATTACATGCACCTACAAAAACCCTGTCTTCCAGTCTTTTCTGGGATAATAAATAAATAAATAAAGGACAGTTACCTTTATCAGAAAGAATAAGATGCTATAACATGATTAAAAAGCATAAACAAAGCCTTCGGCTCACCTGGTCTCCCTTTTGCCCATTCTGCAAACCACTGTAGATTGCAATCACAGGACCATGGGTTTCCATGAAGGTAAATGCTCTCCAGCTCAGACATGTAGGAAAACAGTTCTTGTGGTAGTGAAGTCAACATATTGTCAGACAAATATATGTGCTTCACGAAGGATATTTTAAATATTTGGCTATAGCGCAAGGTGACAAAAGTATCTGGATGAAGCTGCTTAAGTAGATTTCCTTCCAGGTGGACCAATCTCAGTGATGTGAGTCCATAGAAAACATTGGGATTTACAAATTCAATTTTATTGTGGTCCATATGCAACCGTACCAAGCTCTTCAGACCATAAAAAACATCCTGCTGAAGTACTCTGACCTTGTTATAACTCATTTTTAAGACCTGTTGATGAAAAAGTAACAAGTGTATAATATTAACCCATGTTATATTGTTATAAGACTCCTAACAAATTTCGATTGATGGTTACTCTGTGAAGTGAAAGTACTTCACCAGATCAGTAATGCGAGTGATTGGAAAAAAACTTGGTAGGAGGAATTATTTTTAAATGCAGTGTTAGTTGCAGGACTACAAGGATGCTTTCTTGTTCCAACAGTACTTCAGGGTGACACTTCTGCAGTCATTTACAAAACGCAGTGATTAAAAATAAAATAAAGCAATGCTTATTTCTCACTCAAAAAAATCTCAATTAAACCACACTTATGAAAAGGGTAAGCAGAATTTAGCCATAAATTGTGGTAGTGATTTTTGTTCCAGCCAGTGTTACAACTATAAAAATGCATGCAACAGTCTATTTTGTTTGATGTTTAACCAACAGAACTGCTAAGTGTGTTCCCAGTTTCAGGATTTGGGTCATGCGAGATGCATGCTTGCCAAACCTCAACTCTCAGGTGCCATTTTGTTGCTGACAGGTTAAAAGTCAAATTCATAACTATGAGATGAACAAATGTGGCATATTGCTAAAGTATTAAATATGGTACCCAAGACACCCTTTTTGTTGTTACTTTTCCTGTTAGAATTATACTGTTATGGTCATGAATTCTGTATTTTGAATATTAATGAGGAAAAACAGTACAAAACCACAATAACATGCAAGTTTATTTGCCAAATATAATTCCATTAAAACTATCTGTAAGTGTTGCCATCCTGCTTGTTGATAAGGGAGGAAAAGCCTATAGGACTCCATAAAGCTTATTTTATTAAGTCAGTTGCAAGGAGTTAACAAGCAAGCTTTCAGGCACAGAACTACCCTTTATGAGGGTTAATGAAACCTGAAGATCTGTATGCTCCAAAGCTTGTCTGGTTTCTGCCTTTCCCTCCCTGCCTCCCCCGCCCCCTAATCCTCTAAAACCAGCAACTGAGCCAATGCCATGTTTTCTGTCTGAACAGTTCAGGTTTCTCATGTTCTTAGTTCATCACAGCTACAACATTATTATTTCTCTGTAGCAGTTAATAACAGCTCTAGGTGGAAATTTAACTGGAGAATAAGTGTTACCTGTACATCAAATTACTTGGGAATGGTTGTTCCTAAATAATCATGTAAGTACTTCTTTATGTATTGAATATCTGCATGGCACAGTGAGATATGGAGATAGCTCCAGAATCCCTGTATGACACTGTACATTTACTATGTAAATAATAGTATAATACTTTTTACAATGTATGTAAATATACATAGTATTTTATAAATAGGTAATATTTCAGTTAAAGAACAAAACAGGCATCAAACACTACATTTTAAAATTCCACAAATATATATAAAATTATAAAACCAAGGAACTGTAGTTTTTTTAAAGCATTAAAATGTTTATATGTAACATGTTCAGTTTCTGTTCAGTAGGAGCATTTTTTTAATGAAGGATAGAACGAGACAGGACTATACTGTACTGAAGGGAAAGGCAAATCTGGATGGAAAACAAACCTCAAAAAAAAAAAAAAAAATCCCAGAAATTGACTAACAAATTAACTGAAGATAAGTTTCCTACCACCAATGCAGTACTTGGAGCTCTGCAGTCTTTCTCTCTCGTGTGAGAGTTTCAACTGCAGTTGTCCGTTAAGATATTGCTGACAGATATCTACCAATATGTTCATCATGCTCTTTAACCTGTACCTGAATGCCCACCTGGGAAGGAAAGACATTTCCCATTAGGATACTGGATCTTGAAGGCCCTCGTCTTCCACATGGATACAATAAGAAACAGGAAACCAAAATGCTACAGACCACTGGTCTGCTTCCATTTATCAGTGTTACTGCAGATTGCTTAAAAGTCATAACAAAAATTAAGATTAGGTCATCTCCTAATTAAGATTAGATCATTTAGTTCTTACCTGTAATGAACATAAATCACTGAACACCTTATCAGGGATTGTATTTATCTCATTGCTGTGCAGCATCAGTAACTCCAGTTTCTCCAGGCCAGAAAAATCTCTTTCCGTCAGTTTAAGCAAGCTGTTGTAACTGTAACAAACATTTCATCCCAGACCTGGATTTAGTCAGACAGCTAAACTTCACAAGTTTTAAAACAAACAAACAAAACCAAAACAAAAGAACAACTCTTTGGAAATGCATAAAGGTAGATAGCACTTCTGGTTGCTAAGATGAAATTTTAAGTCATTCCTTCACGTTAGCCCAAAATTTGGTAACTTTTCCAGGGCGGCCTTTTGAAGACTGTATTCACAGTGGATAGGGAAAGTAACTGCAAAAATGTGCAGACAAGAATGCCAGTTTTGGGCTTCAGTGCAGAAGAGCAAGGAGCTCCTGTAATGGCAGAGGTTGGTGATACGTTGCTGCCTCTTTCCATTGAGGGCTTTCCCGACACTGCAGTATCACAGAGGGTCCATGAACAAAAGAGAGCCTCCTTTGCTGCCCACTGAGAACTAGGTAAAACCAAGGGTACTGGGGTGAGCCTTTCCTCCTGGGACCTGAACGACGACGGCTGTGCCTAGCCTATGGTGCAGGTGGGTTCTGCAGAGTGTCTTGCAGTCCCTCCCTGGTCCTTGGCTGGACTATGCTGTCCGCCCTTTCCAGTTGTACCTCTTGAGTTTTAGTTCCACTCCACAGGTGTTCAATGGTGCACACTACTTGTTAATGCAGACGTAGCCTCAGCCTCCCCTGATTTCCATGAGCATACATACAGTATGGATAGTCTAGGCTGAATTTAAACAGGGAACCAAAAATGAAAGAGAGCGCCCTTTACGTGACAGCTGCACTGCTCTAGGAGGTTTTACCATCGGTCATCTCTAAGTCTAGCCAGCGCAGGTATTGACAGTGGCAATGCTACGCTATCCCAGAATTAGTAGGTGGTGTGTAAGCCTCGCAAACACTGAGTACCTACTCTGCGATGCCTTTGACTTCATGACTACTGTCACACTTGCATGACCTGATTAGCTAATGCAGGGACTCTTCTCATGGTGCAGTCAGACCTCCTATGCCTTGTGGTGACAAGTTGGATTAATTCACCAGTCAGTTAGATGGCCTTTCTGTAGTGGTAATTGATGTATTTCAAACACACATCCCACACGTCAGGTAACCCACAGTCCTCTAAAAGTACTGGTACTTAATTGTAAGACTCCATATACAGCATTTCCGGACAACATTGACAAAATCAATGGAAGGAAAGGGCAGACAGGAGCCAGGAGCTGGGATCTGGATCTGTTGCCCGGAAGCAGAAGGCAGATGAGGGGGAAGACTTCAGTGAAAACTTCCTTTTATATTTTCTGCATACACGTATCGATGATTCAAAGGTTATGCGTATCAAAACTGATGCAAGAATCAGTGAAATATTGCTGATGGGTCTCGTCATTTGATTGTATGACAAAGGACACTTGCTGGAAGCTGCGTTAACGGGCCAGCCGAGCCTGGGTATAATCCATTCCCTGTTCCTTTTAACCACTCGCAGAACAGAACCATTTTGGAGGCTGAAATGCTCAGATGAGTATTATTTCCCATAAACTCGACAGATAAAAGCATAGATACTAGCATTGTGTGACATTCTAAAGTCACAGCAAAGTCTCTGAGGATATTTAATACACATACTAATTTTCCAGCCCGCTGTCTGAGCTCTGAACTATCTTTTCCCGGAAGGAATTCTCTCTAGTTCAGACTCCTTCCGTGTTACAGATGCAAAATGTTTAGGTAATATAAAAGAATTCCTTTAAGTTCAAAACTTTCTGCAGTTCTCACATGCCCTGTGATACATCCCCCAAACTTCCACTTAGTGCTGGTGGTCTTAGGCTTTGCTAGCTGTGACTGCAACCGCTTCTGAACACTGCAGAACATTAAGCTCTTAATGTTTATTTATTGCTTTGGTTAGTTTTTAGCCCTAAATCTGAAAACTCTTCATTATTGCTTTGCAAAGTGTTGAAAGGTAACTGGTCAGAATATTTAAAATCTCGATGTTAAACGTACCCCAGGTTGATGCGCTCCACATTTGGAGGGATGTGCGGTGGGATGGATGTGAAGTACCGGAACGTGCAGTGCACCTCGGTGGGGACATAGCAGGCGCAGAGCCTGGGACAGGCGATGCTGCTGGGGAGGGTGGTCAGGCAGAGAGCGAGGAGGGTCCCCAGCCACTGGGGTCTGCATCCGCGGATTGCCTTCATCCTGCAGAAAACTACTACGCTACCGCCCTTCACAGCGAAAGCGAACGGGCAGATTCCTACAAGGAAAACAAAACACGCAAGCATTTATAGTGACATCTGTGCCGAGTTGCTCAGTTTTAAGCTGTGAGAACAAGAACAACTTTGTAACTGGAAAGAAAAACCAACCCGCAAACCAGACCCAAAACTCTTGGTTTTCCCCTCAGTACTTGTATCTGTGTAATGTTCTAAAATGTTTGTCATTTTAAAGAAACAGCCCCACAATTTCTTCGTCTTAGTGCGATGCGCCCCGAGTTGTTGCTTACAGGTAAAGTTTTAATTTCTGAAGGAAGCAAACGTGGAAACTGTCGTCTTTGGCTGCCGTTACACCGCGACTCCGGTTACGCAGAGCGGCTATAAATCTGCTAGCAATTTATCCTCGGGAAGGAACACGTCAGCTCCTTCCTTGCCAGTAATTATCCCAAGCAAAATTAACTAATTTCAAAGCCCGCGCGCCGAGCCGCCCCGCGGTCCATCCCACCCCCACCCCCGCAGCGCTTCTCCCGTCCCGGCGGCCGCGGACCGCCGCCCGCCCGCCCGCCCGTCCGTCCGTCCGTCCCCACCTGCGCCCGGGAGCCGAGCCCGCCCGGCACCTGGCCGCGGGGCCGCCCGGCGGCGGAGAACGAGTCCCGCCCGCCCCTACCTGCGCGGCGGCGGCGGCGGCGGCAGGTCCCGCCGGGCCGCGCTGGCGGCCGCAGTCCCCGGCGGGGCCGCTCCCTCGGGGCAGAGCCGAGCCGGGCCGGGCCGGGAGAATCCCGCCGCCGCCGCCGGCTCCTCCTCCCGGGAGGCGCCGCCGCGCTGGTGGGGGGCGCGGGGGAAGCGCGGCGGGGGGCCGGGGAGGGGGCCGGGGCCGCCGGCGGAGCTGCCCGCCCGTGCCCCCCGCAGCCGGCGGGGCTCGGCGCCCACCGCCGCCGCGTCCCGGGGCCGAGCGATCCGCGGTCGGGGATGCTGCGGGCCCGGCAGGGCAGCGCCGCTCCGCTCCCCCGCTCCCGTCCCCCGCCTCGTCGCCCCCGCCGGGGCCTCCGGTGCCACGGCGAGGGCAAACGCAAGGAAGCTGGCCCTCGTAGGTAAGGAGCGGAAGAGCTGAGGTTTGGCATCGGGGGGGGAAATCCTGCGGGACCCCTCCAAAACCTGGCTGGTGACTCTTCAGAACTAGCGCTACGCTCGCTTTGGGGGGAGCGAGGTTTATCCTCCTCGGTAGATCAAGTCCATCAGGGTACAAACCTTGCTGGTGTTTGTGGCGGAGATAAACCTGACTGGGGGCAGGTTTCTACTGACAGTATGAGTTGGAAGACATTAGTAGATACCTTTAACACCCAACTACCTGGCTCTCCAATAGCTCTTGAACTGCTAAACTTTACAATTGTATTTTAACAGATGCTTTAATTAATGCCAAATTATTGTATCCTTATGCGGTCCGGGTTAGGAGTTAAACATGAACCCTCTAAGCTGCAGGAAATTTCATCGCTGCCTGCACAAAGTTAAAATGTAGGAGATTTGAGGAAAACCCTGGAAGCGTTCAAGGCTGGGCTGGACGGGGCTCTGAGCAACCTGATCCAGTTGAAGATGTCCCTGCCCGTGGCAGGGGGTGGATGGACTAGATGACCTTCAGAGGTCCCTTCCAATGCAAACCATTCTATGATTCTGTGATTCTAAATGCATGGACAAAGCCCCATAGCTTCTTACTCCCCTCTCTGCCTCTTACTCAATAGTGTTATGTACCAACACCACCACGTGTACTAGCACTGCCGATTTTTGTCCAGCACCTGAGTTTCTCCCACTGAGGCACAATGCAGTTGGCACTCCTTGTCTCTGATTCTTTTCAGTTTTATATTCCTCAGAGATCAGTTGGATGGACATGCAGCAGATGAGTAATTGCGTTAATGGCCCAGCCAGAAAATTCTATCTGTGCAGAGCAAACAGCAGCTGAGTTCAGATACTTTGGGTGAGACACACAGATTATTCAACTGTCACTTAGGTTTATGAGAGTTCCGATTGTTACACATTTGTGACTCCATCTCTATGTTCCAAATTAGCAAAGAATCGGTATTGTTTCAGGAAACAAGCTCCTTAACAATGTTACATAAACCCCACATTCTTTTGCAGAAATACTCCTGTTTATCTGAAATGTGATGCCTCAGGAATCATTGGTGATCATATTTGATGTAGTTGCTAAACATCTTCCACCAAAAAAATGTATATATATGCCAATTACAGAGCAAAGTCACTACTCTCTGCATGATACTCTGGATAGGTTTGGGCAGACTAATAACCTGTTGCTGCTTTCTGACGGATAAATGTTCGAGCTGTTGTGTCAGTCTCAAATAAATCTGCCTAAGCAATTTCTAATAATTTCTTGCTACTGGTTTGCATATTGTCTGCTGTCGATTTAAAAGATGAGAAGGCAACTGGCTTCAAGGTGTAGAGTGAAATGAGAGGAAACCAGTGTAATCCACATAACATAAACGATGCTGGATTGTGCTCTTGGTGCGTAAGGAAGTCCACAAGGAAGTGGACAAAGCCTGGCAACTGACTTCACATGAACCTTCACACAAGATTGTCATTTATGCCTGGAACTGAGTAGGAATTTTCAGCCAAAATGTTTTTTCTTTTTTCCCTGAGATTTTGCACTTTCCACAGAATTGATATTTTTCTTGGAGAAATAGTAATTTTGCCAAATGTTTCAGTTTTCTCTGAGGAAAGCCAAAGCATCTGAAGTCAGCATGAATCTGCTTACATCTGCCTCTGTGCCAGGGTGCTAAAGAGAAGCTGTAATATGTGTACCCAAGTCTTTATCTTTTCTCATCAGCCTCATTCTAGGACAAACCAAATCTGTTAAGACTGTTTTGGTAAAAATATGTGAAGATTCTTGCAGAATCAAGAAAACTGAATAAGTGCTTCACACTTGTTTCTACACACGTATCAGCAGTAATTCTCTGAGAATGATATACTGAAAACAACATTTTCGCCGATTCATATGGCTTGCCTCTTATTTCCATGGGGGGGTGTGCGTACTATGTTATTTTGATGATACTGCCACGTTTTGGTGTGTAAAGCTATCCTGTCGTGATGACTGTAAGAAGAAACCACAACTACAGCTAGTCAAACATTTCTGAAAAAACACCACCAATGTGATCATCAGGTAAAGTTTGCGTATTTGTGGCATTTAAATAGGTGCAGTATGCCTGACTTGGATTAAGTGTCTCAATGTTGCCTGCTTATCACAGTAGGCTGACAGTCTTGGTATGATGCTTTCTGAGGTTGTCCTCAGAAAGAGTGGATTATTTGCCAAACTGAAATGTTCTTCCAGGGGAAATAAATAAGAAAAGGCTTTTGGAGTATCTATGAGAGTCCCTTCTTGGCAGAGTTTATCTAAAGCCAGGGAGAGGGATTAAGCATATACAGTGGGATTAATCTATTGGAATGGCAAAATAACCCATATGAAGACTACAAGGAAAATTGGAAACACTTAATCCATAGCATGACAGTATCTTTCAATGTTGCCTAAACCTCAGAATACTTGGGAAAAGGTAACTGTAAGAGCCAGGTATTACAGATTTGAGTGGACACTGGGTGTTATTATTTGAGTCTGGTTAGGGTCGTTATCAATTTTTCTTAAGATTAAAAATGAAAGACATAATGAGAAGCAAAACATGAACAATTTAGTGAATTCTTGTATATGAACTCAAAATTACTTTCTCTTTTTTTTGCAGACATGGATTTATTACTGCAGTGGCTGACTGATAAATAATTATCTATATTATTTCTTGGACTAATTTGATGACTAAACATCCTATTATGAGCTAATGTTTTCTTTGCAAATAGCAAACGTATAATTGGAGCAGTAATGGTAAGATAAAGCTTTAAAAGATAAGCTAAAGACTCAAAAATATCTTTTAAAGGTTCTAAAACTGTTCAGACAAATTCAAAAGCAAACAAATGAGGAAGTGAGCTAAATCCATAATGTGACTGTGTATGCTTACTAGTGAAGAACATCATGATGATCTGTGCTCAAAAAATGAACATATTCTGAAATTGTGAAATGTAACACAAACTATGGGAAGTTCAGGAAGTTGGTAGTGATGTGATTTTATGTGTATGCCAGCTAGAACTTTATTTGAGGTATCTACTGGATGACGTTCATTATCATCTCAGTGGTTTTCTTTCTGAAACACGTAGGTGGTCTTCGTTTGATTCAGCATGGGAGCCTATGCCAAGAAACACTAACCTGCTTGTGCTACCTGGCACTTTTGGTCTCAGAAAAAATAACAAAGCCTCAATTGAGCACTGGCACTAAATTATGTGCTGACATTTTTAGGTGCTACCCTGAGAACAAGGAAAAACTTGAGAGATCACACTGTCCCTGGTCCTACTGAATTCTCTTCCCCTGAGTGATGAAGAGAGGATTGCAGGGCTATCATTAGGTGTATTTTGTAAATACAAAAGCAAAGGATGTATTGCTTTCACAAGTAATTTTTTTTTTTTCTACTAGATTACTGGGTCAAGGCTCCTGGAGTGACACATTCCAGTGTTGGGTTTTTTTGTAGGTGTAAACATGAGGTAAAAGACATTTTTCAGTCATTTGTACTAGTCTTCATAATTTGTGGTAGAAAAGGGGCTGAAGTTTCTTATGAGAACATTTTCCAAAAACACATACTTGAAAATCTGCATTAAAATAAAAAAAAAAATTAAATGTACAAAGTACCTTGTCAAAGTTTTAAGAAAAGAGTATTCATCTAGGCATACACTATGTGTATTGTAATTAATACTCAGCTCTTACTATGCTTCTGAGAAACAGAGTATTAAATTACAAAAAATACAAAGTTCTCCCTCCAGAAGGTTGCTGAAGAACATGTGGAATATTTTACATTATAATGTGGTTGTGATTTAATGGGGCTGCCTTACGGAAAATACAATGGTTATACAAACCCATGCTGATCTCTGTTTTGCTGGCAAATTCTGGCCCATGTGTGATATTAAAAGACATTGCTTTAGATGGAATTCATTACTGGGGAGAATCAAGGGAGCTTTTTGTTAAGTGAAACTATATTTTGGCAAGAAAGCGTGGTTGAGTGTAAACTCAGTAGTGCTAAGAAGAGGAAAGCTGAATGAAGAAAGTACTTTGAACTGGGTCTTCACAGCAAATTATGCATACCAAAAATGGAACACAATTTCAGTTTGTTTTTTAGCAGTTCAATTCCTAATGCACGTTTATATGATATAACCTAACTTTGTACAGCAAGGAGGAAAGGCAGCATTGCTCTACAACTCGTCTGTGTGCTTTTTGAAGCCTATGTAATTCACAGTAGGCAGGTGAGATTCATTAACATCATGTTAGTTTCACTTTTGTTGGCATCCTGTGTTTAGCCATGAGAGCAGCTAACTTGCTTACCTGAGGAGGACCTGTATTTCGGGAGCAGCTGGGCTGGCTGGCTGGGCAGCGAGGTAGTGGGAGGCACACCTGGAACCCGAGGGTCTGAGCGGAGAGAGGGACACGTTTGCTGGATGATCAGTAGGTGACTTGTGCAAAAGTACATAAATACCTGTGGTAGTGCAAGGAAGCACATCAGCTCTCCTGAACCTTAGTTCAGTGTGTTAGTGTAAAACTCATAGTTACAAACTTCAATACTAAGATCTTTATCCAGGCAAAAATACCATTCAAATCAAGTAGAAGTCTAGGCCCTGGAACTGAACACTGCTTAGTTTATTACATATTTCAGCATTACTTAAAACTCTGTATCCTTGAAGAAAGCCAGGCCTACAAAGTCAAATATGCACAGACTTTTCAAGTGCACACACTAATCCACCCTGTATTAGAGTTCAAAATTTGGTGCTCTTATTTTGCTTTTCAGTTTTTTAATTTACTTTTTTAATGAGCATTTTCTTTTTCTTCTTCATCAGCATGAACAAGTCAGTGCAAAATGACTCAAACTTTAGTGAATGAAGTCACAGAGAGCAAATGATGTATGGAAGGAATGATTCCTCTTTTTTTTTTTCCTGGAAAATGGGAATAGTCTTACTTTTCAAGCAGCAAGTCTGCATCTCGAGTGGCCAACCCTGTTCATAAGGCAGAATGCTAATATTCCTGGTGTGGCAGCAGCAGAAACCAGTGCAGGGGAGCTGCATGTGTTTTGTGCACATCAGGAGCTGTTGGATAAGGCTTCTGTATCTTTAGGTGTATTATCAGCTTCCTTCAAGGAAATTGTGATGGGGCTGAATCACAAAGCTGGAATCTTGAAGGAAATAGTGGATGATCCCTTTATTTACAGGAGTGAAAAGAAATTATATTAAGAGGGCCAGACAATTTTAAAGAATACCATACTGACGTGTTTTATGCATCAGTGTCAGCAAAAGTTTTTGTGTGTGTAATTCTAATCTGAATTATGTACCTGAAGTATGTACCTGTTTTTTGTTTGATTGATGTTTGCTTTTTAATTTGTTCTTCCATTGCAGATACTGGCCATTCCCTCCCACATGCGCACTGTTTCCCTGTGAGACTGATCTGGCTGTTTTACAGACCAGTACTCCAGGTGTCTCAGTTCCTGTCATACAACATTCCCGCTCTGCATCATTTTATTCCTCCTTATGCTATCCCTTCTCACTGTATTATGCCAGTTCTCCTTAAAGGCCTTTTGCAAAATGTTTTCATGTTGTTCTTTTTCTTCACAGCTTCTTGCTGGCCAAATTCTTTTAATGTCTTCTGTGACAATTCAATGTATGGTACCAGATTGTGTGTCTGATTGTGTCAGAATCGGATTGTCTTACTGGTTTCTTAAATTGGGAAGTAATAACAAACAAAATATTAAAATTTGTTATAAAGCAGCATGTCAGCATCTCTTATCTGTGTAGGAATATGTTATTTTAAATTTGTGTTGGAAAAAGAAAGCTAACAGAAATGTATGAGAACCAAATTTATCCAAGAATTTAATTCAGTGTGAAGGACTTGCTTCACAGAGCACAAGGCTGCCCACTGTCTCATTTTTCTTTAATAGGCAGGCAGAAGGAGTGGGAATCTGTCAAAACTGACTGGATGACACATGCCCAGTACTGGATTGAGGAGTCACTAAGCTCCTAGAGCCCTGTACTCTTGTCAAAAACTGTTTTCCCTTGAAAAAGGCATGGCTTCTGCCATAATTTACGCGCAGAAAAACCTGAAGATGTGACTTGGTGCAGTTGCATCTGCCAGAGTTTATGAAGCCTGAAAGAGTAACTCTGAGATAAAACAACAACCCAGTTCATGTCTTCGGCAGTAAATAACTGCTACATCTGGAAAGAAGTCCCTGTTGTTACCTGGTTCTCTGGAGCAGATGCTGTGTATACCCATGCCTCCTCCATGCACAACGAAAGGAGCGCTGAGTCAGAGTACTGGGATAAGGCTGTAAGCACAAAATTATGCAGCACTTTCAGTACAACATTTCTAGTTTCTCAGCTTGTCTTAATCTAACCTTGTATGCTCCAAATTAAGTCTTAAATATCTGGATCTTTTATGCAGAATTGAACATTCTGACAGTGCTTAACATTCAGAGTCAGAACCAGACTGGTATTTTACATTTCAGTGTGGTATTTCCAATGTACTCTTCAGGACCATAGATCTCAGCTTCTGAGGCTGAGCACTTAAGAAATTATGTAAACTGTGCTTGAGTGAGCATGCAGAAAATTCTGCTGTAATATGCAATATATTCAAGTTCTTAGACATTGGGGCAAAGTTTATGTTGACTTACAGTGTCTTAACTTACACGGTAAGTTAAAGTAGCACATCTTCAGGTAGTCTTAACTGGTTTTCTAAAGCAAATACGGCAGTTTTTAGATGTCATCACAGTACCTCCAGTGTAAAAAAGAACTGACATCTGATTGAAACTTGTAATATAAATCAGTTTCTTCAAATAAGCTTTAAAGTGAGCGATCTCCTTTGTCAGACTGTGAAATACAGGTTACTAACAGGGCAACTAACATGAGTATGATAAGGTTTTGTTAAGGGCTGTCTCAGCAGGTTGTTGGACAGCCTTTAAAAGGATTACATGACTCTCTCAGTGCCTCTGTGGGAATTTTCAAAATAACACGCTTAGGTACAACTCTTCTGTGGCTCAAGGCCATAGTCAGGCACTTAAGTTCCATTATAATGAATTGGACAAGCTCCCAGCAAAGCATCAATTGAAAACACAATTAGTTTTTTTGAATTGCTAGTGTATTTGTGCAAATATTAATATGAGGACTGTAAGCCACATCTGCTTTATGCAATGCAGTGCTGTATACCGCTCTCCAAGAAACCAAGCAGTACGTCAGAGGAATATACGTAAAGAGGAGTGAGATTCTCTCATATGTATAAGCAAACACATTCAGGCATACAGCCTGAACCTTGTTTTTTTAATACAGAATTCTGATAAAGCTTAAATAAATTTTTTTACTTATGTAGAAAGAGCAAGGCAGCTGGTCATGGGAAAAGAGATTCCACTCCTGTTTCCCAGGGGCAAAATCTCACGGCAGTAATCCCATCAGAGTTCAGTTTTACTCCTGTGGAAATTAATGGCCTTGTTAACTTTCAGGAGTGCATGACTGGCTTCAGAATGCACCTTGGATTTACTGGTCCTGTGTCCGCTCCTCTCTGCTACTCCTTAAGAGAAGCTTAGCTGATTTCAGTGAAACTACAGCAATGTAAAAATCTTATCAGGAGAAAATAAGGCATTCTCATATGCTGTTGAGTATGTGGAGCAATAGAGAATAGCATCTAGAATAAAACAAGCTGTTTCGCAGTTATCAACAACTACACTAAAAAGCTGGTCCTTTAAAATATCTTCTGCATTGTGACAGGTATTGCCACTTAGCATCGTACCACAGAAAACAAATTAAATTGATGCAGATTTTGCCTGGGCAGATTGCTAGAACCAGTTGAGGGGAAAAGCTCTCTTTTTGATGTGGACCTTACCACCTCCTGGCATCCATGTTGATTCTTCTCAGCTCTTCAAGATGCTTCGGAAAATGTTAAGCAGCAACAGTTGTGGGTGCTGCCCGTGGCAGGGAGTGCTGGCTTTGTGGCAAGTGCTGGTCACAGACAGAAAAAAATGAGCTTCTCAGGTGGGAATGAAATACGGCATTCCTCAAACGCGTCTCCCAGCTGCTGTGCACAGAGGCTGGAGGGAGAGGTGTGGGCAGGGAGTGCAGCCGTCCGCCTGTGAAGGCAGATGCACGCTGGTTCCTACAGAACCCCTCTTCTGAGTGCTTTGTGTCCTGAGAAGGAGTCTGAGGAAGGGTACAGGATTACGGTTTTAGTAGGGTAATGAAATTAAAATTGTGTAGCTGATGCTACCAGACTCGGGTGTTTTTAAGTCACAGTTCTGTTCCAAAAAGTCACAGCCCTGAAATTAACATAAAGCTAAAGTTAAAGTAAAATTTTGCATTTAGGTTTGCGTTCTCCGGGCGTTCCTCGGCAGAAGAGCGGTTCCCTCTCAGCGATGCTGCCCGGGCCCGCAGGGCGCTGACAGGCCTCGCCGGGGCCTGCCCGGCTCAGACCAGCCCCACGCCTCCATTTCAGCGGGCCGCTGGCAGGGATGCGCCTCAGGCGGGCCGGCCCCGGTCCCATCCTCATCCTCATCCTCATCCTCATCCTCATCTTCATCCTCATCCTCGTCCTTGTCCTCGCCTGCCGGCCCTGGCCCCGGTCCCGTCCTCATCCTTGTCCTCGCCTGCCGGTCGCCGGCCCAGCTCGGCGGAGCACGGGACTGCTGCTGCCCACCCCTCCTGTCCTGTCCCGATCCCCATGCTCCGGCTTTCTTTTGTTCTTCTTGTGGACCCTCCTGACCCGTCATCATCTCAGATGTGCGGTCGGGAGGTAATTAATCTTTTCTGGTTGGGATGGGCTGTTACTGATGTCTGCAGCGGGTCTGGGCAGCCAGGGACTCCCACTGGCCGCCGCTTTTGAACTCTGTCCAGCTCCGATGACATGGGGCCCGATAAATCATCCACAGTATTGGCAGCCACATCAAAAGCTCCTGCTCAGTGCACTTCATATGGGCATGCAGATAATAACCTATTTAGTTGAGAAAGGTCGGCTTTCCTTGCCTTGTGGAAATCCATAACATCTTTCTCTCTCACCTGGGTAGTTATTAGAGGCAGGCATGAAGAGAGGGGTCATCTGTCACTTGAGTTTAGAGGAAAAGCTTGTTTAAAAATCCGTGTGCCTGGGGAAAATCTGCTATCCTCATTACTGGAACATATCCTCAAACAGGGTAATTACATGTTTGATCTACAATGACACGTACAAGCAGTAGTTCCTGTGCTTCAGACCACCTCGCAAGCAGAGATGTTAACCTGCAAATGTACTCAAGGAGCAGATGAACCGAAACACATACTCCTGCTAAAGTAGTATTGCAGGTGTAGACTGGATGTTTTCAGTGTTCAACTCAAACATTGGCTAGAGTGTTTTTTAATGGTTTTAATTTCAAAAGCAGTGTTGAAATCAGATTTTTAAGGTCTCTGTGTTGCGTTCTGTAGGTATATTGTGAGGATACTTAATCTGGCATGTCATTGTTTCTTGATGGCCCCTATACATTATGAATTTTCATGCATAGGATAAGGCAGCAAGTTTTCTGCTTATTTGTGTTATTAAAGGCACAAGGATGATAGAATTGTTTCAGTTTAATTTAAATTTGAAGAAGCAGCTGTAATGTCTTGTTTACTTGCTCTGGAAAGGAATATTTTAGCAGTGTACAGTGTGAACAAGCTACCAGGATGAACACAAGAGTAGTTCTAGCATCCTGGGAAACTTTAGGGGCCTTGATCGTAAGAGAGGGGAAGATAGCTATGCTGATACAAAACGGTTAGTCAAATTCGGTGAATGTAGATCATGCAAAACTATGCCTTAGTACATAGATAACCACATGAAGACTCTTTAAGTCATTTCAAGGTCAGTCTCTGGATCATGCTGGTGTCTGACTCAGTGGATGACCCTTACCAGGGAAGGAGCGTTCTTGCAGTTCTTGTCTTAGTTGCCGGTGCGGTGGTCCATTGCAGTAGATCATTCAGTGCCATTGCCTTTGAACAGAAACCATGGCCAGGCTGCAGTCAAACATGCTCCTGTGGGTTCAGCATTGCCATTGCAAGTCATCGTCAGGACAATGTAAGGGACAGCCATAGTAAAATGCTCATATGAACAGTGGGCTATTCTTTTATTTTGAAAAATTAAACTAAGCTGGAATCTGTAACAATCACAACATGCCTGCATACCAATTTTTGTGTTAATTCATAGGTTGAATATCCTGCACTCCTGCTAGTTGGATATTGTGCTCCTTTTATCTAAGCTTATAGTCATTCTTTCCTTCTCCTGTTATCTGATACTGATGGAGTCACATAAATCTGGATTATTATTTTTTTCTTCATGCTGTGAATTGCAGAGACAATGCTTTATTGAAATCAGTAAGGCTTCTAATGCTGAATGCTTGTGGGTTGGATCCTGGAGGGTAAGAAGATTTGGTGCGTATGTTATACAACAGTTTTGGTTCCTCAGGCTGGTGTCAGCGCTCATTTAATAGACTGATGGACAGTGGAGGATGGTCATTGTACTGGAGCTCTACAGGGGGGAGTAATTCACTGCTGCCCTTCCTTTCCATTGTATCAGTTCCACAGAAAGGCTCTCATGGCAGCCAGTGAAACTGCTGCTTTCCAGCAGTGCTGAACTGTGACTGCCTTAATAAAAAATAAAACATGAGAAGAACCAAAAAGTTGAATGAACATAGCTTTATAAAATGTCAACAAAATTAGCTACACAAACAGAAGTAGTTAAATATTGCAGCACTGATTCCCTCACCTTTTGTAAGTCTCTAGGCTTTGTAAATACTCTGTTGCCCACCTCCCCCATGCCCTTACCTTTAAAAACTGACCTTGAAATTGGAGAATTAACATTTAGAATACTTTCTTTTGTAGATGGTTTCTGCTAAGTTGTCAGGATCTGAGTGAATCTGTTTAATCCCAAATGCCAATGTTACTACTCAATTTATAAAATAACCATATGGGTCAGAAATTCTTACAACCACCTCTGATTGATCTAAGTGACTTGTGATTTATCTCATGATATTGTTTGATCTGAAGCAATGTATTAGAAGACTCCTGCATGTGCAGTTAAAAAAAAAAAGGTTACGCTAAGAGTATGCAGAAACTTTTCTGTTTATGCATCTCCACAAAATTACAATCAGGTGCCTTTAAATAACGGATTTAACTCCCCTTGTTGTTTTGATATGAGCAGTTCATATATTAAAAAGCAACAACAAACAATAAGCCAACCCTAATTGTATCTTCTCATACCCTACCAGTAACTTTGCTATGTATCAATAGCTTTGATTAATGTGTGAGGTGCAAAAAGGTTTGTATAGTTTGCAGAAAGCGTGATTGAGGTCTGAATTTCATTTTGGAAAGCTTCCCGTTTTCCCCTGAATATACCAACTCACCAGCAGCTTTGTTTTGGTTTTATTTGTTTCTTGCTGAATGTGAACTATGTGGTTTAAAATACATATATTTGCAAATAGTTTGCAAACTGAGAAATCTTGTGAGGTTAAAGGATTAATCTCCATTATTCTGGAGCCACTACAGATTTTTTTGGACATAGTGACTTTTTTGTTGTTAAAGCTCTGTTCTCTCCTAGAGCACACATCTCCTGAGTCTCTTGGCTCACAGAGGCCAATGCACTTTGGAGAATTTCACGTGTCGTGATGGGAACTGAGCATACCGGGCACAATGTGAAAACAATGTGAAACCTGAGAGTTTTCCAAGGTAAGCCTTTCCCTCAAGTTCTTTGCCTGATTAGATTCCCACTCTCAACTTCTGCCAAAATCAGCTGGGGTATTTCCATTGTCTTCTGCATACTTCAGGGTACACTGGTATACTTTGGGTTGGAACTGAAAGTCCTAAACTTAGACTACCAAGTACGATAGTTTAGAAATCACTACCTATAAATGTGGTCATTGTGAATTGAGAGTACTTCACCACCAGGAGGCATGCAGCACCTGCTGGGCAGTAGATAACAGCTCCTGGAGATAGCAAGTAGTTAAAATCGGTTTGAAAAAAAGCATGATTCTTTATTTCTTTTATTTATCATAATGCTCTGGGTAAAGCTGTACTTCATCATACTGGAAGATTAACTAATAAAATGATGTGATCACAGTTCCTCTGATGCAAAAATAGCATGAATATATATATATGACTAAATAGATTATCTTTAATGATGTAATGTATCAGTGGGAATTGGAATAGCATAATTGTTTAATAGCTGATACCATCTTTAACCATTTGGTAATTGCTAATTATAATTAGCCAGTGTCTTACATAAAAATAAGTGAGTTCAAAGGGCAGTATGATGTTACTTACAAATCTGTAAGCCTATGTAACCCCTAGCTATAGTGCAGTGGTTAAAAGAAGATGTTCTGGCAGCTCATTAACAAGAATCTTAAAACTTACCTACCAGCCAATTGAAAACAAACAAAAAGCTGATGCATGCCATGGGTAATTTTTGCTTGTGATGAAGTAAGAATTTGTCATCTCATGAAGATGGCCCTGCACACTGGCCTTTAATTAATCTTTTAAATAGTTGAAAAAACAAACAGAACCCTCCCCCACCAAAACAAACAAACTAACCCCCCTACCCTCTGCCCAAACAAGCAAACAGATACGTCTGGGTAAAAGAAACAAGGCATGGTTGTTTATTTCCAGCTTACAGATGAGAGTATGTTTCTGAATTTATTATGTTTTATTTCCCAGTTACAATTAAATAAAAATTTTAAAAGTGGACTGCTTTAAAGTCATGTATGCTATGCTTTTCAGGTCTCAACTGCAGCCTTTCTTCTGCACAGCTGATGGGTTTTACTCTCAATTTGTCAGCATTTTGAATTAGCCAGAGAACTTCATTATTTTCAGATGTTAGAAGGGTGAGTCACACTGTGCCTAATGTTATGCCCACAAACCTACAGGGACTATTTAAAGGTAAGCATAGGTTTAGGTCTTTTGTTTGGTGCTCTGTTCAATTAAATAGTTTTGAGGCTTATGATTGAAGACTAGCAGTAGCACGACATGAGAAGTCTTACAAATGTAGGTATTTGTATATGGGTCTTTCTAAATCAAGGTCAATACTGGAAAATTAGAGGTTTTCTGGGTTGAAGTATGGAGAGGAGGGAAGAGGGGATGCCTGTTCTTCAGGTAAGAACGCCTGACCACTATACTAGGATATGCTTGTTGACAGTATAGGAAGTAAGAATGCTTTTAGCTAATACACACTATTTTACTTGCTGAACTTGCCGTGGTGGGTTGCATAAAATGAAAAATATATTTTCCTGTGTAAGTTTAACTTGGATTAGAAGGCTTTTCTGCTATAGCTATAACAGCAAACAGTTAGTAAGTGTATGGACTCTGGGACTGAATCTGCTAAATGAAGTAATGTTGGTGTTGGTTTTGTGGAGAGCTTGCATCAACAAGCTCATTAAGAAGGCGGGGAGAATGCTTGCTTGGTGTGCCTTTTAAAAATCTTTAAGTAAATGAAAAATTTCTATCTTGAATAGCATCTGAAAAGTCATTTGGGAGGAGAAGACTGTGAAAGTGTGATATGGATTAAAAAAATGAAAAGTGGAGAGTTTAAACTTGTTATTTTCTCCTTTTTCTCCATTTGTATGTTCAGCTGAGTGCATCTCAATCATTTTCAAGTATAAAATGCCTAATTAAAAATACTTAAAAAAAATTTAATTCTCATAATGAGGTCATGAGGTTATAGCTAGATAATGATCTCTGTGTGTCTCTTCTGCTACTTTTGTCTTAGTAACATTATCCTGTGGCTTCTTTAATGGTACACAGTGACTGTTGTGTAGCTGTTGTCTTTCTGAGGCTCTTGTAATAGCTATCTTCTATGACAAAATTAAATGAGAAATGGCTGGTCTGCTTTGAACTCCGCTTTGAATGTGTTGTAGTTCAACATTTAAACAATGCTAAAGCCACGTTGTTGTTTATTAGATTTAACATGTTTATTTTGTGTTCTGGTAAAAATGGATCACCACAGGGAGAATCAAGGTCTCTTCCAAATATGACTTCACAAATGTCTCAAGATGAGATTTCTGAAGTCTGTGTTGTTTACTTATCTTCTAGCATTGAATAATATTGTGCAATTTCTTCTTCTGTGTCCTACAATATAGTTGTCCAGATTGTGTTTAACCTAATACTTGTACAGAAAAGTATACAAACCAAACATGGCTCTGCAGTTAAAAAAATTGATTTTTTTTTTAATTGTAATGGTAGAAATATCTAAAGTCTGGTAAAGCATATAAGTGAGTTCAGTGTAACACTGGGCCACAATTCAAATATCTTATGTCTTGGACAGGTGACCGTGATCATATATGAGGTGGGATGTACAGAAGTGTACACTACTGAACTTGGCATTAACACTGATGAGGTCATCTCTATAATTCCCAATAAACTTAGTAAAGGTGATGGTTAAAAGCCTGTGCTTCTTGTATTGTGCTATTGACTTGCTGATTATAAGGAAAGGTGGAAATTTTGAGTTAATTATATGACTAAAGGTATTTCTACAACACTTTGAGCTTTATTTCAGTGGGGTGGCTCTGAGCTATGGATGTATTGGCAAGTACATAGATCTAGGTTCCTTGGGCTCAGAAGTTCTTATGAACTTGTTTTTATCAGCAGACTGAATTTCACTCCAATTCCATTAATCTAGACTCCACTCTGATAAATCCAAAGAAGTTTATAGACTTATATTTGTAATAGCATTTATTTACCTGGGGAATACTCTTTTTGGTGGTTGCCATTACTTTGTCTCAACCGGGTGTGAAATGGGATTTTGCCCCATCAGTGGGCTGTTAGCTTTAACTTTTCCTGTGTGAGTTGGTTCCATCAGTGCTGACTTCCATGGATATTTATCAGGGTAGGGGGGAATGGAGGAGGAAATGCCATCCTTACGCCAGATCTTCTGGAACAGCTTGCTGATCCTGAGCTTAATGAATGAGATTGGGCACTCTTCAGCAGTGCTAGATGGAACAGAAGACTTTTGTATTGGCATATATGTAAGGCAAGAATGGACTGGTGGAGGACAGAGCATTTTCTTACTGGTTTCCTAAGTGACTGCTATTATGTTTCATTTGTTTTGGAAACGTGCTGTATATTTCAGACTTAACTGTATGTTTCTGTTGGTTTGTGTCAGAACCATAAGTCAGTTCGAATGACCTTTCCATTACTGAATGTAATATACTCTCCAAGGATGAATGTTGCAAGCTATTCCAAAACACAGTTTTCTTCCATAAAAACCTCTTATAGAGTATCGGACTGCTGTGCTAAAAGTCAAGAAATCTGATGCTTTCGTACAGATCAAAATACAATAAACCTGAATTTAGTTACCCTACACCTCACTCCCATTTCTTGCTTCTCTGTTGCTGTTGGCATAACCCTTAATGTAAATTCCCGTCCTTTTGGGGAGCAGTGGGGAAGGTGCAGTGTGCTGGGACAGGCCCCGGCGCTGCACGGCTGCCGGGAGTGCTGCGGCAGCTCCTTAGTGCCGGCACGGTGGGGCAGAGGTGGGTGCGGGAGGGCAGGGGGAGAGCGCAGCTCTCCTCGCCTGCAGCCCTTGCCCAGCTGCTGGGAGCGTTGCTGTAGGTGAGGCTTTTCGGGCCGGGCGGCATTTCTGTGGGCAGGAGGTGCAGCAGGGTCCGGCGGGACGCTTGGGGGCTAGCAGGGATCCTCTGGTGAAGGAGTCGGGCCCTGGGATTTGGGATCCCTTGCATTTGGCCCAGCATAATCTGGTTTTATTTATTAGTTTTCTATTAGGCATGTGGAATAGAGAGCGCATTTGGAAGCAACTTCCCAGCCCCTAAAATAAATATTCTTTTCTGTTTATTCCTTGGCTTGCATTCAGCAATTAAATGGTGGTGCATTAAGAATCTAAAATGTTGACTGTCTTACTAAGTTGTTAATTGAATACAGTTCAAAAGCAAAAGCATGACTTCCTTTTTTGTTGCACTAGGAAAAAATAATGCCTTTAAAGAGGCTGGCTATATTTAACACTGTATATGAATTGGAACAGTCTGAATACGTGATTTTACTTTTTTTACTAAAAAACCACAATTAAGTCTGTCATTCAGTCAGTAGCTAAATTATATTTACTGACCCGACACAGACAAATTTCAGATGATAATATGGCATTTTTTTAAAGGCATGTCTTCATTCACAATACAGCGTATAAGCCATAAGCTTGCTGGGTAGGTATTCAATATGTATTCAATATTCTTTTTCATTTCATGTTGTCTGTTGTGTATTTCGCAAGAGTAACCACTGCTAAGGAGCCCTTTGTCCTGGGAGCCTGGATTGTTGGTGGAATGAGGAAGGGCAGGACCCGGGTGTGAAGGCAGTGTGTCTGGTTGGGGGCAGATGGGCAGTGGGGAAGGGTCTGGAATGGGAGCTTACAGGAGAGAGAGAGCAAGGGGGTTCCTCCACCCTGTGTGCATCTTTCAGTGGCGCGTAGATGGTTTTGTTGGGGTTTTTTTTGACACAGAGGGGAAGGGGTTGAGTTGTGTGTTTAAAAAGCTGTGAAGATGATGGAGAGTGAAGGAAGAACTAGGCAAAACTGTGCTTTCGAGAGCAGGAGATGGAAGCAGAACAATTAACAAGCAAAAACTGCAATAGCAGCAGAATACCATACTTGCTCAGTCGGTGTTCTGACTTTCCCAGAAATGTTGAAATGGATGCTCCTGGGCTTTACTCCCTCTTGTCTGTGTTCAGAGCTGCTCAGTACCGAGGTCTGGCGCGTTCAAAGGCCCGCCTGCCTCTCCTGCAGGGAAGCAGCGCTCGCGGCCAAACCACTGCTTCCCCGGCGGCGGCGTGGGCCGTGGCAGGCTGGAGGGGATCCATGAGCTCCGCAGCTCGCCTCGCTGCCGAGGGGCCCGCCAACGAGGGCAGGACCGCGGCACGTTCTCCGGGTTTCAGCACTGCCACCAGCAAACTTGCCATATTGTGCTTTTGTGATACAGGCTAACTACAGAATGTATGTCTGCGTTACAAATTGCAGGTGCTTGTAAAGGCTTTTAAATGGTGTTTTCAAGAATTCGAGTTTAAAAATCTGTTCACTTTCTAAAGGTTTTGTTCCTCTCTGCCATGTGTAATGGTGCATATTTCTCAGCCCTGAGAAACAAAGGCTGTAAGATTAGTTGACATGTGAACAGAGGGGTAAGTCATAGGTGCAAGGGTCTGCTTCAAAAGCATTCACATGGCAAGAAGGGTCCCAGTGTGTGACAGTTCAGTGTGGTTCTTTAGATGCACATGCTGTGTGGAGGGGATGAGGAAGACACCCACACATCTGAGCTTTGTAAAGAGTCTGGCCAAAGCAGTGCAGCTGCTGTCCCAATGTCTGCAGGCAACAGGAGGAGTTAGTAAATGCCTGGTAACCCTTTGCTTTGTGCTGATTTAGTTATAGGCACAACAGAGAGTTTAAGCTCTGTCTAGAAAAAGAAATAATACACTGTACTTCGTCCTGTTCCAGTGGCAGTCAACAGTGAACTCAGTATGAGTAGAAATGCGCTTACTATTTTACTTCTAAATGAATAGCACTTTGCTTTACTATTGTCCTTTTTTCCCCTCCGTAGTGAACCTTTCATAAAGGGTGAACATAGTTTTTAGTTACTGGTTTCTTTTGTTTTTTAGCATTCTGTGGCTAAACCCATTTTTTAAAACAAAACAAAAAAAAATTAGATCATCACGGTTATAGACTCATCTAGATTATGGAATCTTACAATTTTAAAAATTATTTTAGCACCTTATCTTAAATCTGATTAGTAGCTTGCATTTCTGAAACAAGCTTTACTGTGCTCTTTGCCTTATGTCCTGCCCAAGGTAGTTCAGTGCTGCTGGCAGCCACTGAGAGATTTTATTTTGCAGGAGTAGGAAAGGTTACTTACTGGTGGTGTCACGAGGAGACCTTTGTACGGAGGGCGGGCTGCTTCTTTCCGTAAGAACTTCCCTGCATATCTTAGGTTTTCTCTCCGCTCCTGAAGATGAAGCTGTGCCCATTTAGTGACAACTCAGTAGCGGCTGTCAGGTCCCGGGGCAGTGTCCCCGGCACTGCCGCTGGCAGGAGCTGTCTGCCGCAGCCCAGACCCCGCTGCGGGCATGGGATCCCTGTGTTTGCCACCAAATGCTTGGCAGCAAGCGCTGGCAGCCTACTGGCGAGCAGACCTGTGCTGCCCTGGGCTTTCACCGAAGGCTTGACTTACCTCCCCGTGGGCTGTTCTGCTGCGATGAGAGGCTCTTGAAAGAGCCAGCTTGGCTCAAAAACCTGCATTGGCGCAGTTTTGTATGAGAGAAATTCGTAAGCTTTTCGGTCAGCATGGCTGACTCTTGCATGACAAGTTAGTAGTTCACTGCCGGTCTCCTTTGGATCCGGCAGCAGCACTCTCAGCTGCTAGCTGGCTCACCTCCGTTTGCTTCCACGCTCCCGGCAGCGGAGGAAGGACCACACCAACGGCTGCTCTCGCCGTCCAGCACGGGCACGCAGCCTCTGCTCGGGACTGCAGCCCGAGTGGGCTATGGGGAGTCCAACCTCTCAGGTTTGGTATTGCGCTGGAATAGCGAGCGGTGCGTGCTGCTGATTCGGGCAGTGCCCCGGCCCGTGGTGTTCTCGGGGCCTCGGCCAGAGGCGTGGAGCCGTGGCTTCCCTGGGGATGGTGGGTAGATGGCTGCGTAGGGCATCTCCAGCCAGAGGTCCCCAGTGCAGGAGAAGCAGGTGCTGGCGGTGTGGCCAGTCCTCGTGCTCGGACGCAGGCAGTTGTGTGTCTTGTGGCGGCGTTTGTTGTTTCCCAAGCAAAGGAACGCTATCAGAAACGGCCATTGCGGCTGGCCATAAGGTGGTATCTGTAGGTAAAATATATCGCTGCTATACAAATAACATTTTACTCAGGTCAGGACATTGGCAACAGCTCTGTTTTTGAATGACTGAAACAAGTAACTGTAAATAGTTAGACCAACAAAGATTTTAATGCCTGTCTTGGGTAAGACTACAGCGGATTGTGAACACTGGCTGAAAGTTTTCTATTAAAAGCTAGTAACTCTCTATTAAAAGCTAGTAAATGTGTTCTCTTTCCGCAACAGTAAGCTTAATACTGTAATTTTTGTATGAAGAAAATTGTTGAATCAGGCTGAAAGGAATGTGCCCTTAATTCTTTCAGCAGTTCTTAAGCCACATGCTCAACAGCTCTGTTCGGAAAGCCGAGCAATGTTTTTCTTACTTCTGCAACAACATTCACCTCTCATTTTCATGCTTTCCAGTATTTTTCTTGGTATGAAGAGAAAACGCCTTTTTTCTCAATGCTGTCTTAGGGCTGATGGTACTTGGATAATATCTGTGAACAAATTATTTCCAAAGCAAGCTTAGTTCTCTGTAACACGATATAACGTGGGCTTGTATTGTAGTTATAAGCTGGAAACCTGTTGCCATAAACTGGTCTTCATCAAAAGGCCCAGATGATGCTTCTTGGTCATGCTGAGCTATTCCTGTCAGCCCAAAGCCAATATTAATTTCTGAAATGAAACAGTCATCTCTGGCTGAAGTTTAAACACTTTCCAGCGTATTTATAAAGTCTAGTTTATGTTCAAAGCACTTGAAAAAACAAATCTGTAAATACCAGATTTACTTCAAGTAAATATTATATTTAGTCACAGATGATTTCCATCTTAATTTGTGAACATTTTGCACATTTTTTCCTTCATTTTGTAACAGAGAATAAAGTCAGTAGTTACACATTGGAAACAGTGAGTATGTAGTTTTAAAGCAGCTTCACTTTACTATTCTTCTTTTCTCTGTGCTTTGACTAGCATTTGCACACAGGGTGTTATGTTGTGGTGGACTTGTAGCAGCCTCTAAGTAGTACTTAGCCTGTGTTTGAAGGAGAAAAAAGGTATGTCACTTAGAGCAGCTGAGGAAGGCAAGTTACCCACTCAACATTGAAAGCAGAGGATAGATGGAATGACCCAAGACTGTCATTCCAGTGAAATGGCCAAAATTATCAGTTTTCCAGTATTTGAACTAAAGCAGTCTTTCCTTTTTTCAGTGAAAGGAAAGAATGAAAAAGAGGACAACTTGGCTTTTTTTCTTTTTTGAAAAAAGACTTGGTTAATTTCTGAATCCTTCCAAAAAGAAACCCATCCTGGAAAAACATTTTCTGACATTGAGATTAGCTAAGACCAGAGAGTCACTGTCTGGAAGTACTTGGCTGTAAATTCACATGCTCTTGGCTTCTAGTTTGTGTTATCTACTGTGTATTTAGCAGATAACCTTTGGCTTTGTTCTGTTTTTGTTTACAGTGTGAAGTCCAAAGTGACTTCACTAGAAGGATATTAGACAGCTGTGAGAGCAAAATCATGCATGCTGGTCAAAACTGGAGACTTCTGTGCCCTATTCATCCTGTGATGCCGTGAAGCATAGTTAAAAATAACATTTTATTCTGACTGGTTCTTGTGTCAATCCCAGAGCAGGATCAAGCACCTGTGAGTTTCTTTCACTGGGAGCTGCAGTGTTGGGGGGTTCACTTTGGGTCCCAGGGCAGAAGAAGTATGCCATGGGCTGTCTGCAGTGTGGCACCGCTCAAAGAGCGAGGATGTTGGGGACAAGGTGGTGAAGGTTCTGTGGACCTTTGTGAGAGCTCATCCTGCAGTCTCAAACTGCCCTGAGAAAGCTGCTGCTGTCACAGGTGACCTTGGAGTGCCAGCCCCGAGGCAGTGGCAGATCCCTTATGCCGAAACCTTCAGCTGCTTTCCTGTGGCTGTGCTTGCTGGTGGTGGCTGGACACTTATGCTTCCAACCAGTGTCGTACCAGGAAACTCATTGGGCTTCTCGTGCTGCTTTTTAAGCAATGGAGAAATGCCTTTTAGGGAAGGTGAATGGAACAATGCCTAGAGCAGCTCAGAGAGAGGAACCTTGTTCTGCAGTCTCAGTCTAGGAGGACAGTTGGGTGGGTTGGTTTTTTGGGGGGTTGGTTTTGGTTTTTTTGTTTGTTTTGGTTTTTTTTTTGGTGGGGGGGAGGTCAGAGCCCAGAAGGGCAGCAGCACTTTTTAAATGAAAACTGAAGAGAATGATCAGAAAGCTTGAAAAGCAAGTTAAATGTATGGAGATGTTAGCTGGGAGAGGAGGTTAAATGGTTGTGGAACAGGAAGGGGAAAGTCTTGCAGTCTCTGCAGTTACATGTATGTGCACGTAAACACTTTCTGGCTTTCACAACTTTGAGCTTTGCTTACTTTGATATTTTTGAAGCTCACAAGATTCTCTCACCTGCTGGTAATAAAACTACATTGACTTCTAAAGGGCTTCATTGCTGCACTGAGGAGTGGCACTACCAACATTTTGTTCACAAGCAAAATTTTGATAATTGTCTTCCAGATGAGTAAACACAAAGTTAATAAACACTTCTGAAGGGGACTAAGACTTTTACAGCTTGTTTCACAGCCACACAGGAAACTGATAAGAAGGGCGAGGCCAGCGTGTTCACAAAACACTGCTGAGAGCACACACTGGTGTAAATTCATCTGCGTTTCCCTGTAGCTGCTCTGCCTGGATCTCTCTGGTCTGGTTACCTGTAGGTAAACAGATCTTGCTGGTTAGAGGAGAAGAGGCAGCTGTGTGCCTGAGTGACAAGCTGCCCTTCATGCATGTTGCTGTGTATGGTTAGCTGCTGGCAGGAAGGCTGAGTATGCCTTTTCTGTACCTATGTTTTGGTATCACCTCAAATGGAGATTTGATTTCACAGCAGATGAGGTTCTTGCCTGACTTTTGACAGGACTCTGCTGCCAATATGTCAGCATGGCACAATTTTTTTTTATCAAAACTTTTCTTTTGTACATTATTTGGATTTCATGACAGAAACTGTTCTCAAATTCATGTAATATTTTCATGACTTCTTCACTGCAAAATGGTTAAAAATTTGCTTGGTTTAAAACAAAGCACTTGGAGTTGTATGCAATTGTTTGCTCAACCCAAACCAGAACTTTTTTTTACTCTTGCATATTGAAAATTGTGGAGAACTGTAATAATCCATGGTTGACTAGCATTTGTGCCAAGCTCTGTGAAGCTCAGATTGCCTCCAAGGGAGGCAGGAGCAAATGCAGTTGTTCTTATGCAGGGTACTCTGACCTAAGAGATGCACTCTGCTTATTCTCACCCATCTCTGCTATAAAAAGAATAAGAAACATCTGGCAGAGAGGCCAAACACAGCAAATCTTTTAAATGCAGATGCTTTGGAAAGTAGTGTAAAAATACAGAGCTTACATTTTCTTTGTTGTTGAAACATATTACACTTTCCCTTACACTGAGCCTCTGCTCCATCATTCTTTTATGGATGGTCTTTTGTTGGCTTTTCCCTTTCCCCTCATAATTTTGGTTCAAGCTTTCTCAAACAAAGTAAGTGTGCCATACTGCTTCCTCTGCTCTTTCTGAAGATGTTTCCCTTGTGATTATGTGGAAAAAATACCTGGTTGGTTGTGTATGAGCTGGATTTAATTTCTAGGTCATAGTAAGTAAGGATGAGGGACCAAATTCTGATCCAGTGATGACATAGGTAAACTCCCACTCGTTTCCAAGGATTCAGAGTTGGCTGTAGAGGACTTAATTTTGCAAATCCAAGTGCCTCTGACAAACACATTTAGCTCAGTTTCTGCCAGCACACTTCCCCCCCCCCCCCCCCCCGATGTTTATGTGAGTGCTCTCTGTCTTGAGTGACTAAAAGTCTGGATATATTTGAGGGTATAAATGATATTAAATATATCTAGCAAATGCCATCAACTCCAGTCAGCTGGAGGAGCCTTATAAAGATCTCGTACCCTTATCTCAGCCAGCCCTGCTCCTCTGTTTTCTCCTGACTGTGAGAGATGCAAGCTTATTGTGCAAGCTCCCCATAGCTGCTGCCTTCATAGCACGGCTTTCTGTAACCTTCAGAACCCTGTGCAAGGGCTTACCACCACTTAATTTGGTGCTTGGGATGCCACAGGTGAAGCTGAAGTGGCAACTAGGTTTTTTTTTCATGGCACTTAAATTTATTGTGGGTAGAAAAGCTCAGGAGATGAAACCCTGTGTTATTTCATATGGATAAATGATTTTTGAAGTAAGAAGTAGTACTCTAATATTAGTGGCACATACCTGTAATAAGCAGTGTAAAAAATATTTGGAGCCAGTATCTGTCCTGAAGGTCTTGTAGTACAAGTATTGAACTAGTTATTTGTTTATCTTGGTATTGAGATAAGCAGCATGTGTGCAACAATTTTTACAATTTTATTCCATGTATTAAAAAGACAGTAAAATATATTGTTATGGTTCTAAGGGGAACAGTAACATCAGGAAAACTTGCTTTCAGCAGCTGGAGTATAGGGTGATACAAGGTGGAAAAACATAAAAACATTTCCAAGATGGTTTTGGTTATTAGGTGCCGAGAAGCCTATTTTGTTTGTTTCTAGGGAAGTATTGTGTCTCAAAGTGTCTGTCACTCACTGTACTAGATATAAACTTTGTGCTTGCAAAATCATAGCCTTGATTTCACAAGATAGATCACAAAACTGATGTCAATTTAATGGTCCTAGAAGTTAAACAAAGGAAAATGTGAGCAAGACAATTACTCCTTCAAGCGTTTACTTCAGAAACTTCAGACTAATCAAAAAAGAGGAAGACCTTCATGAAACAAGTACATAAAGTGTCTTTGCTATTTTTTTAATAAATCACTGTAGACAAGAGACAGTTCTGTAACAGGGAGGCTGAAGTGGCATGATTTATTGGCCCAGCTAAACAAGTACACGTGGACTAAGACCCCAGGTCTGTGGCTGAAAACTTCAAAGCAAACTATGTTGTGGGGAAGGAATTCGGCAGGCAAGGTTCCCTGTAGACCTGTTACTGAATGAGTAATGCAGCTGTAAATTACAGACAGGTTGTCATGCAAGGCTTTACAGTGAGAGTCTAAGTGAGAAATTTTTATTGAAACATAAACAGGATTTTTAAACAACTTTCAGGATCACTAGTATTTAAAATAATATCACTATTATTAGCAATAAAGTTTTAGAAAGGTGAAATAAGTTTTAATAGAGTGTAGAAATTTAGCATTTAAAAAGGATCTGGCTTCAAGTGAGACTTGAGTTTTATTTGAGAATGGCACTTGTTTTTCTGCTTAAAAATCCCTCCTCTGCAGGATGGATCCAAATGTGCCATGCAAATGTCAGTGGCTTTGTTCCAGTTAAGCTCAGCCTTCCTACAGTTTGATTTCTTTGTTTTCTGTGCAATGCATAAAGGTAGGTGACACACTTAACCAGCTCAGCAGAACTGCTGGATATGTGACACTTTACTCAAAAACTTAGTTCATTAGGTAGAATCAGATTCAGCTTGCTTTCAGAACCTTACTATTTTATACCTTGTTTTGCTCAAGTACGGAAACGTTTGATATGCAAACTTGATGAGTTTGAGAAGAGTTGAACTGTTTAAATGTGCATATGTCTGATTTCATGTGCAACTACCAGAATAGCATCCTAAATCAGACATGCAAGTAGAAAGATTTTTGCACTGGAAGTTTCACAAATCTGTTCCTTCAAATCATGTGTGTTCAGTAGCTCTGAACAGGACTGTGGGATGCTGTACAGAGGGAATGTTTTAGCTTCGTTTCCTTTCTGAACTGGCTTGACAAATGAATGTGGAAATTTCCACTGTCTTTCTGGATGTACACACTGTTCTTCTTCATTATTCTGCTATTCACCAATATTACAAGCTGTAGTTTTGTGTTAAAACTGAAATACTGCACAGAAGCAACAGTCAGCAGGGAATTCAGGAATGCTGAACATAACATACTTTCAAACTTGTTAAGCCATTGCAGTGAGAAGTTTAAGACTCCTCTCATTTAGGCCTCCTCCCCTCTACTTTCCTAGGCATCTAACACTATTCTGTGCTGGTTTTTCTGTAGTTTCCTGTTCTTTACTGTAATTCCTGTGGTTACTGCCACGTATGCAGCAGTCAGCACTTAAATTTCATATGCAAGATCCATTGCCTAAATCACATCATCTTGTGATATGATTTTGAAACTTTAACTGACTGTAAACAGTTAGAGATCAAAATATCTATTTTATATACATGTATGTTGAGTTCAAAACACCTTAATTCATTGATATCTGAAAGTAGCTCAGATGATCTTCGTAGTGCTTTGAAGACAGAAAAAATACTCGGAGTGATTGGTGTGTATCAGAATTACTGTAGCTACTACAAATTGGTGTCTTTCACTATTCAACTGCTCTAATCAAACTTCAGATGGCAGCTGAGGCATGTTGTTGGATAAGACACAGAAATGATATCTAAGAAAATCATAGTTGTTTTCTTTGTGAAACATGTCAATCTTTCATTTCCCTGCCAGGTTTGTGATAATTGGGATTTTTGTGTATGAACCATACTCTAATGCTTTAAAATTTTTGGTGTATTGGTGAACATTTATTTTGTGTGCCAGGATCAATCCACCTCCGTTGTGCTTTCAAAATGATTGCCAGTTGTTTGCTAGTGTCTTGTATAAAACAACTATCTAGATAAATACAGGGAAAAGTACATTTAAAGTGCATTCAGAGCTAAAGAGGCTTTTAATAAATCATGAAAACTACATGTCAGCTTGAGGAAAGCTGTGCTTTGTGCCAAACTGAATGGCAGGAGAGCAAAGGGGAAGGGGGTGCATAGCCTTCTCCTCAGTCTTTCTGAGCTCATACAGTTTGGATCAGTATGTCTCTCTTCCTTGGTGCTTTAATGGATTTGGTCATGTGGATAAATTCTGATAACTTGCTCCTTTCTGTGTGTACTTAAGCCCCCAGACAGCATGACACTACAGGGCAACCCAAGCACGGTTTGTTGTATCTACATTAAATGTCCCTGGAATTGAACATACAGTATGTAGCTGTAGCCTGGAAATAAAGCTCTTCCACAATCTCTTTCACACATGGCTTATAGTTGATACTTACGTGCTAAGACTGAGATGAGATAAAGTTAAGCAAGGCCATGCCCTTAAGGATGTGTCTGCACAAGGCAGTTGTGCAATCTGCGGCACTTGTGCTCGTGTGCGCCTGCTCACTGACACGGTCCTGCTGACCGATGGAGGTGAGTTCCAGCCTGCCCGCCTTGGTGTGATGGGACACTGCTGAGGGGGGCTCTGGGCAGTGACCGTGTGGGATGGGTTACAAGTAGGTGCAGATGGGGAGAGTTCCAAGTGTGGCTGAAAGAAATATAGTGTCATCAGTTACAGACTGAAAACAAGGACTGTGGTAGGAATGTTTTTGGATTGAGTTGTTTAAGTGTTCCTGAAAATCGCTAGTTTGGCTAAAAGATCATTTACTAGGTTCAAAAATATCTGAGAGGGGTAGAGAAACATAGTGTATGCCTTAAACCTCATTATATCATATTTTTCTTTTTGGGAAAAAAAAAGCTATTAAGTAGACTATGTAAGGGACTTTTTTGCTGAGAAGCTAACACTTGGCACTGTGCTGCCTTCTACCCTGTAAAAGTGCAAGAACTCAGTTTGTGTTGATGTCAGTGGTAATATACTGCTATCTTGTATCCTGTACCAGTTTCCTGAAGATGAATTAGTAGTAAAATATGGCTGTAACCTTCTTTGCCTGCACTGAAATGACTGATGATGTTTCAAGGGACAGCTGAAGCTGTGCTCACATGCTGCTGTGCGTGCTGAGCGCCTGCAGTAGTGACTGTGTGCAATCAGCATCTTAAGGAATGGACGACTTGAACATTAGTGGTAGGGAGACTTGTGTTTTTTCTCCTGTGTAGGAATCTCTCAAGACTTGGTGGGCTTTCATCCAAAACCACATGAATGAAATTTTCTGTTCTATCCATTACTAAAATTCTTCCCAACATTCTCATTTAAATGTATTTAATTATCTTATGAGAAACAACTGATGAATTGCCACAAAAATGCATACAACCACTAAAACCAGTGTGTGAGATTGTTAGTGATGGGATCCCATTTTATGTGCACTGTGAAGTGAGAGGCAACTGCTCTAGTTTATCCTGGTATATTAGCAATGCTTTTTTCAAATACTTGATTACTGAGTGTCTCCAAACTATATTTCATTCCATCCATGGTTAGTGCTGCAAAGGGAAAATGCCATCTGCTGCAATGCTTGGGCAATTAGACTCAACTGAAGGAAGGATTTCCATCTCTGATCCCCCCTTTTCACACGTCTCAGTAGCTCATTCTTCTAGGCGCTGCAGTAAAGGAGCATATGATTTGCATAAATTAAAAACACCACTTTGTGCTTTATGAAGGTGCTGGTCTTGCCAGTAGTTTCAAACCTGTCAAACTGAGGTTCTGTGGAAATATAAAAATGATATATTGTAGGTGTTGATGGAGATCTTCTACACTTATCTATAGGAAAGGTGGCAATTCTTTTATTTTCCTGATGAAGTCCTTATTTTCCTATGAAATCTTTAGGAGCACTCTGTGTGAAGTAATTCTTGCCTTAATTATTCCAAGTGTACAAATCAGAAGTGCTGCAGTTTCAGCTGAAATTGTGGCCACGCAGCCTGTTCACTACTTCAGTATTGCATTTCTAGTTATGCCAGTACAATTTCCTCCTGTAGGTAGCTCCTCAACCAGCTTGAAGAATCATGTATTAAAACTTTACAAGACACTTAAAGAGCCTTGCTGACTTTACTGCTTTAGTTTGCAAGAAAAATGTGCATTTTCTCCTTTCCACTGCCCCCTCTTCTCTTCCCCCACGTGGCTTTTGGAAATTAGCTGTTGGGAATACAAAACTATTATATAAACGTCATTCTCTCTACTTAAGGGAGCTATTAATCTAGAATTGCAATATACCAACAAAATTTTCTCAGCTAGTGGATAATTGTTTCTCATAGCTACGAATAATGTAACAGGACTCTTGCCCATCTTGGCTTGAATACTGATGTCTGGCTGAGCTCTCTGTGAGGAGACATTAAACGTTTTTGTGAAATCTGACAGCTCTCACATTCCTTCACTTAGGTGTATGCTGCTGTAGTAACTCTAGAAGCTGCTGTGCACACTTCCTATTTCTGGTGGACTTGGCTATTACTGTTGTGCTTATATTTAATAACATTTTCTACCATGAAATATGTCTTAAGTAACAATCAACTCTATTTCTTATCACACTTCTTACTATATATGTCTAGGCACAAGGAAACCTTTGCCTATGTAGTTGATACTCAGTTGGTAATGTCTGTCTTCATTCTGTGTTTCTTTTGCTCAAGGCACATTGCTCAAGCTTACTGCTAGCAATGCAGCACTCAGACTTTTGAGTTGTAGCACTGCTAACAAATATTTGTTTTCATTGGAAAATTGTTTAATGTGACAAATCTTTTAATATGTGCTTGAAAAGCCATTTCTCTCTAAATTTGCCTGGTGATATTGATACAAGGTGAGACAGAAGGGAGTGGAGAAGACCAGGTGAAGGAGCTGGAGGACTTGCATTGGTTCCCCAGAACTTCTCAGCATCTGTTGTCTGGTCTGCATCTACATTTGCCCAGGCTTCACTTTTTTTAATCCCCACCCCCAGCTAGCTCAAACCTTCATAGGGTTTGAAAGCCTTTTCAAGTGTTTTTAACAGTGGCTTAAAATGCTTTGCCCAAAATTTGTTAATAAAAAGTGGAATGATGGGCAAGAGGCTAAGCAGCAGCAGAAGTCATCACTGGTAAGTCTAAATGATATTGAAAGGGATTTTTTTTTTTCTTTCCCTATTTCTACCGTGTGTTTTCCTGCCAAGTCTGAGGTGAGTTGTGAGTACAGTTGGATATGACTGCCTTCTCTTTCTGTGCTGTCACACAGTTCATATTTCAGATTTTCCACAGCATGTCTGCCATTGTTCACAGAGAGAATCGCATTTCTTTGATATTTAAGGACATCTCCCATTTCTGAAGTAATTACCCTGAATGATTTTAAGGGACTAATACTTGAAGACGGTGAGAAACCTAAGCTTTCATGGGAATTGTGTCCCACCGAACTGGAGATCAAAGTTCCTGGCACTTTGGTCAATTTTATCAGTTAGGATTTTTCTTGTTCTTCAGAATATGCTGTGCCTTTTCTTGAAATATATTGGTGTAAGGCTGTGTGCCACAGCACAAAGTTTGGTGACCTGAGAGGGTCCTTTCCCTTCTGTTTGTCTGTGATCGCTTATCTCTAGTCTGTACTTCTGCTTGCTTCTGTGGGTTTTTGTTTGGTTTGGATTTTATTTTATTTTTTTTAATCAGGGGGAGGGGTAGTTCCCCCCGATTTAATCAGGGGGAGAAGTAATTCTTTTAAGTTGCAAGTGTCATGGAGCTCCATCAATATTGAAAGAAGTTAATTTAGAGCATGGTTTATGTAGCATCTGTTTGGCCTCCTGTTTGTCAGCATTGTACATTTTTTCATGTGTCAGCCCTTGGGATGCTAAACATAGGAGTAACAAAAATGTTTGCTTTGGCTATAAATGTGGCTGGCATTTTCTCTTAAAGTTAATAATCAAGGGGGGAAGAAAGCATTGGTGTTTTGCCAGGTCTCCAGCTTAGTGTTCTTAGTATAGAGCTCTTGAAGGAACTGCAAAGAATCCATAAAGGACACAGTTTATAATGGCTAAGAAGCCAGACCAAACATCTGCAGCAACTGCTGTCCTCAAAGAGGACAACCCTGGGAGAGAAGCTCCAGCTGCCAGCCAAAGGCAGCCCAGTCAGAATAGCTGGAGGCAGGAGGTCAGGGCATTTTCAGAGGGAGGAATCTACCAGAAACCAGTCTGCCTAAACCTCAGAGGCCAGAAACAAGGGTTACAGCAATTAGATCCCAGGAGCAGGGAATTACAACAAATATTTGAAGTCATTGACAGATAAGCCAGGAAGCAATTTCATGTGAAGTGCAAATAGTAAAAAAAGTATCACCGGTCCTTTAATACACATCAGCTTCCTGAAAGCTAAAAATAAGGACTAAAACTTGGAAAATTATTTCCTTAGAATAGCATCATATTAAAATCTTTCTGTATTATTTTAAGCCCTTAGATACTGTCATGCTTTATGTGAGTTTGTATTTGTTTTTCACAGTGCATTCTGAGATGCTCTTGTATGTGTCAGGTATACGTGGGGTATTGTGGCTCTGGTTACTGGATGAGCTTTTTAAAAAAACATATAGAAAGCAAGAATGAGTGCAAAATCAACAGATCTTCCTCCTGAGCCACAGACTGCATTTGGAAACCTGGTGCAGTTCAAGTACTTGTGTTAGCTGTGCTTGAAGCCAATAAGCAGGTCAATTTCCCGGTGTGACTCTTGCTATTTTGGTGAAGTCAGCTGGCTGATCCAAGGAGTTCTGTAGACCTGTTGGTGTCCTGTGGGTTTGTTGGGTGTTTTGTTAGTCCTTTAATATGGCAGTTAAATCAATCTTAACTGTGCAGATGTTTGCTGGTGATGGTGCTCTTCCTGCTAATGGCTCTAATTTAAGTCATGCTCTATACTCCTCCAGTGTGCTTTCTTTAAGATGGATGTTTTTAAATCCATAGCATAGCCTGTTTTCTTGTTCCTGCCTCTTGACTGCTACTCGAACACCATGGTTTTGCTTTGCTTTTCAGCAAAAAGTCCTAGATAAATGGGTTTATCCAGAAATATTGTCTGACTTTTCTCCTGTGTCGGACTACCCATTTTTGTCTTGTCCATTTCCATGCTCGAACTGTTCACTGGTCCTGTGCAAGGAGCTGATCTGCTCCTGCAAGCTGCTGCCTGTGGGCTCCTGCTCTACAGTGGGTCGGCTGCCTGCGGTCGCCTTTCCCACGAGGTCTTGGGACACCTCTGCAGAGCAACAGCATGCTGCGTGGGAAGAGTGGCTTTGTTAAACAGAGAAAAATGTTGTAAACTTATGTTGGTGGGTTTTTTTTCTGTCACTGCTTGTAGTCTGGCATAGTCATTATTTCATATCAATAGTAAGGGATTTCTGTTGAAAAAATTTAGGCCCTAGATCTTAGTGGAAATAAGAGGAGGGGTTATTCTGGGGAGTTACTTGACGGATAGGAGTTGCTGCATGTATTCCTGTGATAGCTCATTTATATTGTATATGACAAGAGGAGCATCTGTCATTTTTAAATAATTACATGCTTAATTTCAAAAGAACTGGGTCAACTAATGCCATAAAATGACAATGTTCTACTTGTAAGGAAGAGGTTAGGCAAGGCAAAAGGCCCAGGAAACTTTTTTCCTTTTTGTTAATACAAGGTAACTGCAGTGAAATGTCCACCTAAACAGCCAGGTGTGGAGCTGGGAGCACTGGCTGGGACATAACCCTGGAGTCCTTTTTGGCTTCAGATAAAACCTCCGGGGTTGGGAGCATTCTGTGGAGCAGACAGAGGCGTGGGAAGGCACCTCTGTGTTTAAATGTACGTTCTGAAATGGCTTTAAGATGTTTAAGCTGGAGGTGCAACGTGGAGGTGAAATGTGAAACATATTTTCATTGGGATGTAACTTTGCTGCCTTCCAATTAATTTTTTTCTCAATTTAATTTACAAATTTCAAGCAGTACTCATTGCGCGCAGGGATCCAAGTTATGTGATTCAACCCCAGTGCTTTGGGGTAATCCAGGTGGTGATCAAGCTTAAAAACTTCTGGTGAAAACACGAACCCGTAGCCTCGCAGGTGATGCTCTGTGCTGAAGGTGAAACAGCCCGTTGTAAGCTTCTGTCAGTCACCAAAAGCGTTTCCCCTCTCGAGTACACTCGCTCCTGTAATGTCCGCCACCTTAGCAGGACACCCAGGCATTGCCAAGGTGTTTCCGTGCCGCTGGCACTCCGGGGTGCAGCATTCCTTTCGGGAAGCTCTCCCCTCGAGAGGCGAGGTCTGGGCTGCCCCCCTGCAAACACACAGGCTCTTCGCTCTGCCCTGCAGGAGATGCAGCTTGCTCCCCCTTGGAAACAAAACGAGCCGAAGCGAAACGGAGTGTTTTCTCTACCTGTGCTTTGTATGGGGTGTGTCCGTGCTCGCACGAGGGCTCTGGAAAGCGAAGGCTGAGGAGAGGAGCGGGCACGTGCCGGGGCATGGCGGCTCGGCTGCTGCACGGTGACCCTGGGGCTGCGGGTGCTGGGGGTCCCCTTCGGTGTGGGGCGCGGGGAGCCTCACCACCCTTCTGATGGCTTGTCTTTACCAGCAAATCGGATTGTACTAGAGCACAACCTGGAGGGGTTACGTCGGCCCCTCGTTATCAGGATGTTGGCAAGTCCCCCTGGAGCTAATCACAGCGGTGTCGGCCCTGGTTTATGGTTGGACTCGATGACCTTAAGGGTCTTTTTCCAACCTAAATGATTCTATGATTCTACGTATGTGGGTAGATGTCCCTCGCCTGTGACTGCAAACCCGTTACTAGCCCCTTGCTGACTCACCGAAGCGAGCATGAGGCACGAGCCGAGGCTGTGCTGGCTGGCCAGCCCACAAATGCCGGTGAGCAGCAGATGCGTCCTCGGCACGGGAATAAATCTCTTGGGGGTCTGTCCGCATCTTGCTGCCCTCTCCTCGCTCTGCTGCGGCGGAGAGCCCAGAACCTCACATGGGGCTTTTCCTCCTGAGCCTGTGGAAATGTGCTAAAAGGAGGGAGCCTTTTCCACTCGCGCAAACAGGTTGTATTTAAATTGTTTGTAGGTGCCTGGTGTACTGTGGAGTCATTAGGAGGCTACGTTACATTTCCAGATGTAGCTTTTTAAAGTAACTTTTATTCTGAGACCAAGACAAGCCAGGGAGTCTGAATGACACGTCTAACGCATTAGCTCATTCCCACAGATAGTAGTTTTCTTGGCTTTGATGGCTGACTGGGGTTTAGTTCTCATTTCTGATTTCTTCTGGAGATCTGACAAAAGAAAGTGCTGATCTTGCTGAACCGTTCGGTCGCCCAGGCCCTTCGCACGGGCAGGTATCTGCGGAGGGCTGTCGGGAGGCTGGGTGGAGGCTAGCAAAGCCCAGGAAAACACGCTGGGTCAAATCCACTCCTGGTGTAAGTCCACTGACTCTGAAGACTTTCATGCCTTCCCTGCTTTTAGTTGAAGTAGCAAAGGAACTCAAGGCAGAAAATGTCTAATTTACAGGAACTAGCACAGGAAAATATCAGAGACAGACTCTCTGGAGAGGAACCCCAGGGCTGGATCCTCGAGGCTTCCAGCAAGGCAGCATCTGCTGCTGGTGGCTACACATTGTGACAAGGTACTGAGAATGGCATTTAAGATGGCGATAAGAAAAGGATCAGATGCTGAGGGCCTGGGTCTACTGGCCTGTTGAAGAAGCTGAGAATGTTTTCCCCTCCCTGCTCCCCTGTGGCTGTGCCAGGGGTCCCTGCCTGGCAGGAGGTGACGTTCCTCTCTCCCAGCAGCAACCAAAAAGTACGATGGGGAGATCCCCTGCTCCTGGGGTCAGGTCAGTCCCCAGCAGGGTGGCTTTCTCCTCCTGGATATACAGGGAGGCCACTGCAGGTGGGAAATCAGAGCCGTGTTGTGTTATAAGGCTGCTGTAATTAATGGCCAGTTTGCTTCTGGAAGTGACTGCCAGCAAAGTACTTTGCGGGGCTCTCCACTTTTAACATTGGTTTTGTGATCACCTCTAGAATAAACTTGCTTAGGCAGCTGAAGCCAGAATTTATGTTTCTAGCCAGAAAGAATTCAGTCTATGGAAAAACAGTAAAAGTTTCTCGTTGCAGCAGGATTACAGCAGGGATGACAGTAAAAGTTCCTGCTTGTAGCAGGATTGCAGAAGGGATGAAGTTTTTGAGGAACTCAGAGTTTCCACTTAAATACAGACTGTGATAATTTTATACTTGCCTCTTTGTGGCTTGAAGTAAGACTCCTTCTGAAGTTGATTTTTCTGGTTTATCTTCTGTAATGCATTTTACAATTTAAAAAATACCCCTTTTCCTGTAAAATTGCATTTTTTTAGAGTTAACAAAACTGCAGACAAAGATATTTTTATTTCAAAATTAGGTGTATTGTCTGTGTCACTCAGAATTACTCTATATTTAGATTCAATCTGGATTTAAAACCTGGCAGTTGTGTATTGCTTATTAAGGGTGAAAAGCCCTCTTGCTATGTGTGAACTGTGTTGCAGTATGTGGTTGACCTCGGGGACACTTTCCGTTGACTCCTATGAAAGCTGGATGAAGCCCCAAACTAACATACTTAACGCAGGCTTCCAAGGAACCCTTTTTTCCCAGGACCTGGCAACTGCCCACCTTTCCTGTGCCCTGCTGCCTGTGTGGCCTCCGCAGCAGCCTCTCTGGAAGGCAGCACTTGCTGTGCGCGTACAGCTCCTGTTCCCCACTGCATCCCTGAGAGCGTAAGGGATGCAGAATTTGGTGATAATTGCACATTATGTCATAGATGAAAATGTTACAGGAAGCTTGCTGAAGGACGCTAGCCTGTGATGGGCTGAGACAAGAACAGCTGGTTGCTAATCACTGGGATTATTTAAAAATAAGGGTTATGGGTCTTTTAATCTTTGATACCATTCACATTCTGAGACTATTTCTATGAAGCTTTTCGTCAGTCATTTTTGGCCGGTCCTTAGTGAAATCTTAGCAGTAGTTTCAGTCTTGTTAATATTCTGAGTATTTTACTTAACTATGTTAGTTACTGGCAATGGCTGCTGATTCTCTTGCAGTTTGTTTGATGTTTTTACACATGAGAACTATGGGATGCACTTTCCAAAATGCTTTTTTACTGATTGGGTCACAAAGCAGTCTAAGCTGTGGGAGCAAAAACTGCCTGGAAGTCAGCAGGTACTGACATTCGGATTTGCCTTTTTTACTTCGTCTGTGCAAAGCAGCAAGTCACTTCCCATTCCTGTCTTCATTTTCCCATAGGCAAAATGCAGAGTCTTGGAGCCTATTTAACATTTACAGAAGTGGTTTGAGTTACTTGCTTAGCTTGCACTATTATTATTAGCCAGAAATTATATTTTTAAATGTTTTAGCGAGTTATAATTATAGATAGCTTTCACTTCATAACAGTGAGAAGAGGGACTGGCTCTGCTGTAATGGAGAAACCTGAGCCACAGAAATGATGAGCCGCATGGACTCAATTGCATTATTGCAATTGCAAATACATTGAAGTCACTTCAGCTTTGGCTTGAGGATCTTGAGTCTTGCTGGAGACCGTGCAGAAATTCCGCAATGCAGCCCTGGCACCAGCTGGCACTGTAGGTGTTATAAAACATAACAAATGACTCTCTAATGAACCTTCAGTTAATGAACAGTAACAATTGGTTATTGCAAATCCATGTCCTTAATGCTTATTAAAATTATTTGATATTGCAACATTTCTCAGAATTATTCTGGGGCTAAATCCGTGTGTATTCATTCACTAACTTAGTGAGAATGAATAACACATTTCCCATTGAAAATAGATGTGTTACTCTGCCCTTTTTTCCTGGCCAGTGGATAGACTGTGAAAGTGCTGTAGAGAGATAATCCTGTTTATCCCTTGGAAAAGGCAGGTTGGCTACAAAAGGGACATGAAATTACAGCATAATGTGACTTTCCAAATTCCTTATGTTCAGTCAGCAGTAAAATAGGAATAAAAATAAAGAAAGAACAAAAATCCCATTTATAAGGACTTACAGAATTAATATCTAAGTATTTCTTTATTTTTTCAAATTTTACAGAAGATTTAATATTCATGTTAAGTGTATTGTTTTTGTAGTGAAAATTCTTGTCACTATATTCAGTTTTATACTTGCAGCTCTGAAAGTAATAAAATGTGAAGGAAGAGCTCTAAGAAAACCTTATGTTTAGTCTGTGGGAAATTGCTGTAGGTCAGAAGTTGCCATTAAAAAAACAATAATGACAAAAAAACCACTACATGAAAACTCACCATTTTTCCTATTCTTACCACTGGCCCTGCGATTGTCCAGACTGCATTTCAGGGCAAATCTTAGCTCACAAATCCCTAAAGCACTCCATGGTTATGATGAGGCTGTTAGAAAGTTAAGATAGTATCCAAAGCTGGAAATTACTGTAGCATTGCCTTACATTTGCATTTGTAGATGCTGTTTGATACCATTGGGTAGACACTTGAGCTGAATTTTACACGTGAAATATACTGCAGTAAAAAAAACTGATCTGTCCTATCTTTTTGGCATGTCACATGTGAAGCTCTAATGCTAAAATGAATGTTCAAAGGCATGTAGGTAGGGTTTACTAGTGTGATTATGGCTCAGTAATGGCCATCTTGGAGACTTGTCAGAAATCTACTTTTTTTAAAGAATTGAAAAATGCATTCCAGGACAGAAAAATCAATGTATTTTCTTTTTCCTTTCTGTAAAAGAAAAAGAACCAGAAGGGCGATTTTGGTTTCTTGTACTCCAACCCCAACTGGCACCCCAGTGAGTTTAAGAAAATCCACTTTTTCAAAAAAACATGAGAAGGCTTGGAAGCAGAAGCTGCTTAAGGAGTGCAGTAGGGGAATGCTGCTGGTTCTGCCGTAGGACATGCTGGGCTCTGCGCAGAGGGGCCGTGGTACCCACCGCACGCAGGCGTGCGTGGAGGTGCAGCGCTGCTGCTCCGCGAGTGGGACGTCTGGTAGCACAAACCACGTCCTCTGTATCTGGGACGCAGAAACGGGCCCCGAAGAGCCTCCAGCGCGATCTGCGTTATTTGTCTGGGCTTGGCTGGCTGCGTGAGTGCCCGCGGCTGGTGGCACTGCCCGGCCGCGGGGACCGTGCGGGCACGGTGCTTCCAGTAACGCAGGGACCAGGGGAGCGAAGCTGGCAAGGGTGCGAGCAAGAGAGACGGGAGCCAGGAGTTGTGTGCTGATGCGCTCGCTGTTCCTGAGGGCAGGTGGGAGAGGAAGGATGGGAGGAAGATCTCCAAATTACCCAACTATGACGCTTTTATCACATTTGACTTAACTCTTTTTCCTCCTTTCTTACTTAATTCATTTTTATTCATCATAGTTACCACTTTCTATTTCTTCCTTAGGTCCAAGTTAGCATATAACAAAAATGAAGCAATAAGGTAAATGTCAATACTATATTGACATGATTACACTTTCAGGAAACATTTTTTCCCCCCAGTAGTGTGTTTACTGAGGTAACATATTTTCTGCTTTGGTTTTAAATGGCTTGACTTTTCACATCAACCAAATGCCTTCTTCACTATTATTTTCTTCTAGTTTTCATACAGCTTTGGTGGATTGAATGATGGAGCAAACGGACCTTGCTTGAATCTTTGCTCATTTGGACCTTGCACTGGTGAGATTGTTTCAGTGGGATTTTGATCAGCTCAGCTCTGAACAGTCAGAAGTAACCCACAATCCTAAATGCTCTGCAGGGTATTTTGAGAAGATGCATTACTAGTGTCTAGCGTGACTCTTGGTGTTTGGCTCTGCTGTGTTTGAAAAGGGAAGAGTTTTTCAGACCAATTCCACTTCCCCTAATGCATTAGCATTTACTGCACGTTTCATTGTGATGAGTGAACGTCAGCTGGTTTGTTCTAAATAATGGGCCAACATTCTGTGATGATTTCCGTTTATTCAAACTGCTGTGGCCCGGACTTCCCTGAGATTTCCAGTGCTCCTCAGCTCCAGCCTGGCCACAGATGCTGGGAGAATATTTATCTAGCATGTCTGGGTCTGACTGAGAGCAGGCAGTACGCAGACGTGAAAAAACAGATGGAGGGAGAGAAGAAAATATGTACCCAAACAAGAGTATTTTGGGTTCTAGTTTTAAACGAGTTTTGTGTTTCATTTTAGCTGAATGAATGATTTTGTTTGTAAAAAAAAAATTGAGAGAATGAAAACTAGAATGTTAGTGTGAGATTGGCTTTAAAAATGCATTTATTGGGAAAATAGCATTTCACAATGATAATCTTTGTGGAAACATGAAGAAGAAATCTTTTAGATTTGCCAGTTCTGTGAATGCATTGTACATGTGATGTCTGTGGGACATGCAGGCACTGCTCAATTTCTCATGCTTTTGAATTTAATTCTGACTGAAAGTTAGCAGCAACCTGCAGTTAAGTCTTCGTAACACAAAGCTGCTGCTAAAAACGGTTCTTAAGGGCAGGGAAATTACTCAGGCTCATTCAGAGCCCTTCCATGATTTAATAATGGTAATACGGTTTTCAAATGCTATCATAGGATGGACCTTCTGTTGGCACAAATTGAATGTGACCCACATTTCTTCAAAGCGTTAAGATGTTCCAAAGATCAATAAGATGATTTTACAGCCTTTCAGAGAGTTGTGTAATTCACCCCAGTTGAGCCTACATTTTTCCACTGGGCATAGAAAGAGTTTGAATACATACTGCACTGGCAGACGGCTGATGTAGGTATAACTTCAGGTGATGAATAATTGGTAGCCCAACGTTTTTATCTTCCTTTAACCTTTCTCTTACAAATATAAATGCCAAATATTTGTGGTACTTTGGCTAAACCTTCTCTTGCGTAAAGAAATGTCTCTGGAGTCTTTTGTGTTGGTGTTTTCAGCAGCTGTTGAGAATTACTCCTGGTTGTTTTCCTTTCCCTCTCCTATTCACAAGAGGAACAAATTAGAGAAAGTCAAGATTTGTTGCTTCACAAATGAAAGAGAAAGCTTTGATAGAAATGAGGTCTGCAGAGAAGTTTGGTCTTTGTTCTGTAAAGCAGGACTTGTTTGTTTAAGGTGGAGCACCCTTTTGCAGATTGCTGCTGAAAGGTGTGCACATGGCACCTCTCCTGCAGGTGCTGGAGAAACAGCTTGGGGGAAGAAATGTGAATAAGAAATATGTTTGGGGAAGAAATATGAATAAGAAATATCTTTGGGGGGGAAACATGAAATACACCTTATGGTGAGGGGCAAATTGTGTCTACAGTCATATGAATCAGACAGCAAAATTGTTTCTGCTGGTTATCTTTCCTTCAAGACTTGGAGTGCCAAACTGTAGCACAGGCTTTTGCCTGCTTTATTCCTGGCTGTTTATAGGAATATTGCATGTTCGTCTATATTAAATGCTATAAAGATTCAGCTAGAGAATAGTTGCACTGATCGTGGGATATACTGAAACCTCTGAGGCAATCAGGGAAAGCATTCACAACCTTCAGAAAGAATTCCTGTTTAAGGTTTTTTCCCATGGTGATCAGGGGTTGGTATATTCTCCTTTGAGAATATTTTTGGGTATATATTTTTTTGTAGCAATAGGTTCACTATATTATTAAACTAATGTTAAGCTCGTTAAACTAATGTAATGACTTCACAGATAGTCTCTTGTGCAGTGTCATTGATCAGTAGCTCAGAAAACTGAAGTATGCTGGCTAACGAATAGCTTGATAGTCAGTACAGGTCAAATACACAGGCTTTAGGGAGCTAAAATCCAAAACAAATGTACAGAGTAAGCTTCTTAACACAATGTAAACAACTAGGTATATTAATGCCCCCAGAAGTCAACGCTTTCCCTAAGGCACTGTACTCCTTTGGCACAGGTAATGTAATGAATTTTAGACTAAGCAATACTATCTAGTAGAGCAATATCTTCAAAAGATATCTTAAAAATAATTCCTTCCCTGTTATCTTCAATTTAACACTTCATGGGCTTTTCATACTTATTCAAAATATAGTTAGGTATGGTCAGGGTAGGCAACAGGCTGATAGAGCTGACAAATACTGGGGTCAGATTTGTGGTATCACAGAATATGCTGTCTGCAAACATTCCTGTGAAACTAAAATGGGAAATTAAAAAAAGAGCATTAATATGGGGAAAAATCACATCCAGAACCAAGGCTCAAGGACTGATGCTTTCAATATGTTTTGTTTCATGTTCCATTTAATTCATTGTCTTTATTTATGAATCAGGTTGTAATTTGAACAACGGACCATATGTTGCCTTTTAGTTCATGTGTAATGCAAAATAATTTTAGAATATTAGACAAGCAAGTATAGTTATCCGTACTCCTTAATATTCCCCTTACTTTGACCAGGCAGCTCATGCTCTAAAGTCACTTATTTCTGGAGCTATATAGTTTTAAATTTCCAATTGGAGCCAATCAATTCAAAGTGGATGCAAATGAAGATATTGAGGGGGTGTTGAAGTGTAAGCTGGAGATCTCTTTAAGGGTATTTGCATGTCAGCTCCCAAGCAGATTTGATGTTGAGTTCCTGGTAACTGCTGCATGGGTCTGTAGATAGGTAGAGTCAGGACAGCTCCAGTAATGCCTTTAGTCTGTCCTTGGGTTCGTGAACTGCAGCACCCCTCATTTCAAAGCAGATTTATGGGGAACGGTGATTGAACTAACTTTTGTTCTAATTTATATTCTGAAATCTTTTGAGTGTGCCTCCTGTTTTATTCTGTTCATGTAGCTTAGCGAGCTGTATTGACCAATGCAGACTAGCTAGTGTACACGACCAAGTCTCCGATGGGAGACATCTTTATCTATTCTTGGACTCTGCCTAGCACACTGTAGACGTTAGTGGAATGCAATTTTAAATATAGTAATTAATGTATGTACCATTGAGTTTTATACCTGTCAAATTAATTGTGTAAAGTGTAAATCTCAGGAGCGAAGAGCTCAGGGGCCCAAGAGGAAGAGTGCCTATATCCTTTTTCAGCTGCCAACAGTAATTGTGTAAGTGTACATAACCTTTTTCCTAAGTGCTGCCAAGTAGAGAAACTGGGCTGGCTGCTGCCTCTCCCAAGTGAAAGTTTTTGCAATCAGGAACTCTTTCACTCAAACCAAAGGACCTCAAACTCCATACAGCTCTGTTATCAGATGCGCAGGCTGCTGAAAGGAAGGTGTTCAGTCTGAGTTTAGACTTCATAAACCAAACACTGCAAATAATAGAAATGCTGAATTGTTACCTTAGACAATTTGTGTTGTTTTCAAGTATCTATCTTTATGTAGATACTTCATGTGATGCAGAGAAATAAGTCAAGGAGCTGCAGGGTTTTTTTTCCCTTGGGACCATGGCTTTATACTGTCTTTAATTTTACAAACTCCAGGAAGGTAGTAATGCCTTGATCAATTTAACCTGTGTTGACAGTCTTGGCTCCGTCACAGCGAGGCTGTTTTGCTGGGGAAGTACTCATGTTTGGCTCCCTTTCTCTTTTTTTTGCCATCTTGCTTCCTTTGAGTAATCTTAAATTTCAGATTTAAGCATTTACTCTGAACAGACTCATACGGAGTGGTGTCCTGGCACCAGATTGTTAAACAGGCTGTATTTACATGGGCAGTGGTAAAAGTACCTGGAGTAATGATTTGCTCAGGTAGTGATGTCCTGCGTGGTGTGCTTATGACAGCACTGGTGTGTCCATGTGGTCAGGCTCAGGTATCGCCAACCCGTGCTCCTCCCCTGCTTTCCATGTTATTGCTGCTACCCAAAGCAGAGCTTTCAGGAACTGAGACCAGGAGAATGAAGCAGGTTTGCATTTCAGCTGCTTTGAGTATAGATTTTCAGAGCGGGTTATAAACAGCCGTGCTGACTCTAGATGGTGTTACACTAGCAGGAAAGTTGGGGCAGAAATCAGTCCGTTTCCATCATGCTCGTCTGAAAGAGACGTAAAGCAGAGCACCGCTGATGGTGCGCTGCCCTGCAGACGCAGTGCTCTGAACTCGGCACAAACCCGTGGTGTGTCTGCAGGGCTGTGAGCAGGAGCTGTGGAGCCATCACCACTTCTGGCAGGCATGTTTCTTTCTCATTTAACTTGCAGAGTCAAAAGCATACGGATTTGCATGGGTGTTTGCAAACACGTTCTAGTGGTTACTTTATTGCAGGCCATTTGTTTCTTACTGCTGAAGAGTCTGACTCATAAAGGCTGGCCAAATTCTAGGAGGTGCCAACATGAAGAAAATCTGCTGGAGAAACATTGGGAAGTGTTTCTGCTGAGTGCTTACCTGCTGGCCAAAGATTGCCTGGTCTGGATCGGTACAAGCAAGCTATGAACAGTTTCATACTTGTTTCCTTGTCAAAGAAATTCCTGATGCTACTGCATGTTTGTTCTAATAAATATCAGATCCAATATAAATGGTTACTTTCTGATAGTCCTGTTCACTGTGGCTTTAGCTGCTTAATAACAGCATCAAAGAGTCTCTCCATGTTGAAATCCCCATCCCTGTTTTCCTAACTTTTTTCCTAATTTTGGAGAAAGGGAGTGGGGGCAGTGAGAGCAACATGTCCTTGAGCCGTACAGCACTGGCTGCTTTCCACAGCGGGTTTGGAGAGGAGCTGGGATGTTCCCAGCAGAGTTGGAGGGATGCCTTGGCAGGACAGACTGTGTCTCTGCATGCAGTCGGGCTACAGCATTCTGCAATCCCATTCGAGAGACTGGTCTTGTTAGACTTGACAGCTCTTCTGACCCCTTGGACCTGTGTAAGTCAGGATTGCCGTGAATTTCCCTCTCTGAATTTGTAGGTTATAATATCAGGAAAGAACCTACAATCATTTATCTGACCTCATGCGCAGCACAAGATAATAGGGCTGTCCCGAATCAATGGTCATATTGGGCATTTGGAGCAGCAGGGAAGAATCAGTCCCCTGTACCTCAGAGCAAATGGGAACTCTATATAATCTTGTGTATATACTCTTCAAAAACATATCAAAGTGTTCATTTTGGAAGATAAACACCAAAAGTAACTAAATCCTGGTTTTATCATGCTTTTTTTGTCTCACCAGCTATTGAAATTACATTTCTGAGCTGCTCTGTTGCTTTAATAGCAGCTTAATCCCCCACATGCCATTGCAACTCAATTGGAAAAATGTATAGACCTCTGGCTTGAATAACGTCTCTTCCATTCATCATCCTTGGTGTGCCCACTGACTCCACAATCCCAAAGCGTTAACTGATTTCAGAATTCAGCCTTAAATGTATGTTTCTGTGTGCATACATGTGTATGTAGGTACATTCATAAATTCAAATGTATGTTTGAGTAAACAAATCTAAACACTCATTTGCTGAAAACATTTACCAAATGGTTTCTTTCCTTGCTTGTGGTCTGTCAGACAGTCATTCCACTTTCCCAAATGACTGCTTTGGACTGAAAACTAAAGCAGTACTGATAAAATTTATGTAAGATTCCTGCTGATTGTCCCACGGGCCTCTTCTCTACCAGTCTCTGTTCCCCTGGGATAAGAAATCTAACTTTTCAGCAATCTTCTTCTGGATCCTGAATTCAAGAATTGTGTTTATTGTTGTAAAAATGAGAAACTATGTGAACATTGAGAAGCTGGAAATTAGAGGTGTGAGCAAAACAGACCTCCTGTTATAAGTTCGGGCTGCTTAAGTTGTTTTGAACTTTCAAACTTTAGGTAGAACAGAGATCAGTGAAGGTGGCTTAAAGTATGTGCAGATTTCTGGTTTAATGTGAGTTTGGTTAAGGGAGTTTACTGTCTTGGTCTACCTCCAAAGCAGTCGGTGTTTTGGTTCAGAATGAGATGGCTCTTGTGAAGTAGTGCACTCATGTAACAGCTCTGCAGCTTTTCTCCACTGAGTGTATTTCTTCAGACAGGAACAGATATAGATGAGATGAGTGAAAAAATGAATATAATTTGCTGCAGACTTCTATTTGACTCATTTCTTCAGGGGAATGAGCTAAACAGCCCTCACAGTCCTGCTTCTCCATGTCACCTCCAAGGCAGAGGAGCGACTCCTTACAGGATTCCGGGGTTGCGGTCGCACGGAGCAGGAGGAGCGTGGGGTACGGGAGGTGAGGAGGCAGCAGGCTCCCGTGGCGGTGTGCGCGAGTTGCTGTGGGCTGCTCTCCTCAGGCAGTCCTCTTGCGACCTGTGCGTGAAGAAATGAAGGAGGTACAAAGAATATTTCTCTCTCGCTCTTTTCTCTGTGTGTGTGGTGGGGTGACGGTGGTCAAAGCTTTGGAGGACTTTTCGTTGCACTTGCCAAGCTGCTCTTGGTAAGGAGGTTTTGGTGCAACTGCACAGCAGGCACGCTGCAGTCTGAGCCCTGTGCTTAACCACCGGCACAGAAGTCTGTCGGAGACCTATGGCAAGTGTTCTCGCGCTCAACTGGGCGTTGCTTCATTCTCTTAGGTATTTGATGAAAAGCAGGTATCTTGTGCAGTAATTTCTCACCTTTCACTGTGTCTTTATATCAGTTATGGACTAGTAACTTCACCTTTATAATCTCCTAATCTTAAATGGGTTTATTTTTGTTCATGGAAAAAACCCATCAGAATTCAGGTGATTAAGGAGGAGGTAAAGAAGGAATTCAAGTAAATACCTTGATTATTTAATATTCCTCTATTCAGTGTTCATGATGACTGCACGCTCTTACTAGAACTGAAAAAAATAATTGCTTTTTCAAGTCAGTGGTGAAAATGAAAACAAAATTGGAAATCAGTATTTTTGGAAGAGTAGAAAGACAAAAATATTGCTGCCTTTCTTCCAGACAGTAAAAAGTAATACGTTTGAAAACAATATTTTATTTTTAAAATATCAAAACAAAATATTGACTTATTTGAAATCTTCTGTTATCTTATTCTGATGATAATATGCTTTTTAGACTGAGTTGGAAAATGTTTTATTGGATACTTTAATGCTTTTATGAACCTAGCATGTTTCTGGCATTCCTGCCTTGTTGTCACGGAAAAAGACTTAACTGCAAGGTTCAAGCAAACGATTTATTTGAACTTCACTTACAGACTTAACACGCCACTATTGCAGGTTTTACAGATACAATGGAGGAATGCACTATTACAATTTTAAAAGCAAGAGTAGTACACAATTACAACCACAAGCGATACACAGACAACCACAAGCACACATGTGTTTACAAACTTAAAGCATAAACAATATTCACTTACCCCTCCAGGTAAGGGATCTCAATCCCAGGGAAGCTACCTCGACCAGTGTCCAGGTCAAGGGCGGGAAGGGTCTCCTTCACAAGCCAACTGTATAGTTGGAGAAGTGACTCCCCAGTTTCCAACCTGAATCTTAGGGGTTTTATCCCCTGACTTGCAGAATGGTGTGTATGACTATGCCTGAGTGGATTATGTATATCTGAGTGGAGTTTCCCCTTATCTTTCTTTGTTTTGCTGGTCTATGATTGAGTACACAAGGTTGTCCTTTGAAACTGAAGCTGAAACTCTCCAGCTTTTTTTTTTTTTTTTTTTTTAACCTTGCTTCCTCAGGCAACTGAATAGTGGTTGGATTGAGACTCAGGGCAAAGTATTTGTTAAGGGATTTCAAGGCTCAGTTCAGGTTTTGGTTCTTTGAACGGTGCAGCCACCGCCCTGTTCAGTTTAGGGTTTATCAGACAGCCCAGGGCTAAGCTGTCTGCACAGGTCCTGTGAGTCGTCTCTGCAGAGGGACAGGGCCTTAACACAGTCCAAGGCTGGGTCCCTTTTGTAACCCCCCGTGAGTCACCTGTGTGCACTAGACATGGTAAAGCTTGTTTGTGAACTGAGCCAGACAAGCCATACACTTGTCGTGTATTCAGAAACACTGTGTGTGTTAAATTTCAGCTTATTTAAGTTTCAGTGAATTGCTTTTTTCAGTTCAGAGTATGAATATATTCTCAGATAAGACATTTGTTTCCATTTATACAACTTACAATTCAGTAATAAGCAACAGATGGAAAAACAATATCCAAATTCTCTTGTACAAAATGTCTTGTGAATGCCCTCTCTTCGTTTTATAAAAAGAGGCCAATTTCCAGTTCTATAAGCATCATTAAAAAGAATGGATAATAACAACAAAGACATAAAAGTAGAAATAACTGGCTGAAGCTTAGTTAAGTGATGTGAAATATAGTACTATCTTCTGAATATTAAACTGAAAGCTGTTTAATTCCCAGTGAAACCCAGCATGTACATTCAGTACTAAACTGGAACTTTCAAACCTATTTTGTAGTGAATGGGTGGAGATATGCAGGAGCCTTTTGGGGCAGAAAAAGGATATAAAAAAATAAGTAAGCCAGTTTGTTCTGTTCTCTCTCTCTCTTATATCAGATTGACTGTTTGTGCATCTCTGTCAAACCCCTCCTTCCAGTTATCTGCTGGTCAGGGACAGCTCTGGTCTGGAAACCTAGACCCGGAGCAGCGACAAGGGTGACGGTGCTGGGGCACTTCCCTGCTGGAGCAGGAGCTCCCCTCCCTCCTGAGCCCTCCGCCACACGCTGAGTTTTCCCCCTGTCCATTGAACCCTCCCTGCTTCTTGCTGGCTCAGAGCTGCCCCGGGTGCAGGCACATAAAACTGCTGCTCAAGGCAGTAGCTGGGAAGGGGAAGATCCACGGCCTCGCTGCCTGAGGTACGCGTGCCCCGGCCGAACGGTGGGGTTGGTCGGGTGGGGGCACGACCGTGCCTGCTCCCGGGGACCTGGGGACAGAAGAGGGAAAGCCGCAGCAGCAGGGCTGGGACATCTTCTTCCAGGCGCCCGGTGGCAGCAGCACGCCCGGCTTTCCAGGGCGCAGCGCCCTTGCTGGGAGCAGGTCTTCTCCCTTCCCCGGCTGAGGGCTGAAGGTCCTTCTGGACTTTGCCTGTCTGGTGACCCTTTGATCTCCTGCTGGTGCCCCTACTTGAGACCTTCGTTCTTCTCCCCTTGCAGACATGCTGAAGCTTGGCATGCAAAAGATTTGTCCTCGCTTTTGGGTGAGGTGCTAAGAAGTCTCAGTCCCCTACGGTGAAGGTCATAAACCTCAACCACTTTAGTTTACTGGGGAAAGGCTGGAAGACAATTTGATCATGGTGGGACAAGCAATACGGTACCATGAAGCTCTTGAACTTGGTATGAAATGCAGCCATTGGAGCAATGGAAAACACAACACCAGGGACGCAGCACAATTTGCTGTTGAAACACTTCAGTTTGTTGCAGAACAAAATGCAGCAGTTTAGCACTGAGGGTCGGATGGCCTGACAAGTCACAAAATATCCGTTGCTTAAATTCTTAATAACTACATATCTAGATTTGGTGTGGATTTTCTTTTGTTTGCTTTAATGTTTTGCATTGTTAAGCTGGTTCCTAAATAGCTGTTATTTACTGCATGTTCTTGTGTTGGATGAAGACCTGGTTACAGCAGGTGTGGTGTTGCTGCCTTTCAAGGAGTATTTTCAGCCCCACACTGTTCTAACTATAGTGATTGTTCAGTGGATGTCCATCAGAGGTATTAAAGGACAGAAGAAGAAATTTTTGCTTTTTACTACAAGCTTGCATCCTTGTTTTACCGAAGGCAAACATGGATGGTGTTTACTAGCTCCAGCGTTGCTTTGTGTCCTTTCCCTTCCTTCTTGGAGTCTCTGGGTGACAGTCACAGCTGATCCTTGCCCTGCTGAGAGAGGACTTACAGAACCTGTTATTTCTCACTGGGTTTTGAATGCCCTCGAGTACTGTTGTTTGGTGGAAAGGGAAACTTCTGCAGTGCTGTACTGCCTCCTGGTGGCTTTTCAGATTATTTCCTAAAATATTGTATTAGAATTAAAAAAATCACTTTGGCAGATAGCATAACTAACTGGAGTATTTCTGCTTTCCTTTTGTCCCCGTACGACGGCTACAGCTACGAGCAGAGGCAGTGGCTGGCAGAGGTGCCTGGGACATCTGGCCTCTCCCGCTGAGGTGGGACAGAAATGGGACAAGTTTCTGCCCTGCTGTGCTGGCTGTCCCTGGGGGCTGTAGCTATTTTTTCCTGCATCCCCTTTCAAGGCCTGTGTCTCCATCGTTTAACCCCTGGAGCCTTGCCCGGGTGGATCGGGTGCTGGCGGCCGGCTGTCCCCAACCCAGTGTGGCAGGCATGGGGGGGGTGGCATGCCCTGACCCCCTGCCACCCAGGTGGGTAACCAGAGTGTGATGAACCTGCTCAGGCGTGGAGCCTGTGTGCCTCTTCCAGCCCTTGGCTGCTATTTTGGTAAGCTGTTAATCCCTACCCCAGTGAAGACGTGACCCTTCTCAGTGTCGATGCATAAAAACACTGCGGTCATCACAGGATCAAATTATCTTTAACAGCGGGACCATCCCAGTGGCCCGGGCCGGGGGGTGCTTTCACCGAGCACCGCGATGGTGACGTGCCCAGCGCTCAAGGTAGCCCACAGCTAGTGCAGGACCCCTGGACACAGTCCGAGCAAGGGCTGTGCTCAGGGCTGCGTGTCACTGGGGCCCCTGGGTGGTGGGCAGGGGTAGGGGGGGTCCCAGGTGAGGCTGGTCGGGGCCACCAATGCCCATGAGTGCCCCCCGGGCCAGGACGGTCACAGGCGACCCTCCTGTGTGACCCAAGAGTCATCATCCATCACTTGCTAAACGTGTCCCAGTCGGGCTCTGGGTACAACAGCCATGCAGACAATCAGTCTTGGAGAGTTGCATGTAGTTCATGCAAATGATATGCAAATTACCACCCCACAAACCAACTGAAGGGAAAATTCAAGGCAATGATGGGGTGAGTGAGGTGGGAAGTGTCCCCACTGGTATGTATGGGTGACCTGCAGGAGTGGCACTACAGCTGGTAGAAGAAGGTGGCCCATGTTTTAAAACTGCAAGGATGTTTGGTATTCTAGAAGAATCAGAGAATTAAATTGTAGACATGAAATAAATGTAATGACTGATACATACATGTAACAAGCTTCTAGTACTCTTGCATTTCACTGATAAAAGCTCCCAAATGAGACTACTTTTATCTTTCCAGAGTGTGACATAAGGTACTTCTGTACTCCTGCTTTAGGGCTGTACCATAACCCTGAGCCCAAGGACCCTAGTACAGCTACTGAACCTGCACTAACAGACAAGGAAAAAGAATTATTTTGTAGTAAGTCAGATACTAATGATTTTACCTAAATCTCTCTCTTTTTCTGTCTAGAAATAGATCCTATTGACAACAGCAGCCTTAAATGTGGATAAGAGGATTGTACTACAGTCTTTGATCAATTATTTGTTTAGATCTTACATTTTGGACTATATTAAGGGCTGAGTCACAGCCAGGTTATACTCAATTATTTCCCAGTTAGGTTAGACAATATTTTTTTTGCTAGACAGCCTTGCAAATGCTTTCTGCTTTGAAGAGGTTTATTTCCTGGTGTGTTTTCCTAAAACAAGCCATTTCCTCGGGGTCTGTTTGAGCAGAACTTGGTTGACCTGGATGATTCTTTCACAGTAATGCTGTGAAAGTGCAGTAACTAGAAATGCAATAGGAGCAGAACAGAGGTGAAGAGGTATGGCTGTTACAAACGGATGTAAGTTACAAGCCCACATATTTCTTCTTTCCAAACCACAGCTTGAAAATTCCATCTGATGTTGCAATACTTATTTTTAGCAGGGCTGATTTATTGAGGTAGCAGGTCAGTGTCTGAGCTAATTTGGGCAAGTCTTTCCATGGCTGTGCAATACACAGTGGCAGGCAATCCTGACCGCAGTCGTCTGTGTCATGGAGCGCACGGCTGTGGCTGCAGGGGATGCTGGCTCTGGGCAGGGCTATGCTCAGACTGCTCTTCTTGCCATTGCAGTTATAACCCTGGCTTTAGTCCACTTAAGTTTACATTAATTTTTTTCTTTCCTTATTTTCTGAAACACCAGTAGCTTGGAATATATGAAAATGCAGAAGATAGGAAGGAGCACGTGCTGCATGACTCTTTTTGTTGGTACTCTATATGCAGGAAGAGCAAAACAAGGTTTGTTTGCTTTAAAAAGCAGTAGGTAGTGGGAGAGTATGTGATGCGATGGCAAACTGGCAGTGGTGGGTGCTGGTGCAGGGCTCTGAAATGCAACAGCAGTGTGGAGGCTAGATGTTGGGACGTAACATGAAGGGTAATTGCTGTATGGAATTGATCTGGATTTTAATGTTCATGTGTTTCGTTTGGCACCCCATCCCCCTGTTTGAGAGGGGTCTTGTGCTGTCTCAGCTGGTCCCTTCTACTGAAAGAGCTCTAATAAAATTATGATGATACAGGTGCTTCCATATTGAAGTCGATGCTTTAGGATTGCCTTGGGTAAATGGTGAATTCAATTTATTCTTCTCTTTATCCAGTATCACTGTGAATTAAGGTAGGTTGCTGGGACAGTTCACTGGAGGGCAGGAGGGCTGGCTCTGCAAGGAGATGAGATGTTGGCGTCTGAAGGCTAACCACTGTGAGCTCTTGCTGAAGCCAGAGGTGAACTTGGGGCAAGGACAGTGCATAGTACGTGCTGTAACTGCACAGCCATGCTTCAGCTGGAGATTGGCATGGAAGAAGAGTGAAACGTTCCTTAAGTGCAAGAAAATAAAGACCAGTTTTGTGGTAGCTCCAGGTCTGGCCACGTCTTCCTCGATGCTGCTTGCCAGTGCCAAAACAGCACGCAGTGGTCAGGCAGAGCAAGCTGTCCTGAGAGCTCTTGTCACTCCTGGGGAGGGACAGAGGGAGGACAGAGCTTCGTCCTCTGTTCCTTTTCACCGGGCTGTGCCTTCTCTTCCCCTCTTGCCTGAAATGCAGCTCCTTTATCTGTGTTTTGCTTCTCAGCCTCTGAAGCCAGCCCCTGAGAAGTGGGTGATCTGAGCTGTAGAAAAGAGAAGATGGGGTTTGCTGATCTGCATGCCCAGCCCTGCGTGTACACACGTGTGAGTGCGTGCACACACGTGTGAGTGCATGCACGCCGGCTGGGAACGCAGGCTCAGCCTTGCTGCTGCTTGGACCCGGGGCATGGGGCCACGGCAACCTCACCTCCATAGGGCTGGGTTCACCTGCCCCTCTCCGCAGCCCCTGGCACTGGCCTCCAGGACAGGTGAAGAGACCACAGAGGTGTGTGTTCTCCTGGTTTTGGTTGGAGTGGTGTCAAGAATGTTGGGCTTTGACCAGCTGTTATGCTGCAGAAGGACCAAACAGGGTGTCCTGTCCTGGCTGAGGAGGATAGCACAGCTGGATTTTTAAAACTCCTTAATATTTTGGAGATGCCCAGAACTTAAGTAAAGAAAACATTTGATAGATTGTCTAAAGCTGCCTCCTTCTCTGCATCTGGGCTGGTGACACACAGTTCAGCTTTCAGTCCTCTGTGATGCTTCATGCTTTCTGGTCCTCCAAAGGATGCTTCATCCCCAAGGGCTGCTCGGTGTGAGAGAACAAGTGGCAGTGCTTCTTTGCAGTTGGTAAAACTTTAGTAAAAGAAATAAATTTTAGTTGAACTTTTTATCTTTTCAGTTTATCTATAAAGCAGGGTTCTTGATGCTGCAGCCGTTCTTTTTACCCCCCTGTGTGCGTGTGTGCTGGTGCTTGTAGTGTTTCCTTAGTGGAATTATTACTACCTGTTTATGAGTCTATCCTGTGCAGAAGTGGTTGCCTCTGGGAAATGTATAGAAATCTCTTAACCCTGAGAATAGCGGCAATTAAATCCGATCTTTCAAATATTAACAAGAAGCCCTGTAAAAGATCGTTGTTTTTTCTGCCAAACCTATTATTGTGCAACTAGTTTGGTGTGTTAGTACAAGACAAAGGGTGCGCTTTGCCAAAGCAGGAGGTGCTTGTTATTGCTTGAGAAATGACAGCGGGTTACGTGCTGCTGTGGTCTGATCCCGTTGGGTATCTCTAAGCTGGGCTGTGTTTGAGCAGCTGCATTATGAAGCAGCAACTAATAGCTCCTAAATATTCAATACATCTTTTTGCATTTGAGTGTCACCTTGCGGCAGCCCTTGGTTCACAGGTCACATTCTGTTCCTTATTTTTCATCTGCCTCTTTCCTCCTGAGCCCTCCTGCTGGCTCTTGCTGCCAAATGCAGCAAAGAGGGCGACGGGGGTGTAGGACCCTCGATGTTTAATCTGGGGTTGCAGTGCTGGCTCGGTTGGCTCCGAGCGCCCAAACGCCTTGCTGAAGAAACATGTTTTCTTCGGAGCTGCACAGCAGAGTAACCTCTGCTCCGGGTGACCTGATGAGAAATCACCTCCTGGCCAGGACCCAAACAAAACACAGGATTAACTTTGCCCTGTGTGCGTGTGCTGGCTTGGAGCTCTTACGAGTCAGTGAGAGCACTTAATCCAGTCAGTCTGGGAGGAGGTGTGCCTGCAGACATGGGAGCCAAGCTGCTGTGCCTCTTCCTCGCCTCTGCCCTCCTTGCTTACTACATCTACACCCCCATTCCTGAGGACCTTGAGGAGCCCTGGAAAGTGATGTTTATCACGGCTACCTTCAGGGCCATGGGGCATCTGGTGAGTTTGGTGCTGGGCTTGGTACGGGGCTGGCCTGGGGGAGAGAGCTATGGAGCAGAGGGTGTTCTCGGTGCCTCTGTGGCTAATAGAGATATGGCAATATACACGTCATACATACATCCAGTAATATATCTATATGGTAACATACTAAGCGAAGGACAGTAGTGTCTGAAATTCAGCATTAAACTTACTGTAACTATGACTATAAAGAAACAGAAAAGATTTAATTGTGCAATCTTGAAAAAAGGACGTTCAGAGTAACTGGAAATGTGATACGTATGGATAGACAAGTGTAAACAAGTTTATTTTGCTTTATGATCCTTTGCAGTTCCTTGAATCTTTCCTGTTTCTCAGAACGTGTATATTGAGTTTCCTCGAAAGTATTGTATTGGGTGTCAGAGAAGGGAAAACTAGAGCACTTCTTAAACACTATTGATTTTTGTGGTTTTGTAGAAATCTACTGACGGAATGAGCCTAAAAACTACACAAAGCTAATTATAGGGGTGATAATGCTAAAGCATGTAGAAATTAAGCACATGCTCTCTCTCTATATATATAAACTTTTTTTTTAATACCACTATAATCTTGCCTACTAAAAAATGGTATCTAGCTAAGCAGCACAGAACCGTATGTCGCAGTCTGGAAAGGCAGTGGTATTATACCCTGTCTGTGGTTATATGGCAATATTTACTGACAACACAGTCCTTATGTCTTTCCATGCTATTTTTATATATACACTACATCCCTGGCTTCTGTTTCATTTCAGTCATGTTATACAGCTATTTCAAACATATGTAAATAATCTGTGAGGCTGCACACCATGCCTAAATGACAGTGCTGTAGTTCCCACCTCTGAAGTATATTAAACTGGGAGCTGTTTTGAATCCAATCTGTACTTAATATACAATGGTGGCTGCAGCAATGTAGCTGAAATCTAAAAACAAGGTCAAAGATGAAGGTTTGGGGGGGAGGAGAGGGGCTGGGTGTTGCAGACCTCTTTCTGAGTGGCTACAAACGTTTTGAGACTGCTTTTTTTCTTCCACCATAAAACATATTAAAAGGAGGGTCTAAGGAGCCAGGGGAGAGGTTTTTAGTTTTGCTTGAGGGATGTTGCTGAAAGGCTTGTCTGCTGCAGGCACAAACACCCAGGCTGTTTGCTCCAAAGTGCATGAGTTTGGGATTTTTGCCTTTTCTGTTGTTTCAGTTAAAATGCAGTGGGTATGACTTTCAGAAGTCTGTGGGAGCCACCTCTTTATGATTTTTCTGGTGGAGGCAAGGGTGCATGTTTTCTTGGGATGTTTCCTAAACATCACACTTCTGGACAGTATCTCAAAGCTACTGTCCATCTCCAGAGCCATCCTTGTGTCACATAGCCTTTGTTTGCTATGGAGACCACTTTTTAGGTCTGTACAGCCAGCAGAAGGATGGGGGATGATTGGTTTTTTGTGCGTGCATATTTACTCGTGGACTCTCTGCTGCTTCCTTGTTTGTTTTGATCTTGTGGTTTGAGGTCTGAGTGGTGGGAGATGAAGTGGTGAGAAAGAAACTGTAGTCTGCACTTCCGATGTGCTGCCTTGCTTCTTCCCCTCTTAAATCTCCTTTTGGAGGTAGCCTGCAAGGAGGGTACGTGCACAGATAACTCGTTTCCCCCGGAACACCTTGTGTCTGCTCACTTGGTCAGACCTGTAGCCTTCAGCACAGCAGTGCTTAGCAAGCAGAAGTGTTTTCTTTCAGTGTTGGAGGATTGTGTGTTTTCACTTTAACATGGAGTTGTGTCTTTTGTGGTTGTTGCATCGGCTGCCAAGTCTGTTATGCAGCAGTGGTATGGAGCAAGTGTGTTTTGTAACAGCGCTCCGATCTCGTGCAGAACCGTAATCCTAAGGGACTCTGATGAAGATAGGTTTCCTGGAGCTGCACTGGTGCAAATTAGATTTGAGATGGCTCTAAAGTGTCCTAAATACATTCTGAACGGTGATCCGATTATAGGGCAACAATTTATAATCACTTAATAGTAGGTCTAAATTTGGGGAGCGGACCCTATTTTAGTTTTTCTAACTCCCTGATGTTGGTTCGAAAAAAAGGCAATAACACTGCCACCCTCAAACACTCCCGAGCAAGAGGGTCCTCTCCAAGCTCCCAAAAGGACATGCCAAGAAAGCCAGGAAATGGCAAATCTCTATCCTCCATCATCTTCTTTGCTTTAGTATGTCCTGGGGACCTCTCCGGCTTTGGAGCCAAATGGTGCAAGATTTTCTCCGATTTTGGGTTTCCTGGTCTGGATGAGTAACTGGTTTGAATAGAACCTCTGCCAGTCCCAGGCTGTTTTCCAGGTCTCTGCTGGGCATGGCAGCGAGTGCCGCGGGGCTCCGGAGGCTGGTCAGAGGCTGCCGTTAAGCCTTGCCCAGGGTTAGCCTGTGGGGCATTGCAGCCGTGCTTCGTTTTGCCGGTGCGCCCAGCTGCGGTGTGCTGAAGGGTCTGTTCATACCCATCTCATCGCAGAAGGGAGGCTGGGAATGTCTCCGTTCACGTGTTTATATTTTTATGTCTTGCATGCGCATGCTCTTTAGCTGGCAAATAGCCTCTAAGAATAAACTGGCCAGTTTGTGGTGCTTAAGCACAAAATTTTTCATGCATTTTCAGAAAGTACCATGTGCACACAGTCTAAGATAAAACACATGAAGAAAGTATGAAATGCATAAAACATCTTTCTTCCTAGCTGAACCTTTCCCTGGCTGCAGTTCTGCAAAATCCTCCCAAAGTTTCCTCTGTCCTTGGCCTGGCTCCTCAGTAGCAGTCAAATCGGGATTGGAGCCCTTTACAGCCCCACTCGCAAACTGCCCGTGTTCATGTTCAGCTGATGGAAAACTTCACCTGGAGGGGTGCCTCTGTCTGAACTACTGCCCGTTCAGATAAATACGCTGCTGAAAGCAGTGCCGGGCTCTCTGCCTGCCAAGGCACAGCTGGGGCTCCCTTCCCCATAGGACAGTTTTGGGTTTTTTTTGTCATTGCTGCCATGCCTCTCTTATGGAAGACAGAGAAAGTGACTGTGGAAAATGCCTTCCAACGCACAAGGAACACAAAACTCCAAAGTGGTTGGTTTTACTCTTAGCCTGTAAGAGTAAGTAATCTCAGATGTCTGAAAAGTCTCATTGTCTGCAAAGGGTATGATTTCCTTTTGTTTTTATATGATAATGGCCCTGAAACCACAGGCAGTAGACTAGTGGTTTTTCACAATGTAAAATGTCCACTTGTAGAAAAAACAGCTCAGAGTATTGAAAAACCTCAGTCCTGAGGCTGAGGGAACTCCTCCCACTGCAGGGGAGCTCCACAAGCTCGGTGGAATTACAGCAGAACTCGCTTTGACCTATATATTTTTTCAAGATGCTAATCCTCAGGGGAAATACAACAGCTGAGAAATATTTATGTCAACTGTGTAATCACTGTGGATAAAGCCATGCAGTTTTGGCATGTGTACGTATTTGTCTTCATTGAGCTTATGACAAGGACCTGTGTCTTCCTTCTGCGCAGTGTGCCAGTTACTGCCCGTTTGTCTTCATCTCGATTCCAAACCAGAGGGTTTGGCAGAGCTCCCAGCATCGCTTGGTCCAAGCCTTCAGAGAGGTGACTCTTAAATATGGTGGCAATTGCTGTCAAGTACTGTCAGTAAGGTCTTAGCTGTATTCTCTTTTCTTCTAACTTCTGAAAAACTACGTTATATTGAGAAGATGATTAAACATTGATTTAAATATAATTCAAAGAAAAAAAAAATACAAAAATGCAAACCAAGCAGGGTTAGATTGTATGATTTACAACATCAAACCCTGAATGCCAGATGTTGTACCTTTCTAGAGGTGATCAATTAAAGTGTGTGTGTGGGTTGTGTGTTTGTTTTACATTCTTCCTGGGCAGAATAAAGCATCTCTTGGAAAGCTAAACTTCTGACAGGTTCTGCACTAGGCTGGGCTATTTTCTTTCGTATTAGACTCAAGCCTGCTTTGAGTTTAATCTGTTTTTCACCTTCAGATAACATGTTAAGAACTTGGTTTTGTTGGTTAATCTTCTCTATTGGTATGTGATGAGGCAGTTACGAGATTTGTGGGGGAAGTTGGGTCACATCCCCCGTGGCTGGGAGCGCTTATGAAGGAGCCGAGGTGCTGGTGCCGCCTGCTCCATCCCCACGGCTGTGTTGGTGCAGGCAGGGCACTGACCGGGAGACCAGGCTGTGGAAATGACCCACGTAAAATATTGAGTGTGCACGTGCGTGCATGCACAAACCGGCAACCCTGACGTTAATGTTGGGCATTTCCCATCGCATTTTCCTTTCTGAGCAGTTGATAACACTGCGCTAGTAACAGTCACGGGAGCGTTTGTTTTACTGAAAAGTTCCAATCAGATTAATAAACTTGGGCCTGCTGTTAATTCTGTTATCTTCCAAACCAAGCATTCTGATCAAAGTTGTGTCAGTGCAATTACAGGATTGTTTATGCCTGTTCAAAGAATTGTACAGTGGCCTGAAATTTGGAAAAGTGCTTTTATTATCACAGAGTGTCAGCTCTTAATTTTTGGGGTGTTTAACTAGACTATGCACCAGAGTGGTGCATGCTAAACTGAAATGTAGTATACAAATTAGTTTGAAATTTCTTCCAATTTTGCTTGAAATGAACTAGAAATCTAAGCCCTTAGTTCACTTTCAGCAAGTCAGATAGCAAATGGCTTTCAAGCAAATTTGAAGTTGTATTCTTCATACCTTTCTATCGTCTAAAAAAAATAAACAAAATATACCCCACCCCCCCATTCCTTAATATATCATTAGGAATTAGAGAATATAATGGTCCCAAATCATGAAGCAGTTCATGCTGTTTTTACCTTCTAGGTGCAAGTAGCTCCAGCAGCCCAGTGCCATACCATACTGTGCTTTAAGGAGGCTACACGTGATAGGGGTTCCTCACACTGCTGGCATTTCATGTGACCGAGATCACACTGTACCGCCAGTCAGTCTCTGATGTGGCTAAATTTTTGTTTAAATAGGTATTTACATGTCCTGGTGTTGGCTGGGGCAGAGTTAATTTTCTTTCTAGTAGCTGCTATAGTCTTATGTTTTTGGCTTTAGGATGAGAAGAATGTTGACAACACTCTGATGGTTTCAGTTGTAGCTAAATAGTGTTTGTACCAAGTCAAGGATTCTTCAGCTTCTTGTGCCCAGCCAGCGAGAAGGCTGGAGGGGCACAAGAAGTTGGGAGGGGACACAGCCAGGACAGCTGACCCAAACTGTCCAAAGGGGTATTCCATACCGTGTGATGTCATGCCCAGTATATAAACTGGGGGGAGTTGTCCCAGGGGGATCGCTGCTCGGGAGCTAACTGGGCATCGGTCAGCAAGTGGTGAGCAATTGCATTGTGCATCACTTGTATATTCCAATCCTTTTATTATTATTGTAGCTTTATTATTGTTATTATTGTTATTATTTTCTTCCTTTCCGTTCTATTAAACTGTTCTTATCTGAACCCATGAGTTTTACTTTTTCCCTGATTCTCTCCCCCATCCCACTGGGTGTGGGGGGGGAAGTGAGTGAGTGGCTGAGTGGCGCTTAGTTTCTGGCTGGGGTTAAACCACAACATTACACTATCTTTCACAGTATAGAAAATGAAGGCTTTATTTTCCTTCCAGTCACTGTGACATTATTTTTTTATGTCACTTTGTTGTCTATTACACATTTTTAATCTGTTTTTAGAATAAGTTTCTAATACCTTAAAAGCAATGTGAGAATTAAGTTTCTTTAAACACAGTTTAATCCAGTGTAAGGGGAAAAAAAGCCAGTGAGACTTATCTATAAGCAAGCACTGGTCACATCTTTACTTGTTGCAATTCCCCTGAGGCAGCTGATGCCTCCTTTGGGGAGCTGCTGGTTTTGGAAGGAGGCATTGGGATCTGCGTTTCTAGCACACTCCATAGCAAATGCCTTTAGAAATGTTTTTACTTGGGTTCACTCTTGTGTACCAAAGACTCAGCATAATGAAAGCTAACACAATTTTTTTAAAAGTTTTATGTTCAAGGCTTAAAATAGCCTGTGAGTGAAAGGGATCCTGAAATGCCTTAATCTGTGTAAATTGTTGTGATGTCAGAGAGACAAAGCTGCCAAATATTAATCTTCAGAGCTTGCATTTCACCTGCAGGTTTACTTGCTAGGGTTTGGGTTTTGTTTTCTTTTTATTCATCTTAGAATAACTGTAATCTTATTTAGTACCATAGAATTTCATAGTAAATGCTTAAAAAGTGAATTTTAAAGGAGACTGCTTTAACAGTATTAAAAATTGGTGCTTCCTTGGTTCTGAACTCCCTGAACAACATCACTTTTCTTCTGACAGGGATTTCTGTGGAGCCCATTGGGAAAGTTTTCCCTGCTCTTTACATAGCTCTCATGCCTGGGGCACCAATGGCCTCCCCTGCTTCCTCCCTTCAGAGGGCTGCAAAGGGCTGGGGCTCCAGTGCTGCTGTACTGCTGGGGTAGATTCAAGATTTCTGGGGAAAAAGAACCTTTTAAAAAAGTTAACCCTATGGGTGTTTTTTTAAGACCCCCAGACTACTGCACTTAGGAGGCAGATGGAGATCCTGGTTAGCGTCATCCTTATTTTCCCTCCTGGAGGGTGCTGCTCCTGGTCCTGTGGAGTGTCTCTCCAGGTCAGGGAGTCACTGGGATCGTCCTCGGTCGGAGTCGGGCTGGAGCCAGCGCTGGGCCACTGCAGTGATGCCACACCAGAGCTGTACTTCTGTCAGCTCATTCAACAGGGAACTGCCTCACGGGCAGAGGGCTGGTGGAAGTGAGAACATCAGTGGCAGGTTATTTTTAGCTTTTTATTGTGAAATATCAAAGCAATGTAAAGAAAGCATTTTCATGACTCAAAGCTGGGTCCTCCTCAAGGATGACGGTGCGGGACGTAGGTTCAGAAGGTATATTGGCACATCTAGCGTGATGAAATTTTCTCATCCGCTGACTGCGTGGAATGGACAATAAAAACCACAACTCAACTCTGGTTCTGCTATTCAGTTGGAGCACTTCATTATGTAGAGAAATGTAGAGATATGTAACTAATGGAATTGTTACATGTAAACCGAAGAAATTAAACAGAGCTGGACTGTGGTAAAGTGGCAAAAATATAATTCTGCCTTTTTAACATCTCAAAGTAGAGAAAACATTTCCTTTTAATAATGTAAGGGTACTCATCTCTAAACGATGCTCTTTGGCTGCTGGCATGGAACTGATCATTGACAATTATTGTGCAGCTTGAAGTCGAATTGCTATATCCTTGTCTTTGTGCCACCAGTGTCCTTGGCATCCTGAAAGTACTGGCTGCTTTTGCTTCTGGAGTTCATCACCGGAGCAGCTATTGCTCGGTTTTGTGGTAACTGTCTGGAAAGATGAGGATGCCTGACTCATTGAGCAGACCCTCATGCTGGCTCTCAGGAGGTTTCAGCTGATTCTGCTTTCTTCCACGTCCTCTGTTTTGTCCTTGTCCTCCATGCCTGTGCTTCCAGTCGCTGTCGTAGCAAGGAGAAGTGGTGGTGTCCCCTGGGCTGCCTTCCAGCCGCCGCCACGGAGCTTCGCACGGGAGCGATGGGAGTTGGACAGCTCAGGCTGGACGGTGTGACCGTGCGAGACAGTGCCTCCTCCGAGTCAGCAGCGTTTGGCTTAGCGGCTTCTACAGCAACTTTACAGACTTGTACAGAGTATCATATGGCTTTATGGAAATGTAATCTCCGAGAGTAACTCAGGCTGTGTTTAAAATACTGTTTTCCCTTGTCTTGGGCTTTAGGCTGAGGTTGCTGATCAGCTGGGTCTGATGCACTACATGGAAACTCTGATGCTGATCACAGCGGCTGAGTACGTCGCGCCCACATCTGATGAAAACGTCACTGTGATGGACACAGAGTTCAGCAATGTTGCCGTTCGTCTGTACCTGCCCAGAAAGGCGTCTGATGGGCTGAGAAGGGCGGTGGTCTACTTCCATGGTGGAGGATGGTCCCTAGGACATGCAGGTAAGCTCTTCTCTGTCAGTACCAGGGGTCTGTATGGAAGATCTCAACAGTTACTGTTGAGTGCTGCCTTTTGTTTTACGGGAGTTGCTGCAGAGAGGGTCAGGGAACTGGTGTTTCACCAGTTAAAACCAGGTGGCAGCTTTGGAAAGTCACCTGAAATCTTCTGCAAAGAGGAATGTGCTGTTGTCTAAGTGTCTGTTCTCAAATGTACGGGAGCATATTCTAAGTGACTCATTTAATTTCAGGCATGAAACCCTATGATCATCTGACAAGGTGGACTTCAAACAGGTTAAATGCTGTCGTGGTATCAGTCAAGTAAGAGAGATTCTCCTCTAGATGGGATGAGGGTTTGGAATAAATTAATCTATTTCAATTAATCTAATTTTGCAGTATATCTCTTTTTTGATCATGTGCTTTCCTGCTAGCTTTAAGTAAAAAAAAAAAAAAGCTGTCAAGGATGAATTGTGGTTGGTGGTTATTTTAGATATTGCTTTATGAAGTTGGGTGGGTAATAAAATACCTGATCCTCCAGGATAGACAGATAGTTCCCATTTCTCTGGGCACAGAAAATAGTAAACATTCACCAACTAGAGCAGATGTTAGCAAGCCTTTCTCTTCATTAATAGCAGGAAGTGACACACTTCTGCTTGCCTCTAACAGTTACAGGTTGGCACCTAAATACCATTTTCCTGTTCAGTTTGAAGATGTATATTCGGTAACGAAGTTCTTCCTCCAGAGCAGCATCCTCTCCCAGTATGGGGTGGACCCAGATCGGGTCTGTGTGGCAGGAGACAGTGCAGGTGGCAACTTAGCTGCAGCTGTGGCACAACAGGTAAAAAAAAAAAAAAAAAAAAAAAAAGCTGGTTCACTAGCTCAAAAATTTTTTTGGTCATTTCGTGAACACTTACAAAAGACTAACAAAAACCTCTACTCAAAGCAAGTGCACCTCCTAAATATCTCTTGTTGTCCATGTACGCAGGATGTCTCGCAGCCTGCAGGACTGTGTGAGGGCTCTGAGTTTCCAGGCAAGCAAATTTACTTGAGCCATTTAATGGCATCAAAGTAGCTATGATGGCCTCCAAACCTTTATACCCTAAAAAATGGCGCTCTCCCCTATAATTTTGGCATATATCACACCATCCCTTAAGCACGTTTTGGCTGGTTTAGGTATGTTGTTTGAAAAGGGAATTGTAGCAATTTGACTCATATAGATGCAAATAGCAGCAAAAAAAAAAAAAAAAGACTAAATGTTCCAGTGTCATTTGATCACACACGGTTCACTGCCTTTAGCACTTCTCACTCGGGTTTATTAAATAAAGTCAATGTGATGTTGTTGCTCTCTTGAGAAGTTATTTGGATTGTAATGAATCTTACTTGGAAAGGTTGTGAATTTGCTGTGGACACTGAAGGCAGAAGATGAGGGAGAAGGTGGAAGTTTATTAGTGAAGAGGGAAAAAGGATGACATACAAGAAATGTCAGTGTTCAGTTTATCACATCTTATTTTTCACATGTCTAAACAGCACAGAATCGTAGTTGTTTGGGTTCTAACATCTCCAGGTTAAAAAAACACAGCAGATGGATATGCTCTGAATTGTGTGAAATTATTAAAGGAGCCTCAGAAACCTGCAATTTTTAAGCTATAAGAATAGAAATTTTCTATAGTTATGGAAAAGCATTTGTTACTACATCAGAAAGTATCAATGCTTCAAAAAGAATATCTCCCTAATGTTGTTATCCTTCAACATAAGAAATAAAATGAAATTATATTTGATGTTTGAGAATTCTTAATATAACATATTGCTTTAGGTGACCTGCCTATAAATTTAGAATTTCTTTAAATTAATCTATCCTGGGTTTATTGATAATCTTATTTTGCTTATATTGTAACATATGTGTGTTAATTCCTTACTTTTAAGATCTTCTGTCAGTGTGGGAGAACCAGCACTTTCTGACTGACTTTTTGTAATTATGTCTGCTTTCTTCTACAGCTGTTAAAGGACCCTGAAGTCAAAACTAAACTCAAAGCCCAAGCTTTGCTTTATCCTGCTCTTCAAACCCTTGACCTGAATTTGCCATCTTATCGAGAAAATGAAAACAAGCCCGTTTTACCCAGGTTGCTTATGGTCAAGTTCTGGAGTGAATATTTCACTTCTGATTCATCTCTCAGGGAAGCGATGGCCTCCAACAGGCACGTCCCAGTTGAATCAAGCCACTTATTTCAGTTTGTAAACTGGAGCAATTTGCTGCCTGAAGAGCTGAAGAAAGATCATGTTTACACCAGTCCCACCTACGGAAGCTCTGAGCTTGCAGAGAAGTACCCGGGGTTTCTGGATCCGAGGGCGGCCCCGCTGCTGGCGAGCGATGCCCAGCTACGCGGGCTGCCCCTCACCTACGTCCTCACCTGCGAGCACGACGTCTTGCGGGATGACGGAGTCATGTACGCTGGGCGCCTCCAGGCAGCGGGCGTTCCCGTCACGCATGACCATGCCAAGGACGCCTTTCATGGGGTGATGATGTTTGTCTTGGGTCCAGCCAAGTTGGCTGTAGGGTATCGGCTGTTGAACAGATACATTGAGTGGTTAAATGAGAATCTGTGAGTTGAACACGTTGCTCTAGTATGCCTGGCTCGCATTCACTGGGTGCGATTGAGGAGCGTGGGAGAACAGGAGCTGCGTGAGTTTTTGGCCGTGATTGCCATCTCCGTTGCGTTGCCCTGCAGTGTCTGGATTGCAGTGTTTCTCATCTTCTTTGGCAGGAAAAACCGGTCTGATTCCAACCTAAGTGTTCTTTCAGTGCTGTTGTCTGAGTTCAGAACCCCATAAACTGCTGGGACTGCCCTGGGCTTTCTCTCCTGGCTCAGACCAGAAGGGTTGGTGTGCCCGACTCTGCCTGCACGCTGCCTGAGCTCCTCCAAGCCCCCGGCTGGCACAGCGTGTGGGACTTGATGTCTTGTGTCGGTCGCTTCTTGTTTCTTCCTGTTGCGATGTCTTCGCATCGCAGGCTTGTGCGAATGGGCAAGGTCGCCGCGTGCACGTGGGAGGTGCTCGCTGGCCGCTCGCTCCCTGTCCCCTTGCCCCGTGGGTCGTGTCGGCGAGGCCCCGCTGCTGCGCTCGGGCGATGGGGTGAGCGGAGGTGCGGGGACCCGACTTCACGAAGTACGGAGCCGCCTGCGAAACCCTGCCCATCGCAGGCGGCTGCTGCGTTTGTGCTGTTGTCCGTTTCCAGCACAGCTCGAGGGAAGCACTTGAAAACTGAGTGGGATGGCTGTAACAATGCAAATATTTGGGGGGTTTTTTGGTTTTGTTTGTTTGTTTGTTTTAAAAAGCACCTGTCTTACTTGGTATTCACTTTCTTTAATCCCTCTACTAGAAGGAAATAGTGTAACAAAACAGCACTGGATATTCATCAGATAAGGGAAGACTGTGAAGGTCCTAGCCTTATGATAGCACTGCTGTATGTTTTATGCTCTACTTATTTAATAAGTTTTGTTCTAATTACCCTTAAAATTGTTTAGCAGTTTTTACGTATGAATTTTTAAAAATAAAATCAGCTTAGTAGCTTTATAGGCTTGAAAAAGAAACGCGATTCAGCTGTCAGTCTTGAACAAATATCCTCTATATAAATGTTTTGTGTATTAAATATAAACCCTAAAAATTTTGAATTATTAATGCACACATTGGTTGGCTGTTGGTTTTAAACTGATGACAGCACACCACAAACATGTACTTCTAGCATCCTGCTTTTTTCTTTTGCATGGAAGATACTGAATCTTCAATAATTCTGGTTTGGTTTTTTTTTTCTGAGTGTGTGTACAGCCTGTTCTTTTTCGTCTTTATTAAATTGAATATAAAAATCAAACTTTGATTCTAATGCAATGTACTTCTTGTCCCTCACTGTTACGGACGGATGCACACATAATCAAATCCAACAGGTGTTAAAACTCAGATTTATTCTTCAGTAACAATTTAGAAGTCTGGTAACACTTTATAAAACCACAGGCTCAATGATGTAAAGAGAATTAATACTACACAGCTGACTTAAGAACCCTAAAGATTTAAAAGTGATGGCTCAAAATGTGCATATCACTCACCCAAAAGCTGAGGGCTCTCTCCCTCGAGGAGTTACCCCGGGCAGTGCCCCGGCCCAAGGGGGATCCCCAACTCCAGACCCGCTGCTCCGAGGAGGACTGACTCCCACATGTCCTCCGGCCGGACCCCCTTTATACTGCTGTTGAATCTGACCTGTGGCCATTTAATCCCATTAGCCAGGAGGGTCACCTCAGTGCACCTGGTGTGTCTCATTTAGCCAGTTCAAATTTCAACCTCTGCCCTCCAGGGTTTAGGTTTGGGTTTTTTTTCCTTCCCCTTCTCCCTGCCTGGAGAAGTTTTGTTTCCCGCTGATGGGATGGGGATGGTGGGGGGGAAGTGTACTGCCACACTCACGTACCCCATTTATCGGAAAGCAATGACAAGTTGGCTTTAGTACACACAGTAGCTATTGCAAACCACCAGGACCGGACCCAGGGACGTGGTGTTTTACTTCTGCCCTTACTGTTAATGTGAATACTTAGTAATGTTTGGCTGGGGTGGTTGAGGAGAGAAACAGAAGTGGTTGAGTAGGTGTCTTCTATCAACAAAAGGATGCTGAAGCTTGCGATGGGGATGGAGACCAGCAGGGAGCGGAGCCTGGCTGCGGGGACGGCTGGGCAGGGGCTCCTGCTCGCCCCAGGAGACGGGGTCAGAAAACCGGCTTTGGCTGTTGCGGCAGGAGCGTTCTGTTTCTCTGCTTCCAAATCCAGTCTTGAAAGTTGTGAGTGCCTTACTGCCAGCGTACAAAGCATAACCTGTACCATGGGGTTAAAAAGTATCTTGTATAACCCCCATGCACAGCAGTGCAATGTGTTTGCATGTTTGCACATCCTCAGGACACGTGCGTGCTCGTGCAAGCTCCCGGTGTATTTGGGAAGTTATTTCCCACGGTGCTCTCCAAAGCGCTGCTGGCAGGTCCCGGCTCTTACCCATGGGAGTGGGCTCCCGTCTGCTGGCAGCAGACGTCTTGACTGGAGTTTTATTTCTGCCTCATTTGGAATTAACAGCAGCTTGGTATTCCTGAGGAAGCAGGGGTTTGGGGTTTTGCCTCAGTAACACCTTAGGCCTGACTTGCTATACAGCACTAGGGTCGTGTCCACAAGAACATTCCCTGGGCAGGGTATTTCCAATGCTGTAAGTGCTAGTGGGATGAACCGAGCTGGCCTTTAGTCACTACTGGTGATCCTTGCCCTGAGTCTTACAGGCTGCTTTATTCTCTTCCATATAAATGACAGAAAAAGACTTGATTGAGAGGACAGTTACTTTGTTTGTGTCAGGGGGGACATGCGCAAAACTGGGATATAAAAGCAAGCATCCCTCAGCTGATTACACCGCTGTCGCTGATACTGGCTTTGATTGTTTTCCTTCCCTACGGGCACTGGGATGTTGCTGATAAAAGGGCGTTAGTCTGACGTGTTGGGGGACGCTCACCCACCCCTCAGCTGGTGACAAGGACTAGCGGGACAAGCAGGAGGGTGGTTGTTCCCGGCAGACTGAAGAGTCGGGCAAGCGCCAGCCGGGGCAGCCCGGGTGGCCCAAAAGCACCGTGGGACCCTGTGCAGGATCTATCCTGCCCCGGGCGGGGGGGGTCTTTGGCGGGGGTGCTGCTGCCTCCTGCCATTGCACCCTGAGCAGGGCTGTTGGTCCTTCCTGCGCTCCCCTGACGCAGGCAGAGCAGGATGGGTGAGTGCAGCTCCTGGCAAAGCCTGGGGAGGGCTTTGGGTGTAGGTCCTGGCATTTCTTCCGCTTCTTCAGACAAATACTCGTGGAAGGCATTGGGAAGGGCTTGGCAGGGGAGGCAGGCTTGCTGATGGGTTGGTTGTGTTGGCTGAGAAGGGAGCCTGGGGAGGCGGTGAAGGAGGACGTGAAGCCATGCCTTAAGGGTAAATGCTTAAAATAGTGGTGAATCTGACCAAGCAGGCATCCAGGAGATAAAGCAGTGAAGACATTGGCAGTGAGAGGAACAGAGCTGAAACACACCCCTAGAAATGATCTTTCTTGCCTTTGGAAAAGTTTACTACCTGTAAGGTAGTAGAAAAATTTTTGTTCTGAGCAAAAACGCTAACAGTGTTACCAACCTCCCCCTGCATGTTTTTATAGGACTCTGCTTGGAACAAGAAGTAAATGTCTTTTAACCACCAGCACCGAAGTATGGATTCATGACTGACTGGACTGTATGTGCTTTTGATTAGTTTCCTAAAATAGACTTTTTGAGTTGGAAGTGTTTGGTGAGGCACAAAACAAGACAGTGAAAATTGCAATGTCAGCGTCTCTGGCAGGAGAGGCTTGAAGCCATGGTAAGCAACTCATTTATCCAGAGCAGAAACCAGTAAAAACTACCCCAAGTCTCCCGATAGAGACTAGAGTGGAATTTGGTGTTTGATACTAAAAGACAAAGCTCAGCCTTGCCATCACCAGGCCATGGCTTAGCCAGCAGCATCCCGATGGGAGAAGGCTGCACCGGCGGGCACGCTCTAGCTCTGCCCTGCCAACCCTGAACCCGGCCGGACAAACGTCCCCGAGGCGCGGGCAGGCTGGTGGCACGCCGTCGTGGCACGCCGGGCTCGCGCGCCCTTGCGTGCACCGTGCCCTTTGCTGCGGGTCCCGGGCCACGTCTCGCCCCGCCGGCGCGTGCTTGGGGTGCAGCGTCGGCCTCTCGCCGGCGGCTCCTGCGTTCCTCTGCCGCTCGGGAGGCACAGCTGATCCGTTTGCAGAGGAGCCAGCTCTGGCTGCAGAAATCAAACGCTCTGAGGGCGGCTGAGCGGGCGGGGGGCTGTTCTCAGACTCTCCAGTTCCCCTGTCACCTGTATAAAACAGGATACAGCGGTAGGCTATGCAGAGAAAATGAAATTCACCCTTGCAAATGAGCGGAGGAGGAAATAAAGCCTTCCCACCAATTAGGGTTTTCTCCTTTATCAAGTTGTTAGGAGTCCTTAACTTTTTGGTGAAGTACTGTACTATAGAGGTTTAAAAAAAAAACCACAACCCAAAAACACCCCCCCCCCCCAAAACCACAACTTGGCAAATAATTTTGGTTTTCTAGAACTTTTGGAACAGTTGATAAAGTTGTTCCCTGTTGGCAAATTCAATTTAAGGCCCAAGCACGTTCGTGTTGCTCAGCATATTCATTATTTTCATTAACCACTTCACAGAAGTATCTTCAAAGGCTGCCTTTAAGGGTTAACCTATAAAGTGGTTTTATTTTGTTTTGTTTCTTCATACTAAGGTTAGCCAGGAGCCCCAGGCTGGACGCTGCCCAGCAGAGGACAGCACACCCCAAACCTGCGTTACCAGCGAGGAGAACCCCGAGCTGCTGGTATTGCTTGTCTGACACCAGGCACACTGTGTGGGACACCCGACTGTTTTGGCAACAACAAAAACAGCTGCAGAGAGACCCTTTAATTCAGGTATTCCTTATTGATAAGCCTTCTGGAAGACAATGTAATTACAGGTGCCAGCTCATGTGACTAAGAGAGCTTTGCTAAGACTCCAGCCTCAAAATAATCAAGGTTTAGACTGTGCTCAGAAACAAAATGAATCTATGCAATAGCTGTAGGGATGTGAAACCGGGACAAAAATCTAGACACACTGAAATTACACTAAGAATATTTTAACTGTAACAACTATAAGAAATTTTTGAAACGTCTTTTCCTTTGAAATATTTGTGCCTCGCTGTACGTTTTTTTCCTCGATGGAGAGCACGTTTCGGGCTAGACAAGGATAGAGACCTGCCCTCCTTTCCTGCCTCTGCCGCAGCGTTGGCGTCCCCAGCGCCGGCGAACCCCCTCGTGCCGGAGCGCGGTGGCCCTGGGCAGAGCCCGCAGGGACCCCCTGCCCGGCATTTGCCCCCTTGGTTGCATGCGAGACGGAGAGACCTTCCCGTCCCCGCGGTGCCGGGGCTCGGGCAGAGGGTACCGGGGCGGGCAGGATCCGGGGGCCAGGGGCGAGGTGCAGGGACCCCCGTCACGGCTCGGCAATCCCGGCAGCGCCCTGGCTGTCCCACCATCAGCAAAGCTGGGGAAAAAAAAAAAAAAAAAAAAAAAAAAACCAACCCCCCAAAATTGCATTTTACACCATAGTTTCTTTCAGCCTCGGCGGTTGGGTATGGTTTATACAAATCCGCCGACGGTGCCCAGAAAGCGCCGAGGTGGAGTTAGCTATTAACAGCCTGCGAAGAGTGCTCCTCTGCCCCGGGAAGCTGTTTTTGCGAATGGGCTGATGCCCAGCCCTGCCGCACCAACTCACTCGCACCCACCCGCTGGAGCAGCCAGCCGGGGGTAGCGGCAAGGGCAGGTGTGTTTTTGGAGGTTTCTGTCTCTATTGCTCTGTTACCAGTTCTTTGAAGCTTTACTGCAGCGTGGAGGAAGAAACGCTCCATTTATTCAGCCCCCTTTCACCCTTCAGTGCAACAGCAGTTGCCTCGATGAACAAAATGTTTAAAAGCTGGTAAATGAGAAGCCAGTATTATTTATCAGCCACGTGGGAAATTTTAAAGCAGCTTCTGTAACACTTAAGTATTAGCTGATTTATCGGCCTCATCTTCAGAGAAAAGCTAGAATAGCTTTTTATATCCCAGATACTAACAGGGTTAATATTCACTAACATTAAAGTACATCACAATGAAGGGGAAGGAGAAAAAAAAAAGGTATTTTTAGTAGCTGAACCATGTTTATTTCTTCCATTTAAAAATAATCATGGTATTATTCAGACTTCCACCGACGTGTACCATGACCTTGTATTTAACTACTTCTCTTCTGTACTGGACTTATTTACCAGGCTTCAGTTGCCATTTGTATCTTGTAAAAAAACCACATTTATAAGAGCGTGATATATATTTTATGTATATTGTTTTGTATAGATCCAACAAAATTTTACTTTTTAAATAACATACATGTTGTACTTTAGAGAAACACCAAAGCTCTCTGCACACCTGCAGCTGTGTGTGTGGGGCAGGAGCCCCAGAACACATCAATCGGGAGGGCTCAGGGTGGCAGAGCCCAAGCTGGGTCCCTCCCACCTCCCTCCTGCCTGGCCGCAGGGCTGCACTGGTCTTCTGGGACCAAGAGGAGGAGGAGGAGGAGGTGGGGGGGCTCCAGGGTGAAGTTTCCACGCAGCAGCTGAGAGCGGCGAAGGCCCCTTCCTCCCCCTCCTCTTCCTGGGAGGTGGGGATTGAAAAAAGGACTTTATAGCTTTGGGGGAGCAAAAGAAATCTGTGTGTTGGACTTCTTGAAGCATACATTATTAATGAAGATCTATTCCTCCCAGGAAAAAAAACTAATTGAATAATTGAAGCAATTTCATGTCTTTCCTCATTTTCAGGCCCTGCATATAATTAGTACAATTCCAAATAACAGATGGCGAAGTGCTAAGGGGAGCGATTGTACATGAGATGTGTATTATGGAGGCATTTTGTGCAAATAACACCCTACGTGCAGCCATTACACTGCAGGCTTGCTCAGATGCTGCTGTCATAAAAGCAGAATTGCCGGCAGAAGATACACAGGTGGGAGTGGATTCATTTGGGGTTTATCTGCTCTTCGTACGTGCTGCTTGTTTGCACACAGCAGTTCATCAAAGCCAGGTCTCTTGCCCAGCGGGGCCCAGTGTGGAGCAGTTGAGATGGGTGGGTGGGGGTGCTGGCCCACGGGGCTCGCTGTCACCGTCAGCCTGGAGATGCTCAGCCCTTCTCCCACCCTCTGCCTCCGCAACCTCTCTGCTCCATCAGGTTCTAGTCACCGCGATGCTGCGGGTTTTTCTAACTCCTCAAGCCTGCCGTTTACTCTCTGACATCTTGAACTGTTCTAATTTTAGAAGCCAGAAAGCGCTTGTCCATTACCTCTTCCAGGTAGCGATGGGAAAAATGTAGCTTCTGGTTTACGGAAATGGCTGCACAAGGTCCGTGCAGTAAAATCCTCCTGGGGCTTTGGCTGATTGTTCAGCTATTCGACGTACTGCACCATGGAGAAAAGTCACAAAGTTTGGCCAAATGCTTTGTGGGAAAGACTGCCTTGCTGGGGGGAGCTGACTGTGTTCGGGCACAAGCGTGGCTAAAGGCTGGGCGCTGCGCCCGAGCGAGTGTGGTGGTAGGGGCTGCCCGCGGTAGGGCAGGCTGCCTCTCCTGCTATAATGCCAGGTTTACTTACTTTTGAACGTTCAACACCTTAAGAGAGCTTGTTTATTTTTTTTCTTTAGCAAAACCTTAACGCGGCGGGGGACGGGCGCAGCTCCGGCTGTGTGTTTGACACCCCGGCGCCCGGCTGCGCTGGAGCCAGGGCAGAGCGAGGAGAGCCGTGCCAGCCCGGCTCTGCCCAGCGGCGGGGCTGGGCAGGGGCTGCAGTGCCACAGGGCTCGCAGCGTTCCTTGCTGGAGCCCTCGAGGGGTACGGCAAACGCTCCCGATGCTGTGCCGGGAACGCGTCCTGCCCTCCCCACCTGGGTCAGCTTGATTTTTCCTCGCCGGATTCAGATGTCATTATTCCGAGAAATCTGGCGTTTGTGCTAAACCATGTTCAAGCCAAACAAAATGGGTTTTGAATTATGTTTATAAGCCAGCTCTGCCTGGGCAGTGCTTGTATCGCCGCCTGCCTTCAGCAGGGCAGTGCCCGTGTTAGAGCTGGAGGTTTCACAGCCAAACCGCGGGAAGCGGTGGAGGTTGGGAACATTTATCGTACCCCCCGCTCAGCAGGAGGAGCTGAGCCAGGAAAGCTTCACCCCAGGCTCTGGGGCAGCTGGGGGCTTCTATGGGTCTGTCCCAACCTGCAGCGGGAGGGTGACAGTGCCACTACCGAAACGCCACGTGCACAGCCGTGCGGCAGCGCGGTGCGCGCTTGGAGGGGCGACGGCTCCTCGTGCTTGGAGGGGTGACAGCCCCTCGGTGCCCACTTGTCCCCCAGCTCCCTGTCCCTGGGGATCAGCCGAGCAGGAGGTTTTATTGCCGGGCACCCAGTGAGGCTCGGCCTGGGGCCGGGGTCCTGGTGCCATGTGCCTGCAGGAGGAACAGCAACACCGGGGGTAAAGTGAGATTGCTGGAGCGTGGGCTGCTTTTAGCATCTGAAATATCTGGACCACCCTATGCACTTCCCCTAATTACTGTGGCCAGCTGGGGTGGGAGCTGCCGTGGCCCCTTCCTCGGAGAGAGCTAAATGCAGGGAGAGCACAGACGTGTTCGGATGGATTTTTCTGGCAGAGCTGGCAAACAAGCATCTGAGTCCGAACGTGATGACTTTGGCTTGGGGACGGAAGCAGAGGAGAAATGGGTCACATGGAAATCAGGTACTGCTGGGCTAATACAAACGAGCCACAGATAAACAAAAGTAAACATTTAATTCTATCCCTTCTTTGTACCAAGGGTAGAAATGGCATTAGGCTATCACATTTACAGTAACAGGCTGTACAGCCTGTGCCCAACGCCGTCTGCGCTGGTGTATAGCAGCAGTGTGTGCTGCTGACCCATTTGCACTGCAGTTGTCATCGCAAAGTTCTCTTCTACTGGTTCATGGTGGCCAGGGCAAGGTATTAATTAATTTCCCCTAGTAATAATTTATAACCTAAAAGAATATGCCCATGTTCCACTTTGCTCACAGAGATGAATCCCAAGTGGGGATGAACATCCCCTGTTTAAAGGGCTCTGCAGGAAAGGCACCATATTTCACTCAAGGTCAACCGTAATGACTCATTCCAATCAGTCAAATGCAAATACATCATAATAAACCATTAAATATGCATGACTCATTAATAGGCCTCAGTCTAATATAAATTGACTAATGGGTATTTAATGACAACAAATGTGCCTGACTCCAGTTGCGTTTCTTCTTTAAAGCCTGCAGGATGCTAAAGAACCCAGTGAATTTAACAGCATGGCATTAATTTACAGCTGGAGCCTGCCCTCGTCTCCCTGTCTAAATGCCCAGCTTTTGCAAACTTGCTTCAAATTGCCTGGGAGCTGCAGGATTAAATCTGGGCAGCGCAATTTCAACAGCTTGCCTGAGAAATACTATAGACATCTATCAAAACAGTGCCAAGGAGTTCTGTAATAATTAGGGGCTGTTTGCTTTTTGAATGGACGGTGGTTGCATTAGGCTGTTTCTCAGCGGAAAGATTTGTACTGACGACATTCCTTGAAAGACCAGCTGACTGTAATGAAGAAGCGTGTTACTGGGGTGCTGTAGGAATGAGGGTTCCCAGGTGTGGGATGAATTTCCCTAATGCCAAGTCACTATGGACATGTACCCAGGATCAGCAAATTGTGCACGGTGGCCAAGGCCACCTCCCGCTGCTCCTGTCCCCTCTGTCCCCGGCGCTGCTGGCGCACTACCGCTGCGCTCGCTGCTGCACGGCGGCTCCCCGTGGGATGCTGCAGCTTCCAGGCAGGCGGAATCTCGCCTGCTTGCCGGGCTTTTAATGCACCTTTGGAGTTCTTGTGCTTTCCACCACTGCCTCTCTAGTGTTCCCCCACCCCCAAATTGCCTCTCTCTTCCCTTCTGGACCCAAACCTGTTCTGGAAGGTTAGACCTGTATGAGCAAATGTAAATGCCCAAGTACTGACTGTGCAACTTGTATTAACTTGTTCTTCCAACATAGCTATATTTGAGATACCTTGTACTCCTCAAAACACCCTTTAAACCCTTCTGGATGACATAAGGTACAGTTAGTGGATCTGGGGAGCAATGGGTTTCCCAAGTCAGCCCCGTGGGGTGCTGCATGGTTCTGTGAGCTGTTGCCAGGCAGAACAACACCTTTCACAAGCAAGATTTGTTTTGAAAAATAAATCCCTCTGCCTTTCAGTGAAAGAGTGGAAAAACATACCAGCTGCCCGAGTGTTTAGAGGTTGTGATTTGTGTCAACATCGTGTAATTAAAGTTTTCTTATTATCCATGCTGGAAACCTTATCAGGCAAACACAGGTCTCTTCAGGTGCTCTAGAAAGACCCAGCACACACACCTGGTGTTCTGGCCATGCAACACTATTTTCACCGTAGACACTGGTTTTATTGGATGCTTTGATCAGTAGTTTGCATGCAGTTGTTGTTTTTAACAGAGTAAGAATCTATCACAGCCTGCAGCAGAGAAATGAGCAGCCATATCAGCGGCTCTGATTTCCTAAAGCCTGGTACATAGGAAAAGACCATCAGTTGCTTTTGAATCAATTTCTAAATAAATGATCCACCAACGCTGTGGGCATTTGGAAAATAATCTCACACAGGGACGATGGACGTGTAGTATTTTGAGAGAAAAGTGCTTTGTGGGGATTATCGTTTCCCAGTAACGGGTGCTCAGGAGCTGCGGTCACCCCGGCACGGGGCTGTCCCACAGCCGTGCACTGGGCTACCCCCGTGGGCTTCGGGGCGTCCACGGGACTGAGAGCAGAGGAGATCTGACTGTTCCAAAAGCACCTTCGTTCTTCTGAGGCATATTGTAGGAGTTGGCCTCAATATTTTGACGAGCTCCAAGCCTCTGCCTTGAGCAACAAGTCGGTAGAGGAGGAGACAGAGCCAGAGGTGAAAAACTCTGTTGGGAAAACACTTTGCTCTCTGCCCACCATCCTCTGAGCCACTATTTGATTTTTTTTTTTTAATTATTATAGCTAGAAAATGAAATGGCCTGTAATTATCATTAAACTATACGAGATCTACTTTTAGCGTAATGCTATCTAACTTCAGTTGATTGCTCTGAATGCTTCTAGTTTGTCCTGGATGAACATTCACGATACACCCAGAAAGTATCAGAAATTACGTAAAAAACCCACCCCAGAACAAAACAAAAAACCTACGAAAGGTGCAGGAAGAATTCTGATCATTATATTTTGTAGAAAAGCATTTGTCTCTGAACCTGTACTGGCATCAGCATTTGCTAGGACTAAAGCCTGGAAGAACCTGGTTCCCAGTAACGTACCATTGTGTGGATGGTTATTGCAAGTGCCCGACTCCCTGCGCGCCGGCAGTGCCAGCTCTTCCCACACCTCAGGTGAGTCAGTGACAAGGCACGAGGCTGGTGCTTCTTTATGTATGTTCTGGCAATTGCTCACGTGAAGTATGAACTATTAGTGATCTATAATTTCCTCCTGTCATAGCTAATCATAATATTCAAATACAGTAAGTACAAAATAGTATGGTAAAAATTCTGTGCCAACTATAAAAGCAGAAGTTTTGACTCATTTGACAAAAAATCTGGATGTGAAGCTATCTCGCTCAATGAAGCCAGCGCTGGGCTCTGGTTGCCAGCTGAGCTCCGGTCTCTCCCGTGCTCTGGTGCCAGCCTGGCTCCCTCCTGCCCCACCGATGGCAACAGATTCCAGAGAAGGAAAATCCAGAATTACTGTAGCAGAAACCAGTTGAGGTGAGTTACCAGCCTTGTTCCCAGGGCGGCATCCTCAGCGACTCTCATCAGGGTGGCAGAAACACCTTCCTGGGGCTTTTAATCGCCTCTGTGTGCCGGCACGTACGCCTCAGGGCTTGTGTTGTGTGGTCACTGGAACAGGTTAGGGGGATGGAACTGGTGGCCCTGGGGGTTTCCAGGACTCACCCAGACAAACCCACAGAGTAAACAGATTTCTTCACGAATCTGTGGTGTGGGTTGGGAGGGTGGAACTGGGGTGCCCCTGGGGGTTTCCAGGACTCACCCAGACAAACCCACAGAGTAAACAGATTTCTTCACAATCTACGGTGTGGGTGGAACTTCATCAAAGGCTTTTTGAAAATCCAGCTCTGTCATGACCACTAGATCCCCGTCATCCAGGGCTTCAAGTACTGCGCCTTGGCATAACCTACCAGGTCTCCTTGAAAAAATCCAGGTTTTGTAAGCCAGTTGTATGAAAGATGCGGTGATTTAAGATCAGTTAATTTATTAGTTTTCCTTACAAATTGCTACTGATATAAAGTAGTGCTCTAAAATGATGGGTTAATGTAATGTGTTACCTTTTATAATGCTTTACTTGGCTATTTAATGAAGTCTCATTTTAGTCACTCATTAACGGTGAGCTTTCTGCACGTACGTATTAAGTTGTTTCACAGCACTTCATCCACCATAAATTTCTTCCATCACCAGTTATGTACGATGACTCGCTTGTGATGGGCTCTCTACGTTATCAGTTCCCATTCCATTCCATTTTGGATTTTTTGTGGCACACGTCATGATACTGATGTGGAAATGCAGTAGCTGCTGCTCACAGTTTCCCTACAGCTCTGTGTACGTCGACAGCTGTCTCCCCACCATAAACAGACGTGGCGATCATCGCCCTGTTAAAGCTCCAGCCAAGGTACTGCTGATCGTGGTAAAGAAACTGATATCCCTCCAGTAGCTGGGGCAAAAGATAGGCACACCTAGAAGACTTATTTTGAGCATAATGGAAACCCCTGTTTATTCCTTTAGTTGATTTCACACATTTTTGTTGAGTTTAGCTGTCAGGGCGTGATGCTTGTACAGCAAAACCAGCAGCTCCGAGCAGGTGGCAGCTACTCCTTCTTCCCATTCCATCCTGCTGTTACCATGACAGGAGAGAACGATAGTAGCTCCTGGCTCTTGTAAAACCAGACAGCTGCTCCATGGGAAGCATCAGTATGGCCCACAGCACTGCTAAACTAATGAGCAGTTTCAACATCTGTTTATTTTCTGATTTATCTTTTTAAAATTTTAATTTCATTGGGCTGGTAAAATTCGGAAACCACTCTTTTGTATCATTCACCAAGGCGAAGTAATGCTGAATACATGCTTGTGCTGATTATTTCCAAAATTTCGGGGACTTAAAGCTAGTGTGTCCTTTAGCAATTTATTTTATTTAGCTTTTTTCCAGCTCATGATAGTTCTTCTGCAGCCATCTACAGATGACCTGTAGCTTCTTTCTCTTTTTACTCACGCTTTAAAAATGAGGCCTACAAATTCTGGCTTAAATTTAAGAAATGTAACTGTACTTCAGCTATATTTGCTAAACTTGCCATTTCCAGGATTCTCGCCAAGTATAGGAGCTCCTTCAGCACCGCAGGGCTGTTGGGTACGTAGAGAGGAGAAGTGAAACTTATCTTCTCGGTTCTTCTGAAAAGGAAGGAAGGCGCTTTCAAAAGCGATTTTGTTTAGCCATGTGGTGGCTGCATTTGCAGATAACCTCAAAGCTTTGATCTGAAACACCCTCTGCGGCCGTGACCCCCTGGAGAAGGCTCGGTCCCGGGATGGTCGGGATGAGACCCTGCGCTGTTACCCGTGCGGTCAGGAGCAGGGGTGAGCCTGGGAAGAACACAACCCTGAGACCGAGCCGTCCGTCCGAGAACTGGAGATGCCCACCCATCGGTGCCCTGCCTGCGGCTCACACGTCCCTTTCTCCTGGGCACGACCTCCGCTGCTGCCTTCCCCGGGGAAGGGACCATCCCGGCCGGAGCGCAGCATCACCCGCTCTCACCTGGGCTTCGGCTGCAGCCCCCGGGGCTCCTCTCCTGCCCGAGGGTGGCCTTGCCCTCAAGTACGTGAGCTGCACAAAGGGCTACCCCAACTTTTTTAGATACACTTAAAACTTCGGAACTTGGCTCCAGCTTGCTTGTCCCCTGCAAGGGATGAAGCAGCAGCTCGGTGGTGTTGGCAGCTCACAGCAGCGCAGGCACTGCCTGTGTGTTCCAGATGCTGTGTGTGATCTAAATACTGCTGGAACGTCCCGGTTTTGCTGGGATCAGATGAAGCAATTAGATGTCAGTTTACGTGTGTGCGTTGCAAATGCATGGCCATCTGCTCGAGGTGCAGTGGTCGCTGGTTTGTGTCTGCCAGCAATTCTGAGCAAGCTGCCATTAACGGGTGAATAACACAGGTTTGGCTTCTTTACTAGAGGGGTGACTAATGAGCCCCCCCAAATGCTGGGATTTTCTTTTTCCTGCAAAGTAGGCCTAGTGACTGTGGACCCGGCCCCGCAGCCTGCATACAGAGTGAATCGTTTTTTCTGTATCAGGCTGAAAAGCGCTCTGCTGCTTACATGAGCCAGGAAAGAAAGACTGATGCTTTTGTGTTCGGTCATTAATGTATATTGACAGGTGACGCAGCAGCAACTTTTTGGCTTGAAAACTCACCTAGAGCATGCTTATGCACAGCAGTAGAAGTTAAATGGAAGTATATGAAAGTTTACATTGCACAGAGCAGGATTTTCTAGAAATCCCCCCTGGATGCAAACCTGCCCGGTAGCAGTGGCAATCCCAGACGGGGAGCATCTCTCACGTGTCAGCCGCACAGCTGCCCAATCACGTTCAACCCAAAACACTGCTGAGATTGCTCTCCTGCTCGTTTTTATGCAGGAAAGCCGCAGCACCCTCACTTTCTCGTACAAGGATCAGCACTTTCAGCCTGGACACCCAGGCTGGGTGTGCCCTGCCTCAAGAAATGGAAACCTAATCTCTTATGGAGAGCCCTGGGGCTTCTGAACAGTGGAAGACAGCGGTCCACACATAAAAATAAAATCAAAACCGCACGTAAAAATGCCGCTGTATCATTTGAAACCAAGAAACAATTTTTTGTGCTGATATAGACTGGTTCAGGTGCATTAGTCACAGTGGAGCAGAGTCATTTTGCGTTAGCAGCGTTTATGCTCAAAGTTAAAAACATAATAGTATTCTTAGCAATGACGAATAAACCAGCAAGCTTTGAAGCGTTAAAATGTGTCACTATGTGAAAACTAAGTGCTGCTCTTTAGTGCTCTGCTTTAGTATAATTAAAATACGTTGTTTTAATTGGTGTGCTAACTATAGAATGTCACGGAGCCGCTGTATCATCTGTTGCGTTGATCTCCGAGTGCAACAGGAGAGCCCGGTGGGTGGTTGAAGAAGGCTGGGTGTAATCAGGACGCAAGCCGCCAGGCTTTGCCCTCCCGACGCCTCTGGGGATCTCTCAAAACGTGGGATGCAGAGCGGTGCCCTCTCCCTCCTCACGCCTCCGGGAAGCCGGTCCGGGCTCTCCGCCTCGCCGGCCGTGGCAGCCCGCACGAGGTAAAGTGCTTCGCACGGGAGCTGGGGACCTCCGACTGCCGGCCCCGCGGCTCGCCGCGAGATCTCCACGGCATCCAAACGGGAGCATTTCGCGTGAAATCCGTTATCGGGACCCGGCGTCGGGCAGTGCTGTCGGCACGCCGCCGTCCCGCCGTCCGTCCCGCCCCGGGGGTTCTCGGTCAGGTCTCTGCGAAGGGGAAGTGTTGGTTTGCTCTCTCCTTGGCTCGGCAGACGTTTCGCAGTACCTTCCTCCCATGAAAACTGCCCCGTGTCCTGCTCAGCCAAACAAATCTCTCCTTTGCCTTGACTCATTAATGATTGAATCATATGCAAATGAGGTTAAACGGCGACGTTGTGCTGCGCTCCAGGGATCCCAGCGTTCTCGCCAAGGCATGGTCCGGGAGAGCTGATGCAGAGGCAGCTCCCAGCCCTCGGGATGGTAAGGTGTCCTTGTGCCTGGGGAGCCGGTTCTCAGGCTGCGGCTCCTCGAGTAGACTCTGCTATTCCTCTAGCGAAACTGTTTCTGAATGAACTGTTTAATCGCTTTACCCTGACTGCTTACTTTAAAATTGATTAATCGGTCTTCTTCTAACAACTACCTGAATCAATGTGTCTGTCAATACAGTAATGTTTTAATTATTATTTGAATTTAAAGTGCTAATGTTAGTGCAGTGTTTTCTAGAATTAAAACCTCACTAAAGTGTTGAGTTTCTTCTCGGGTGCCTGCACAGCCAGGGTTAGGCTAGGTACTGCATGTGAGGTTATTCTGACCGGAGTGAGCATTCACAGCTACATAATTTTTGTCTCCTGCAGTACACGGTGTAAGCGTAGATATTTGCTGGATGTAACTTTATGAAATTTTGTATATGCTGTACTTTATTCTGTCTCGTGATCTACCTTTGAAGTAAGATACAGTGCTCTGAGAGCAGAGACCTATTAACAAATTCTAGACACCAGAACAACTTTGAAAATACATAAAACAATTATGGGATCTCCACAGGATTTGTGGAGACTAGCGGATTTTGTAGCAGTCACATTGCTGCTCTTTCAGAGCTTAGACTTAGCTTGATTTCAGTTTCAACCTATATCCCATTTTTCTAATGTTTCGCTTCCCTCTGCTTTCTAATTGCTTTGCTACTATTTTAACCAAAGGCTCTCGCTAGAAGCTTTCTTTATCTTGTGGCTCCCCTGCAGGTGGGTGCGGGTGTCTGCCTGAGGAGGGAGAGGAGTGAGCACTTGAGATCCTATATTTCTTTCCCTGTAGCAAGGAAGCATTTTTTTATCGAACCTTTAGAAAGCAAGAAAAATTTGTCCTCAGGCAAACTCACACTGGGTGCAGCTTCCTAGAAAGCTTTGCTCCTTAAAGAATACTGTTTGTGGTACTTACTTCCAAGCCGAAAGGCGAAGCTCTTTGTCTGGAGCCAAAGAGAAAATGAAATAGCAGTGCAGGAGGGGTGGCAGCGGTGCTGGCAGCCTGGCTGTTAGCTCTCCTGGCTGCAAAAAGCCACGCGTTTGCCAGCCCGGCGCTCAGCGTGGTCCCGGCAAGGAACAGCCTCTCCTCCTCCGGCAGCTCGGCAGGGCTGGGCTTGGGGCCCTCCACCGAACACAGGGTGTGGGTTTGGCAGAGGTTATGGGCTGTGGTTGAATAAATCATACGGGGTGTTCCCACTTCATAGGAAGTTAAGAGCAAGAGTGACTTAAAGTTTGCGAATTTGGCTTTGAAGGCGTTTTATCCTGATCTTGACTGTGCCATCCCCTTGACTGCAGTCGCTTTCATATCAATGAGGACTCAGTCGTAACTGCACCTTCCCTTCTTGAAAGGGCTTTTTGTAGAAAACAGAAGAGACTTGTAAAACCCCAGGAGCAGAAATGTCCCGTGTTTGCAGGAATGGCTCGGAAGCGCTCCAGCGCGTCTGCCGTGAGGCACAGGGTACGCGCTTCATCCTCACAGCGCTTTCTGTGCAATTCTGGTACCGAGTTACCAGCAAAACCGTACAAAATGCACGATGAATGGTTCAATTAATTTAATAAACACATTCTCTCCTGACTTCTTAATGAATTCCGAGTAACGCTGTCAGAGAGTGGCTGTACTGCTGCCAATGAGTTCATCCTATATCAGTCTTGACAGCAGACTTCTGCTTTAGTGATGAGTGAGACCACGGGACAGGGGTTGGGTAACAGGGAGGCAGATGACTTCCAGCAAGGGCTGTGACAAAGTGATGACAGGCAAGTTTCACTTTCCCAGCCTCTGGCGCTGCCATGGGTTTGGCCAAAAGCAGCACCTGGCACGTTATGGCAGATGCCTTCAGGTGATGCTTTTACTTCAGACTCCTCACACAGGTTTTTGCTCATGCAAGTTTTCATCTTGCTTGTTAACTCTGGTCAATAGCTGAAGGTAGAAATCTTGTGTGCATAAGGGATATTCTTTGAGTTCAAGTCTCTACTTACCATATAAGCTGTAAGCAAATAGATGGCTATATTCACCTATTATAGCAACAATATAAAAATAGCCATGCAGTGATCTCTTACTAATATTTGGTGGTTTTGTGTTTGTTGTGTTTTTTTGGTTGTTTTTTTTTTTTTATCTTTCCAGGCTGTGAACGAGACAGATGGCTGTTTGCTGATGAACAGAGTCCTAGAAAAGTATTATCTTTCCACCATGTACAGCCTTGAGTTCATTTTAGGCTTCACTGGAAACACCATTGTTGTGTTTGGCTATATTTTCTGCCTGAAAAACTGGAAAAGTGGCAACGTCTACCTGTTCAATTTATCATTATCAGATTTATTATTTCTGTGTACTCTTCCAATACTTGTGAACAGCTACTCCAGAGATCAATGGGCAAAGGAGACCATCTTGTGCCACAGCAACAGATTCCTTCTGCATGCAAACCTGTACAGCAGCATCCTTTTCCTCACCATTATCAGTATTGACCGATACATGCTCATAAAATATCCTTTCAGAGAACATTTTCTACAGAAGAGGAGAACAGCCCTTATCGTGTCTGTTGCCATATGGATCGGCGTGATACTGGAACTGCTGCCGTTGATGTATTTCCTGGAGCCTATAGCGCCTGCCCATAAATACAAGTGTCTTGATTATGCAAGCTCTGGAGACCCTGTGAAAAACCTCATCTATAGCATGTTCCTGACTGTCTTTGGGTTCCTTATTCCTCTTGTGATCATGTGCTGCTTCTATGTGAAGATGGTTCTTTTCCTTAAAACCAGGAGCGAGCAACTCAGTTCTCTCCTGACACTTGAAAAACCCCTTGCTTTAGTCATCCTCGCGGTGGTTACCTTCTCATTGCTTTTTACTCCCTATCACATAATGCGCAATGTGCGACTTGCTTCCCGAATACCAGCCTTGAATGTCTCTGTGTGCACGCAGGGCATCATCAACACCATTTACATCATCACGAGACCCATCGCGTTTTTGAATAGCGCCATTAATCCTGTTTTTTATTTCTTAATGGGTGACCACTTCAGAGAGATGCTGATGGCAAAAACAAGGCAGCTCTTGAGCAGGTTGACAACCACTCGCAAATGAACGAATAAGGAGACCTCTTGTAGTGGGAGACGGGGGCCGGAAACTCTCTTCGGGAGAGCGTTCACCAATGTACAGTGCCATTTTTTGTAGATAATTTTATTTATGCTATAGAATATGCGTAAGCTGATTGTGTTCTTCTAAAAGCACTTGTTACCTTGTTGTACAAGAGACCTCCTTCTGCTAATCTGAGTCCAGCAAACCAGAAGTGATGTTCTCTCACAACAGTACAGCAGGAAACCCTATCGCCTATTAATATTGTAAATAAAAGATCACCATGGTAGTTCTTAGAGGGAAACTATGCTGCTCTCAGACAGGTTCTTTGTGAGCCGTAACTTGATGCTGGACTGGACCTAGGCTTGGGTAAAATGTGCCAGGGGCACTAATTCACATGGTCAACACAGTCTGGGGATCAAAGTCGAGTCTTCTTTATGTAAGTGTTTGCAAACTCTGTGTCTCCTGGGAGGTTTACCCTTCAGAATAAATAGCTGGGACAATTTCCATTTCCAGCTGATTTGGCGAGGGTTGGCATCTCGGATGTGGCAAAAAAGGAGGGTATGCAAACGGCTGGGTGGAACGCTTTGTCAGCATCGCGGGAGGGAGGCAGTGGCGAGGTTGCTGTTTTTGTTTGTAGCAAGTGCAAGGAGTGCAGAAAGCTGAAACATTTGGCTGCTGGTCTTACAAGCATTTCATGGAAGCACTGAGACAGCGAAGGCGTGTGTGTGTGTGCAGGCAGGTTCTTTCAACCTGATATTAAAGCTGGATTCAGCTTGCAGAAGTAAAAATAAGAAAATCTATTGGTTTAGTTCTTAACTGAGATTTGCCTTTGTACATCACTGGGACAGCTATGCAGGCTCATACTGGCATACTCGCAGATGCTTTTCAAAGTGTACAGACTTACTTAACTTTAATGTAATTATCTATAAGTGCGAGTAGAATGTAGAGCTTGAAGCAGAATTTGGACCTCACGGTTTGAACTTCATTAACAGTTCCGATAATGAAACAGGAGCTAACGAGGAGCCAGTTCTCTGCCTAACATCCCTGCAGAATTGTTGCTGCAGCAGAACTTACTCTCCAATTGACTGACCCGACGTCAAATACAAAGGGTGAAGAGATCGGTGAAGTAAGATGCTCGTACGAGCCGGGGCTCGGGAAGGACCTGCCGAGAGCGCCGGGACGTGCCGGGCGGAACGTGGGCAGCAGCGTGGGCAGGGTGCGGGCAGCCTCCCTCCTGCCTGCGTTCCGGCAGGCGATGGAGGAGCCCCCAGCGAAGCAGGAGGCAGGCGCTGCCCAGGGGCTCGCTGCTCCCCGAGGTCTGGAGAAGGGGCCGCCCGTTGTCGTGCCTCGTCAGAGACAACTTCAGTTCTACTTTCTGACGTGTTGGTCATCTGCAGTACGCTTAGCTCTTTCACTGATACCAGCCTGCCCGATAATAAACCGCGCATCCTGTTTAAAAAAACAAAAAAGCCTCCTTTGTGTTGAGGGTGTTGTTTTAGACGCTATTCTCTTTAATGTCCATGAAGTCACTACACCTGCCTTTTTCCTGTTAACAGTAAGACCCTAAAAGTCTGTGAGCAAAAGTACTCATCTGGCTCAATTTGAGGGGTAAGGCAGCTGCTTCCCCCCGCGAGTATCTCGCACAAAAACCCGTGCCGGCGTTCCTTTGGGGTGGCCGCGGCACGTGCTGGGTGCTACTCCCAGGCACCCACCTGTGGGCATCCCCCCGAGCCCAGGGTCCTGCTGCTGCTGCTGATCCCGGTGATGCCGCGGGAAGATTTTGCTGTCACATCACTCCCTCAGAAGTTTGCCGTGGGAGGGCTGAGTCCGTCCCCCCCAGCGCTGCTGCTGCCTAAAGCCTTTGGAAACGGCAGCCAGGCTGCGCCGGCAGGGAGAGGGGTATGCGGGGACTGCTAACTAGAGTTTTGACTGGAAAGAAATGTGCGTAAATCCTTATTTTCTTCCCTCGGTTTGCTTTGTAACAAATCTTTACACTTAAATCGCTAAATCACTCTGTCAGTGGTGGAAAAAAAAAATCCATCACGTGTGTTATGGCAGCACAGCCTGGGAGGGATAAAGCTGCACTTCAGTTTCCATTATAAATACCTCCTGATTTTGTAAGGACCACTATATGTAGCACCAAGAGGCAATTATTGAGCTGGGTATGATATCGCGCACGTTCATCCCCATACAGAGGAAGCTAAGAGCAGAACTTCCAAAAGCGGGTTGAATATTCCCTTTTTAAAGTTGGAGTCTAATGCAGTAAAGAGGAATTTTCTTCCAGGGAAAGTACCATACAGCAATAAATAAAAAGCTGAAACACCTTTAGTAGACTTACCTTTGCCTTTTGCAGTGGACAGAACAGGACTTCTCAAATAAATGTTTATTTCCTAGAAATCTAGCTATTTGGGGCTTTCCTGTATCAGCTCAGTGACTTCCTTTTTTCTTGTGAATGGGCTCACGTGGGGCAGAAGAGGAGTTGGTGGGTTGTGGGTTTTAAATACATACATAATCCCATGGCAGAAGTGGAAAGGCCAAGTACACTCCTCCTGGACATGCTGTTTGTACTTAATTTTTTTCCCGCAGTAGAGATACGTGGTTGTCAGCTCCTACACCTGACTATCTATATTTGCTTTCACCGCTGCCATCCGTCTTGGGCTTGAGAGAGACTGTGAAAAGAGAAATTTTGCATTTTCAACCCAAACCTACTTTCTGTTTAGCCTGATTTCTTACGTGAGTCTCATGCAGGAATCTGCCAAACCAAATGCAATGCCAATTGCTCCACAATGCAGTGGATGGCACCTTCCGCTCACCTGTTCACCTAACAGGGTTATTCATTACACTGATCTCATTAAGTGGTGAATATTGTTAATGCTGGAATACCGCACACAGTTCAGTTTGCAATCCATGCAGTGTTCCTGGGTTTACGTAGGCAGCTCCTTGGCAAGAGGCTCACCGTGGTTCCCGGTGCCCCCACCCCAGCCCTGTCAGAGGCGATGCCCATTGCGGGCAGTTTGCTACATGCCCTTCTTTCTTGGTAGTAGTGTTTCTCTTCTGGTGACTGCTATCATCTTCACAGGGTACGAAAACATCTTTCTTCACCTTTTGATGTCCTGGGGCAGTTTCACGATACCAGCCATCCCTTTTTTCCTCCACATGACAGTTGTACGTGCTGGGCAGTGAGATGACAGGAACCCCCGGTTGTGCAAGTGCTCGTTCAGGCCCCATACTGAACACATGGCAGGAAGGAAGGAGAAGACAGAAGATAAATAAACCTCTGCCTGGTAGCCACTTTCCAGAAAATAGTTTGTGTCATGCTCAGCTCACGTCATGCTGGCAGCTCAGCCTTTCCCAGCAGCTGTGTGTGCAGAAGGGCAGATGAAGGCAGGCAGCTTCCCTGGGAGCATCCGCATTGGTAATTTGAAAGTATATGTTTAATTAGACCTGTATAAATCTGAAACTGTAAGCCACAGCCTACTTTTAATGCTATTAGGAAACACATCTCTGCCCCTTCAGAGAGCACACGGGATGGCAAGGCTTGTTGGGGGAGCGCAGCTGACCCTGCCTGATGCTCGTCCCAGCTCATTCCTGCCCGTGGGTGGGCACGGGATGCTCCGAGGCAGGCGCAGGCACCACAGCCGAGGCATGAGGACACGGTCCTGTCGCAGCGTTACCAAAGCAAGGTCTGGTTTTCCCGTCAGCACACATCAGCAGCAATTCTGTTACTGCCAGGGAGGTGACTCGGGCTCTTCATGCAAATTAGGAAGAAACTTACGGTTTTGCTTTTGGTTTTTTTTAGCACAGAAAACACTTGTGAAGAAGCTCAAGTTGCTTTGACACGTGGAAGGTGTCTGGGTTAGGATGTTCTCCTCGAGGTTGGGTTTGCTGGAAGAGGAGGCACTACTGGCCCAACAGCATCCAGGTGTCACTGCCCTGGTCCTGCCGCGTTCTGGCTGGGGTCCGGCTCCGCTGTCCTGCCCAGGCTGGGACAAGGCCAGTCCGAGCCCCATGACAGGGCTGGAGCTGCGGGCACGCATGATGCCACTGCCCTTTCCCCACCAGAGATGCACCTGTACAGTACATGGCATACCATGTCTGGGTGATCGATGGCCAGGAGACGATTTTTCTTTGCAAACAATGTGTAGTGACAGTTCTTATGGATGAATATGTTCAGTTATTTGTTTTGCTGTGTCCATTGAGGTGAGCAGGGTCATCTGTTCCTTATTAAGTGCATAGAGTCACTAAGGATACCTCCCTGTGTACACACCAGTGTCGCATGTACCCACACAGCTATTCCCTGTCGGCTTGGTACCTGGCAAGTAATCATTATCTCTAAATATATGCTCTTTCTCTTAATATATACTATATAACCACCATAAAAAAGGTGCAAAGTTAGAAACTAGTGCCTGTGCATCTGAAAGCCCAGCACTACTTCATAAAAATCCCATACGTTATATCAACTGGTTTTTATAATAGCGATGCTATTATTTCTCTAGTAGGTGTACTGATCATATCATGGCACATGAAATTTTAAAACACAGAGGCTAGCTAATTAGAAAATTGGTTATTAATTCATTTAACTGAAATTCTGAAGGACTGCAATAGCTCTACCTTCAGCAGGAACAGGCTGGCAGCTGCTAAGCTCTTTTTTGTTTCTATGCAATTAAACTGCAGGAAGAATACTGAAAGACCGCATCAGCAATTTCCCATGAAGTGGTAGCGTCAAGCTGCTAACAGGGAGGCAGGGGCGAGCACGGCTGCTCCAGCGCGGGGTCTGAGGGCCATGGGGCGAGCGGGGCCAGGCTCAGCTGGGTGCAGGATCGGTGCCCCCCCGCATTTCCCCTCCGGACCCAGGTCCTGCAGCCCAACCCAAAACCCGCTTTTGGTTCCCACAAACGAGCGGGATTTGGAGCCGCAGAGCGAGAAACTAGAAATATTTGCATGTCCTGAGTAAGCAAACAGCCGGAGCGCTCGCTTCCTTCCCGAGGAGGAGGACAAGCCCCGGAGCCGGCACCTTCCTCGGCCACGCTCAGCAGCTTTCCATGCCGCACGCACGGCTGCTCCGCCACAGCTTGAGCTGGGCTCTGCCTTTAACGCATCCCCAAAGTCCGACCGGGCACAGGGAACCTCATGTCCAGCTGAAAGGCGGCTGTCTGAGCTGTAACGGAATTAGCAGCAGGTGATACTTGCCTTTACAAACTGTGTGCTGAAATCTCTGAAACCGTTTTGAGACTCAGGATTATAAATCCCAATGCTTTTGAAAATTGTCTTTCGCAGCACTACCTATTATACAGGCTTGCAGCACTTACAGATCCAGGTAGTATGTAAAACCAACATCTTCTGAGATTTCTCATGGCAGATATTGTTTCCCATTTCACGTATTTTTGCCCAGATTCCACACTGGTGACAGTCGGTTTGTCTCTCATATTGTCGTTTTCAATGTTTCCTTCTTTTTAATGTCTTCACTGCAGATGCTGTACTCCAGCAGTTGGTTTTATGGACCACCTAAGATGCAGGAAAAGGAACTTACATTTTATTGACCGTTTATTCTAAGACCAACTGTTGTTTAATCCCAGGAAATATTTTCTATTTAATAATATAAAAGTATGTAGTATTATAGGATACTCAGGTTGGAAGGGACCACAGAAGATCATCTAATCCAACCTCCTCCTCAAAGCAGACAGGTTTGAGGTCTGACCAGTATATCCACAGTAACTGTGAATGGCAAGTCTGATTTCACTCTATGTGACGAATTAGATATAAAACAGGTATAAAGAAATATAGCCAAAATAAAAATCCATATTATTTATATAATTAAGTTTTAGAACCATTCTGTTCAGAATAGAAGAATACAATGAATTATAAATACCAAGTAGTACAGACTAGCTCCTTCCAGAAGGAAGACTTAGCAGAGGACATTTATACTATATACATCACTAGCGTTAGAAAACATAGGAGTGGGGAAGAGTTGGCAACGATCATGTTAAACTGCAGACTTAAAGCCACATAGTAAGAAACCTTTTGCACATGCACCAGAGCTGAGCTTTGCACTTGCTTTTAACGGAGCCGGGTCTAAGAACGAGCCTGTGCCCCGGCTCAAACTTGGTCCCGTAAAACCCCCACCCAAGACCCGAGCTCCTCATGCTCTCCTGTGGCTGAAAGGCAGCACTGCAGCCGCTGGTTGGGGCTTAAAGCAAAGGCAAAGAGGAAAAATGAAGTTCAATAATCCCTTAGCAACCCTATTTCTGAGTCTGGTTTTATCCTGGTTATATGATCTGGATTAACGTAACAAATTAATCTTAACCCTTTCGGTAATTGGAAATTGTGCCATGGGCAGCTCCGGCATTGCCTAGCCCAGGGTGAACATCGCAGCAGCAGCGTACTCCTCTCTGCAATCGCTCCCTAACGCCTCTCTGCTCTGGTCCCTAACGCTGCAGCAGCAGACCTCCCTTTTTCTTTTCTTGGCCTTCATAAAAGCCATTTTTGTTTAGCTTAGGAGCCCCTACACAAAACCTAGGCACCTCGGGTGATTTTATGTCCCGTTGGGCTCTGGTCCCTTTAGCCTTCTGAGATAATCCTGGTTTGTGCTTTTGATTTAGTGGCAGTCTCTAAAATCCCCACCTAATCCCATTTCCCCAAACTAATTAGTGAAAATTCTGATCATTACACACTTTACTATGGTGCTTCTGGTCTTTCAATTAAAAATAGCAAAAATGCAACAAAAAAAAGAATTCCTTACAGACATTATCTTGAAAATGACTAAATAGTCTGTAGCATCCAGCTAGAAAAACATCAAAGTTTCTTTCCAAAAAGGCTAATATTCAAGAGGGCTGTTTTCTTCCCTCTGATTTTGCTTGCTGCAGATGTACCTTTTTTTCTTTCAAGGGGCAGGTCTCAGGGTCTTTGCATGAACCAGCCACATATCACTTCACAGGCAAATAATTCTGTAAAAAAACACCTTAAGGGGTAAGAGCACTGCTCCCCCAGCTTGGGTGTGATGGTGTTTCCAGCTGTGCAACCCCTTGCAGGCTTTTGGCTTTGTTTTGTACATCCTAGCTGACATTGAGATAAAAATCTCTACGTTAAAGTTATGTATGCATGCTCTGTCTTTGTACTGGATAGTACAAGTATACTGAGTAGTATACAGACAAATTAAAATAGAAAAACCCAAACCACAAGCTCTTCTCATAGAGATATATCACTTAGGCTGAGCTGAGTGGGGCTGAACCGGGGTGCAGGTTTGGGGTAGGTGAGCTGGGCTGTGGGCCTGGGTCCCCCCCGGGGAGAGCCACACGATGCCCCGTCACTGCTGTGGCCATGGACCAGCACTGACGCTGGCCCGAGGCCACGGCCACCCTCCTCCGCCACCCCGTGCCGGCCGTGCCGGCCGTCCCATGCCCTGCTTGGATGCAGACATCAGCACCAGCACAGGCTGGAAACATCCACACTGGGTCCAGCTGGGGTGTTTTTTTGTTTCATTTTGTTTTGTCTTCCCTCCTTTTGGGTGGGGACAGAAAACTCAGCCTCCAGAAGAACAGGAATTCAGCTGTGAGTCAGACTGAAAACAGTCCAAGTATGTTTTACTGGCGGTAAGTGATCTAAAAATAAATGTTCCTTGCGATGAGCAGTGCTGGGTACGGCGAGGGATCGCGTCGCAGTGCCGGGCGCCCTGGGCTCTCCCCGGCGCAGAGGCGTGCTGTGATCCCAGCTGTCTGCTTTCCCAGTCAAATGCAGAAGCCAAGACATTGGGCTACTTTTAACCCCTGGTTTTAGGTGCTGGATGCATCAGTCTAAAAGAGGGAGAGCTGCTTTCCAGGAGACGCTTGGTTTCAGGGGAAGGAGCTGCAGGAGGAGGACCCACCTTCTGAGGGAAATCACAGCTTGGCTCCAAACCCACCTGTCAGAGCAGAGGGCTCAAAAATGCATGAGCATATTTTTTATTCATTTTAAAACCAAGCAGACCTCTGCTCCTCCACAGCTCAGAGTGTGTAAACTGTCCTACAACCTTTTTTCTTACATTCCACGGGAATTTCCAGGATTTCCCTCTGTGCCCATCGCCTCTTGCCCCGCTCCCTGGCACATCTGCACTGAGGACAGAAACCCCACTCCTTTCCCCACCAGCTCTCTGGCCGTGCTCTATGCTAAAGCAGCTTCTGCTCTGCATTATTTTAATAATTATTTCTAAGAATATCTTTCCAGAAGAACAGGATTGCCCACAGGCTACCGCAGTGGCTGTGGAGTTAATACCATGCCACGCGCGGGCTGGCTGCCTGCAAAGTCAGAAGTAGTCCTGGAAACTCAAAATGAGCTCTCCCCCAGCTATGATTTAACTGTGCTGGGAGTATGCCAGGCTGCCCGGCTCCCGTCACTGCATGCTGGCACCCTTCTGTGTGAAAAGTCACACCAGTGGACAACTTCAGATTTTTAACTACTGGTGCTGCTGGTGATAGAGATATTAATTCAGCTGACTTTTGCTTGTTTTCAATTTGGTTCCCACTTTCTAAAAATATTTAAGTTAAATCATCTTCCTGAAGCTCAGGAGGAACTTAATTCTTTAAGAGAGTCTGTAAGCCAGCCAAATGTGTTCCTTTGTTTGTTTAAATGTTATCACCTCAACAGTACCCCCAAGGTCTACGGCCAGCATCTGAAGTGTGCAGTAAAACACATACTTAAATGCTTACGGTATTACCTATTTGTTCAAAGCAGCTTTATAGCAAGTGATCAGCAGCATAGGGGTCTGACCTAAATGCATAAACACCCTGAGGATAGGACATTGCAGGTGACTGATGTCATGGGCAAGGTGGCTGTTAGACTTGTGTTAATTCTTTTTACTTTTCCATATCTTGTCTTGATTCTGATCCACATAAGTGAAGCCAAACATGTAACTGCTGCTTTTGACTCATGTTGTCCATTCCTGCACTCTTACTTCACTTCCTGACATCATCACGTAAGAATCGCAGGATGGAAAGTCGCATTAATAACCTTCCAGTTGAAATAATTAAGTCATTTGATAAATAAAAGCAATTCAGCAGCTTGCATGCTGACTTTTGAAATAAATTCTGCACTCTCAGCTACTTTAAGGCTTGGTCTTGCGAATTCTTTTTCCTTCCTAGAGACATGCTTTGTTTTGGTGGGTGCTGTTGAGAAGCAGACAACACGTTCCACCTGCTGTCACCTTGATTCCTTCTTTCTGATGGGAAAGATGAAGACCATGCATCGCATAGCCCAGCTACCCAGCCAGGTGATGAAGTGCCGGGGCGGGGGGGGGGGGGGGCTGGGGAGCATCCCACCACCTGGGTGAGGGGCTGGGGGTGGCCAGAAGTGCTGACGAGCAGGAGGAGGGGATGAATCCCACCTGGATCCCCTGGAGCCAGGGGCTCCCCATCAGACAGGGTGTGGTGGCTCGGCAGGGATTAAATAGGAGCCAGGATAGCAGCTGCCTGCTTGCACAAGGACCCCCAGCCCGATGCTGCCCGTTAGCATGGGGGGGAGCACCCAGAGCGCCGTGCCAAGGGCGTATGGAGAAAGAGCCAGCTGAAAAGGTAAGAATGAGGTTACATTTCTCAAATGTCATTTTCTTACTAAATAATAAACTGCAGCAGCAAATTTTACTGCTGAGTGTGGCATTTCTTGGAAAAGCCTTGTTAGATGAGTTGCTGGAGAGACAAAGCTCGAATGAGTGTTTTGTGTGTTGTTGGGTTGTGGTGTGACCCATCAGATGGAAATAAGAGTTACTACAGAGAAACAAAGTGACCCAGTTTGGTTTATCTAGCAACGGAAATATATATTCAGTATTCATGCAGCAGTGTAAAGGGGAACTGGTCTTTGCTAAGATGCTCTCTGTGACACAAGTGGGAGGATTGTGAAATGTGGCACAGGGAAGCGAAAGCGGGGGTGGCGTACAGGGCCCGTGGTCTTCTGCAGATGCATGTTGCTGGCCGAGTCAAGACTTTGCTGCATACGTCCTGCGCGATAGCTCAGGCCGTGCTCCTTCAAAGGCATCCTCTCCTTAATGTTGTCCTGAGGCAAATGTGACGGAAAGCGTAAGGCCATCCATCTTCCAATGCTACATCAAAACATTAAGCAACTTCAAATGAAATGGCCTTGCAGTGGATGAAAAGGGTTGGAGACTGATGGTCCCTGCCAGGTGGCCCGAGCCTTCCAGCAGCTGAGCTCCAGTGAGGAACATCAGAAATGCTGTTCTGGCACACACGCGGTCCGTCCCACCCTCAGCTGGGGGATTCGGCTCTACTGCTCTCGCTGCCCTTGCTCGTGCCAGGTAGATGAGCCTGGGTGCAGCATCCCTGCCCGGCGTCCTGCGGCAGGGCGGGTGAAACAGGGCTGCTCCCTGATGGGATGCTCTCACGCTGGGGTGGCAAGAGGAGGGGTGTCTAAGGAATAATTTTACTGCTCAGACCCCGGGGCAGCAGTTCAAATGCTGTGTTTTCTGTCACTGTATCTAGCTGCAAAAGCTACTGATGTGCCTGATGAGTATAACGTGACTAAGTAGGAATGTATCGCTCTTAGTAGCGGCTTTGCAGCCTTTCCAAACTGTTGGTCGCTGTTAATGTCTCTGTTGGTGGACAAATATGCAGATGCAAACGCTTCTCCGTAAGCTGGCTGTGTGGTGGTATTTGCTTTTGGGCTTTTCTCTTGATTCTATCTACATATGCTTGCCTTGTGTAAATCTTTGATTAGGCTGAGTGCGCTTTGGGCTTAGAAGTGGAGCTGGAGGACCAGCGTTGCAATGGCAGTGGTTTGTGCTTCTGCCAAGCAGAAGGGGCAGTTCAACCACGTACAGCAATGTCCATGCTGCAAACGGGAGAGGTGAAGGAGAAACCCCTGGAAGGAGTGCTTGGCCTATGCTTGCATTGCTCCCTGAAAAAACTTGATATAACAACCAGATAATCTAATCCTGCTAGTGTCTTGTGGTATTACTTCATATCAACAGAAGAGAAACCATTCTTTTATGTTCTCTGGCACACTTAAATTGTTAACCTGCTAACTTGAATAATGCTGTCTACTTGTGATGCTGAGAACTGAAAAAGCTAAAGCTAAAAAAAGACTGTAATCCTTAGGAACCAGATCTGAGTTATAGGGGTTGGCAATAAAAAATTACTGAGGTTCAGCAAAGAGGTCAATTATGTGCTGACTACTTGGCTTCTTCTGGGATATGGAGAAGCTGAAGTGGCTGTGCAAGTGCAGCTTTTGGGGATGTAAAAGCTGCAATATTGAGTTATGTTAAAAGGGCACCTAAGGTAATTTTTTTCTTTGAAAATGATACCTCTTCTTAATAGGGGTGAGGATGACTTAAACTTGTAAGATTTCTCAGCTCTTAACTTAGGAAGAAAAGAATGTTTAGGTTGAGTACTTGTTGAAGAGTTGGGGCTTTTTTCTGTTGTGCAGAATAAGATGCTGAAATCTCCTGTTTCTTTATGTAGCATATTATTGTTGTATTTAATGTAAACTAAGATTTTAGAGATTTATTCCTTCCAAGATGTAAATGTCATAGAAAAGTTAACCCCACTCCTCTGACAGGCCACACGTTTGCCCAGGCGGCTGAGCCACCCCACAAAGGTGCAGCTGATAGCAGCACCCGGGAAAACACCGAAGGCACGGAACGGTTCTGCAGGGAGGTGGTGGGCATCCAGGCTGCCGGCACTGCGCCCGTCCTGCCCGGGGCTGGAGACGGTGCGCGGCAGCGCTCGGTGTAACCGCGCTGGCTGGTGACACACGGCTGTCCGGACGCGGCTGTTACAGGGAGGGAGGGAGCTGCTGGTACGGAGTGGCTGCAAGAGGAAACCACGGTTATGGCACGCTGAAGTAAATCCAGGAACTGGCGTAGCATGAGCTACAAGAAACTTGTCCGGGGTTTGATGACAATGTGAATTTGACAATACAATGTTTTTATATATAGATATATTTTCAGGATATCTCAGTGTCATGCCTGCCTTTGCCTCTGTTAGAAGAGGGCTTGGCAAAATAGCGGCCAGGTGGTGCTGGCAGAAGAAAAGGTTTTTGTGCGGAGGATGCAAGTCTTGGGTGTAAAACTGAGCTCAAATGTGTTTTGGCTGCAAATGCCTACAGTGGAACATAAATGCCAAAATCAGTAAATTAAGCATTGATCCATTCATGTATTGGCTCTTCCATGATTTATCATCTGACGCTGATCAAGAACATCCTTGGCTATTGACCTTTCTTTTCTTTTTAGTGATGTGTCATTGGTTTATTTTAAAACATTGGCTTTTGCTTATTGCGGCATATCTCAGTAAGTATCTCAGAAGATGACGAAGTAAGATTCACTTTATTATATACATGTTGTGTCACTGCACAGGTTTAAGGAAAACACTGACTGCTGGAGCAGCAATGCCATTACTGACCTTGTTTGCAGTTCTCTCAATGCCAGCCTCAGTTTCCCTGCTGGTTGCTTCCCATTTTCTTTCATGGCTCCTCACTTGTAGCCGTTGTAGAACAGCCAATGCCCGTGCCACATGATTTGCGAGTCGCTGGGCATCCTCCTCCACAGCCCCGGTGAGCCCCTCCGCAGAGCTGAGAGCACAGAGCTGAAGCATCTTGTCTGTCCGGGGAGGGGGATACAGAGGCTGTAAGAAAAGCTGCTGGAAAATGATGTCTGTAAGAAGAACCTGTCACCTGAACTGAGTGGCTGTGAGATGGCAGCTTCTTGGGAAGATACTGTCACGGATACAGAGAAAGAGAGTAGAAAGGAGTATCTATTTCCATGGATTTACTTTGACTTTGAGGAATCACTTTAAAAAACAAAACAAAACAAAACCAACTACTATCCTGGGAAACATTTAAATATTTAGAATTATTTGTTTGAGTGGAGGGTGAATGATGTTCAGTGTGCTCTTAAGCTTAACACTTGCCTTTTTTCTTCTTCTAGAGAGCACTTTCATCCCAGCTTGACACCAGGAGTGGCTCCCCTGGGGTGAGGACGTGTGTGGCCGGTGGGACCGCGGTGAGGAGAGCCCGGGGCTGAAGCACAGCTCCCAAACACGGCTTCGCTTCTGCACCGTGAGCGATACCTGCAGTGTCAGGTGTAAGCTAGCAGGGAAGTGTGGGCTTAGTACCCATTTAGTTTGCTTGCTATGTATACCAACCCACACAATTTTCTTTTGAGCTTATTTCAAATGGGAGAAGTCACTGTGGCACACAAATTGGGTTTGTTGGGCTTGTCTGACACCGAGTCAGGAAGTGGGAAAATTTGTCGTAATCTTCAATAAACTGAACGTGCAGTGATGAAATTCTAAAGCAAAACTGAGAAATAAGACCAGGCTAGACACCACTGCCTGAAAATGTACTTGTGAGCAGCATATGAGCATGAGCAATATTCCTGTTTGTGTGAGTAGCTGAGATTGAGCAAATCAAATGTTTTAAAGGCCTGTTTTCCTGTCGGTAGGCTCTGACGGTTGGTGTATGCTCTTTCCATGTTTTGTCAAGACTACCTTGTGACTTTGAAAACATGACAGTGACAGTAACAAAGCAGAAGAGGTCCCTGAGCAGATGGCAATGAAGGGGATAAGGTAAATATACATGTCATGTACTGGAAACGCAGATGAAGGTTCAGATCTTTGTTTCAGGGTGTTACAGGACATTCAGAGCATCGCTCTGTGGTGCAAGGAGTTGTCAGGTAACGTTGGCATTGACCAGCATTTCTGGGGTGTTTGTGCCCCACTTCAACTGCTAACACACCTCATCCTTAGCCTTCCCCATGGTGTTACAGCTTAGGCTAAATTTGCAAAGACATCTGAAGTTTTGAAAGTGAGTGGGGCTTTTTTTCTGTTATTTGTAGAGGTAATTAAGTTTTGGTTGAATTTGAAAACCTTTAAAAACAACTAGGGTGAAACAGCATAAGATTTGGTTGGATTAGGTGAGTGGTGACATATGTAAGTGTGAAACATCTTTTATTTTGGTATCATTGAAGGAATTTGCTGATATTCATACCTGAAATGTGGGAACACGTTACTGGATTTTTAGGTCAGCCCTGTGAGGTCGTTTGTTTTTTTTTTTTGTTTGTTTGTTTTATTTTGCATTGGAAGTAAACTGTGGATATTCACTGTGCTGTAAATGAAGTGAACGCTGGTATGCCAGTGTGCCCCAGAGGAGGGCAGGCCACAATGCTGTATGGTAACTGGAGGACTAAACTAAAACATGATGTAAAAACTTTGTTGCCAACATGACCTTTAATATCACCTCTTATGACCATCAGCATTACAGGAGAGATGCTTAGGAGACAGAAAAACGAAGTGACCCACCAAGCAGTTGTTAACCAGGTCATTTAACAGCTACTCACTGTTGTTATCCTTTCTATTCTGTTGGTTTAAATACCTGGTGGTAATAATTTGAGGCTTCTCGTACGTGTGTGCCGAGTGCTGGCTGGTCCCCAGCCCTGTGTGCGTGGCCGTGGAGGGGGCACACGCACCGGTCCCTGCCTGCGCCCGGTCTGGGGCTGTCCCACAGTGGTGTGATGGAACAGGGTTAGGGAAACCCAGGGATTGTGGGATATTAGGGATAATGGTGTGTCCTTTCCTGGGACGGATCATGCTGCCAGCTCTGGGTTTGGGAGCAGGGACATCAGCTGGTGCTGTTAGAGGAGGGATGTGGGGGTGATGCCCAGGCTGGGACACAGCGGGGGGGGGGCTCAGCTGCAGCTGGAAGCACACACCTGCCTGCAGCGCTGGTGATGATTGCAAAGGCTGATAACTGCATTGAGACAGTTCACATATCAACTTACTACAATTTTCTACCACCTCCTTTTATAAATATATATAAAAATAGATAAGATATATTAGAAATATGTAATATCATATAATAAATATATAATAATATACATTATAGTTATGTTTAAATTGTCTCCATGCTCTTGCAGTTGCTTTCCCTTGCCAATTGTTCGTAGCGCTCCTCTCGCAGTCCTCCTTTTCTTCCACTCCAGTCCCTTTGTGTTCCTTCCCATGCCCTGGCTGCTCTCCTCCACCCGCACCTGCCCGGAGGCTCTCGAGAACCTGCTCCGGCCGCGTCCCCGCTGCATCTGCAGGACTCGTGCCTGCTCCAGGCACCACGGACCGGTGTGCCGCAGAGGTTCACGGAGCCCTTGCTCAGCATCCCCTTGTGCGCAGCAGCGATGCTGTTAGTGAGCGTGCCGGCGGGGGTCCCCTCCATGGGTACGGAGGTGCAGCCGGCGGGATCATGACCCAGGAACTCCACCCTGAGGAACCTCTTCCCTTTGCCTGTAAGAAGGAAGAGTTACAATACAACGTGTGTTACTTGTTGAACCCTAAATCTTGAGATGGTGTTACCGTCAGCCTATGAGCCTGTGCAATGTAAAGCTTAGAAAGGGACTTCATTAAGAGCAAAACCCAACAGCAGTAAAGCCAGTGTTGAAAGCAACAACTATTTCCATAAAAATCTTACCTTTATAGGTTTCTAAATTAGCTGGGAAAAAATATTGCTCCAGGCTCAAGCTTGCCAGTCACATTTAGATTTCCCTTTATTTCTGTAGACTAAGTTTTGCATGTGCTTTAACAGCAGTAATTCCAATTATTTATTTGAAATCATTGTCTAATTCAGGTGTGGATAATTATGCTTTGAAAATGACATGTGAATTTTTAAGACAAATGTTGTGCACGTGTGCAGTGTTCATACTCGCAGCATAACGCGTTAAACTCTACCTGGCCTATAACCCAAATTTTACAGAGTGCCAAAATATGCATTGAGATAATATAGTAGGTTTTAGTACCTCTGAACTCGCAATATAGAGTATAAGGTTAAAAAAATGCTGTTTCGGAATTCCTGAATGAGGATGCAAAAGAAGAGCTGTGATCATGTTGCAGAGAACTGCGAACTCTCTAAATAAATAATTGCTTGATGGTCATTCTACTCAATATACTGGGTAAATTTTTATACTTATATAGCTGAAAACATCAATTAATGAGACTACTCTTTCGATTATTATAGTAAATCACCCAGAAATGTGCAATGAAGTCTCCTGACACATGGAGCCATCCCAGTGGAAGATACTGCTCTCGTGTGCTGTGGGAGGTAGAAAGTAGGCAAGAAGCAAACCCCCTGGTTCAACAGATGCCTTGACTGCCAAAAAAAGGTCCCTGTCTTTCTTCCCACCCCAGCAGGGACCGGGGGTCCCGGGGCTGCTGAGCTCTGCGCTGTCCTTGGGCTGCTCTGAAGCCGCGTTGCTCTATGCCAGGTTGTGCGCAGGAATGGGTTAAACGCTGTGAAGGCAGGAGCCACTGCGCTGGTGAGCGGGTTTTTAACTGAAACCAAGGCCCAAATTCTTGTAATAATACAGCAGGTGAAATCTGTGATGAGACCAGTGCAGGCCTGAACTTGCACTGAATGAATTAGAGTTATATGCTAAAAGCAGTGGTCCCTTTGGGCTGCTGCTTCATGTTTTCTGTGCATGGTTACCAATCAATAACACTGATCACTGGTTTCTTCTAAGATGGATCTTTTTAATAATGAATATTAACATGTAATGACACTGTATCCAACTTATCAGATCGTTACTTAATCATCTCATGTAAGATTAATAGTGATTTGCTGAGATATTTTCAGAGGGATTTAATAGGATTCTACACTGCAAACACATGGCTGCATGCTAAGCATTGGGAAGTGATTAAAGGTGTGGGGGGTTTTTTTTTTTTGAGAAGTTTAGAATTTTTTGGTACAAAATTATGCACTGTATGTCTTGCAGTGGAAAATACTGCTTTAATAAGCATATTGGTGTTTAAAATAGTGTGAAATTAGAAATAAGCATACTTTGATATGGTATATTCCTTCCTTCTGCTTTTCCAGCAGCAGGTCACTGGTGTATACTTCAGACGTTTATCCTAATCAATAACCTTCTGTAAGGTCTTGCTTTCCTCTTAATATACACTTCTGCAGCTGTAGCAAACGGGAGGTCATGTGCAAAAATGCTATTCCATAGAGCTGGTTTAAAAGTAAAAATACTCAGAAGTATCCTGTGTAAATGAAAGTCCGAAGAGCAAATTTAAGCCGAGTGACCAGGCAGGAGCCAGCCTGCCGTAGGCTCTGAGGGGATGCGTGCGCCGGAGCCTGTGCCGTGCTGCACCTCCAGCCTCTGCCGATCCGGCAAGTGACTCAAAATGTGCGAGTCGTTCAAATGTGCCTTTTCCATCCTTGTAATGGTAGCTGACGCAAGCCAGCTTGGAAAAAAAAAAAAAGGACTTTCTCTTTTTTCCTTTCAACTAACAAACAAACAAACCCTGCATCTTATTTCCTCTAATCAGCTAATGGAAAGTTTCAGATTGACATTACTTTAAATGATGAACCTCGGGCTGCTGACATCTAATCTTTTTCTTTTGAATAGCTCATGGTACTTTACGAGTTTACCATTCTTCTAACCAAATAAAGCTATCAGGATGCCTGATTGTTTTTTACTGGCAGGTTTACTAGAGGAAATCCTCCTTCTGAAGGAGCACAATGGCTGGTGATTTCTCAAGGGTGAGTAGCAGCCAGTAAAAACAAACATTATCCTGTTATAGTATGTTTCTACAAAGGTCCGAATTACAAAGCTTATGTATGAGGTTCAATTACCATAATTTTATATCTAATAATATATTTGAGTGGAGAGGAAGTACTTTATCATACTAAAAATTCTTTTCTTTATGGTGTGTGGAGAAATTCTGGTTTCTCTGTATTTCAAAACCAGTATATTTGCAGGGAATGATTTAGGTATCGACTCCCTCAGCAATGCTGCTTTGTCTGAGGCTTGCGTATATAGTCCTGCCCCAGGGAAATAACCTTTTCCTGATAAGAGAGCAATTTATTTTCAGTGCCTATTTGGTTTTCAGGTTGTTTTTTCTTATCTCCCTTTAATTAATTTTTGTGCATTTTAGGGAGGTCATTACAAAATTACAAACAACACATTTAGTTGCCCTGTGGCAAGTTTCAATATATCTCCAAGAACTTGGTTTTGCTTATTTCATGGCGCTCTTTGCCCTGGGGCCAGCAATGCTCTTCCACTTGACCTCCATGCCTGGGGAGTAGCCCTGCAATTAAAGCCTCCCATTAAGCCCAGCCCAGGCAGGCTGGCATCGCCCCGGTTCGGCAGCGCGCCCTGCAGAGGAGCCTTTCCCGGTGGCTGTGGAAGCCGGGATGCAGGATCTGTCCTCGCGTGGCTCTCCTCGATGGAGCAGCGTCCATGCCAGTGGTGGAGGCACCTTCCCCCAGGTCTGGAGGGCAGGTCCCTGCAAAGCTCCACCTTGGCTCGTTGACCGAACGCAGAGCCTGGCAGCGTGGTCTGCACTCGCACAAGGGGAGAAAGGGCTGCAACACGGAAAAGGCAACTTTGTGCTTTAGTAACTTGATGGTATGCTGTAGGAAATGTGGATAACCTTGTATGTGATGCTCTTGGGTGCTTGAATATTTGAGGAGTTATGCTGTGAGGTCAAAAAAGAGATCTATAGTATAGTTCGTATAGTAGCCACACTCACTGCTGAGTATGATTTGCACGTTATTCCCAAAGATATTTTCAGTGACTTTAAGCTTTCTTCATGCAAATTTCAGTAAAGGTATCTCCAGTTCCATGGGGTTTTGGACATGAATATAAAGGGAGTGGGAAATAATTCCCTGTGGAAATGGAGCTGAACGCCATGAAACACCAACTCTTGAGCTTACAATTGCCGTAACATCAGCTTAGCATCAGTTTGTGTATTAACACCCATGTTTTTGAAGGTACCTTGTTCTTCCAAGGTCCCAGTTCATTGATTGTAGAGGCAGCTCAGAGAGCGCAGGGAGAGTTTTCCTCCTGCGGCAGGTCCTCCAGCAGCCGCCGCAGCAGCCAGTTGCTCTGTGCTGGTCCTTGGGACCTGCAGGCTGGAGCCTCCCTGCAGAGGAATTTCATTCCTGGCACAAGCCGCCTGTTCCCGGCCCAGCTCTGCCGGGAGGGGAGGCGAGAGGAGTGCTGCTGCAGGGAGTTCGCTTGGAAAACTTGCACGTCATCTGGGCAGGGAGAACAGAGGTGCTGGGAAGGACCGAAGGATGGTGCCTTTAAAAACTATCAGCAGGCTGTGCTGAAGCCTTGTGCTGCTTCGGAGCTCCGTGCTGCCTGATGTGTTTGGAAACCAGGCTGCCTGGCTGCCTCCGTCCGAGGCCGTGTCCGTTCGCTGAGTCCCGCAGCCTGCGAGAGGGCGGCAAATCTGCACCGAAACGGCGTGAAAACACATCAGCTCACAGCCCTTTTGGGATTTAGTGAGTACAGACGTGGTCCTCTAGACCTTAATGCGTGTAAACCCACTTGAGTTCATGGGACGCCTTGGGTGCTGCTCTGGCAGAGCCGGTGCCGGGGGGTTCGGGGTCCAGCTGCTGCTGTGGGGGCAGCCGTGCTCGGTGCCTGCCAGGTCAGACCCGCGTGTCAGTCCCCATCTCCCCTATAGCTCGTATACAGCAAAGGGTCCTGGCCAAGATGTATGTTTGAGGAGAGTGAGCTGGTGGATCATTGTCCTGAAAATTGAAAAGGCATAATGAGAGCGATTTCCACCCCCCTGCCCTTTTTTATCTGACTATCTGGACAGATTTTTTTTCCTCTGTTTATAGTTTTCTTAAAAAAGCAGCTGAGCTGGTCACTGGGTTCGTTCTTAAGTAAAGAATTTGGCCCGTTTGAAGCTGGAGCTGCAGCCTGGACCGCCGATCCCAGGGGACTGCTGACCAGGGAACCTCGCTGGGCCTGAACCGAAATCGGGAGATTGGATGCTGGCACGTTCCTGTCTGATGCCGAGTCCTCTGGCTCTGGTGTGGAGTAGCTGTAATGGGAAGATGAGAGAGGGGCTCTTTCTATGGGAGTTCAGCAGTTTTATCCCATTTAAAATATCAGTGTGATGCAGAGAGCTGCTTCAATCAAATGGGAAACCTGTTTCAGCAGTTTTTAAGGACTAAAATGTAGAAGTAGGGTGTTAGTGATATTCTTCCTAGTTTTGCTTTCCTGCATGTGGTGAAGTTTGCTGTTTCAATATGATAATACCCTGTGAAACATGATCTTCAGGCCATTTGGGAAAACGATGTGCTGAAGTTTTTGCGCCGTGGATGATGTCTGTTCTTGGCAACTGCCTGGATGAGTGTCCCAATCTGTTGGAAATAAATCCTGTGGAGAGCGGGAGCTGCCTGCCCAGCCCGGAGCACGCAGCAGTGCCCCAGTCAGCAGGGCTGGGGGGACGGCAGGCTTTTTTCTGGGTTTTCTAATCGAAATCCTTTGTACTCAAGGCAAGACTTCAGTCAGCGTAACTTCAATAATGCAGATATATGGTTCTTTCAACAAGCCAGTGTTGTCTACCATGATGGAGTATTTTATTACACTTTATCTGCTCCATGCCTGCAGGTCTTACCCCAAACCTTAATTCAACGTTTGGGTCGCGAAGATGGCATGCGGCTTGTTCTGTCGTAAATCCTGCCCGAGGAGCTGGGTGCGGGGACGGGCAGAGCCCTCTGTCCTGTGGCCACCGGCACTGTTCCCGTGGGAGCCCGGGGCCAGGGCAGGCTCCGTCCCCGCGGGAGGTGCGGGACCTGCAGCCCCGGCCAGCACCGCTCGGGTCTGCGGCGTTGGCGTGACGAGGACAAAGCGGTGAGTGCAGCTGGGAGGGACTCACGGGGACGTCTGATGGGAGATCCTGCTCCGCGTGTTGGACCGTCAGCGCGGTGCTTCTCCCTGCTTGTTTTGTTTCACTTGGAGAAGTGTCATGAGACATTTTAGATGGCTTGATTCCACAAAATCACTTTGAATTCAGGTTTTGTTTGGTTTTGAGGATGAGCGTTGTGAGCCCCAAATGTCTGTCCCAGTCCTCGTCCCTGCCTTCGCCTAAGACCAGTTGCACATCTTTCGTCTTCCTCTCCATCTTGTGAGTGGAGCCAGAGTTTGGTGGGCAGATGTTTTCTCCTTTGTTTTGATTTTTGTTATTTCCCGGAGTGATTTCAGTAGTATCCTCAAAGAAGCCAGAAATAAATTTTCCAGTTGCCATCAGAAGTTAATATAGCCTTTGTTTTCTCCTGACTGCAGTACCTTTGGGCATAGTATTTGGTACAACTGGGCAAGGGAAGAAAAAACATCGGAATTGACCTTGGTACCAAAATAAATAGAGAGGAATTAATGTTTAGTTATAATTATCCTGTTCTCATTAACAGTTCCTCTGCTTACTGTAAAATATGAGGTTCCAAGGAGTGTTGTGTGACTTTTGTTATATTTATGAAAGTAGCTTTTCAAGACCTACCACCTGTGCAAGGAAGAACAAGCTTGTGTACTACTTATAAATGGTTTTCAGACTGCTCTATCTAACACTCAGTATTGCTTCACATAAGACAAAGATCAAAATAAACAGACTTAAATGCTTCCTCTTAGCTATATCAGAGAAATCAGCTTTCTTATAAAAGCTGCTGCATATCATTACAATAATTCAACCTGTTGTATAATGTGTAATGTACTGATATAATTGAACATAATTTTCTCAAGCAGTATTTCTTAGCATGAAGTACTTCAACTGGATTCCTTGTGTTGGACTTGCATCTTATTTTAAAGCAGGTTTCTGCTTTATTCATTTAACAGGCAACCTGTAAATCTGTGTTAATGGGCTTGCTGACCAGGTGTACGTTTTTTATTTATTTTTGTGTCTTTCTGTAATTTGATCTTTCATATTTTTTCTTCATGTACCTTACATTTTAGAAATGGATAAGTAATGGTGCCCTCATGACTGGGGACTCCTTCTGCAGAGTATTCTGCAGGTGCTGTTGCTCTGCTATAGGGGTATGGTCTGCCATGGATGAGGCAAAGCAGCCTGGAACAGTGAAAAGACAACCTGGTTGAAAATGCAGTGTTCAGAAGCTTGACTTCACGCACGGACAAGAAATGTACTGTGTTGGATGAAAAGTCAGGGGAAGTCACCATATTCATTACTTTGCTTCAGTCATCTGAAGGCTATTAATTAAGCAGCAGTGCATTACAAATATTTTGGAATTAGGAGTGTGACATCTGCTGACCCATGAAAGGAGCATCCCTCCACAGCTGGCTTCTCACTCCTGACATGCTGCTTTGTATAGGCTGTACCACAACACTAAACACTAATGTGAAGGCTTGGAGAGCTTTTCTTCAGCAGGATTTTTCAATACCCTTATGATAAGTTGAATGGAATGACATATTTTGTTTTATATGGAGAAAGTTGAAAAAGCATTGGAAAAATCAGAAAAATATCAATATAAATAAAGTAACAGGAAACGTGTGCATTCTGCAAACCCTGAATTTTTTACTGTTATGGAGCAGCCTGCTGTTAATATGACTCTTGCACCAGGGCAGTGGGGTCAGTAGCGAAGGAAGCACAAGGCAGGGCAGGTCTTTGGTGCAGGCACAAGGATGCTGGTGGGGATCTTGTCATGCTCAGTGCCTGCTTCACCTCTCTTGGGGCAACTTGGACTTAACCTTAGACATGAAAATGAGATGTGATTAATACGGAAATGCACTTACTATGTTTTCTCATTGCAGCTGTGACAGCACCATAACCAACCCTGCGCCCCGAGAGAGGTGTTCCCCTGCTGATCTCTTTCATTTAAGATGGAGAGATGGGCACCCCGAGAGGGATGGTGCTGGCGGTTGGCATTTTAGTCTGTTTGCAAATAGCAAAGTGCTTTGCAGCAGGAGAGGTTTAAAATTTATTCTGGCAACAAGAGGTAAACTCAAGACTGTGGTCCATCAATCCTCAGTTTGTTGTTACCCATATGTTTAAACTGTGACAGCTCAGTAATATTAAACATGAAATACCTGAGTTACATGTCAAATAGCAAAAGAAAGGATAAATGTATTGAGGTATAACAGAAAAGTAATTAATTGTTTTAAAAAGTTTAAGGTAAATTTCCATTAACATCATAACTGCAGATTCAGTCACAGAAAGTATATCTTCTGGAATAAAAAACTCTAGCAAAGTAGTTTTTATACTCATGCTGGGAGAAACTGTAACTGCCTAAACCACCAGCAACTGGCCCCAGCCCTCACCTGTGAGCAGGTGCCGGTGTTTTGGTTCTGTCCTCTGCCCTCTGGCTGCCTGAGCTGTGTGTGACCAGGCTTTGCCAGGGCTACCGTTCTGCTTTGCTTTTTGGGGTGGTTATACAAAGACTTGGTTAATGCCCAGGTCAGCAGTTAGTGGCACAGGGGATAAGCTTTATTGCTGACCCTCTGGGATCCTTTGGATTGCCTTTGGTGTGCCCATCGTGGCTTGCTCCCCAGCTTCTTGTGTGCGTCGCTTCAGTTGCTGCAGAAACACGGGAACCGAGACGTTAAATCTTTCTGCCACTACTGAATGTTGAATAGAAAATGTAAAGTTGAGTGGTTTCTTGTCCTTAGGAATGAAAGATTTGCTTTTCTGTAACCCTGCTATGAATTTCGTTATTTTCTGCAGGATTGGATAAAATCCCAGCATAAATAATATTTAAAACTACTTACATGACGTACTTATGAGCATGACGTTAGCATCCAAAGCCTGTAACTTTTTACTATACTTGTCAGAGTGGGAGAGCAAAAATACAGAAACACAAATCTCAGAATATAGCTTTGCTCTTTCACATGCTGTCTGTTGGTATGTCGCCATACAGTGACAGGACTATTTGGCTGCAGTTTGGTATTAACTCTGTACACCAATTTACTCAAATTTTCATCTTTTAGGTAGTTCTGACCTAATGTGGTCATTAATAATAAATCTCTAATGAGGACCAGCCAGTTCAATGCTCCCCTTTGTTGGCACGCAGCCTTAGCTCAAGTGCTTTGAGTTCTCTAAGGTATATATTTTTTCATTATACCCTTTCTTTTCTTCTAATTAGTGATCGTTCCAAACTGGGAATCCTTCCTGCTCAGCTGATCATCCGCAGTGTGTAGGTGATGGAGGAGCTAAGTGCCGGCACCGCTCCCTCCGCAGCTCCAGCGCCGCGGCTCCCACGCAGGACTGGGGATGATGCTCTCGTGCAACCAACTTTCAAGTAATGTAGAAGGCACCGATTCATGCCACTGGTGCACCCACAGCTCAAAAGCTGGATGTTACTTTTCAAAATGCTCTCTTTCATTGCTGCTCATTACATACCCCGGTGGTATCCAGGCCCCTGCGGCATCGTGTCCGACTGCCCCCACCCTCCACTCAGCTCCTGAAGCCGGCTGCGGCATCGCCGCCTCCTCCCCAGACAGCGTCTCTTAAAGGTTCTTTCTCAAGCACTTACGCATACAATTCTTTCCAGCAAAAGTAATCTATTCACCTTAAAAAAAAAAAAAAAAAAAAAAAAAAAAAAAAAAAGGAACTTTGTTATTACTAAAGCTCTAAGTTTTGGTTCTGGTTTGGAAATTTTTTTCTGTCTTGTCCCATAGTAGCCCTTGGAAACATGTAATTGTTTCAGCCTGGTTTCCCCAGTTGCGTCCTCTGCTGACTTAGCACAGATGGTAGGTTTTTTTTCAGACTAGCACAGAGAAAGGGGTGCATAATAATTCCCATTAACTGACTCGTGTTTGAATTGTGCTTCTCATGTTCTTTCTGTCAGTGGTTAGTGACAGGAGGCTAATACTTATTTTCTTTCATTTTATGATGTGCCTACCCCAAGTGAATTCTTGTAAATATGTCTGGTTTATCGGTACTGCTGTCCCTACTTCAGAGGGTGCCGCCCCGACCCGCTGCAGCCGGCGGAGGAGGCCAGTCCAGCGGCCGAATACCCCTGGGCTGGCGCGGGGGTCTGGGTCTGGCCGATGTGCAAAGGCAGTCCTAGGAAGATCTTGCAGAAATAGGATTTGTATACCGACAGGCTAGTAGTGGATTCACTAGGTGCTTTTTTTTTTTCCTGAAGTGTCAAAATCTTTCAGATCAGAGTATCGCGAGAGGACAAATTTGAAGCCCTGCTCTGCTCTCTGCCTTCATGCCCTGCTGATGGCACTGTCACTGCTCCAGGTGATCACCAGCACTGCTGCAGCTTCTGGGATAGGGCCAGACCAAGACACAAATCTGTTCCAGAGTGATAGTCGAGATGAGAATTTATTTTCAGCTTGGAAAAGAGTCTTTGAGCCTGGCAAAAAAGCTGATCAATCCAGTGGTCAGGTCACTTTCCAGTGTACATCAGCTTCTGACATGCCTCTCCAGGGCAGGAGGAGAGCCTGGCAAACCATCGGAAATTTCACTCCCTCTGCAGTGGAGGACCCCAACACTTTTGAAATGGGAATTCACAGTTGGAAGAAATAGCTCTGCTTTTAATTTTATCTAGTAATGTGAGGTTGCTGTGAGAATGAGGAACTCTGAAAGGATACTTTCTTTTTCCCTCATTAAGTCAGAGTTTCTACCTTTGTGTCATTTCTGACCTTGGAAACAGACTGCTAAATCCACTTCAAATCCACAATGACCACTGCCATAGGAAGCAACTGAATGACAGTTCTTGGATTAGGTAAAATAAGACCTGTGCTAGCAGATGAGCCCGGAGCGTGAGCACACTGTCATCCAGAGAGCCCGGGACTGGAGCCGCCGGGCTTCCCATCCCCTTGCGCTGCGGCAGGCAGGCAGCCCGTCCGCACCCGCACGCATCTTGCACCACTTTGGAGGCAGCCTGAGAGATGTCCCCCCTCTACTTACAGCCCTCGGTGCTAGGAGTCAGCAGTGACTGCCAGCACAGCAAGGCTCCCGTCTCGCCTAGCCTTCTGCAGGGATCCCTGCAGAGGTTCGGGACTTTATCACCATTTATGTCATTGTGTGTTCAGCTCATTCTGGAGTGAGCCTACCGGGCTGCAGGCAACTACAAGACACCTGGGAGTAAAAGGACACAGCTGGAGAGGGTTGAAGCGCTCTGTCCAGTGCAACTGCAGACGAGATGCAGAGGGAGCAGCAGTAGCGAGAAGCCTGGACTGCATTTCCGAAGGCGGTGCTGCCCCCGGAGCAGGGGTCTCTCCAGGGACATGGCAGCTACACCAGGCAGTATACTGGGGTGGGGATTCTACCCTTTGCAGAACCCAAACGAAGCAGTCTTTGTCATCTTGAAGTTGTTGCTACTGTTGGCCACCTCAGTTCTCCTTCGATAGCCTGTTGCCCAAAATTACTGTTATTTGTTTGATCCCAGATGTGGCATTTACCAAGTATGATTTTTCAGTTAAAGTGATCTTTAAAAGCAGCTGTTGAATTTGACCTTCCTTTTTTTGCTGCCTCTTTCATTAGCAGCATCCGAAGTTATCGCTTCCAGCACCATGCTCCACGTTGAGTGACAGTTCAGCTAGCGAATGGCCAAAACACCGCTGTAGCCCTGTCCCCACTGGTGCTGCGTGGAGCCTTGCAGGTTGTGAAGGTCTGTGTATCCCCCAAAGGCTAGCACCTTTTTCACTAAAAAAAAAAAAAAAACCCCTTACAAATTGACCTAATATGCCTTTACCTGAAATCTGATTTTTATGGCATGCATCTATGCTTACTACTTAAATATAAAAAGCACAACTTTAAATATTGGGTTAGAAAAATCCAGCTTATGGTTACAGAATAAGCTAATCATTAACCCAAGGCTCTAGAGATATTGCCCTATGCCCTATTCTTCCCGTAGCTTGTAATGATTGCATCAGCTGAACTTTACTGAGCGGGCACTGTTCTGTTTTTACTTCAATGGGATGGCAGGCTGTGGAAAGGCTGCAGGATGGCTGTTTCTACGAACAGTTGTGTCAGAAAAAGAGATCGTGGAATTTCTGGGGGTGTGTCAAAGTGAAGTGAATGGCATGTTTTCTGTCTGTTTGCTGTCTGTCTGCTGGGGTTTGTGTTTGTCGCTGCGTTTTGGTTAAGTGGTAGGGATGTCAGCCCATTTGTAGCTCTCGAGCAATGTGCAATTACAGAAATATCCCTGAAATTGTTTGTTTTGATGTGGCCGGACTCAGATCCTAGGTGAGAGGAAGACAGAAGTAATACTTTTGTTGTCTTCCCATTTTTTTGATCTGATAGTGTTTCACTTGGGCGTGAAAGGATGGGTCTGAGTGTGTATGGACAAGGGCTGTTGGCAGGGGAAGTTGTCATAACAAAGCAATGTGGCCTCTTGAGATGCTGTGAACCCAACGCCAACCTCAAAATACTTTATCTGTGTTGGTTAATTCCTCAGACTGGGAAAGTATGCGCTATAAAAACGCTTGTTTCGAGGGTGTTTCATAGCAGATGATGTGTTTGAAAGTAGGTCTCAACTAGACCCGTGAGAATTAGCAGCGTCTTCTAAAGACATCAAGAGCTATGGTTTACTGAAGAGACAGGGAATTACCGAAGGGTGAGGCAGTAGTGATCTGTGAACTAGAATACCTTGGAATTTGAATTTGCAATCAGCAGCGACTGAGAAATTTCCTACAGACATCAGATTTTGGTTTAACTTTTGCACCAGAGCCGAAGCCGCAGCTGAGCCCTGGCATCTCTGGGGTGAGGGGTGTAGCTGCTGACATAACACTGCAGCGCTTCCCTTCAAACCTGTAACAGCATGCTTAAGCAATGTCTAAATATTTGGTTTAAGCCACTGTATCCCATTTTCTGCTGTGAGCTGTAAAGCATAAAGCAGTGTACGCGCCTGCTCATGGCAGCTCTGGGTGGTGCTGGCCGGGGGGGCTGTGGGCGCTGGGACGTGCACGGCTGTGCCGGTCCCTCTGCGGGGGCTTATAGCAACCCTCCGGTTAAACCCATCTCCCATGCCCTCCGGATCCCACGGCGGAGAGTTATCCCTTCCCACGTGCGGCTGCCATCCTTGCGGTTCGACTTCTCCCCTTCGCTTTGGGGGCCCTTACCGCGTGTTTCTGTAGGCTGAATTAGCATTTTTTTTTTTTTCCTCTGGATGATTGTAAGTGCAGAAGATGGAGTGGAGCATGTGCCGTTTGCATTAATGTTGTTTCTAAGAACGTTCTCTGCTGGGGGCTGGAGAAGCGTGCTCCCACGCGTGCCTGCGGAGCCGCTGCCTCGCGGTAACGGGCTGGCTGGGCACAGTGCCCCAGAGGATGCTCTTGGGAGCTGAGAAATGCAGTTGGGAAAAATATCCTGTCCTGAGGCAGGTGGCCCTAGGACTGACAACCCCCAAATGAAAGTATGTCTACAGCCTCCTCCAGAGCACTTGTGATCTGCTCCTGCGCTCTTTGGATATGGAATTAGTTTTTTTAATTTTTCCTTTCTCTCTTTCTGTCTCTTTCTCACATTTTTAAGGTGCCTTAGCATATTTGCATAGTAAGCAGTAGTAGACAGCAACAGTCCTATGACAAAAAATCAGATTTAACATAGTTTGGTTTTTTTTTTAAATTTTAATTTGAAAGATCTCAAAGCCAGGCTGCTAACTTGTTATGCTCAGCACCCTTTTGGGGGCAGGCCCTGTGAAGAGCTGCTGAGAACAACTGCTGTACCCTGGCAATATGTTTCATCAGCAGAGATGGACCCTCTGACCTATAGGAACAGCCAATTCACTCTTCTGAAACTCAAAAACTGGTGTCCAGCACGTATAGAGCTTTGACTGTTTGTCATTTAGGGACTTAATCACTATGGCAATGCTTTGTAACTTCTAATTACAAGTAATTGGAGAGTAATTCTGCTACTGTCTGCAGTAACGCAGTCAACAAATTCCCCTGCATCCCTGTGCAGCCTTCTGTAGCTTGCACAGAAAATGTTTTTCAACAAGCAGATTTTTCATTACCTTAATAAGAATACTTAGTGTGAGATTCTGCAATTCAAGGCTTTACCATAACAACTGTATCCACAGAAGCCAAACCAAAGCTCTGTCAGCTGCGCTGCCCTAGCCATTGTCAAAGAGCACAAAGCCCACCTTCTAAAACTACTTTTCTAGTAGTTTAATAAAGATTTGGGGATTGACAAGCCACGTATATGGTGAGGACAACATTATATCAATCATTTGGTCAACCACTAGAAGAAAAAAATCACTCGAGCAACATGTTCTTTGATTTAGAGCACTACCTAAATAAGGTCACTTCTTTCATTTGGGATATTTAAGAGTATTATTCATCTTGACATATTCCCATTCAATATTAATGAGAAAAAAAAAGTTATTCAGTGATTACAGAAATGTCTGTTTTCAAGAACTCTTGACATCAAGGTAAATTTCAAAATACAAAAATGTACCGGGCCCCAAAACTGGGAATGTAGGAATTCCTCTGCTTTTTGAGCTATTACTAGGGCCTTGCAACACATCAGGGTTCGGTAGCTGGCAGTGCAGTCTCCACCGCTGTGGCTGGGGTCACGCTGCTTGGTGTTGCTGCCGGGGTGGGAACTCCCATTTAATTAATTTTGTTTCCTACATTGATTCCACGTGTCCAAGCAGGAAGCCATAAAGAGGGCAGAGACGCAGTTTGAAGCCAAGCAGGGTTGTCATGCAGTGCATAGTGCTTCACGTACAGGGGAACTAATCTGCAAAAGCAACGCATATCTTATCGACCACAGCTTTATGTTTTATTTTTCATGAAAACTGCTGTAATGTTGTATTTACAGAATCCTGCCACTCACAGTATGTGCGCAACGAGGGATGCGCACGTGCCGCCGGTGGGCAGGACGCCGGCACGGCTTCTCTTCTCGGGTGTTGCACAGTGGCTTTAGCTGAACGGCGTGTTTGGGATGATCCCATTCCTGGGGAGTGGGAGCGACACATCCACAGCCCCTCTAAAACACTACCCGTCCCCTCGAGGTCGCCGGGAGTGAGGATGAGCCCCAGCACCACTAAAATCCTGCCGTGCAGCATCCATTGGGTGGACAGAGTCAGGGGAGGTCGTGGCTGGCAGACCTTGATTCAGATTTATTTCCCGTTGCTAAATACTTTGAAAATTTAGAAATCCCAAAGACTGATGCTGGTGGTGATGTGTATCTCTGAGGGCCTGTTTCTCGATTTTACAACTCTTAGGTTAACAAAATGACAGCATTTCCCCAATTTTTGTCAGCTCTTCATCTTGGTCATTTAGGGATGGATAAGTGTGCCATTGCATTTTCCCTAAGCACACAAAATAATCTTTGAGTTTTCTGGACTGGATATAGATTTGCTTTATATGTAATATATTTTTCTCTTTTTAAAGTTTACAGTGTCACCACATCCTAATGTCCACTCATTTGGTGAACCTTTCCTTTCTCTTACTGCAAGACTGAAAAGTGATATTTAAAAAAAAATAGAAAAATAGGCCAAGTGGCTAATGCCTAAAATAGACAAACCACTATTAAATAACTGTCACTGTCATGTAAAGAAATAAAGGAGGGAAACAATGTCTGAAACCATAAAGCTGTCCCCTTCTCTTGATTATTTAAATAACAGAAGATGTGAAATGACTGCCTCGGGTGGAGCTGGTGGGTGCCTCACCTGGTGTCCCCGGATCCCGTGGGAAGGGAGCGATGCAGGTGCTCGGAGCGAGGGAAACGGGATGAGCCGTGGCATTTGCACAGCCCTGAGGTGACTCCAACGCTCGCTGTCCTGCTGATGAAAACCAGACTGGAGCCAGCCTGGGGGGCAAGGGCAACTGGGGAGGAAGGGCGAGCGGGTGTCCTGGCTGTGCTGACCCGCTCGGGTCCCCACCGTGCGCCTGGCGAGCCCCCCCGGGCACCCCGAGCACATCCCCCTTCCCTGGACATGCTCCTGCTCTGAAAGCTTTCAGGGATGTGCCGTTTTGCAGGGGATGGCCGAACCAGGTCAGCTTTACCTGAAGAGGAGTTGCAAGCCATCTGTGGGTTCACACAAAACTAATTAACCCTGTGCAGATATTTCCCCACCGCGCTCTGCCACCCTCTGGGTCAGCCCGTGGCCCCGGGGTCCTCCCTCGCATCCTCCCCCTCGCTGGGCAGCTGCTCCCTCTTTTTAGGGGTGAAGGTTGCAAAGGGCAGGGCTGGTGCTGAGCAGAAATTTGGGTTCCAGCCCCGGTCGGTTCCTGCCACTTTTGTTCTGCTTTTGCTCTGTCCTGCCTCAATGGCAGCAACCTTGCCTGGCTGGGGAACAAGTGCAATCTCGCTCTGCCTCTGCAGGTAGTCACAGCAATGTTTTCTACAACATCCCCATCGCGTGAGCTGCAGCCCTGGAAACACGGACGGGGCTCTGGGATGAAGGGGTGCACGCACCCATCCCCAGAAACGCCATGCAGAAATGAAGGAATCTCGAAAAAGCAGGTGGGTCTGCTTGCGTGGTCTGCTCCAACAGCTATCTATGTGGTACTTGAGCTGGTTATTAAGTTTAAAAAACGGCACATAAAAGAAGAAAAAGTAGAATGGCGTGTGTGCAGAAGTATATATTGATCTGAGTACTTCAACTTGCAAGGTTGAGGTGATGCTTAAAGTTCTCCTCCAATAAAGTGATCAAAAAGCGATGCTCTTTCCTAGGCAGGGAAGTGAGCGGCCCATCTCAGTTGTTTCACGCTGCCGGAGCGTTGCTTTTCCCCCGGCAGCCCCCGGGTTCCCCCAGAGCCGCCCTCCCGCTCCGGAGGGGATGGCTGCAGTCGGTCCTCTCGGGATGCCGCTTGCAGCCCTGTGTCCTCGAGCACGTTCAGCCGTCCTCCCCTGGAGCCGGAGGAAACGTGCGGGAGCTGAAATGTGGAAACGACCTCCGCGCCGCGCTTCTCCTTCCCCGGGGTGAGCTGTGCCGTCCGTCCGACGCGGACCTGACGCCAAAGGCCTTTCGTGGCAGCCAGCCAGGGCAGCGGCTGTGCCTTGACGTGAGAGTTCCCCAAACCCCCGCGTTTTGGCACCGCCGGGACCGCGTTTTGTCATTCAAAGCAGCTCGAGCGGACGGGGAGGGCTGTGACCGGCCGTGGGACACCCCCGGGGGTCCCCAAGCCCCGCGGCCAGGACGTTTGGTGGCCCGACCTCGGCCGGTTGCAGAAGGATTTACGAAACACCATCTCCAGTTGCAGCCGGTGCTCTGCTCCGGCGCTGCTCCCCGGCTCGGCAGCTCCTGCCCGTGCCTCGGCTGCAGGCAGGGCTCAGCACCGGCGTGCCGCAGCCTCCCCGCCGGGGCTGGGGCCGGGACCGGGGCCGGGACCGGGGCCAGGGCCGGGACCGGGCGGCCAGCCTTAGAAGGAGAGGAACGGCATCGCCTTCTCGGCGCACGGGCCCGGCATTCCAAAACGGGAGCGAAACGGCCTTTGGCTTTGCCGGAGCTGGCAGAAGGGGTGTGAAACTAAATACCGGCGTACGAGAACGCGTACCTCGAGCGTACCGGCGTACAAAAATGCCACCATCATACGGCGTCTAGCTGGAGCTGGGGCACTGCTGTCACGAGAGCTTTGAACTCCCTTGCTAAAAAATGCAAAAAAATAGCATTCTGTTTATTTGGCTGAAGATCTGTGGGGCACAGAAAGTCACGTCTGCTGTGCTCACTATAATGTAATTATTTAAGTGTATGTGTAGGCTAACCTGCAACAACTCTCCATGTTCTCATCAAAATGAAATCTGACTTTGAAATGTAATTTTCATCTCCCTCGTTGGCAGGAGGGAAACTGCGTTCCCTATCACAGACTTCCCATCACATGGGACTACACGAGCACTGTTAGTGTGACTACACGTGAAAGGCTGTGCATTATTTTGGAGCCATTCTGATACTCACGGTGTTAAAGCGAGCCAGCATTATTATTAATAGGTCACAGCATTTCAGTGGTAAATCCAGCCAATACCACTCTGGGGAGCTAATGTTAATCAGCTGATGTTGCTGTAACAACCTCAGAAAAAAATGATAGTTGGGCTTTAGATTGTGATCCTTTAAAAACACCTCTATTCCTGAAATTGCTGTATTCTGTGTAAAGAAAGAGTGGCCGTGTACTTCCACTTGTGAGCTTGGCAGTTTTGCAGCAAAATACTTTGGAAATGCAATTGGTTTGGATCGCAGGTACATAAAACCCTCTTGCGAAGCAAGGAAACGCTTTGATAAAATGCCAAAATGCCAGAGCTTTCACACAGATCAGAGTTTACTGCTTCTGTTAGCACAGCAGCATACATACTTTTAGTTAAATATTAAAAGCAACCAATAAGTAGTTGGCCACAGACTTTCCATGAACAATTTCTTCGTTTCCAAATGTGGCTGGTAACCTATTTGATGCTTCTACTCGAGCCGCAGTTCAAAATGTCATTTAATTGCTGAAGCATGCAACAGCATCTTGCTTGTTTCACGAAACAATAACACAGGTCAGTAGACCTGTCCCTCAGGTGCAATTCCTTATTTGCTCCAGCTGATTGCTGTTTTGCTGAATTGCAAACCCTTATTGGGTGCTCCGGGAGGGTTTGGCAGCGCTCTCCTTGCGGCCGTGCGGAGGGGGTTTGCTGGTTTTCCAGCAGGTTCTGGGGAGGTGGAGGAGACAGGCATGCCTCACCTGCTGGGATGGCCATTTGCAGTGGGGTGCTGCCTGGTGGAGGGGCAGCCCCGCGTGAGCCCGCGGGCAGGGCGCAGGCAGGGTGCAGGCAGGGCGCGGGCGTGCAGGCAGGGCGCGGGCGTGCAGGCAGGGTGCTGCCGGCTGCCTGCCGGGCTGCGGCTGCCCCGTGCTGCCCCTCCAGCCGGCCGCACAGCCCCGGCAGCCAGGGACTCTGCTGGGGACTCAAACCAGGCAAGAGACAGCGAAAATTATTTTTTTTTATCCCCCCCCCCCCCCCCCGAGTTTCTGTGTTATTGCCCGCTGTGGGTTTTCAGAAGGATTCGTGTCCAGGATTTAAATTCTTGCAGGGTCTCTGCTTAATTCAGTCTCCTCCATTTCGAACTAACAAGCTGGGGTCAGTTTACATGCGATGCTTCAGACAAATAAGAAGTTGAAGCTGCTGTATTGTTATAACATTTTGGCACAAATAGTATTTTTCCTGGGGAGGAAAAAAGGTGAAAGAGCTCTGGTGGGGGACAGAATAGTGGCTGTGCCCCGGCTCAGCTCAAGTCCCTGAGCACAAGGCAGTCAGCAGAGCATCAGGGCAATCCCCAAATTAACCCCCATGATTTACCAGGCTCGTGATGAAGGCGTGTGGCACAGGGTCTGGAGAGAGCTGAATGCTCCAGGGGAACAAGGCAAACTGCACTTACTGTGTCTGTTCCACAGCTTGCTTATGGAAGAGATTTGTTACCAGTACTAGTGCCCAAATCCTTTTTTTTTTTTTTTTTTTTTTATTAAAGTGGCTACAGGACATTTTCTGCTGTTAAAATAAATGCTGTTGTGTGCTCCTACTATATGAACTGGGCACTTGGGCTCTTTGGAGGGAGGGAAATAAGGTTGAAGGGTATGTTCCCACAATAAAATATCAGGTTTTTATCATTAGGTAAAAGGCCACTTGTGCAAATCCTCTGGACCTTCAACTGTGAAATAGCATACAAGTCTAATATTTTGTATTTAGTTAAAAAAGAAAAGGAAGAGTGCTGGGATTTGGCCCATGAAGACTGATTTAGAACACTGGAGGGATGAGTTTGGCACAAAGAGATGGCAGTTCATCATGGGTAAGTAAAGAGATATTTGTGATATTTGCTGGGCTTTTTCCTTTTTTATTAGACCTACGGGAGTTGTTCAGTGGCTGTCAAAAGCATTGTTTATACTAAGGCTTGGGAAGCTATGTCTTGTCTGGCAATACAGGATCATAAAATGTAAAGAGTTAGATTAATGGACATCTATATTTAAAAAAAATCAACAACTAGTTGTTTTCTTTCTTTCTGAAGATATTTCTTTCTTAGATGAAGGTATCAGAGTTGCCTTTACTTCTGGCTGGCTTCTAATACCAAGTATTTCCAATTCCAGTAAACGTTTAAAACTGTTATGGATTTGATACCGGTTTGAAAACAGTGTTATTTATGTTGATCTAATTTACTTTTGGGGGACTGTCATAGACTAGTGTGTGAAGAATTAAGATTTAAAAATTGATAGAATTCAAGCGTTGTTAAGGAGGGTAAATAAAAATGTCCGTTCATGAAATTTGCCAAAGCCTGTAATAAGTGGTGGAAATCCTCAAACTTAACGCTGGCGTGACACTTTATTTTGAAGGGTTCTCATTGCCTGCAGGGTGTCCTCTATATTGTAGCCACATTTGTCCTTCAGAGTGACTTCAGCACAGCTTTGGCTAGATGGTTGCGAATCAAAAGCACGCAGCCTCTCAGGTTTTGTTTAAGAGAATAGCTGTACCTTTGGGGAAGCTGCAGTAACAATGACCATGTAGCGAAACATGGGAGACGCAAATGCAGGGAATGGGCGATGCCTGTTGGGGATCTTATAGGTGGGTAGCTACCACCTGAAATAGTAGATTTAGAGATGAGATGAAAGTGTCTGAAGGTATGGTTATACAAGACGGTTGGGTAAGATGCTGGTGTGCTGAGGGTGGCAGGAGACGTGGGTCGGGCAGCGCCTTCCTCACCCGCGGAGGTGGGGGATGCTCGGGGCTCACACCCTGTTTTCACAGCTGGCACAGCTGGGGAGGGCCTGGGGGGGTGAGGTTAAGAGGCTGCTAATGAAGTGACTGCTTTAGACGGGCTGCTTTGTGGCTTCATGGTAACTAAATGAATTCTTTAGATGGTCTGCGCTGTGGTTTCATAAAATCTGGAGGCTCCAGGTGGTTCCAGAGGAGGAGGTTGGTAAAATCAGACCCGGGTACCCACGGCTTGGCCAGGCTGTGACCGGCGTGACGGCTTCTCTGCGTGCTGCAGCCGTGGTGACCACCCTGAGTCACTGCCTGCGCGGGGCTGAGGCACCCGATGTGGCTAAATGCATCTATATGGGATTAGGAGGATAAGAAGAGCTCTCATACATATAGCACGCTAATGACCCTCTGCTTTACTCTTGTATTTAATTGGAAAACCAGTCTAGCATGTACATAACACCTCCGAAAATGAGCTACCGATACTGAAGAAGCACAAGGGGAGAGTCCATTTAACTTCTGGCTGGATGACATGTATCTCAATTTGTTAAGGATTAGCGACTTTTGGCAACAATCAGCAGTGGGTTTGGTTGTTTCCAGAAGCCTTACTGCAGGGGGTTGCATATACTACCTTGGAGGAGAAAAATTTCCTTCTGTAGTAAACTCAGTTCTAGACTCCCTACTGAAGTAAGGGAAGAAATAACAGAAGCAAGAGAGAATGAGCCTCTTGATGGAAGTTATAACCAGCGAGGGTTTATGGTGAAGTTACCTTTATAGGCTGATAGACCATTTGATAATGTGCCTTATAAAGTGGTATTGAAGAGACAGTTCTGCATGGATTTATAGAAAGGATGAATGACTATTAAAGGAGGTCAGTAATATTTCTTCACTATGATGTCAAAGGGGTGAGGTTAAGTCAAATCACCTTTAATATAATTAAGGATGTGGAAGGGAAAGATAATTACGCTATCAGATGACACAGCTCGGTGGGGATCCCACAAACCCATCGCAAGCTTGTGAGTCAGGCAGGGGAGAAGCGATACGGACGGACAGGGCAGGGAGCTGACGATCTGCTCTGAAAAACCCCAGCCGTGCCTGCCGGCGATCAGCTGTGAGCACAACCAGTCCTTGGGAAAGAGAAACCTGGCCCGAGTGGCGCAGGGGCAAGCAGGAGGTTAGGTACCGATGTGTGCAGCACAGCACGGCAGCCGAGGAAGCTCGGGTGTTTCGGGCTGCGCGCACCTGCGACCCATGCGCCGGGAGGGGAAAGCCTTCCTCCGGAAAGCTGCTGCGCGGCACCCGGACCGTGCCGTCGGCATCACGGGCACTGCGATACCGGTAAACTTCAGAGCTTGGGGGGAGCCTCGCCCAAAAGATAAGTGAGAGAGAGAAACGAGGAACGTTTCCAGGAGTTAATATTTAATTTGGCTGAGCCGGTATGGGCAGGAATGTGATATTGCTCTGAAAGAACAGGGAGGTTGTGAAAAGCAGGGACGGAGAGGAGTTATGCTGGCTGTTTGCCAGGCAGCGGGATGGTAACAGGTAGAATTGAAAAACAAAATTAAATAAAGCACTAGCCCTGAAAATCTTCAGAAAAGGTCCGTGGTGGTGTATTGCACAGTGGAAGGATGGCCTGGAGGAAGGAGAGCAGTGTCATCGGCTGGGACCTGCTGGCGTAAAGCTGCACAAAGCTCCAGAAAACCTGTCGGGAAGTGACAGCACGTGCTTCCTTTTATCAAAAGGGGATAAACTTTTTTCATTCCTAAAAATCTATGACTGCTATATTAGGCATCTGCATTTGTCTCATGTGAACAAGTCTTGGCTGCATTGTCAAGGAGTCTGTCCTTTGAGAGGTCGGCATTGGCAGAATTGTTGCAGTAACAAACCCATATTCCTCAGGAAATAATAAACACTTCAGTCTGGTGAGCCACTTCTTAAAGTCCTTGGGATCTAGGAGAAATGAAATTAGTTTTGAATCTTAGTGGGGGGGGGAATGGCATGTTGAAGGGCTGTAGCGTACTCAGACTGAAGATCTTCTATTCCCATGGCATGGAATGAGATTTTGAAAGTAATGACAAACAGCAAAGCTGTTAGTGATGATTAACTCTGTCATAGGTCTTATACCAGTATTTGATACTGAAGAAAAGAAAAGGTATTGCAGTAAACAGAAGGTCAGGATAAGGGATGAACTGGTAACCATGCCGGTCAGTAACTTGGCATTAATGGAGCACTGTATATTGCTCCTGATAGGAAATGAGAATGTTTCTGGTTCCAGATTCACAATCAAGTCAATTAGAAGGCGAAATAAAGATATTCTCCTGTATTAAGACTGAAATGCATGGGAGCATGGCTGGCTTGCCTATTTTAAATGCCATGCTTATGCTGGCATGTGTCCAGGGAGCAAAGTAGTCTTGAGTATAAACAGACTGTAAGAATCAGCTGTTTGGAGGATTTGTCAGCCTGTTCTCCAAAGCACTTGCAGGCTCACTTTTTAAAACTATTATTTTGTTTGAATACATTCAGTTAAAAAAATAAAATACAGCAGAAAGGCCTTTAATAGCTATTTAGTATTGTTTGGGATTTAATTTCTGAAAGGAAAAAATGCAAAACACAGAAGCCAAATAAGTATCAGTCATTTTACCTGGTGTACTGCCCATCTTCTATATTCAGGAATTACATGTTTTACGTCCTTGCTCCTGCTCCTCCTTATGGCTGGACTCGATCTTAAAGGTGTCTTCCAACCTAAATGTTTCTATGATTATATATCAGATGGAGCTCAGGGAAATGGAGGTGCTCCCGCTGCTGCCCATCGACACCAGAGCCCACGTGCCCGTGGTGTAACTCATGGCCAGCGCACGTCTGCGCTTGACTTATGCAATTTCTCATGGAAAATAGGAAAGTTGCCTAAACAACACAAAAAGGTACTTTTGCAGCCCCAGTCTATTATCACAAATTACACTGGGTTTTAATATAAAAATATTAAGATCCTGCTACTAGTTCCCATATCATGGAAGAGACCTTTGTTTCCAGTACGGTTCTGTTCGATGTGATACACAGCAGGAAGGCAAAGCTGTTATCTCCAAACACTGGGAGGAAAATGAGGAGAGAGGATACTTTATCTCCTAACTAGGGAAAGGAGAGATTGTCCATATGTTTCCCACATTTCCTCTGATTCAGATAACACTTTACAATTTAATCAAAGCGTCCTCATTCTTTTCAAACAAAATGAAATGCTCCTGCCCCTGAAAACTTTTAAAATCATTATTTTTCAAAATAGACCCAAAGACCTGACCAAAACTCAGAAAAATGATGAAAGGTGTCTGGCCAGACAAATGTCAGCTGTAGTCAGAAAGTATTAAATCCACTGGTGTATTCAAAACAGAAAACCCTTCAATACAGAAAAAGAAAACAGCACCATAGGATCAGTTCTGTTCTGATGGAAACGGCCTGCATTTCTCCTTTTTCACTGGGGAAAAAAGGTAGAACTTGGGAAGTTCCAAGCAGATTTTTATCTATATTTCCCTTTGGTTTTATATTTTACTAGATCATCATTTGAACATGTAACTTCAGCTTAATATATTAGCTTCCTCTTCTTTTTTTTTTTTCTTTTTCCTATTGTCAATCATCATCATTCCTATCCCACAGATAAAAAAACAGATTTAATTGCACAGCTTTTGTACGCAGCGTGGTGTCAGGGATCCTCTCCTCCTCTCCTTCCCTTGCTATTGTGTCTTGTCAGCGCACGTGCTTTCCAGACGGCTTCAGTTGCTCCTTATCTGAGCAGATAAAGCATGGGTGACTCTTATTTCATCCTTAATGGGGGGGAGAAATTTTTTCCCGTATTTAAAGATGGTCTTTTCTCTCACCTGCCCAATGGCATCGGCAGGCTGGCGTGTCCATTGAGCGTTCTGGATGACCCCACAGTTGTCTGTGCCCTAAGCGGCACTGCCCCTCGTTTCGGGTCCGAGGTGCCAGGACCGGGTCTGGCTGTAGGGAAGCAGGAGCTGGGAGCACCGGGATTCCCCGGGAGCCGCTTCCGCGGGCACCGGCTCCGGGCTGGCACCGAGCCCATCCCGCAGGACCACGGAGCGGGGCAGCCTCCCGGCCCCGGGAGGGCACACCCGCCCCCGGCCGACCCAGAGGGGCTTTCTGGGCTTTGTTTAGGGCTCCCAGCTTGGTAAAAAAAGTCTAGAACAGAAATTGAATCCCATGTTGGTGCTCCCCAAAGGGAGCTGGCTTTAAAGCCTCCCAGGTGGGGATGAGCAACCTCAAGTCCTGTCACCACTAAAATTTGGAGAAAACATGCAATGCAGGCTATCACTCGGATTTGCAGCAATGTCCAGGTCTGCCCCATGTCTTTTGGAAGTGAAACACTTAACCGTCTCCTTAATTTTTAGTGACTGCTGTATGAAAATCATATTAGAAATCTCATTTTTACAGTAGAAAGTATTTTAATAATGATCCTATTTTCTTTTTCTAGAAAGAGACTAATTTGGGCATTTTGCGGTTCCCAGGTGTACTCCAAATTTTGTTCCCTTTGGCAAAAGGTTTATTAAGGCTTTACCATCTCATCAAAAGCACAGGCACGGGTGTCATAAAATGCAAGGGGTCTCTAGGGCAATGGAAGCATTAGTTTTAATGTCATAGCCCTTCTCTGCCAACGTTGTGAAAGGAGAAAGGAAGAAATGAAAATGGAAATTAGCCTGCTGCCGTTAACAAAGAGTAACGTATACAAAACCAGAGTGAAGTTTGTTTTCAAAGGACATTAGCACAAATACAGCTCGTATTGTGGGGTCGGGATCACATAGTGTATAAACATTTCTGTGCTGTGCAATCCTGTTTTTTTTAACTCTGTGATGGAAATATCAGTGATGGAAATGCCACTTGGTGAGATGTATGCTGGTGGGGCTGTATACCAGAATACCAGTAAGAGAGAGAACTTTATATATTTTGTTTCTGCTCAGCCCCACTGTCATGGTTTAACCCCAGCCAGCAACTAAGCACCACGCAGCTGCTCACTCACTTCCCCCCCACACCCAGTGTGATGGGGGAGAGAATCAAGGAAAAAGTAAAACTTGTGGGTTGAGATAAGAACAGTTTAATAGAACGGAAAGGAAGAAAATAATAATGATGATAATAACAATAATAAAGTTACAATAATAATAATAAAAGGATTGGAATATACAAACCAAGTGATGCACAATGCAATTGCTCACCGCTCACTGACCGATGCCCAGTCAGTTCCCGAGCAGTGATTGCCCCCAGGCCAACTTCCCCCAGTTTATATACTGGGCATGACTTAACATGGTATGGAATATCCCTTTGGCCAGTTTGGGTCAGCTGCTCTGGCTGTCCCTGCTCCCAACTTCTCATGCCCCTCCAGCCTTCTCGCTGGCTGGGCATCAGAAGCTGAAAAATCCTTGACTTGGTACAAACACTATTTAGCTACAACTGAAACCATCAGAGTGTTGTCAACATTATTCTCATCCTAAAGCCAAAACATAGCACTATAGCAGCTACTAGAAAGACAATTAACTCTCTCCCAGCCAAAACCAGGACACCCACATATGCCATTACTGAAGCAGACACAGTGGGTGCCCAGCTCATTTATCAAGAGCGAGCCAGCTTGGGAAGATGTTGGCCAGTTTTATAAACTCCCTCACAATAGAGCCCTGATATTTTTAGGGGGTTATATATAGCACAAAGGGCTGCGTGACTTCCTCGTTCCTTTTAGCCAAGAAATTTGCAGAGCTCTCACTGAAGTTGGGAGGTTTATAAATGAGGTTTGTGACAGCAGTGGCTGGTGCGACTTTGTGAGTCCCCAGGAACGGAGCGGCTATAGGGAAGTGCCAGGCTATAGGTTGGCTGCGCAAAGCTGGCTTTTCCCTGTCGGCATTTCTAACCATTTTCAATGAGGTTTACAAAGACTTTTTTTTTCTGTGTCAGTGGGACTTCTGTGCAGAGCTACCTGGGACTCTTAGGAACCGGCTGCATTCCTGCTGACTTTAGTACAGTTTCCCTGGAGAATTACTTCGTTTTAGCTCTTGTTACTTCTCGGCTACGCTGTTCTCTTTCAGGTCCTGTTCTGTTGAATAGTGAATGTCCTAACTAGGAAATACTGTATCTGCGAGTGATATGCAAGTGTATCTGCCAGTTACAGCCTTCCTAACACACAAATGCTATGAAGTACATAGATGGTATTTCTTACATTTCTGCTTCTTGCTCAAATGTTTCTTTTAACAGAGAACAGGTATTAAGGTGAGTTATTTCCCCCGCAAAAGCAGAAGTTCTCTGTAAAAAAAACCCTCATTGTAAACTTGCAGCCTTTCAGCCTTACAGAGGATATTTGGGTTCTGAAGAACAGTTTGCTTTATTAATTTTTCATCTGTTCTACTGCCACTATAATTTGCATAATTATGAAATCGTATTATTGACTCAAAAAATGAAGTAATGTAGGGCTGTTTACAACCCACGAGCAATCGTACACCGTGGTTTTGCCAGCAGTTACTGCAACAGCTGTTGAACTGGACATTTGTTTGACTCTTTGCCTCCGCAGACAGCAGTGGGTGGTAATGTTGGGACTGGCTCGCCGGGAGGCTGGAGAGCAGCTTACCGCTCCCCTGCACCCGCTGCCAGCACCGAGAGGCTCGGCAGAGCTCCTCTTCCTCAGCCAGGCTTTTCTTTCAGGCTTTGACCCGAGACCTGCCGGTCTCCCAGCTTCTCGGTAAATCTTCAGGTCACATTTGCCCACCTGTCCAACGCCCAGATTCTCTTTTGATGTGGCATCCCAAATAGAATTATAAATACAGTAATGATCTGTAACAACAAACAATACCGGACGCCCCCCAAAATCACAATACGTGTTCAGCCCTGTAATGGCAGTGTCGGTTTATGGCTCTCCGTGGCGCTGGGGGGTGAGGCGCTCCCCCCAGAAGGATGGCTGTGGGAGGGAAGGAGCCGAAGCTCACCCAGGGAGTGTTATCCCAAATCACTTCCCCGGTCCCGCGCAGCCCGCAGCACCGCACGCTCCTCCCCTTCTGCGGCCGTTCAAGTGGCTGCTATGCCATGCAAGGGGTTCTTTGGAGCTTTGTCACATGAATTACTAATAGAACATCTCGACGCATTTACGTTCTCAAACCAAAAGCCCGAGTCACGGCAAACCCCTGGAGCGCCGGGCGTGGGGACGCAGCGGCGGCTTTGCCGCTGCCGCGCGGCACGAGCCCGGGGTGCGGACACCTGAACCTCGGCACGGCACGCGTGGCCCCGGCACAGCCCCGGGAGCAGACGCATTCACGGTCCTCTCTGAAGGTCCTTCCTCCACAGGGTTAGCAATTGCTAATGACATTTGCAGGGAAAGAAAGCATTTTGCTCGGCTCTTCCGCTTTTGCATACTGTTTTGCTCTCCGGCATCGTGTTCCCGTGTTTGCGATACAGGCATCTCCACAGCAACAAGTCACACACAGGGCTATGACTTCAGCCGGGGAACATGCAGAAAGCGTTGATGAGCTGTCAAGCAGCAAAGATGTTGTTCCAGCACGGGTGCAAGAGGCAGACAGCGACGCTGCGTTTGGTCTCTGGCTGTCCTCCTCCTGGTGAGCCCCCGCTGGAGGTAATTGAGGCTCAAGAGAGAAGAAAACCCTTCCGAAGGAACTCATTATTTTCATATCTGCAGAATAAGGCCTAAGAAAGACCTCAGGCTTTGGACAACTCTTTAGGAGCAATAATAATAAGAAAGGAAAAAAGCTAGGCAGAAAGCTTTGTCATCTGACCTACCACCATAAATCTCTGTAAGCAGTCTGCTGTTGATGACACTTCAGCTCCATGCAAAAGAAACACAGCAAAGCAAACAACAGTCTGAGCAAAAATGTGCCAACAAGTTCATCTTTAATCAGTAATTAACAAACAGTTTTACTCATTCATCAGAGTGTGAAGACTTCCCCAGCTGCGTATCTGACACTGCAGGGAAAATGTGCCGCCCCTGTTCTAAACATTTTATAAGCCCATGTATTAGTATCACATTAAAGTGAATTACCCGAAGAGCCAAGAAGAGGTGATGTTTGCTAACACGCTATGCCCAGCAGTGCAAGAACTGGATGACAAATGAGAAAATTCCTTTGTCATTTTAGCTGTGATTTTTCAGACCAGAACAGGACCCCTTTCCAGGGATGCCTCCGTGCCGAAGGAGGCCTCGAGGGCATGTTGGACTCCTGTGCAGGCAGCTGACACCCATGGAAAATGTTATCTGTTATATCTCTGTGGCTGCAATTTCTGGGTACCTTTCAACCTCATCGGAGGTTTTACTCTGACCAGGCTGCTGAACCACTGAAAAGCCCTGACAGCTGACCAGCGTGCCTGTGCTTTGCCTGGAAAAAGGCTTCTGGATGGGAAAAGTGGAGCTCCCTCATGCGTGGTATTCATATCCTTGCAAAAATGCACCAAATTCTACACTAGGAACAGGTATTTCTTAGAAGACTGTTCCAAGATCTTAGTAAAATCAAATCAGCTTATTTACATTCTGCAGTTTATGTGTATTTTTTTATTTATTAGCAATTGAAATCAAGACTCAAGATTTGGATCTTTGCAACGTGCTGGATGTGGCTTTACATTTGAACTCTCCATTTGGGAAAGATTGCCGATTACCAAAAGGGAAGAAGTACTTTTTGCCGGAGAATGTAAGTCCATTTTTCCTACTCCGTTTACTATGTTAATTACATCAGTTGATTAAACTAACAATGCAAAACCCAGAAGGGAAAGATTTTACTCTTGCAACTGACAAAAATAAGGTTTGCCCTGTGCCTCGCAGGGCATGCAGTAACACAGAACGTGCTCTTATGCTACATCGTCCTGGTAGATTTGGGGTAACTGCGATGCTTTTGAAGAGATAAGAAAAACAAGATTTTAAATGGGATAGCTCTTTGATTAAAAAGCCTTACGTTGCTGAAAAATCTGCATAAACCCATTCAGGCGCACCAGGCCGTTTTCAACTCTCTCAGTTGCTTACCTGTGTCTGGTGGCTCAAGAACAGCAATAATACTTATGAGGCTTTTATCTTGTGAGAAGCACTTTGCCGGTTGAGTATACGCCCTGAGATTGCACACACGCTGCCTTCTAGCGTTGGCCTCAAGCACCCCTGCCTTCGCAGGGTGCCGGTGTACGCGGCACCGGCACCGGCACCCTCGCCCGCGGGCACCCGCCGCGTGCCGGCAGAGCTCGGCGCTTCGCCGCGCGAGTTCAGAACGCTCGCCCCATGGCAACACGCGGTGGACAACGCTGCCGCGTGAAAAGCAGCACGTGACACCCGGCAGCACCCCGAAGGGCAGGGGAGGCTGGCACACCGCGAGTCGCTGCTTTCTGACCGAGATGTGCGATTAGAGGAGCCCGGTGGGTCGGAATATAGAAATCGTTTATCTCCTCGGGGCTACCGTGTGCGGGACAGACGGCGTTTCTCCCCGTGCCTCCTTAGCGGTGCCTTCTCTCTCCCTGCCTCCTCCTGCCAGCCCTGTTCCCGCGCTTGTCTTCAACAGCTTGCATATTTTACACCAGTAATTTTCAGTTATAAAATATAACCTACACAGTGTAGATTTCCTTAATCTTTTTCATTGTAAAACCTAGGAACACGTGTGAAGTTTGTGGGCTTAGACTTCAACCCCCCAAACAAGCAGTAGCTATATAAATACATCATTTAAAAATCCGCTGCTTAGTAGATGTCTGTAGTATGAATTCCCTTAAATAGTTAATGCATTTTAATGTACTACATATGAAAGAGCAATTAAGAGCAAAGATTAAACGTGTTCCTCGCTGCAGTTGCTGCAGATTAAGGCCTTGCGCATGATAACGGCAGTATCTGATCTCATCCAGTGGCGTGCCTCAGCTTAAACAATCCTAACACAATTTAACAGCGTCCATACCAGGGGTTTTGCCAACCTAGTTAAATCACTTCCTAACAGCCCAAGAGCTGTCTTTACGGGCGGGTGTCCGTGCCCTGCCCTGCCCTGCGCCGGCCGGGAGAAGAGCCTGACAGCGGCTGGGTGCAGCGCGGGACGACGTCGCTCCTGACACACACCAGTGAACCACAGCTGCCCTGCAAAACACCTCTCTGTGAGTCATTAAAAAATATTTCCTAGGGTTGGCTGTGTGAAGATGTGTTTTGTTAATAGCTGTTGTTTGGGCTTTAACGTGGAAAAAGCCTGGTTTGTAAATCATGTCCTAATTTGCAGGTATAAAGGTGACACGTGCTGTTATATAAGGTGCCAAAGTATCAAACCCGGAGCATCCTGCTGCCTGAAAAACAGCTCTTGGTGCTTCATCCTGTAGGAATTAGTAGTTAAGTCCCTCCACCTGCAAAACAAACGTAAGCATAGTACAGTAAATATATTGTGCTGAATGTTCAACCTATTTCTGTTATTTCCCAGCAACAGATCCTCGAGAGATGCTGTCTGCAATGCTCTGCTCTTTGAAAGAGTCAAGCCAGCAGCGAGAGCTTAAAATCCTTCAGACAAGGGGGACCTTGGGGGCTGCTGCCGAGGGAGAGGCGTGAGGGTCAGCGCTGCCCCGGCGCTCCCACGGCAAGAAGCCTTCCCTCCAGCTGGCCCGTGGTGCAGAATTCCGACAGCGGTTACAAAAGGGAGCACGGACACGGGTGCGACTTCGCCTGTCCCCGGCGTGCAGGGCTGGCAGAGGCCATCGCCCAGCACCGCTCCTGCCTGTCCCTGCCGCCTTCTGCCTCCCCGCCTCGGGCTTCAGCGCTGCCCGTGTAAATGGCCGGGTCTGGAGAGACTCCGTTTCACTAAAGGGCAGCTCCTGCAGCGACCTCGGCGAGGAAGCCGTGCAGGTCAAGATGCCTCCTCCCTGGTCTCTGGCGCAGCCGCCTGTGCTGCCAGCACTGCGCCGTGCTGGGGCCGAGCAGCGGGGCTGTGCACTGCTCTGCCAGCGCACGGGCTCTGGGCTAGCAGGTACGTGCCGCGAGATGGGCTGAGTAACTCTTGCACAGCTATTCTGTTAACGCACGCGACATCCCGTTGGGCGAGGTGGTGAACTCTTGTGCACCAAAGCACGACAGTAGTAGAGGGGGACGCTGGTAGAGGAGTGGAAAGAAATAACAAGAAATCCTTTTCGTAACTACTGCTAGTGTTGACTGCGGCATCCCTCTACTGTGGTTTCCAGGCTGCTTTTCCCTGCAGGCTGCACCTCCAGCACACCCTGGAACCACTTCTTGGGAAACAGGCGGCTTTGCAAGCCTAGGTCTCGCGCACCGCGCCCTGCAAGCGCGCAGCCCTCCGGTGCCGCGTGCGGAAAGGGGCTGAGACAAGCAGAGAGGAAGCCAGACAGCGTTTCCGCTGCAGCGGTGCCCGCGCTGCTGCTCCCCGGCTGCCACCCACGCAGCCCTCCTGCCCACCGCAGTACCCACTGCGGGCGGCCGGCTCCTGCCGAGGCGCTGCCCGGGCCTGGGAGCTGCTCTGCGGTTTTACGAAGGCCGGCGGTGACCGGTGAAGCTGCGGGGGAGGATGTGTTTCCCTCCCTGGGTCGAGCAAGGGACGCTTCTAGCAAGATCTGCAGCACGCGGCGAGCCCTCGCTCTGCGGGGCTTTGGGCGGAAGGGCTGTTGCTCGTGCGGGAAGCCCGGAGGTGGCGGCGGCAGCAGCAGAAATAACAAAAATGGGTCTAAATGTCTCTGGTCGGTGAAGCCGGCCGTGCTGCGGGCGCTGCCAGCCCTGTGCCGGCGGCAGCAGCGGCGGTGCCGGCCGGGCAGCCGTTATCTGCGGCTCGCAGCAGGAAGGGAGCCCCGGGGACACCGCCCCAACCATCGCCCCATTTCCAGGGACCGCGGCGATGGCCTTGCCCGAGCCCGTCCCCCCCCAGATGCCAATGGGGAGATTAACGTGCCGCAGTGGAGACGTCCTCAACCGGTGCGTTTCAAAACATGCCTTTGTGCCCGAGACGCAAGCTTCCCTGGCAGCGAGCCACGCTGCAACTCAAGATGTGGCCACAATGCAAAAGTACTTCCCCTTGCGTCTCTTTTTTTATTAGCCGAAACTAATTTTTGCTTCTTTAAGGAAATAAATATATATGCAAACCACAGCCTGTTGCCGTGGTTACTGCTGTATGCTACTGCGAATAGCTTATTTCACATCCTTAGCCCTATAGGGTTTGGAAAGCGTGATTCTTCTGGCCTTTCACCGTTTCCCCCTCGCTAGGCCACCATCCTGCTGTTGCAAAAAAAGCATGTTGTAATAAACCCTGCGCGCTGCCGGCGGAGGCGGTGGCTGCGCTGCCAGAGCGCTGCAGCACGCTCCGACGCACCCCACGCCAGAGACCCCCCAGGTAAGAATTGTGCTTTTTACCCCACTTTGTGGCCCTTGTCGGCCGTGCAAATTTGCAACAGAATAGCGTACAGTTGTTTAGTGGGTTACGGTAAGTTGTTCAGAAAGCTAAACTGTTTTATTACGTCTGCATTTCATTGCGCCTACTTTGGTATATAGGTCTTGCGATCTTGAGATAAGTTAGGGAAGATTCAAATAATATGTTAAAGAAATGAGCGCTAAATGTAAGCTGCTGTTATGCAAAGTTTAAGTAACAAAATCCTGCAGTTCTGAAGCGTATTAGAAGTAGCAGTCGGATTTCAAAGCAGAGCCTTCGTGGCGCTTGCTGGGGGCACAGCGGGACCCCCATGGTGTGGAGCTCCTCCGGGACGCCGAGCGAGCACCGACCCGCTCCCAGGAACACACGGGACAAACCCGGCGCGGGAGCCGGCCCCCGCAGCGCCGGCGGGTGCATCTTTCTCTTTTCTTCTGGTTTTACTATTATTTTGTCAGTTAATCTCCTGTGCTGCTTACTCCGCTGGAAAAGTTGAGAGAAAGATTTTCACGTGCTTGCAAGAGCCCCATGGGCTGGTTGAACAGTTTGTTCTGTGCTGTTGGTGGAGCGGAGACAGGGCTGGGTGCTTGCGCCGAGGCACCACCGCCATAGCTGTGCCGCAATTTGGGTGCGTTTCTCAACGGGGGCCGAGCGCTGCTCCCCCCGCACGGGGGTCCCCTCCAGCCCTGGGCGAGGCGGGGGGGTGCTCGTCCCCGGAGCATCGCTCCCCGGCCCCGCTCCGGCTCCCCGGGAGCCGTTGGTAAAGCCCACAAGAAATTAAAATGACATTACTCCCCTGAGAGTGAGCCCTCGGCTTCCTGCCGCGAAATACGCTGCTGACGGCGAATGTCCCGCCGGTTTTCTGTGATTAAACGCGGTGTTGGGTCGCAGGCAGGGCGCGCCTGGAGCGAGCACCCGTGCTGCTCCCCATAGAGGTTAGAGTGGACCCCGGCACTGCCGGCTGGGCTCCAGCACAAACTGAAGAGCAATAAAGAAATCATCTTACAGAAAGCGCAAAAGACGTAGCATATATAATAATTATTTGCTGCGAAATTAGCCGTGTGGATTTTGCTCATTTATGTGCTTGTAGACTAGTAGAGATTTTAAGTATTTTATCGCTTTTAACAAAAATATTAGCACTTAATAGTTGCAGGAGGCTTTAAAATAAAAGGACAATGCAGCGGAAGGCCCAAGTCTGAAATTTGTACGTTATCTTTACTAAAATGCACATGCAAATAATATCATTAAAACAGAAAAAAAAAATCTTTAAGCACTGTAGTGTGAAAGTGATGGCCTCCATGTTGCTGTGAAGCAGAAGCGGAAGTTCATTACTGCAGAAGTTGCACCGTGCTAGAAGAGATGTAACGATTGCTTTCTTTATCGGGAAGACTGAAATTTAATGTCAGACCTTTTTGGGGAACTTGAATTTTGTGAGTGCTGAACAAATAAGAGCATAATGAAGCGAATAGCTTCTCCAGGATCGTAATTGTGTTTAGTCTCTGTTTGAACTAACTTGCATATCTGCCTTTAATAAAGGCCAGGAAAAAAGGAAAATTAGAGTACAAGGTTTTTTTGGTGACTATTGTACTGCAGCTATTTGGTACGATAAAATGAAGCCACAAGCCATACTTCAAGCTAGATGGATTTGCACTGTGATTTTCACTTATCTGTTTACGACAGGGGTACGGCAGCACCCCGTACCCCTCGCGGGCGGGCGTTCTGCGGTCGGTCTGCAGCGAAGAGCAGCCCGGTGCTGCTGCCGTCAGCGTGCGGATCTCTTAATGTAGTTATCCTTTAAGTGCTCTGTTACTGCACATGCTAAGGAGAGAAGCTTTGCTTTCGGGTGCACAGCTGGAAGCGCCTGTGCAGCTGGAGAAGCCTTTCTGTGCCCGCTCCTGCCCAGGGGTGCTGTGGGCAGCGTGCCGGGCACCGGGCACCTGGCAGGGCTGACGGTTCACCCAGGCTGCTCTCACCCAGCGCCGGCTACACAGCCTGCTGGAGTCCGGGGACTTTTTCGGCTAGTTCTGAATTAAATTAGGCTCTTAACTGACTTTCTTTTGTGCTTTTTCTTTAGCAAAAGATTCCTGTTTGATTTGTGATCTTACTCAAGCAGGAGCTGGGGTTTGAAGTAAAGCGCTGGTGCAAGTTGAGCTGGAGGCTTTGGTCCTCACCGGCTGTGTGTGCATCGGTTTGTGCACCTCCAGCCATCTATGCCTGACCGCCTATAGGCACCGGGCCCCTATAGGGACCCTGAGGCTGCGTGGGGGGGCAGCAGGCTGCCAGGCTGGCTGCTTTTATGGAGTAACGTTTGAAAGATGGTTGCTGAGTTGGTGCTTAAAGTAGCTGTGGTTCGTGCATCACAGGTTACCTTCCCCTGTCCATACTGAATGTCTGAAGAAACCAGTCTCTGAAGGAGGGCTAGAAATGATCTACAAGGCACCCATAATACAAGTTTCTTAATTCTGCAGGCTTATGTCATCTCTCTGAGTATTTATCACATTTGTAGTGACAAAGAGAAAATTTAAATATATTTTCACGTTATGTCCCTAATGCCATGCCTGTTACAGCATGACCTATCGCTCAGTCTTCCCTTTAAACTTTTACCTTCAGATCATTTTGAAGTAGGACCTGAAGTGGGAAGTGCTTTTATTCTGCCTGAGGCGCAGTTGTGAAGAGGATGCCAAGAGCCATCCTCACGTAGGGCACCCAGGACATGTTGGTGTCCCACTGCTGTGCTTGCGGGGCTTCTGCCAGCCTCGGCTGGGTCATCGCTGGCCCTGCAGCCTTCCTCGCCGGGGTTTTGGAGGGAAGGGCAAGCAACCATTGCACAATTTTCAGAGGTCAGGCTCTTGCTTCACTTGTGCCAGGCCTGCGTTAGCTCAGCCAAGAGAGTTCCTCTTTTTTGCTCCAGTTGTAATAACACATAGTGACTCTAAAACATAAAATGTCTCTCAAAATACTTTCTCTGTACACAACAGGTCTCTCTTTTCCCTTGTCTCCTAATTTACGTCTTTTTGTTTGAATGACATAAGAAGCTAAGTGTACAATGACATATTTCTTTACCTTCCTCTGCTGGAAGATAATTAGTCCATTGTCTTGTTTGGTATCCCAGATGGTGATCATTATCATTATCGGATGATAATCTGGGAGACCCCTGGATCTGAGACTTCCTTACGCTTTCCTCTTTACCATGCCCTGCTCGGACATCTTGTTACTGCAGAGCTTGTGCTTGGCATATGTGCTCTAGGGTTTAATCCCCTGTATCCCCTACATAAACCTACGTGAAACAGAATATATTCACCTTATAGGATATAGTGAGAAATGACATCACAGGCGCACAGGGCATAAACCCAACGATAAGACAAACCGGAGCTGTACCGTGTCAGAGAAGGGATGTGTTTGAGCGGGTTCCCAGCAGGACCAGCATCAGAACTGCCGGGCAGCAGCCGCTCCCCGGCAGGGCTGGGACCGGAGGCTGGCAGGGCTGCTGCCATCGCGGGCAGCAAGTACCAAACCCAGCAGGCGGATCGCCGCGTGCTGTCATGTGAAAATGGACTCGACGGGAAAATGAAACTAAAAAAATCTCATTACCAACACAACCAAATAATGGCTGTGGAGCTGGGCCCTTTAGACCAGGGGTGGAGGGGGCTGGGTAGGGAGCTGCCATTCCAGCTGTGCCATTCTCGGTGTCCACGTCCCCGCTCTGCTGCCGCTGCCGAGGCAGGACAAGGAGGCACAGTTTAGACACCGGTTATTTTTTAAAGCTAGCTCTGGGTATAGAAAAGATCATTTGTGTGGACACTGGTCTACTGAAGTTATTTAAGAGAAATCTGGGCAGTGAGGAGAGTTTGTACAGAAAACTTTGTGACCGGAACAACTGCTTTGAAAATGCCCAGCGTACTGATGTAAGCGTACAGAGAGGAAACAGCCTCACGTATTTCTTTGTGATAGAACAGAAACAGGAAGAGCAACAATGATCCATTACAATATTCCTTCCCAGAGACTATCAAGGCATGTGCAACCAATGCTGAAGTTATCCGAGTGGTACATCTGTACCGCTGCTGCTTTATAGAATGACAGGCACACTCATGTAAGTCAGGCAAATATAAAAATACGACAGGATACCAATTGTCATGAATTTTTTACTGATCTGGATTAACTTTCTTTGAAACACAAGTGTAAATTCATGGCATTTTTTCCTGAAAGAAAAATGAGTGTTTCTTTACATCCTTTCAGTCTCCAGCTTCTATAAAAAGGCCAAAAAAGATAAACAGAAAATATCAGAAAGCTCTCCCAGTCAGTGACGTGCCTTCACTTCCTCGGGCACTCAGTGCTCCAGGATGCTCCCCGAGGCTGCTCCGTCCGGGCAGCTCCCGAGGAGGGATGCTCAGGGCATCCCGTGTCTCTCCACGGGCTCAGAAGTGCTGTGCGGTCTGTTGCAGGGTGTGATTAGAGCACACAGAAAGAAAAGTTAATTATATTAATGCTAGGCTGTATAATAGAACAAAAAGCCTTAAGATTGAAACAGTTGGAGTTCTTGAGCAGGTAATATTATTTGTCTCCCAAGGTAAAGTGAGGAATTATTCATTAAAGCTGAAAAGCACTTTATCACCTCATTTCACAAAACATAACTCTTTGCTTGGTTCAGCCCTGAGTATGGATCAGGGAAAAAGGCAAATTTAAAGGCAAATTTTTTCTAGTCTCCAAGCCTAATAAATTTCAAAGCAAACAGCAAAGTGGTTTGGCTTATTCTGTTACAGATTGAAGGATGTGGCAGATGTAATTCTGAGCGATCGTTTGAAATTTCAGAAGTCAGCAGAAGCTCAGTATCTATAAATGAATAAAAGTAGCATTCAATTGCAGTGGAGATGCCACTTTAGTACTGATTTTTTTCATTTGTAAGGTAAAAAATAAACAACTTACATCTGGAGCAACTGGGTATGAGTAAAAAGTGATGCTCAGAATTATAAACACACATTACAAGATTTGGGGGAAAAGACAAGCATGAGAGGGAGAAGATGGAAAGACAAAGTTCTAGCATAACTATAACCCCCAGTGCGTTTGGTAGAAGAAATAAAGTTGGAACAAGGTGTCTGTGTTGATAGAGACGTTTAACACAAGCAAGTTACACTCCTGATACTGGAGATAAACCCTTTGTGTTCTTCCTTGTCTTCTCTGACGTCGATGTGCCCTGTAGTTTCCTTGTAGTCTGCTGTTCATGTTGACTGGGGATGAACACCAGCCTCGCAGGTTAAAAAGCACGTGGCATGAGAGCCCCAGTCTGCGGAAACAGAGAGAGGCTGAAATTAAACCGTGTCTGAAAATGGGAGCCTGCTCGGGGGGAGGGAGACGGTGTCTTTATTTTCCAGCAGCAGGGCACCCCTGCACGACTGCTGCTTGTCACAGCATCCAGCCCCGAGTGCTGCTGGAGCCACCGTGTGCTTCCAGTTGAGAGAACCCCGGTCGGTAGTAATGAATAGAAGGGATCGGAATTCAGAATAAAGTCACCAAGGAGCACAAGGTGTAAAGGACAGAGGCGTTCGGGGTGTCTGGTGTTTCCACGCAAAAGGAGGTGAGCAGGAAGAGAGGTGTGGGGCACGGGCCATCCCAAGCAGCACGTGCACCGGAGCATTAAATGAGCCCCTTCGGTGAAGTGTCCGTGCTGGACTGCGGCACTGGCCTGAGGTGTTAGGGAGCCGGAAGGAAGATCAGACCAGATGTGAAAACTTAACCACGGAAAAGCCTGCTGTAGTTTTTTGTGGTTTAATTTCTGAAGTGCGTGGTACCCAGCTCCTTGCAGCAGCCCTGAACCCCTTCCCTCGCCACGCATGCCCCCGCGCTGCAGTCCCTGCAGGTGAAGGACCAATGCATGACAACCGCAGGACTTCAGAAAAAATTGCCTCCTTGTAGACATGATGATGTCTTTTTGGCATGGTGCAGATTATGCTGGCAGCAGAACTTGTTTATAGGATTCACACTCTTTCTCTCCATGAACACTCATTTATTTGATGGCTCTTAATTTTCACAACCCAAGCGAGGAGAAAGCTCCATGGAGGTGGAGCTGCGAGCGTTTAACATGTCCATTTTATAATGCTTTCCAAACCTAAGAGCGGTTAAAGCCTCTGTGGAAGGTGCCTGTGGTAACTGTCATCCCTGCGGAGAGGCGGGAGCGCAGCGCTGGCGGCCAGCAGCCGTGGGCAGCCGCGCTGGTCATCCGCAACCTGTCGCCGAGATACCTGCAGGCCCGGGGCCGGGCGTCAGCCTGGGCTTCGGCACCCGTGGGAGCTGCTCGGGCAGAGCCTGCGCCGAGGGGGAAGAAGGGATTTCCTTGTCTTGACTAACTGGCCTACCGTTACATTTAGTAACAGGGACCAGGGAGGAACAGAAACTGTTGGAGGGCACACCATAAGGTTACAGTTCTGTGAATTGTTCCCTATGGAAGAAAACAGAAATTGAAATTAAAAGCTTAAGGGAAAAGAGAATAACTGAGGTTTTTTTTGAAAATGTATGTGTATATGCATTGAAATATACTCAGCCTTATCAATAAACAGTTGCTTCATACGATCGAATACTTGGGAAAAAATACTAAGCAAAACGTCTCCTGGAATCAGTGCAAATATTTGTAGGGTTTGGGTGTGAGTTTGGCTAAGACACGACTGCTGCCTTGATATCACAAGACAAAGTCAGAGAATCCTGCCACTGATTTTATTAAAATGGTAAAATATAGAGAACTGAAAAACACAGTTTTCAAAGGCACGGGACTCTTTTATGGCAAAAGGCAAAAAAAAAAAAGACTTAACAATGTAAGAGGTATATTGTGAGCCTCAGGGATGGAACAGACTGCACACTGTAAAAGAGAAGTATAGATCAAAAAGAGTAAACCTCGGCAGGGTCAGAGGAAGAAAGAGCTAGAAGAGGGACCACAAAAGGTCACTTAATCCATTCCTTTGCCCCAGGCAGGATGGAGTGTACCTAAATCACTCCTCGAGATGAGCGTCTCACCTTGATTTAGTACCCTTGTCAGTCCTTTTTTTCCCCTCTAAGTCCAGTCTGAACCTCTCTCCCTGAAGTTTAATGCCATCTTCTTGTCCTCACCGCCATAAATACAGAGACAAGATTCTTCCCTGCTCTTTATAGCGTCCTTAAATCTTGGAAGATCATTGCCGTGCTTCCTCCAGTCTTGGCGTCGGCAGGGTGTTTCCAGTTCTTTCCATCGTTTCGTCCCCACCGCTGTCCCTGCAGCTCCGGTCCCGCTTCCCGTGGCCCGGTGGGCCGACACCGGTGGGCCCGGACCCCGCGTGTCCCCTGGCACCCCCCGCCCGGCAGCCTGCCTGCCTCCCTGCGTATTTAGGTGTACGTCCTTCTCTTTTTCCGTCCCTTAGGTTAGCACCACATTGGTTTGCCGAAATCCCTTCAGGCGCGGCCCTCGAGGCGAGCGTCCCGCAAGCGACACGTCGATGCTGCGTCCGACCGCTCGACGTTACCGTAGCTCCTTTTTCTGCGCCGCTGCCCTCGGCGTCACCGGCGTGGCGGTGCCGCCGCCTGCCCGCGCCGACACTCGGCAGGGCAGAGCGGGGACCCCGGCGGCACGCTGGGGCCACGCGGGCGCAACCGCGCAGTTGGCGACGCGCTTTATTTGCCAAGAAAGGGCGGGAAAGGGGACGAGAGCATGGCCTTTTTTTTGCCTGCTCTGGGAAGAAGATCAGCACCATGGCCTCACGAGAGGAAAAGCGTTTTGGGGGGGGGGGGTGTCTGGAAAAACCAGTACAATAATGGGTAAGGCAGCCTGAGGCCGCTGGCAGCGACGGCCCCGCGGCGCAGGCCGGGCTGTTTTGCCGGAGACGTTTTCCACTCGCTTCCCTCCCTCCCCCCGCTCTGCCTGTTTTTTTTTTTTTTTTTTTTTTTCTTCTTTCCTCCGAAACCGGAGGCGGCGGCGGGGCCGGGCACGTGTGCTGGGGCTCGGGCACCGTGACTCATGAGGCGCCGGGCCGCTCCGCCGCGGGGAGGATGAAGGAGGCGAGTCCCCGGGGGGAGGGCAGCCCACGACGCCTCCGCTCTTCACCTTTTCCTCGGTTTTGCGGCGCCCGGATCCCGGAGGTTGCGCCTGGCTTAGGTAAGCGCGACCGGGCCGGGTCGGGCCGGGGCTGGGCCCGGCCTCCCCGCGGGGCCGGGGCCGGGGCCGGGTCTCGGTCTCCCCGCGGGGCCCGGGGCTGCCGGCAGGGCCGCGGCCGGGGCGCGCTTCCGGGCGGGGCGGGGGCGGCGGCGGAAGCCGGGGCCGGCGCGGGGAGCCCGGGCCGCCGCCGCCGCCGCCTCCTCCCTCCCTCCCGCCCGCCGCGCCGGCGGCGCTGTCAGCATGCGCCCCTGACTGGGCCGGGCCGCCGCGGCCGCCACCGCCGTCCCCGGGCAGGGCCGCCGTCCGCCCGCACCGCTCCGCGAGCATGCCCCTGAGGTGAGTGCCGGCGGCGGCGGCTGCAGGTGCCCGGGGGGCCGCTACCCCCGGCCCGGCCCGGCCCGGTGCGTGGCTGCGGCGGGCCCCGCGGGCGGCGGCCTGCCAGGGGCGGCGGCTCCGCTCCGCTCGGCTCGGCTCGGCGCGGGGGGCGAGAGGCCGTCCTCCGCCGGGGGGGGGGGTCCGGGAGCGGCGGCCCGGGGCGCGGCCCGCGTCTGCCCGGGCGTCCCTTGCTGGCGGAGCCGGAGGCGTTAGAGGCCGGCCGTGGGAGCTGGCCACGCGTGACTCCTCCCGGGAGGCGGGGAGCCCTTCCCGGCCGTGCGGGGCAGGTGCGGGGCCGAGCGGCCTCTCCCCGGGGGGGAGAGAGAGCCCCGGGGGGCGGCAGGGCCGGGCCGGGCCGGGGGTGTCCGCGGGAGGAGGCGGCGGGCTGCCCCCCCCCTCACACCCCGGGCTGGGCCGGCGTCCTGGAAACGCGGGTGCTCCAAAGCAGCGCCGTGGTCTAGGTTAGATTTTTAAAGACGGCGGTAACTTCGAAGGGACGTCGCCGGTCTGGGTGCGTGCACATGGCGGTGTCGGGCAAAAATCCTGCCTTGATAACGCGCTCCTTGTGCTGCCCGTATCTTTGGGAGCTTCTGGATTAACCGGGTGGAAATAGAGCGTTGGGGCTTGGGGTTTTTTGAGAGAGAGTTCTTGAATTCAGAACTTTGTTTTGCATGTAGTTACTGCAAACAAATCAGTTTGTTAAGATGTTAGTATAGTGGGAGAGAAAGACGCAGGGATGTTGTCTGTATGAAATAGTTATTTTAGAAGAACACATGATTATTTCTTTTAGAAAGAAATTATTTCTTTTGGTGATTTTTTTTGAGGGGGGAACTATGCTGCAAAACGTGGCAGCAGCAGCAGGACACAGGTGACAAAGAAGCAGAGAGAGTGAAACTGTCTGAGCAGGTTTAACAAAGGGATGTAATGGACAGAAGTATGTACATAATGAATAATAACATTGAATAAATAACTGGACTGTATCTTCTTTAGCACTACGGAGAAGAGGTTCTAATGGAACAGCAACATGTTCCAAAGTGACAAGGAAGTAATTTGCATAATGAGTAATTAACCGATGGTACTTATTACTGCAGGGGAAGTTTGAGGGTGAGAGTCTGAGGTTGGGCAGTTGGAAGCTGGGATGGATCGCAGGTGCCCGCCGGGGCTGTCTGCTTGTGTTTGGTCCTGACCCTTGCCAGACCTGCTGACATAAAACAGTATTACAACAATTTCAAGTAGATAAAAGAGAAATAAATTGAAGGCTTGGCATCCCCAGTTTCACTGAAATGGGTGACAAGCCTGCTGTCTGTGGAAGGTGGGGACGTACCAGTGCAGAAACCCGAGGTGTCGGGAGTCTCTCTGCTTGCAGGGCGGTGCTGGGAGCGCTGCCCGTGGGTTTTCTAGGGAGCGGAGCACCCTGACAGTCCGTCTGGAGGGGACAGGGACGCTGGGCGCATGCTGAGCTGAGCTCTGCAGTTCCAGCATGTGCTTTTGCAATTTAAATTTTGCGAGGCCTGTGTCACTGCTTTCCTCAGCTCCTGTCGGATCAGGTGTAGGCTAGAATGTTGTAAAATGGAATTGGACTTCCCTGGATTTAAAGGCTGGGCTTCTGAGCTACAAAACTTCTTCAGGCTTAGTTGAAACAAAAGGTGATTAAATAGAAAAGCGATGGCGATGACTAAACATTCGAAGTTTCATAACCAGTTAGTCTTCAGACTTGAGAATATTTTGAAAATTTATTACCCTGTAGGTTGTATGTATGAATTAACAGTAATCGTGGAGCCTGCCTAGTTTTAGGTGACACATAAAAGTACAGGATTGTGCAGTTGTTATTTACTCGGGCTACTGAGGAAAGATACACAGGCTACAGATTTCTTAGTCTGATACATGAGGAAGAAGGTGACAGGGCGTATTTATTGTCTCATTTCCGTAAAGCCATCATTAGATTAAATTCATTTTGAATGGCAGGCAAGGGTCTGAGTCCAAGGATGCTTTGTTGTACTATGAGGCAGTTGAATCAGTGGGCAAAATTGGGGCATTATGTGAGCGATTTGTAATTCACTTGTGTCAGCAAGCAGTGCCAAAGCTGTCCTGTGAGAACTCCCCTCAGCTGCAGCGGAGGGTATGGTTTCCATACATCCACTGCACAGTGCCGGCGTTCCCTGCGGTGGGAACAGCCTGGCTCTGTGATTTCTTTTCATTTACCCACAAAATCCTCCTTTATGCTCGTTGTCTCAGAAGTGTTGTGAAGCACCGCTGTGCCACGTGCCGCCTAGGCACGAGCTTCGTGTTTTTCTGGGCTGAAAGCTGTATTGCAAACACGGGAAATCGCCAGTTCAGATGTATCTGACAGCTGCCTACAGCTCGGACCCTCCTAGGCAGATGCCTGACTCGCGTTCTTCACCCTCGTGACAGAAGACGTTAGAGTTTTAGATCTGGTAGATTAACAAGGTAATGGATAGTACCTATCTTCAGGAGTATCAACAAAACAGTTTAATTAGTGGAAGCAGAGAATTTTAATTTAAAATTTCTCTGGTATATTATTATCTAATTGCAGAAGTAATCAGAATCGTAATGCAGAATAGCCTTTACTGAAAGGTTTTTCCGTAGGCAGTCAGGGCCAAGAAGCTACTCTTCCGCTGACTCGCTGCAGTCACTGTGCGGTGTTGTGAGGGCTTTCAGCCCAGTTCATCCCGGTGAGACTGAGGAGATCGCGAAAGCATAATCCTAAGCAAGATGCTGGAACGGGGGTTTGGTAGGGTGCCGTGCAGGATCCTGGAGTACCTCGCCATCCCAGCAGCCGCAGCACGGGCGCCTCGGAAAGGCTGGGGGTGCGGGTAAGGCTCCGCGCTGGGCTGTGGTCAGCGAGGGGCTCGCAGCCCTCTGCTGCTCCCTGGGGGGGGGGCATGTAAAAATTTCAGGGTTTTTTGCTGATTTTTCTTTATACTGGAAGTGCTCTTAGTTCATTCTGCTTTGGGAGGTTCAACAATATAATCAGAAATAAATCGGTGTGAATCAAGCTGCTTCAAACCTTAAATGTAGACGTTCATTTTCCGTTTTGGAGAAAGGTTAATTTTGTTTTGCATTGCTCCACCTCTTGAATTCTACTACTTTGTTGCTTCACTAAGTCTCAGATGCTGTTCATCATTGTCTAGTATTACTAGGTAACAGTTACTGAGTTTATCTATATTCTGCATCCTATAGCGAGGCCAAGGATTGAATAAACTAGCATTTTTAGACACCTCCGTGACAAATACCACACACTGACAAGCATTTGAAAGTAGCAGGTGCTGCTGTTGCTTTCTTTTAAAACCTGTTTTGCATGGAGGTTTCTGGTGCTTTTCCAGTTTGCATGTCTCAGGAGCACCGAAGATGCTACTTTCCAAAATTTCATAAGCAGGGAAGATACTATTGAAAAGAATCTGTAATGTCATTCACTGCAGTCTGTCCTCCAAGCGATTTTGAGAGGACTGGTAAATGTACTATTCTGTGGCCTTTGCAGAGTGTCCCAGCTGCATCGCTTTGCATCCCAGTGTCAGGTGCAAATCTGACTTCTCTGAACTTAGAGCCCATGTATATTGGAAACCTGGAAAATAAATCTGAAGTACAGGAGATGGTGATGCATTACACCAAACAGCTGAAGCAAACAAATAGTCAAAAGGGTGTTGCTCCACAGGGCCATTATTTTGGTTGCCCAGAGGAGGCAGACTGTTAAAGCTGCATGGTTTTTACAGTACTGTCCAGAACAGCTTATGTGGCCACAGTAAAGGTTCTTGTATGTGTGGTGTAGATGAAGATCTCGTGGCCAGTTCAAATTAAAACAATACACTTTCCTCTCTGTTTTTATTTCCTTTAAGTACTCGTTTTATTCTGCTGCTTCAGATTTAATGCAGAGGTGGTAAGGACACAGGAATGCCTGTAATTAGGAGGATGAGCCTTAGCACCTCTTGATGCCCAGAATAGGGAGGGTGTGATTGCTACTTAGGAGCTGCATGTATAAACTGCAAACGTCGTTTTTCTAACAGTGCTAACACCGAGGAAGTCACACCTGTTGGATCATAAAAGACGCCTTGCAGTAACTATGCATTACTTTCAAAGGCTTAATATGTGTTTTCCTTTGCCTTGTGCACATTTTAAATGCAAATGCTAAGAAGAGATGATTTTGCTGTTAACAAAGACCAGCTCATTAAAACAAAACAAAAAAAGTTCTGTTCCCTTTTGTTGTCATATTTTTATGATTTTTTGTCCATGACAAGGATGTCTTCTGTAACTATGAATATTTATCAAAAAATTGCTGCAACTACTCTTGTCCAGAAGGAATTTTACTGTGGTTGTATTTTTCTATGTTTTTATGACTGTTTTCCAGTATGAACAAGGAAGGACACTCATATCAGTGATCAGGTGTTGCCTGAAATAAGCTGGTTTTGTGCTGTGGTTCGTTTGTAAGCGGTGACAGAATAATCCTGCACACAAACGTGCAGGTGCTGCCAGAGGGCTCGGAGATCTGCCGGAGTGCGAGCAAAGCTTGTGTGTGTAGATCCAGCATTTTGGCTAATGTGCTTTATACACCTAACAGCTGTCAGGTGTGGAATGGGGCTGGGTGTGATCGCTTCCCTAGGGACTCCTATGTGCAAATCTGTCCTGCTATTTCCAGCCCCGTGGAGGGGCGGCAGGGGGACCCGAGGCAGGCAGAGGCTCCAGGGCTTTTCTTTGCCTGCATATGCGGTAGTCTCCACTATTTGTGTTCCTTAGGGATTAGAGCAGTTGCCTATGATTATTTTTTTTATTTTATTTTATTAACAATTATATATTGTAAACTTAGTTTCCCAAGTAATGCAGTAAAGTAAACAACATTTCCTTCCTACTACCCCATAATTATTTACTGAAAGGATAAACACGTGAATAGTTTTTTATCGCTATCCTCGGCGACATTTGGAATCTGTTCTGCCGTGAATATGTGCAATTGTAATTCCCATTAGTGTCAATGAAAGTTCACAGCAATTAACAAGGAAAGAGAAGGGACTGTTAAAACTGTGGCACAGTTGTGATGAAACTTGAATACATCCCAAGATGAAAAAATACACATTTAATATAAAGAGTGGAGAGGTGAAGGTTTTGCATGTGGCATTTTAAAATGGAGCATGGTGCCTGGTAAGGATGTTCAAGCAAGCAGTCGATGTTGCCCCTTCCCGTTCTACCTTCAGCAGTTTGTGTAGGGTGATCGTCTTAGTCATTGCTTTGCTTGGAGAATAAAGCCAGTGACAAATGTTGTTTTACGCTGTTATGTGCATTCAGAACCAGCACAGTAAATTTTCCTGCTCTGAAGCTGATGTGAAATTTCTTCCATAGCTTCAGTGGAAGCAACAGGAGAGCAGCATCAGCAGGGCTGAGCTGGTGCAGGTCGACACACGGGATGCTGCCCGCACCCATCGGGCTCTTTGGTGACTGTGTGAGGGTTTGGTGGGTACTGACCTCGGGATGAAATCCAGCTATGTATCAGGAGAATTGCTTTTCCTCTGGGATCAATTTTTTTTTTTTTTTAAACATTTACTTGCTGTCAGCTACTACCCTGTGAAATAGTCCATGTTTCAAATTATGTGCATATGCTGCATTGATATAGAAGACTGTTTTTATCCAAAATATCTTGATTTTAGGTAGCTGGGAAAACTCCCTTTTACTGTACTATAGAGAAAAAAAAAGTCAAAGTTTGCAATAGATATAATCTGTCCTTACTAAAGTCTAACTTAAGTTCTTACTAAATGCAGCTTGAATTTTTAATGGGATAATTGCTATTTGGTATTAATTAGAAATATCAGCAGCAGTTTATAAGGTAAAAGTATAGTTCTGTCACTGGGATACTAAATAGTGGACTTCGAGTTCATTTTTGTTTGAATCTACAGATCGCACGGGAAAACTGAGGAAGCCAGGACTGAGTAAACCACAATTGGCTGTGAGTTTTGTGTAGCCAGATTATCATTTCCATAAGCCAAGTATATAATCAGCATTAACCCAGTGTGGGGACACGGGCAGTGCTGCCCCCCACTGCTGCACAGCCCCCCATGTCCGTGTGTCCTTCTGCAGCCCCACTACCTCCCGGAGCTGCCAGTCGCTGCTGGCGAGAAGTCTCGGAGAGGAACAACTTCCAGCCCTTATTTGAGCACTGTCAGAAAGCGTGCAACTGCTGGTGTTGCTCTTAGGACCTTCTGCTTTTGGCAAATATGCCAAATACTTGTTTTCACAGAAAAATATTTTGGGACGTAAATATGCATGCTGTATATCGGTGGCTGAATTGGAATGAATTTCTGCACAATAGAAAGAAATAAGTACTAGCCAGGTTAAAATATGTCTAATTGTTTGACAGCTTGAAAACTGAGCTCTCACATAGCCCTCCATTGCTAGCCCAGCTGTACTGGACTCATTTTATCAATTCTTTCTTGGAATTTACAGGTGGCAGTTTAAACTTCTGCATAGTGTCCAGGTTTTCCTATTGGAAGCATACCTTACTGTCTGCCCCGAGGGAGACTGCTGCTGTAAAAGGAATTTTTTTTTTCCCTTACGTACTTGTCAGTAACATTACATTCAGAGTTAGTTCTTACAGAAGTGCGTCAGTCTTGCTTGCAGTGGCACAGAAAAAAATTAACAGAGCATGCACTGAATTTTCCCCTTATCTCAGTATACCACATTTTATGTATCTTGTAGTGAGATGTTTTGTTTCTACGGTTTCAGACTTCGTGTTTCAGAAGATTAATAGACTTAGCAGCTCTGTTTGCTAAGCTTAGCGATGATAACAATGTAATAAGTCATGAGACGGTCACAGATCATCTGGCAAGGAAAAATATGCCTTGGGCTTGAACTTGGAGCAGGTATTACTTGGAGAGAAAAGTAAAATGTCGAAAGCATTATAAATAATGTGTCCTGGCTTGGGTGGCTCTAAGTCCAGGTTTGCCCGAAGACCCTGCACAGGAGGCTCAGTTGACGGCATCTGCGTTCACCCTTTCTACGTACCCACAGATGAGAGACAGCGTTTTTAAAGTACATGTATGGTATTTAATGCAGCAAGTGCAGAGCACAGGATGGTTCCTCTGGCTGAGCTCGGCCGCAGGTGCCCCCGGTGCAGGATGGAGGAGCGGAGAGCAGCACGGTGCTGGACCCCGGGCTCCCGCGGCCCTTGCTGCCCGTGCCACGTGGAGCGGCTCCGCGCATTCCTGCGGTGCTGCTGGCTCCCGCGCAAGTGAGTCCGACTGCGAGCGGTGAGTAAGGACTTGGGAACCCAGAGCATGTTTGGGCTCTGGGCCCAATCCTGCTTCCAGAGAAGTTAATGGGAATTTTTCCTTCTAAAAAAGGGAGAGCGATCAGTGCTGCTCAGCTGGGTCCCGCGAGGCCCTCGGCGCTCCTCTCCTGGGAGTCCTTTAAGCCCAAGCTCCCCGCTTTGCGCAGGGAGGGATGGTCCACGGGCGCGTGGCCGAAGCCCACCGCGGGTCAGCCTGCAGCAGGGCACGCGGGATGGGGGTGTGCTCCCGAGACCGCTTCAGCTCTGGCGTTGCAGTGACGTTGCCTCCGCTGCAGTGACACCTACACAGCGTTCAAGGAGATAAGCTCTTGTTTTAAATTTAAGTAAATTGCTGTAGGAGAAAATGAAGTTTGCTGCATTAATTGGGTCTAGATATACCCGAGGTCTCGAGCCTTTAAACTGTGCTCCCCGCGGGCACCATGGAGGAGCGTGCAGGCTCCCGGAGCTCGCTGAACCAGGCAGATGTGTCAGGTTTTCCGAGCAGGTTGCCAAGCTGAAGGCAGCAGTAATTAGGCCTGGATTCACCATAGAAAAGACATGTCTCTGTGCGCGCAGGCGCCCGAGAGCCGGTGCTCCAACATCTGCCGAGTTTGCTTGCGGAGGTGCGGGTGGGATGGCGGCTGCTCTGGGGCTGGCTGTGCAGAACCACCCGCCCTTCCTCCTCCTCGCCGATCCCTGGGGGTCGGTGCTTGCCGTCCCAACTGACACTGGCTATTTCGGTGTTGCTTTTGCCATCTGGTTTCCATGGAGGAAAGCTCCTGTCAACTGCACATACTGATAAACACAGCATGATTTACTTGTGAGAAATAAACTCTAGTATTTTTTTCTGTGACTCTCTGAAGCTTGGAAAAAAAAAAAAAAAATCCAAACAAAAAATACTTCTTCCAGTGTTTGGAAGACTTTATTAGTGCCTGGGCAGCATTCTTGACTTTGTATGATCACTTCTGGTTTCTAGCGAAATCCTTTCCATATGTAATTTTTTACGGGAATCCTTCAGTGCTTGATGCATAGGCAAAACTGAAACTGACTTTGAGACTTCTTTCACAAGCAGTGAAAAACCAAAGGTAGTGAGTCCCTGATACTGATAATGTAACTATGTGCTTTTCAGCTTTTTGATGTGTAACAGTTAAAAGTGTTCTTCTGGGAGTGCAGGCACTTGCTGCTATGACTTAGCTTTGCAAACCACTTAGAAGAAAGTCCCTGGGAAAATATCTTGCATTTTACTGAGCTCCTGTATTTGTGTGCAAATATATTCCATAAATAAATCTTTCATGATGTGATTTTTTGTGAAAAGTAGACGCAGCTCTGTTCAATTCTTCTAGTTCAATACAGCTAATGGTGGCAACTGAAATATAAGAATTTGAACTGCTTTCACTCACTTTTCTGCATGACTGATAAAATTATTGCTTTGGGTTTGTTTGGTTTGTTTTCTACAAGTTCTAAGTATTCTGTCTTTAATCACCATTTTTATAAAAATTGCTTTTTCTTAAATCTTTTCAGAAGCTATTTTCCAAATATTCCATGTTTTTTGTATAAGACTAGAATTTTAAACTTTCATATTTGGTATTGTCCTGGTTTCGGCTGGGATAGAGCTAATTTTCTTTCTAGTAGCTGCTATAGTGCTATGTTTTGGCTTTAGGATGAGAATAATGTTGACAACACTCTGATGGTTTCAGTTTTAGCTAAGTAGTGTTTGTACTAAGTCAAGGATTTTTCAGCTTCTGATGCCCAGCCAGCGAGAAGGCTGGAGGGGCACAAGAAGTTGGGAGGGGACACAGCCAGGACAGCTGACCCAAACTGTCCAAAGGGGTATTCCATACCGTGTGATGTCATGCCCAGTATATAAACTGGGGGGAGTTGGTCCAGGGGGATCGCTGCTCGGGAGCTAACTGGGCATCGGTCAGCGAGTGGTGAGCAATTGCATTGTGCATCACTTGGTTTGTATATTCCAATCCTTTTATTATTGTAACTTTATTATTGTTATTATTATTTTCTTCCTTTCTGTCCTATTAAACTGTTCATATCTCAACCCACGAGTTTTACTTTTTTTATTTTCTCCGATTCCCCCATCCCACTGGGTGGGGGGGAAGCGAGTGAGCGGCTGCGTGGTGCTTAGTTGCTGGCTGGGGTTAAACCACGACAAGTATTTTTAAATGGCTTTTAGAGGTAAGGGTGAGAATACAAGTAAAACAAGCTTCTTCCAAAATTTCTTTCCTGTGTTGTTCAATTTGGGTAGCTTGCGCAGGTACATTAATGAAAAAGTGGACACATCGAGGAGAGCTCAAGTGGAGGATAGAGAGGAATCTTCCACGTGATAAATACTATGGGAAAGCAGGTAGACAGTGATGATAAATATTTTGGGTATTATGCAAGCTTCTACACTTGCCACGCAGTGCTGCGAGCATTAATTAGAATAGTGCTGTGGGGCTTGCAGGGGTCGGTGCGGGATCACTGAGGGTTCTCGTCCCTGGAGGTTGAGGAATGGCTCAGCTGTTGTGCTTGTGCGAGCTCCCCGAGCACACGGGCTCGCACCCTCGCCGTCTGCTTGGCGGGGGACCTCTGCTGCGGCTCTTGTCTAGAAAGAAAATAGACAAGGAGCTGCAGAACTAGCGCTTGGCGTGTGAGTGGCACCATTAGATGGGCTCGAGCACTTCTTTGTATTGGGTTTTTACATAGCGTCATTCTTCAAGCTGTTATTTTGGGTTCTTTAAGAAAGTTTAAAGTAACTCTGATAGCAGGGGTATAACCTGAGTGCTTTCAATACCTTTAAAAAATTGTCTAAAATTTTTGGTCCACATCTGTGGTCCTTTGACATGTTAACATTGGTATTTTTATTCTGTTGTAGTAGGCATTTGGGGGAAAGTGATTCATTTTTACGCTGCATGAATATATAGAGGCCATTTCTTCTGCAAGAAGAATTAATGGGAATTTGAAGGTTATGTGTTCTGTGATTTGGCACTGGTTGAGCATAGAAAAGCTTGCCTACAGAGTGAGCAAAAAGGACACAGCTCACTTCTTGCTCAGGAAGGAGACTGTACTGGAGACCAGAGGGTGAGCCTTGTGTGCGGGGCTCTGCTAGAGCGGTGGGAAATGCCGCTCCTTCGGCCTGACCTAAGCAGAACAGGCTGAGAGAGCGAGTCACAGGCAGGTGTTGTTGGTCCAAGAGTGATCCGGCAACTGTTACAACGTGAGACCACAGGGAATACGAGGATGCAACAGGATAACGAAGGGTCCGCATTCATTCTGCCTCAGAGATGTTCCTTGATTATTCTGTGGAAGATGGGAGCTCAGAAATAATTCAGATAGGTCAGCCATGCAACAGCCATAAATAAAAACTTGGCAAGGTAGTGGGTTATGACCTGATCCATAACCCAGAAACAAAAATTATTCAAGATCTGACTGACCAAGCTGGAAACCCCCTGTAGCTGCCATTTGTGATGATGCAGAAGGAGGTGCTGCCGTGCTCACTGCACCTTCTGCGCCAGGCTGCTGCTTGCTCTTTTTCTTTTTTTTAAAATACAAGTTTATTAAGCTCAGATGGTAACAGCCTGTGGGTGATCTCATGTGCCTTTGTGTGTTACACCAACGGTGTCTCCGAAGCCGTTTTTGCTTGGTGGCCCCAGGAACGCCCCAGGACCCCGTGCCGGCAGTGGCTGGGGTTTCTGCTGCCGCGCTCTCTGCAGGGCTGCAGGCGCGACAGCGTTGCAGCTCCTTCCCGTACGAGCACAGACCTTCTGGAAGGGCCTTCTGAGTGATGAGGTAACCAGAAACCTCTTTTTCATCCTCCCGTAAGTTCATCTTTATTACCCACAGCAAAAGGCTAAAAGCAAGAGAAAAGTTGTATGCAAGCATGTACTTAAGCAGCGTGACACCAGCTGGGTCATCTAGACATTGGGGAATTCATGAGCAAAGTGAGTGTTAGCAAAATTCATCAGCAAACCCAGCTCTTGAGCAAGGAGGGGAGGAAAGCTAGCCTTAAACCCTGTGTGCGGTGCACACACTGGGAGGGTGTCCCCATTAACTGCATCGCTGCCGTTTCACGGACTGGGAGCAGCCTTGCTCAGAAGTCCCTTCGTAGTTCACCTCCGTCAGTCGTGGCGGTTCTTCTGGGTGAGATTTTGTGCAGAAGAAACTGTTCCAAACGGGCCATTAGTGGGTTGTTTTTCGTGATTATTGTTAGCTGTGTAAATATCATGATTCAAGATGAACAAGGATAACAATAAATTATAGCAAATACTGATTAAAAAATGGTCTCAAAGACATTTTCACTTCTTTCCTAAAATAAAGCATAGTCATTCAGTTTTTGTTCCTTCTTTTTATTATAGTGACTAATTTGGAGCTTTTCCCTGACACCTGAAGTCATATGTATTTATTTAGCTTGGGTGAGATTGTTCACGATGCAAAATTAATTGCATCAGTAGGTGTTTCTGTGCTGCTGAGCACTGTATGTGTAGTGATCTCTGTTAAGTCAAGGAAAGCATCTCCTAAACTTGATTGGTTTTGCTGTATACTGAAGAATCATTTTGCTCTTACGTTAGTGCATAACAGTTATCTTGGGATACCTTGGATGGTGACAGAGCATAGAGAGTTAAAAACCCCATTCTCTACGATTTCGATTCTTTCATAAATAACGAAAAGAAATTATTTTAGATTCATTGTATTTTCTGATAAGCAGTACAAGCTTTTATTACGCTGGAAGGATATGACTGATAAATATAAATTAAATGTAAGGCCAGAATGTATTAAAAAAGAAAATACTCTGTTTTGGATTTGAGATTCTTTGAGAAACAGAAGGCTTTGAACTGAAACGCAGTTGGCTTTATCTCCTATCTTGCAGCAGATGCTGGAGTAGTTTTCCAGCGCTGTCGTTGCCTTGTGATTCATGTTAACATTAACAGGAGTCAGGCAGTTACACCCGCGCACTAAGCTGGCGTTGCCTCGCTGCTCTGGGTGTCCCCGGCATGGCAGTGCTGCGATTGTTGGAGACTGGGGTGATTTCGGAGGCGTGGGTCCCCCGGCCCTTTCTCGGAGGTGCTGTGCGGGGTGCTGCCTGGCCGTGCCGCGGTGCCGGCGCGACGGCTTGGTGCTGTCCGCGGCTCTCCTTCAGTCCCTGCCGCATCAGCGATCCCATCTTCACCCGTTCCCCTGTAATTTTCTCATTCTTGGAGAGAAGCATGTGATTGTCACAGCATTGCCACAGCTCGCCATTACCGAGCTGAAGTGACCAGGCCATCGAAACCTGAGTTCTAATTTTCTGTCGAAAGCGGAACTCTGTATAACGTCTTCCTCATTATCTGTACTCATGTCCCTTTTTGTTTGCCCTCAAGTCAGATGCAAGATGAAGCAATCCACGTAACTATAACTTCTGATTCGCCTCGCTAGGAGCATGCCCGTTTATGCAGCAGGCAGTTAGGGGTAAGGTGCCCCACACTGAATTTTGCTGAAGACGCCCCGGTCCTCCCCGGCAGGTCCTGCTGCGGTGGTGCGTCTCTCCGCAGGGTGAGCAGGGGTGCGTGGCGGTCCAGGGGAGTGGGACGGCGGGGTGTGACCCGAGTGGGATGACGTGCCGGCTCGGAACAGGTGACATGAGTGGCCTTTGCTGTTTCTGGTAATTTAAGTTCAGATTTAATCTCGCCGATTAATTTGACGTGTGCAAGGATGTGGTGGCTGTATCCAGGCTCCTAGTTCATAATTACTGACATAACAAAACGATCGTCATGTGAACGGGCAAGGACTTTGAAATCTAGAGTTTGGTGGCAGGGGCAAACGGGGAAGGGGGTGCCTGGACTGGGGCAGGTTAGTGAAGCTAAGCGGAGGAGCTTGCTGGCTGGAGCAAATACTGTTAGTGAGAAATCAATAATAATGTTAGTACTGACCATGTATATGCCATAATCCATCAGGTGCTCACCAGAGTGGTCTCTCAGGACTCATTTTACCCACTGCTGGGATCCATTTCTGGGGAAGGAAAAAGCCACCCTTTGCAACCAGGGCCACGTGGCAGCTGCTTTAGGAAGGGAAGTGAAAAATGATACAGCTGATGGTAAAAACTGGGAGCCCTTCTGGAGGTAATGTAGATTTAATTTAGAACCTTAGCAGTAATGAGGTGCTGTTATTTTTTCCCTTGCTATACAGTAGAGGTTAAGGCACCTGACCTGCAAGAAGCTAGGCTGGGTGTCCACTGCATCTCTTGTGAGTGAGAGCTCCTCAGGGTTACTTCTCCCTGAAACCTTCGGCATCAGCTGAATTTGATGTTGGAGGGAAGCAGTTGCTTCCCTTGCTGAGTCATGGGCATTGCTTTTTTCTGTAGTAGTTGTTATCACGGATGATGCTAATAATCATGTTTCATATATATATAACATTTTATATATATATATCTATATATATCTATATACACACACGTACAGTTAGAAATCACCTGTCAATATGGGAGTGTTTTTCAGTGATGTGTAGCTATCTTTTTTGCCACCGTTACAAGTACCTCCCAGTTTTGAATCTCAGTTGTGGGACTCATCCTGAGGTTTGCCATGTGGCTGTGTTCTTGAGGAAAGCACCCAAAACCTGCCGCATGTACGGCGGACTTTGTTAACGTTTGGCTGCATAATCGACAGGCACCTCCAGCCTGCTCCCACTGAAACAAGCAGGAGAAGTAACAAGAATTATAGTCAGATGTGTGCGTGATGCAGGAGAGAGTAGGAAACATTTTGCAGGTGAAATGTGCCTTTCTGGTGGCAGGGGACAGTGTGGGGCGAACGATTCGGAGTGACTGACCGGCCGGGTCAGCCCAGCTCGCACACCCTGTGCTGCCCCAGACAAGGCGCTGGGTTTGCGGGAGGCTGATGCTGGTGTGATGCCATTGACGTCGGTCATCTCGCTCCTCTCCGGCATCACTTGGCTTATGTACGTTTGCAGTTAATCAGACAAAATGTCTTTAATGTGCAAGAGTCTGATTAATAAATAGCTCTGTACTTTTTAGAAGGGTGCATGGTTGTTTAGTAATGGCCTCTGAAATGTCTTTGTATGGAAACTCAGTATTTAAAATGCATATTCATTAGAAAAAGCACATAAGACTGATTTTAATAAAAGAGCTTCTGGTTATTTCAATTCAGTTTGTTTTCTTTTTTAGAAGAATTACTTCTCGGAGTTTTAAGTTAAATCACTAGATTACTGTTATTTTTAAAGATAAACAACAACTTTTTAGACTTGCTTGGGAAATGTCACTTCTTTTACGATTGAAAATCCCCTATGTCAGGATGATACAGAACTTCCTATTCCTAAAATATATTATGTAAATGTTACGGTAAAGGAATTACAGTATGGATATGTTTTTACTACCAGAAACAGTATTTGCAACTTCGGTGGTGTGGATGGATATGTTTATGCTTTGTAATACATAAATCAATGGCAAAATGGATTAAATGCAGGGTAGTCCTTCCTGCCATTTTCTGTCTCTGGCTTACAAGTTGAAAGAGCAGAATAATAGCTAGTATACACATTTCCTAGTCTAGAGACAGACACTGACCTTTCCCTATCTTAGTTTATAAATACCCATCCATCTAGTGCTGTCAGATAATGTGAATTCTGCATGTCTCTGAAGTCCCAAATTTTGTAAAGGAATTGATATATACCACAGGTTATAAAAAAAGAAAAATTTCAGCAGGCATATTTCTTGACTTTGCAGGTTTTTTTAATTACAGTAATAGCGGTTAATTCATAACAGTCTACTCTTTAAAGGAAAGAAGGTTTATGGAATTTGCCATATAACTTTCTGACTTGAAAATAGCGTTACTCTAATTAATCTAAAGTAAGAAAGGATTGGGCTATGGGATTTGTACGTCCGTGCCATTACGCTGTTGCTAGGATTTGGTTCACAGTTTGATTAGGGACGTAACTCTTGGAGAACTGATTTCAAGGAAATACCTTATTTCTGCAGTAACGTGTGCGCAATTGGGGGCGCTTACTTTATGACATGTTGCCTCTTTTTTCGTTATTTATCCAGTTTTCCTGAACGGAGTACACTTGGGATGTGTTAAATTCAGGTGTAATGTCACAGTTAGGTGTTTCTGCTGAAACAGTTTCAGAAACTGTGAAATATACTCAAGATAAAAACACATCTGATGAGGATCTGCCTAAGAAGCCCACTGAAGTCAGTGGGAGGTTGCACTGCCTTCCTAAGCAACTCTGTCAGAGCTAAAACAGTACAGAAATAACCTTTAAAACACTACTACTAGTACTACTACTACTAAAACTATGTATATTATGCAAAATATCTAGGTCATAGAAATAGTGTTGGCAGTTTTTTTACAAATCCGGTGTGGGACTTGCTTAGTAGTTCAATGCTAATATGTGCTTGTAGTTTTACCAAGCTCTGTTTATGCCACAAATTGCTGGGCTGTGGGGGGCTGTGAAGGACGTCTCCAATGGCACAGTATCCGGGCATTCCCACTTCAGAGCTGGCTATTCTGTGCTGCTGCCTTTGCACTCTGCTTTTTCTTGATACATGTGAAAGTACAAAATTGAGAGAGGGGTCTTTTTGCTTTTACGTGTTGTCGTATGGGTGTAGTGAGTACAGTTCCTACAGAGCTGGAGTACAAGACCAATTTGGTTTGTTCAGCAGTAGTTGACTAAAGAATATTTTTCTTTAACCAATCCTTCAGTTATGTGGCCAAGATGTTAATTAGCTCATTGTTTCTGCTTAATTTTGTGACGGCACTATAATTATATCCCTCAGTTGTGCCATGAAGTAATTGCTGTAGCTTTTCCAAATTTTATGTTGAGATGTGTTATTGGTAAACTTTGAATTTGGCAGAGGTGTTTTGAAAATACTGTAAGGCAGTCAGTAATTTTTTTGTTTCTTTATTTAAAAGACAGCCATTTGGCAATTTCAAGCTTTGAGACTGTACTGTCAATGTAAATAGAATATTGATTTTATTCCATTTCCTATCTCATTAGAGTCATTGTCATGAGGATGGATTCATGTTGTGTAATTATCTGTTCTTGCTGACAGTTCTCATGTCATTGAGACTGGTGTTTCCAGCTTCCACTTTCTCCGAGCATAAAAATAGCATTCTTCACTGCCATGTTCTTCTTTAGTGTCGTAGCTTTTTGCCTGTCCAGCTTTATACATCTTTCTTTCTGAGAATTGTGTGTGAATTGAGATAGAGAAAACAGGAACGTCCAGCAAACCCGGTTACAGGAAGAGTGAAAACAATGGCTCCTTGGGAACAGTTCCCGGTGCAGTGAGACACTCCTGTTCAGATACCTTATTTTTGTGTCAAAGACTGTAACGAGGAGGAAAAACGTATCATTTACTTGGCTGTACAACATTTCTTTATAGCAGTAACGGGAAGTAATAAAAATTGAACATACTTAATCAGCACTGAGAAACCATAATCACATGGTCCTTTCTGTGTTAGTTTTACTTTCTTGGGCATTTTCAGATAACCTTTCCATTGATTTGTGAAGCTGTTACTTAATCATTTTCATTGACCCAGCTCGGCAGACAACTAAGTCATCTCTCTTGCCCTCTTAAGGAATGACTTCTCAGTGTTATTTCTCTCTTTTGTCTTCTCTGAGAATCACTTTTTAATTTGCTTTTCGGTCTTTTCAGTTTCATTTTCCTTGTATTCTCAATAATCAGTGAAGGCAAGGCTATGCTTTGTCCAAACCAGTGTTGCAGCAGTCCCACGATAAGTAGCAAATACTTTCAAATTTCAAAAGGTGAACTTCAAAAACCAGCTGTGGATTAAGAACAGCCTTTAGTACTGAATGGCCTACTAGTGGAGTCTGGAAACTGTCAGCCCCCAAATAAATTTTAATTTAATTTAAAAAAGAAAAATAATAAAAATCAACTCAACCCCTTTCCTGTCCTGTCACTATGGTTCCTCCCTCTGGATTTCTTGCAGCCTTTCCCAGCTTATCAGAGAGAGCCCAAAGAGAGACATCACACACATCTGCTGGGTTTTTTTGCAGACAGTATCCTTTAGTATTTGAGGCTTATTGGGGACTCTTTATTGACTTAGAATATCATGAGAGAATTTCAAAGCAAGGGGAAAATAGTTTATGCAGGTAAAAAAATTATAATTCTATGCTAATATCTTCCTTTATTTAGTGGAGATATTGAAGATATGCCTCTGGTCTGGAGTCAGTCTTTATTTTTGCTAGAAGGCTATTTTTAAAGCTGACATTTCTGGCTATGTTTTCAGGTAGATAACAAATTCTGACAAAACAATTTTTCTTCAGGTAGCTGTAGAGACAAAATATACATCTAGCATTTCTTCACATTCAGAAGATTTACCTCGGAGGCAGCACAGCTCCTCGGAGTATTACTTTTTTTTTGTAGCTGGCAGCCTGAAGAATGAAGGGTGAAATTCAGCCTTGTTTAATGCAGTTACAGATATGTCACTGACCTCAACAGGAGCAGGATTTTGCTGCGAGTAAGTGGCTAGTCCAACTCCAAAATTATAAAGCTAGGAATAAAGCATAGCTTCCTGAGTTTTACCAGGAAGATTACTCCTTTCACTACATGTGAGCACAAAAGATACTTTTCATCTGTTTTCATTTTGTATGTTGCCTTCATGCTGTCTTTCTTTCCTTGTTAGGGGTGACTACTCTTGTAATGAGAGTGAAATTAAGTATCTTGTTTTGAAAATGTGGCCTTTAACTTGCTTTGGCTTTAGCATGTAAAATATATCAATTGCTGCTCTAACTCGTCTTGGTGTTTGGAAAAATCAATGCTTGGTATGGATTGTATACCAAACTGACTAACAAGAGAAAATCCCTGCTTAGAGCTGTTTCACAGCTTTGTTTTAGAGCTCTTACTGCCTGCATTGGCATCACCCTCTCCTGAGGGTCTCATGGGGAATAAATGTTCATAACAAAATAACACTCAAAACTCATTGTTTTGTGCTGTGCAAGAGTGATGGTGGGAGGAAGCGGGTACATCTATTAGCTCTATCTGTGGAGGACAGGGTGAGTTGCAGTACACCTTGGCTGGAGGCCAGGTGATGCGTTTTAGGCTTCTGAAAGCTCTCTGACGTGAAGGGCAGTCCCACACGGGGCGGCTGGGGATGCCTGGAGCCCGTCCCACCGGGGCGCCCGGGTGGGCCTACTGGCATGCGACCGTGGGCAGGCGGCATCGTCGGGTCCCGGCATGCTGTTCCGCACTTTCAAATCTCGTGGTGCTAACCTGTCATGGCTGGGCAGCCTGGCACGGGTGGGAGAACCAAACTTGTTTGCCTGAGCACTTGTTGGGGAACAAGTTTCCAAGACCCAAGTCTCTGCTGTATCCCCAAGTGCTGATCAGTAGTGACTGCTGACACGGGATGACTTTGACTTTGGAGTTTTTTAGGCAGTTCAAGCAAATGAGTATCTATGTTTACCAAGACGACACCTGGCTGTTAACTTGTGCTTGCAAGTAATTATGCACGGTTGTTTGTCTCCTGCTAGCAGGGATTAAAAATGTGGGCATGATTAGAAGCGTCCTTCCTGGCAAGGAAACCACAGTGCCTGTTATAATCTTGTTAGCTGTATTAGGTGTGCTTTACTTCTCCTGGAGTTTGTTCTTCTAATCACTTAGTCCCTGGAAAAAGGTGCTTTGTAGATTTTCGTCGTGTACTGGGTTGCATCCACGCTGACCAGCATCACTTCCCAAGATGCGTTTCTGATGGCAGTGTCGGTGAGGCTGCTTTGGGGGTGGTGGGAGACACGAAGGTTACGGAGCAGTGTCTTTAGAAAGACAGGGATGGGAACAGCCTTCCCCCCGAACGCGGGTGGGATGCTGCTGGGGGTTGCGGTGCTGGCAGGAGAAGTCCCGCGGTCGGTGTTGCCCGTGGGCTCCAGTAGGCACTGCCGTGGTGCCCCTCTGCTCTGTGCTCCAGGCTGCTCTTTTGGGATCTCCGTCCGGGCTGGGACAAGAGTTATTTATTTATAGATACTATATTTATTGTAGCGTTATATTTACGTGTGGCACCAGGCTTCTGTGGCAAAGCTGCGCACGGGAAACTCGTCTCGAAGAAGCACCGCTCCACCTTGGCATCTGAGGGGAAAAGGTTTACCCTCTCGTTTCTAGATGTTAAACGCCTGGGTGTTTGGTTGGGTTTTTTTTGGTTTTGTTTTTTTTTTGATTTTTTTTTTTTAAGTGGTGATGTTTATCACGAAGCCGGTAGTTCACCTGCAGCCTGTTAACGGGAGAGAACAGACGGAGCGCCGAGCGATCCGTCTCCTCGGGAGGGGGCAGCCGCACGTGCGCAGGCCCGTTATTTCCCGAGCTCTTCGGTGAGCACGGGCGCAGGGCAGCGTGCGGTGACCCCGCAACGACGGCGGGTGAGGGACTGGGGTTCTGCGCGGGCGGCGGCGCCGGGGCCGAGCGGGTCCCCCCGTCCCGTCCCGTCCCGTCCCGCCAAGGGGCGCCGAGCCGGCTCCGTCCCTCGGCAAGTACCGACGCCCGCCGGAGCGGAGGGGTCGCGCCGGCCGTGCCGCTGCCCGGCCCCGGCCGGTAACCGCCGCACCTCGGAGGGGGCTCCGGTGAGGGGAGCCCGTACCTGCGGGCCGCGGCGTGCGTGTGTGTGTGGGAGGGGGCGGCTTGGGGGGGCTCGGCGGGGCGGCGCGGCGGCGGCGCAGGCGGGCGGGTCGGTCAGCGGACGGTACCATTCCCCGCGCCGCGCGTGGGCGCTGCTGCGGCGGCACCGCCGCCGCCGCCGCCATGGTCCGTCCCCCTCGCTGCATGTCGGGTAGAGCCCGGGCCCACACGCTCGTCCTCCGGCGGCCGGGCGAGCCCCGTCGGGCGGGCGCGCTCGGCGCCCGGGGCAGCGCAGCCAGCGTCTGACAGGCGCGACCTTTCATAAGACGGCCCCCGCCATTGGCTTCCTGCCCGGGAATATCGCTGCAACGCTATCTGCGATTGGCTCGCTCCCGATCATGCCTGGCTCCGCACGGGGAAGCGGCCCCTCTCCTCGCAGCCCGGCGGCGGCTGGCGTGAGTGCCCTGCGCGGGGCGGCGGCGGCGGCGGCGGCTCCGCGGGACACCCCCGAAATGCCGCCCGGTGAATTGTAACGTGTCTCTTCTCTCTACAGGTTGGTACTAAGAAGTGCCTTTCCTGACGTCTCTGCTGCTTGGGACCGCTTCTAGAGCAGCCGCTGCTTTTTGCCTTGCTTGCTGCCAGCTAGACTGCGACGACAGCGCATCCGCCCGCCACCTCTAGCCAGACACCCCCGCTGCCACCCAAAACCGAGAGAAAGGCGCTGTCGGGCCTTGCCGTAGGCTGCTTTACTGTAAAAATAAAAGTTTGCTGAGAAGGTCAGATATCTTCTGCCCGAAAATCGAGGAGAGGAGGAGGAGGAGGAAAAAAAAAAAAAAAAAAAAAATCCAGTCTCGATCGTTGCTCTAAACTGCTGCATCTGTCTATGCCAAACTAATCGATACCGATTGCACCACCAAACCCCGCTGCAAATTCAGCTGCGTGGAGAGATTACCTTTCAGACAACTTTACTGAAAGCGGCTTGGAAATCCCGTGTCAGAGGGTCTGCCACGTTTTCATGCTTGCATTGTGGGCTCCGGTTGGCACCCAGGATGGGTTACTGAGCGCACGAGGCTAGTCCCGGGCCACACTTTTTAACGTTCACCTTGCTGGTTAATCCTAGCGTTTCTCTGAGTACGAAACCTCTGTCGATTAACAGTGTCGCACTGTGAACTCCCGGTGGCACATCTTTTCCTTGAGATTGCGGCCACCCGCTTTTACACGTACTTTTAATAGGGAGCGGGGGAAAAAAAGTATTCTGGAGGTGGCGCTTTCATCATTTCCAGTTTATCAGTTCAGCTACTCGTTTGTCTGTTTTATTGGAAATTTTAACTACCTGTAAAATCTAAAGATGGCTGTTAGTGTCACACCGATTCGGGACACAAAATGGCTAACGCTGGAAGTGTGTAGGGAGTTCCAAAGGGGGACTTGCTCACGACCAGACACGGAATGTAAATTTGCACACCCATCGAAAAGCTGCCAAGTTGAAAACGGACGTGTAATCGCCTGCTTTGATTCATTGAAAGTGAGTAAATATTATATTATTTTCAAGGATGTACGGTTAACGAAAGAACCAGTTGTAGCCAGAGAAACCCTGCAGCCTGAAAGGGAGCATTCGCTGGCTGCCAGCAGTGGGATGTTTTGATGCTTTTATTTTGTTGATGCTTGTTGATTTGTTTTGCTGTTTTCCTCAGGGGAAGGATAGCAGGAATGAAGGGAAAATACGCCTGGCAGGGCTCAGATCATCCGGTATGGCTACGGTGATTGGTTCTTTGCCTCCAAATTATTCTCTGCCTTTAGCTGGCATAAAGGGCACTTCACGTAGAAACAGCAAAGTCACTGTAAGGATTCTTTGTTTTTAATAGCACAAACCACGTAAGCAATATGAGGATTTGTTTCCATCTCGTAACTACCAGCGGGTGGTTGGTGTCTCTGGACAGCTGATGGTGAATCTTAGAGGAGTGTTTTTCTCCCTAGGTTATTTGGGTGTCTGTGAGCACCCTGCTTGTATTTCTGTATTTGGGACTGCTGTGGTTGTCCTGTCTTTTTCACAAATGCACTTGCTTAAGGGAAGGACGATGCTTAGCAGAAGGCAGGGTGCCTCTAGACATGCAAGCAGGGCTGTAGCAGAGAGGGTACAGCCTCACTGTGATTTTTAGGAGGCATATCAGAGTTAGGCACTGTAAATGCATGGCTGCTGTTTTACTGTAGCTGTAGTTTCAGTAATAGGCGTTAAACGTGTGGAACCTAGCGCCTTCCCTTCACTTTTTGTGAATTAAATAATCTTAACATTTAAAATACTCACCCCACAAAGAGAGCAGAATTAATTCAGTAGAGTCATTAAAAAAAAATCAAAAGTTGGGATAAAGAAATATGCCTGTCACATTTTCTGCAGTGTAATTTTTGTCTTCTTGGGACCAATCCCGGGAAGTGGAGCAGAGCCTGAGTGCGTGGAGTTGGCTCATGGCAGAGACGTGCTCTGGGGAGGGAGTTGTAGCTGTAACCAGCTACTGCAGGTTGCTTGTGCAGCCAGGCCCCGATCGCAGCGGGAGCTGGGCAGGAAGTGGGTTTATAGCGGTTTTATATAAATCCTGCAACGTTCCTGAGTTTAAAAATGTGTCTCGTCTCAGGTCGGGGTAGAGGGTGAACCTTTACAATGCTCATGGGTCCAAAATACCCAGCCCCACCACCCCCAGCCCTGTTTTAACTTACGGCAATGGAAATGTTTTTGTTTCTGTGTTGTTCAAATTAATTTTAAAATTATAGTGATTAAAATGCATGGCGGGGGGGGGGGGGAAACTAGTTTTAAAAGGGGGAAATAAAATGTTTCTAAGCATTAAAAAAACGTTGGAGTTAGGAGCGGTGCCAGGGGCCCCCAGTGCCGACGGGGAGTCCCGGTCCCGAGGCATCGCCCTCGGCGGAGGATCGGCCCAGCGCCTCTGCCCGCCGCGGCAGCGAGCCCGCCTGGCGCTTCCTCTTCGCGGCGAGGCATGGCGTAGCGCGGCGAGGCATGGCACAGCGCGGCGAGGCATGGCACGGGCCGGCCGCCGCCGCGAGGACGCTGCACCGCGGGCGCTGCTGGGGCCGCCCCGCCAGCGTGTCGTCGTCGGCTGCGCGGCCTGACGCGGCGGGGACGGCGGCATACCTGCCGGAAACGCGGGTCTGGCCTCGGAGACGTGAACCTGCCTCTGCGTGAGAGTGAAGGTGTAGTGCTGGTAAAACAGTACCGGCGGTATCGCCCGGGTTAATTTCCCACCGAACTGCCGTTGGGTCGCATGGCGCGCTGCGGTCGCAGCGGCTTTACCCCGCCGGCCTTGCGCTTTTCAGAGCGAGGATCCGACCGGCAAGGTTGGAACGAGACACCAGAGTCAATTGGACGTGAATCTCCGTCGCTATGGGAGGCATCACCTGAGTTCGCTGTACGTCCCCTCAGAGTTCCGACGTCCGTGGTCATTGGAAGTGCCTTAAAACCTCGGTGCTGGACGAGGAGGCCAGCGGCGCTGGAGCCGGAGCGGCAGCGTGGGCTTGTGTCTGGATGAGAGGCAAAGCGGGGGCTGGCCAGCCATCCCCGTCCCTGGTGGCATGGCTGGCTCTTCTGTTGCCATCGGCAGGGCCCTTCCGTTTCCTTTTGTAATGAAGGAGATAATTATCACCTTTCTAAAGAGCTGCAAGGTCCGTGGATAATAACTGTAGGGAACGTTACAGCATTATTACATTGCTTCAAAATACAACAGAGTGGAACAGAGTCTTCTGCTGCCCATGTAAAGTCAACGCAGTAGCCGAGTTGTAAGCTGGGAAGGAATCTGCTGTTTAAAAATACACAGCTTACCAGATGTGTTTACTTGTGTTGATGCTAAAAGGTTTAGTTGTGGCTGAGGTGCTGTGTGCTGGAGAGGCTCCGGGGGATCCGGCGGACCCCCTCGCTGCAGCCGGGGGAGCAGGGCCGGGTCGCATTGCTGCCGCTGCCGGAGCCAGGAATGCTGCTCGCTGCCGGAGCGCGGTGCTGCAACGTGGGCCTTACGCGGCCGTTTGTCAGTGGGCTCCTGAGCTCTTTTTGGGTTTTTTTCCTTTTTTTTTTTTTTTTTTAGTTAAATAGCTTGTGTAATATATGAAAATACCTTTGGTAAAGAGAAAATGGGATATATCCCTCCAGTGAATTCCCTGTCCAATCCACAGAGCAGAAAAGCAGTTGCTCAGTTTTGGTTTTGTTTCAGATCTTTGTCAATTTTTGTGTGGGCTAAGCTAAACAAGTTACTTTGTTACAGTTTCTGCAATATGACAAACTTTAGGTGTTCTGCAAAAACAATTTAGGGACATGTAATACCAGATTTGTCTAGACCCTCTAAGGTCAGTTAATAGTTTACCAAAGAAAGGAGGAAAAAAAAAGATTTTTGGTTAGGACATTCAAAAGTAATTTTTAATATTTCAGTAACTCAGTGTGGATGTAATGTCCTTGCTCTTTGCTAAAATAGCAGTACACCTAAAAATTGACCTTATTATTAAAATAGTTGATTTCTTATAAATGTATGTAACAGTATTAACTAAACAGCTATTCTTGCATTGTCTCTTGGACGTAAGACAGATGTTTAGTCACTGAGTTTTTCTTTACAAACTATGAATGCATCTTTCACTCGCAGTGCTCCCAAGAATTAGTGTGTCTTAGAAGAAATGGTATATATTAGCTGACATCAGGCAGGTGTGCGTTAGTGCTGCAGAGAGCTGCAGCCCCTGATAGGAATACTTGCTCATGAGCTGGAGATGGCCGGTGTGCTCTGCTATATTTAGAACATAAACAGGCAAAGCAAATACTTTCTGAGGGGACCCCGTGAAATGGCAGTACCCTTCAGCTCTGCCCGGCCAGACTTTGGCCTCCGTCCCAGGTGTCCTCTGCGGGTGTTGAGCAGGGACGGAGTGCACGGAGCACACAGCCAGCCGCAAGCAAATACGGCTCATCTGGTCTGCTCGTAGGAGGTAAAAATAGATTTCAGAAGTGGAACTTTCAGCTTGTCAGCTTGGGTAAAATACTTTTTTTTTTTTTCTTTTCTTTCTCTCTCTCTCTCTCTCCTCCCTGTGAAATGAAAGCAAAAACTGTGTATGTAGGTCTGGAGCAAAAAAAGAGAGGGGCATCTACTCCCAAGAATCTCTCCTCCAGGTTGTGTTGCCACCCACGGATACTGTCGTCGGCATTTGCAGGGGCTGTTTGTGGAACCGTGGCACTGCAGCGTTGATCTCTGGACACGTGTCGTTTGTTGGGAAACATGTCCTGTGTGTGCACCTTGCGGGTTCTGTCTTAATTCTGGATTGGTAACAAACAGCAGTTGTTACATGTTAATTAGGAGCATGGGGAAGAAAAAGGAAGACACATACATTTCTGTGACCTCAGCGAGGTAGTGCAAGGAAGAGGTCAGGACTGTGTCAATCAGAGCAGGATTTTATCATCCTGCTGTTAAATAACCTGCTTCATAATTAGTCCTAATGAAATCTGCAAGGCTGTCCTTAGGGTAGTGCATTAATCAAGATAAATGCATGTGGGATAATCTAGCCCTTAGATATTAGGAAGATAATTTTAAAACAGGAATGATTATGTAGTATATTCAAATTGTGCGCTTGAGTGGCTGAGTCAGCTCTAGCTCTGGCTCTGCGTTGTTTAAATGCCGTAGAATTTTTTTCCTAAATTTGGATGCCTAAAAGCCTCTTAAACTGTCTACAGCAAAAATAAGCTCTGGAGTTCCTAAATCGGGAAACCAGTTTGCAACAGAAATTAGATTTTTAGCATAATTTTAAAACATTTTTCTTCATTTTTTTTGCTTGGAAAAATATGCCTAAGTAGAGTTCATTTTTGAAATCACGTTAGCTTCATCAGATGTTCCGATAGATGAGTCATCTGACGTTTCCTGAAAACTGAGATAAAGGTGTCTTAACAATGGGGATTTGGATGTCAAATGCAAATCTTGTGGGAGGCTGCAGATGCGCTGAGGACACCCCATCAGCCTGCCTGCAGCTTGTCTGTGTGCGCCGCATCCTTTGGCTGCTACATGGTCTTTCCTAGCTGCATATTTTTGAAAGTATAAAACCAATGAGGATGAAAGTGGAGAAAGGGTGATGAGGACCCAGACTGTCTTTTCTGTACTGCTGCCTGGCTGCAGTCAGCGTTGCTGTTAGTCGGCACTTCACTGCAGTCAGTGGGCTTTCTATGGGCTGTGAGCTGTTGTGATCCAAAACATGCTGGTTCTAACTGATCTGAACTTCACATGATTTCAGTGGACTTGGTGAACACCACAGGATTTGGTCTGAATCACAGTTTATCCCTTTGGAGCTAATGTTCACTACAGGCACTGCAACTTCCAAATAAATTTTTGCTCTCTTAAGTTATGCTCCTCCTAAGGCGGCTACTTCATGCTCGAGTTGGATGTCCCAATGAAATGTAAAAGCTTTTCCCTACTCTTCCTTCAACAGCTGAAAAGTTTTGAACTTTCATATTTCTCTGCTTTTTTGAAATCCTAAGAAAAACCTAGAGACTAAAAGTTCAGGTCTTTTCACTGATGATGTTTGCGTTTGCTGGTCTGGTGCCTTGTGTCTAAGATCCACCAATACATAGGATGTTAGTATTTTATCTTCTGTTGTAGAAGTACTTTTTTTTTAAAAAAAAAAGGAAACTCCTGAACTCGGTAAAGTGACATGCCACTTTTTATCGAGAAGCCTTAAAAATATATAAATGCATTATTATTGTTACAGATGAACTTGGTGAGCATCTTATTTCTACCACCTCAGAGATGTAATTGTTAATTGTTCAAATCTCTCTACTTTGTCACTGCTTCAAAAAATAATGATTTTTTGACTTGTCATTCCCCTCTGTGTTATACTTACCTAAGGGTGTAGAATAAGGACCTTATTTATTTTAACACAAGGAAAAGAAAATCATGGTAAGCATATTTCACTAATAATGTGAGAGTGGCAGATTATTGGCTCTGTCTCTCCTTTAATTAAGGAAGAAGAAAAAAATCCAGAAACATAGTTACAGTACACTTTAGCAGGTGACTCTTCAGTAATTTTAACTTTGCGGTATATGGCATCACTCGAGTGTGAGGCAAGAACAGCATTCAGGGCGCTCAGGGGCTGGGAGGCAGATGGACACACAGCTGATTCCGAGGAAACTGGTAAAGCAGTAACCCTTGGAAAAAAAAGAAAATAAACAATGTTCAAATTCCTAAGATCTGATTTGTCATTTTTCTCTTCTTCAGCCTGTTCATCTGCCAGTAGGCTGAGCTCCAGAAGGGGAAGCAAAGGCAAAGTGGCAAATACATTGGGAAAATGGTGCAATTGTTAGGCTGAGTGGCAAATAGTCCATTAAAAACCCAAACAATCGAAACCATGTGTGTTCCTCTGTGGGAATATAAATGGCATTTTGAAGTCTTATCAGATATTCAGACAAGAAGGTTATGGCTCACTATAGCGTTTAGAGTTCATATTACAGTTTCAGCTCTACATCCGCAGGAAGAAATTTAAAAAAACCCTAAAACATTGCATTGCAGCATTTGCACTGTCATTTTTTTAGAGGCTGTACATAATAGAAACCAGCGTGGGTTTCTGTTACATACAGTCAGGAACTCTGCTGGATACAGTCAAAATCAGTAAAATTCTGACCTAATTTGCAGGGAAGACTTAGAGAGGCATAAAATAAGAAAACCTCATGTCAAGAATATTCAGTCATTTGTCCCAAGTCTTCAGATGAGTGGTCAGAAGCAGCCTGTGAGGCCTCTCTCCTTCCCGGGATGACCCCAAGTCCCTGTTTTTCTAAATACAGATGCCTTGTTGCCAAGGTTCACTCTTAAATTTGTTGGAAGCAACAAATTACATTCAAGACTGAACGATCCCATCTGGTTTTTGAGTTTGGAGAAGAATTAATGTTTCTTCGTTGGGACTGCATAGCCTTGTTAACCCAACTGGATACCGTTTAGGAAATACTGCCCTGGGTGCTGCTCAGAAGTCTGCGCTTCACATCAGGAATAACTCCTGTGTTGGAGCTGTGTCTAATGTCTGAGAATGAGACCTCTTCTCTAGGAGACTGCCCAAAGCCGAGGCAAGTCTGCAGCCCTCGGAACAATTCAGTCAGATTCAGAAAACCCTGTTAAGAGAAAAAAACAGCATTGTTTTGGGGATGATTAGTAATGGACACCTCTTTAATCGTCTCTCAGTTTTCTTGTGCTTCCTTCTGTGCCCTGTTGTTTTTTACCGTGGATTGGTGATGGGTGCATGGGCCAGGCTCCCGGAGAGCCGAGTGCCTGCTCTCCCCATTTCACGGGAGCGGTTCTCGCCCTGGGAACCAGCTCCCGGCACCGTCCCGGCACCGTCCTGCCGTTGGTCGGGGTCCGTACTCGGGAGGGGGGCACCTGGTGCCCCGTGCTCAAGCACAGGCTTGCGGTAGAGAAGGGTTCAGTGACGAGCAATTGAAATGTATTCCTGTGTATCTTATGTCTTTCCTTTGCTTGGTGTCACTTTCAAAGGGAACAAAAGGGAGAAAGCAGAGTCCGGTGCCGGCTGGAGCATCTTCAAGGCGGGAGCGCTGCCTGCAGCATCAGGTCAGCTCTCCTGTTTTGAGGACCAGGATCCCAGACAATGCGCAATTTCAGTGACACTAATTGCTTGATTTTGTCCACCGATTGCCTCGCTGTGTGTTTCCTCCCACCAGGCTTGTGTTACAATGCTTCGGGGAAATAAGAGGGAGATCTTTCGAGTCTTCAAAGGATCTGAAGCCACCTCACTGAGACTCTGTCTTGCTGGCTGTGGTAATTGGCCTGCTTGCTGGCAGCCTTAATCGTGAGGGACTGGACTTGTACAGGTGAATCTGTCTGCAAGCAGCACAGTGGCAGCTGGTCCCTGCTCGCCTGGCTGTGTGAGCCTCGCGCGATGGCTGGGGGATCCAGGCTTTTAGTTTCTTTGTCCAGGGCTGCACAGCAGCACTGAAATTAGTCCCTGTATAAAATAACAGAAGAGATGCTTTTATTCTGGTCCAGAGTTCTGTCTTTTTCCTTCGTTTGCATGGGGCCAGTAGAAGGATTACTGCTATTGAAATAAGATTTAAGTAAACACTGAATTGTCAGGTACTGAGACGCTGATTATGCAAATAAGAAAACCTTTTTGGGGTTCATGTTTTAATTTATTGAAATACTTATGACTTATCCCCTTCATTAGGGAATGTCTAATTAACTGATAAAGAACACCTGTTGAGGTAGTTGGAAGCAAGTCCAACAATTTGATCAAATAGAGGCAAATATTAACATCTGATGAAGTGGATTTTTAAAGAAGAATAATAAATCCAGCTACTTCATCTGCAGGGTGTAGTGATGTTGGAGTGCTTCTCACCAGCAATGGCAAGCTGTGGGATGCAACAGCCTCACGAACTCCTGCTGCATTAGTAGCAGCAACGTAGGAGACCTCAAAGGACCGCTGCTTTACGTGATCCACCAGAAGCTGTTCTGGAAAACTGGTGGCATAGCCAGGCAATGCTGGTTTGAGCTCCGGGAGCGCCAGCACATCTCTGGCGGGAGCTGCCCCCGCGCCGCCCCTGCAGGGTGAGGGTCTGGTAGGGTCGCGGCAGAGTGGTCCGGCACATGCCTCCTGCCCAGCTGGGTCTGTCATCCCTTCGCAGGCGGGCGGCAGGGTTTCCTGAGGGGCAGCACTAGGGCAGAACTGATGAGTGCCCTCGGGGGCATTGTCCCCCCGGGTGTCCGTGCGCCCAGCCTGGAGCCCAGATCTGCTCCATTGCAGAGAAACGGAGCTGCGTTTCATCAGCACTGCCTCGAGAGGTGGTGTCCCTGCTTCGGAGTGAGTAGAGGCATTCCTGGACGTAGCAGATACCTTGGTGTCATAAACAGGATCTGTTTCCTCAGGTTGCATTTTTTTTATATCCCAGTCACTGCATAAACTTCCCAGTTGATGAAAGTGCTAAGCTCAGCACCTTTTGCATCCCAGTGCACTTTGACTGCCAGCTCTCAGCCCTGGAGATCCTGAAAAGTTCTCTCACTTTTCAGAAATGGGATGCTGGGAGCAGTAGTGCTGCTCCGATGGGAAAATGCTGATACTTTAGAAGTTTGCTCAAAGGCTGCTGAAGAGCAGTGGTGCTTTAGCAGGAGGGTTTGAAGGGGCCGGCTAGGGTAGTGGGTTTGGATCCAGCTTGCATCTCGAGAGCACTTCAAGTCCCGTCAAGTTCCTGGAAAGACTCTCTTCGGCTCCAGATTCCTCTGGACCATTCCTAACTTGGCAAAATAGTACAGAGAGTTAGCAAAAAAGGAAGACAGTACTGTTTGAAGAAAGGAGCAGTTTTTTGAGGAAACAAAGCTGTTTACTTTTTGTCGGCCTGATTTCACTGAATTTGAATGGGATAGTTTCCAGGCTTAAATACAAACACAAATAGTTGTGAGATTGAGATGTAAATTTGAAAAAGAGGAATGGCAAAGTATGGAAATTGTCCTTCATGTGCATGCACGCTGTCCATCCAGGCGTCCTTATGTGCCCAAGGGGCCTGGAAGTGGCCAGCATAGAGAGGTTGCTGTGGGGACACGGGAGGTGGGTGGCTCTGAGGCCACCTCCGTTGGGGGAGATGCCTGTGGGACCAGTAGGAGCAAACGCTCTCTTGAACCTGAGATGGAACATGGCAGTTCATGGCTGGGGCAGATCGTGGGCAAGAGTCAGCTCAGGTACAAGGGGGTCTGCAGTGTACCTGGGGAGCAGGATTGTTTGTTTGTGGACACGCTGAAAACAACCACAATCCAGGAGCAGCCACACAAACCCAGGGTAGCTGCAGGTATAGTAGGTAACCACCACTACTAAAGGTAGGTAAAGGTCATTGTGTTTTGCTCTGCTTAAGTCTTTCCTATCTCCTGGTCACGAGTTGAGTTGCTGTCCAAGGGAAGTACCCACCTGCTGAACTTCAGGAACATCAGAAGCCCTATGGCATTTTAGGCCCTAGCGATATTAATGCTTCTTCAATTTCCAGCTTTTCCAGTGTTTTTTTCCCTTTCCCTGTCCTTTCTTTAGATGTGCATCCTTCTAAAAAAGTCCTGACTTGAAACCATAAATAGAAGCTGATCATAAACATTACTACGTGAAGATTGCAAGAAGATATAAGAGGGAATTTTAACAAATTTGACCTGTCCGTGCCTTATACGTGCTGGAGAGAAATCTAAGGAATAACCATGTGTAAAAGTGTGTGAGTGAGCAAGCGGAGTTCCATGATGAATTTGTAACAGTGGTTCGACTCTATGAGCACAGACTGATAATCCATTGCAGAAGTGAATTTCTTTATCCTGACGGATTCAGTCTAAACTCCTGTGCAATTTTGGTGCTAGTCTTCAGTACTGGGCAAGGGAGAGGCTGCACGTTTTTTTTGAGAGAACTCTTTCCATCCTTGACTGGCCCATGGAGAGGTTTCCACTTCACAGGAGCCTGGCAGATTTTTAGCTGTGTGTAGTAGCTAACATAGCAGTGTCAAGAACAGTGCACATTTCTTCTTCGTTTCTTAATATAGAAACAAGAGTACGCATGTTTTAACTGAAGTCTTTTGAAAATTCTGCCCTTCGAGCATAATTCAGCTGTCAGTGTGCAGCAGTTCTGAGCTGGGAGCGCATTGTACAGCTAGAGACAGGGCAAGCTGAAGCTGGACTGGCTGCTGGCTCTTTGGTGACTTCCCATTTTTTACAGTGGAATATGGGTTTAGAGCCAACTTTTGATGGTAAATTGTGCCTGTAATTCAGCTTTCTGGTGGTAGGGCATTTTCAAAAGGTCATTTGCATTAACATATCCTTGCTTGTCCAGTACCCTGGTAAAATCTTCCCTGCAATGAACTGAGTTAAGAGGCAGCTTGGATTTATGCAGTGATTGTAACTGAATAAAAATACAGGCAAGTTAGGAAAAACCCTGATTGGGCAAACTGAATGATTAAAGATTTCACACCCAAACTAGATGCTCCTCAGAGGAAACAGAAGAGTCAGTTCTTTCTATTTATTACGTTATTTATTCTTGTTGTTAATTGAACATTGAGGCTGCACCAGGTGGTTTATGGAGCAGAGCAAGATGCTTCCCTTGCACAAGGCATGGAGGTAATGGATGGATGGATACACATGGATATATATTTATTTCAAAGTAAAGTACCTTAAAATGCAAAGTTCTTTTTGATAGTGGAGCGTGAGGAATTGTTTCATAGGAAAAAAAAAAAAAATTGTGATTTAAATATTTCCAGTTGATGCTGGGAGGGGCTTGTGGTGGGCTTTGTCAGTCAGAGCAGTTTCTTACTTGCCCAAGCATTTGTTACACAGAAGTGAATGTGCATGGAGCTCCAAACTGGCAAAATGTACTTGCAGCAAAAGGGTGAGCACACTGTAACCTGAAGTAAGTATTTTAATCTTTTTCTGTGGCTGGGCTGAACAGGAGGAAAAAAGGGATTTTTAGAACAGTAGTACTATGCAGCTTCAGTTAAAACTGGCTTTTTCAGAAATTGTTATAAACGCTCAAGAGCATGAGTTGAAAGAGTGTCCAGCCTGTAAAGTCAACTCTGCTTTTCATTGCATTGAAAGTAAAACTATCTCCACTTTCCTAATGGTACTAGCAAAGGTAGTATCAATATAGGATTGGATAATAGTTTAAAATATTGCTGGAAAAAGTGTTTAGAAGTACTTAAATGTTTTTTTTGCCCCCAGTAACTTACTTGTAACAACATTTGCAAGTTTTATTTTGTGCTTAGAAAACATTCTTCTTGTTAATTTCATTCAGTGAACACACAGGTGTCATTTCTGTGCTCTCAGCTGTGAAAGTGTGGAATATATGGAGCAGTGTTTGTGCTGAGGGGAGATAAATTTGCAAGGAAGCTTACTGAACTCTTTAGGAAGAATAAACCTGAAGGCATATAAAAATGTGATAATGTTGGTGAGAAATTCACTTTTCTGCATGCAATTGTTAAATAAGCCTAATGGCAACAAATCAACTAAAGTGTGTGTTAAGTATAAGGAAACTGATGTGCTAAGCAAGGACAATTTTCAAAACATAGAAGGTATTACTCAAAGGCTGAAATGAAGCTGGAGGGGGAGAGCAAGACAGAAGCGCAGCCGGTGCGACCCAGCGGCAGGATCTGTCAGCTGGCGTGGAGTGAAATAAACCCTCTGTATTATGGCCTCTGGACTTGGACTTGGCCCCTGATGTGGCCGCCAGCTGGACCCGTGCTTCCAGAGGTGGCCAGCAATTGCCTTGCTCTCAGGAGCAGTTGTGGCAGACCTCAGTCAGCCCACGTAAACGGATTTAAAAAATATTTAAATGGCAACCCAGTAAGGTGCAGCACACTAAACTGGCCATTTACTGTCACAGTGAGAGAACCTATCTGAAGCATCATGAGTAAAACTGAAGGGAGACAATTAGAAACACGTGTAATCATAGAATATTTTTTTTTTAAATCGGCCATTTTCCTAGTGACTGGAATGAGAGAAGAACGGGTGCTACACATAAGTTGGAAAATAATACCAGCCATATAAATAGCCTTCATAATTTTTCAGAAATATCTAGATATGTACATGAGGGAGAAGGGTGCAGTGATTATTTATAACCCAAAATTTAAATGCCTGCACAGTGTGATGCAGCTGACTCGTTTGTGGTACAGCTACTTGTATCATTAAAATAAATGAATTGGCAAAGGTACGAATACCATTGTAAGAAGGCAGAAATACCAGCTTTTTGGCAACTATATTCAGTTTATTAGATCATGGCTTACTGTGTTTAAAGCTTTCCTGGAACATTACTTTCCTAAAGCCTGGAAATTGACTGCAATAAGCTTAAATTGTACACAGAGTCAAAGTCTGGTTTATATACTCTGCCTTCTTCAGAGATCTTACAGTGATTTCTGTTATCTTGCAATCACTTAGCTGCCCTCTTCAGTTAAATTTCAGTGGAGCAGGACCTTGCAGCCCTCTGCTCAGAGGTGAGTTAGAGTTCAGCCTGTTGGAGATGCTGATAGCAGCTGGAGAGTGAGCTGTGGGTTCCTTGTCAGAGCTGACAACTGCCTTTTCCTATAGTTGGTACCACTAAAAGGCATAATTAAAGTAGCTGTAAATGATTAAGGTTTTTTATGTGCCTGGTTACTTTGAATAGAGATGAGTGTTCCAAAGTGCAAGTTGTATGCACTGTTGCTCATTTTACTTTTTAAAAAAAGTTTTGAATCATGCAGATAATTAATGCAAATGACAATTTCACAAATGCAGAAAAAACTGACTCAGGAATTTTCTCATTTGGTTTTAAAACCTCCTTGAAGTGCTGGGGGGTTTTTTTGCTTGGTTTCTTTTTTAATTATCCACTGCAGGTATAAGTTTATATGGCTTCTTTATGTCGAAGTAAACAGCTCTTCGTAAGGAGAGGTGCCAGTTGTACCGGTTAAGGTCCAGAATACCAGAATTTCTGGCTGCTTTTTTTATATCACATCTCCTATTTGAACTACGGATGGCTTGATTTTATACTTAGGGGAAAAAAAAAAAAAAGAAGGGAGAAATAGAAAGAAACTTAACTCAAATATCTTATACCAAAATGAACTGGAACGGACAGATCGTGAAGTGGTTAATCATAATTAACATTCATTTAACTATCGTCGTGTTAGTGACCCCACTTAGGACGTGGTCAGGAGCGTGGGTGGCAGGGTGGTTCATTTGCCCTCGTCACACAGGTTCGTTAGGGTAGTGCCCGCTCAGGTCGTGGGCTCTGTGCGCACTTGGCACAGCACCATCGTCCTGCAGGCGCTGAGCGAGCAGGGTACGTACCTGCTGGAGTGCCCTGGAGCCTGTGTTTGTTCAACTCTCTGGGGTAGCTCACCGGTGTGTGTTTTTCAAGTACGTGATGGTTGACGGGATGGGAGCCATGAATATTTAGATGAACAGAATGTGTTACAAGTGGTTTCTTTAAAGTACTTCTTGAAATCAGAAGGTTTTTTTTAATCTCATTCTATTTGGTATATAAGAAATTCAACCAATTTTCCTAGGTCTGTCTGTTTTTATTTGCTTTAGCACATTAAAGGCATTTTTGCAGGAAGTTCTGTGAGGAGGGGGTTGGTTGGCTTGTTTTAATTCAAGGCTGGAAGAACAAAGACGTTTGGGTGCTAAAACTTTTATGTAAATGGCCTTATCGTAGCCAGCTGAGGAACTGGTACATTGCTAATGCCATTTTGCCTCATTTTTTACAGTAGGTTTAGCCGTAAGTGAAAGCAGATAGCGTCTACATGTGTTGGGTTTTGGAGGAGGGCTGGGGGACGGGCGGAGGAGCCGCTGCGGGGCTGAATGGGTCAGCGGAGCGGGCCGCACGCTGGTCCCTCACCCTTCTTTGTGCCTGTATTTTCGCTTCACGTCTCGGAGGGGAAGACCCTCCGTTCAGACGGAGAGCTGCAGCTACCCGGACGGCTGCTGGCTCTGCCTGGTGGCAAGGGGCGGGCTTGACGTTCTCCACCGGGCAGGGTGCTGGTCGGTGCTGGGCAGCCCCTCGTAATGGAAGGACGGGTCCCGCTGCCCCCCAGGGCGCCGTCGCCTCTGGGTTTTGTCTCGGCGGGGGCGGGAGCGTGGGGATCGCTAAGCCCCGCTCCACGGCTCGGCCGCCGCCGTGGCCGGGCTGCTGCAGAAACCCGGGCTCGGCTGCCGCGACGGTTGGCCCTGGGTGCGGGAGCGCGGCTGCAGCCGTGAGCAGGAACCGCGGGAGGCACGGCCGCCGCCGCCGCGCCAGCTGCCTCACCGAACCCGCAGGCAGGCAGCGGCACGGCCGGGGGAGCGTCACCTCCTCCAGCGCGGCGCGGCGCTGGCCTACTCCTGCGCCGAGGTCGATCGCGGCGCCCTCGGCCTCGCAGCTTCGCCGCCGTCTGACAAGCGCGGCACGGGGCGGCTGCCTGGGGGCCGCGGTCCGCGCGGGAGAGCCGTCCCCGGGCTGCCGGGCTCCTCTCGGCCGCCGCACCGTGGTTGAGGCCCTGAGCGGAGAACGGGCCGTGGCGGCCAGGCTCAGCTGGCTCGCCTCGCCTCGCCTCGCCTCGCCTCGCCTCGCCTCGCCTCGCCTCGCCTCGCCTCGGGGCTGAGCCCCGTCCCGGGGAAGGCGCGCGTAGGTGACATGGCCCGCGCCCTCGGCGAGAGGGCCCGTCCAGCGTGCGCAGAAATGGAGGTCTTCAGAGGGAAGGAAAAAATAAAAGTAGTCAGAGGGGAGGAGGAGGAGGCGATGACCACAGGCGTTCTCCAGTTTGCGGAAATAATATGTGTAAGGAGATGATTAAATCTCTAACTAGAAAAGAAGACAAAGCAGAAGACAGACAGACGTTAGAAGGAGAGATGGAAGACAGGAAAAAGGCATGAGCTTGAAGGAGGTCAGATGCTGTTTTGCCACCTGAGAGATACCGACGGAGAAAGGACTCGGTTTTAAAAGCGTGAGCAGACAGAAGGGGAAGAGAAAGAAAGTATAAAATGCAAGGGGCAGCGAGAACTAAACTGTTCGGGGCAATGCATCTGTTGGATGTAGCATACAGAAAGGCTCTTAAATTCCTTGAGAAAATGCGTGCGTTCTCAGTTTCCGCCAGCTCTTTGCAAGACAGTTTTCTTTACCCAGTTCCAAGCGTGGCTACTGGTGTCATTTTAAATATATCCGAAGAGGAAACTAATACTTGTTGATGGATTTTTATTTTTTTTTTAATATGGACGAAAGTGCACCTAATTTTGCCTTGTTGGAAATTTTTAACATTTCACTTAAGCTGAGGCTGCCTCTTAACGTTTCAGGCCATTAGCTGAAGATACTTCTAATGTCTGTAACATGAAAATATTTTCACACCGTGTTTGTCACACGTTTATTGTTTAGATGTTTCTGGTGATTTTAGATGTGTAAGTATCTAAGTGGTTAGACACTGAAAAAGTGGCTACAGTGGAAGTTTGAAGTTACTTGTTGTAAAGCTTTCAACTAAGTGTTTTACTCTGTGCTCTACGTACATGTGTATATACACACTGTATACCACGTGTATATGTATGCTCAGTATGTACTATATATTATATAGCTCAGTATATACTATATATTGTATATATGTCTGTATGTATGTGAACATCACAGATTAATGACAGAAAATAACACAAAGCAAGGTTCACTGAAGTCAGGTGAGGGACAGGAGGTGTAAATTTTTAGAGCTGTGTTGCTTTTGGGGTTTGTCGGGGCTGATCACTGTTGCGAGATGCGAGGTGCGTGGAGGCCCTGTGCTAGCGGGCGCAGCTCTCAGGAGATGCTCGGTTTCCATTTCCCCAGGGCAGCCACGCGTGCCCCGGTGCTTCCAGTGCCGCTGGGGCTGAGCTGCGAGGTGCCTCCCGGCCCCGCTTACACAACGTCGTGCTCTTATAATTTGTGTGCAAGCCGACTGGCTTTATATCTAGGGAAGCACTGCTTCAAATGTACTTGAAAGGATCATGAAATTTAAGTAGATCTGTTATCAGAATTGCTCTGAGGTTCCAACGATAGGTTTGGATTCTGATGAAAGCGTTTGGCACCCAGGCATGGAGAGGCGTTGTCATTTGTTAATTAGCAGTGAGCAGACAGGCTTGTGGTACTTGGGCGCGGGTGCATGTGTGCACACACGTCGGCAATAATTATTTGTCATACCCATGTTGTACATTTGCATAATGTAGATAGCAAGAAGTATTCCAACTGTTATATGATTTACTAATCACAGCACATTGCTTTCTCTGGCTTTATATCTATCTATATCATGTATAGGTTTTTAAGTCGGGCTGTTTTTAAAAACTCTTTTGTACTTGCTTTCTTTTCGGTGTCAGTTGACTAGCATGCAGGAAACCAAAAGAGAGCTCCCCCCAGAACACTTGGGTGAAAGGCAGGGGAAGTGCTCTCGTTATGTTTAACAGAAGCGGGGCTTTGGGGTAAGGATGGAGTTTTGTTCCCTCTAAAGACAAGAGGGAAACACCAAGTGGCCTGAGTAGGGTTAGACACCCGGTGACTCTATGTTTTTTTTCAGTGGTAAAGCTTAAAGACTTAGTGAAGTAGAGGAAATGCAACAGACGAACTATTTAATTATTTTTTCTAACACACCTGTCTTTAGATTGGCAAAAGCTGTAAATAAAACTTTTACAGCAAAGTATTTGAAACATAACATTTCAGGAGAAGGAAAAGATTCACAAAAGCTAAGGCTTAGTCAGTGTTTTCCTTTCACCCCCCACTGTAAGACATCCCCTGCTTCTTTGGGTTGAGGCTGGGGAAAAGGCAGTGTCTCTGATAGGCTGGGACTGGGCTTGATGAGCACGGCTTGCCGGCAGCTCTGCAGAGATTTTGGCAGGATCGGCAGGTCCCCAAGACCATCTCATTCCTGTGTCTGTGGCATCTGCTGGTGGAAAGCTGATGGGGAGAAGAGTTTTTACCCACTCCAGCCCTGTGCGGCTGGGGTAGATGCAGCACACTGCCACATGCCCTTGCGCTTCCCCTCCGGAGCTGCTGATGTGGTCCCTGCGCGTGGTGAGCAGGATGGGCCCGCGGTGGTCCGCAGCCGCACGGCGTGTCCGGGTGCTCCGGGGGTGTGAGTCGTGCCCCGGCGGCAAGGGCGGCCCGCTGTAATTCAGAGTCAAACTCTGCTTGGGGTGACGCTGGGTGCTTAGGTCAGCACCCCAGTACAGCTCTCCCGCTGGGTGGCTGTTTGGTGCTGGAGGTCTGCTGGACCAACAGACAAGTCTGCTGAAATAGCACAGAACTGACAACTGCGTTATGGGTGGAAAACACAGAGGTAGCGAGCCCCCTGCACTCCAGGTAAATCAGGGTAGTACTCAAACCAGCTTTTTGATCTCCCTGCTGTAAGGCCAGTCTCACCTTGCAGTCTGTCTCATGTACCTCCTGTTATTCACAGGGGGGGAAAAAAAGACCCTGAAAGTAATTTGATTTTGATTTCTCTCTATGTTCTTCTCCCATATTAACTGCACTAGTTTGAAAAATAGCTGAGCTTGGCATTAATCTATTTTATTTCACATGACAGTTTTTAAAAATGAAACTTTATGATGTAAATTACACTGTCAAAATTACTTTCTCGTTTTTACACTTTCTCTACCACTGATTCCAGAAGGGCTCTGGAGCTGAAACATCCCTTTCCTGTCTGACTTTTTTCTGTCTCTGTGTGTATGTGTTCTGGTAAAGTTACCGTTGGTTGTGGTGGGTTTCCTTGGTTTGTGCATATGGACAGGTATTACTGCTGCATGTATTTTTGCAGTACATTGGTGGTTTGGTTTTAATACTTTTTGAAAAGCAATATTTTCCTGATTTCGTTCCCCATATACATTGCTTGAGACCGGAGAGAACTGCCGTCAGTGTTTCGGAAGGTGCGACAGTGACACCTTTCTGACACCCAGCAGCCACCTCGCGGTGTGAGCTGGCAGAGTGACGCTGGAGGGTGTTTCTGCTAAGATTTAGCAGGAGTGCACAACCCTTGGCCTCCAAAATGCTGCGTGACATGTTGCTGCTCGGTGTGGTGTTGGGCAGGCGGGCACATAGTGGCACTCTCGCTGGGGACGGTAAATGGGGATTTCCCTTGGGGTGGGAGGTTGGCAGTTTGGGATGACAGAGAGTTGTTATCATCGTGATACACTCTGTGACCCTGCCTGTAGCAAGGAGATAAAGTGGCCATGGATCACTGGAGCGGCATCGTTAGACACCAGCAATTTTGTCCCATGTCTCTTGAATTCTTCGTCTTTCTATAGATTATTCCAGCAATTGCAGCAACTGGTGCCAGGTGGCTCCTCCAAGCTTTTTTTCAGGCTGCTGTGTTTTGTGTATTGACTTTGATTTTGTGTGTGAAAAGAAGCCTTCAGCAGCTGGAAAGGCCTTGTGTGAATTAAGAAACTTTGCTTTGTGCTTATACAAATTGAAAATTGCAGTTGCTAAAAATACACCCATATTTAATTTTTAAAACTTGGAAAGCATTGCTGGACTTTATTGTTGTCTGGAGTACAGCAAAAGGTCACTTGTCCAGCACCATCCATAGTTGCTTCATTCTTTTCTCTCTGTTCTATTTAAATGACAAGTAGTTAAATGTAACTAAGTGACTACTTAAGTTCTGTTTTGATCACCTGACAAATTACTCAGTTCAGCTTCTGCTCCTTAACTTAGTTTAAAAAATGTCAGCCCTCGGGAGCTGAGGAAGGCAGGGATTTCCAGTGGCAGTGGTATTGCTGTGTCACTTCGAGTGCTCTGATGGTTGGGAGGTGCTTTACCTGCTGGAAGCTGGGACCTGTACTTCCAGGCAAAAACAGTGCTGAGCACTTGGTGGAGGACAGGGAATTCTTTTTAAGGGCCTGCCTAATACAAGTTCAGATACTGTTGTTAGGGCCAAGTCCAGGAGTGCATGAAGGCATCAGCAGTTAGGGTCCTCCTTTCTCTCTGATCTCGCTGTCATTATTGTGAAGCCCGAGGGGGAGAAGGAGGAGGAGGGTGGTGAATGGTGTGGCACAGCCTGGAACAGCAGTGGGAGCAACCATGGGCAGCAATGCCAGTTCTCCCTCCAGCCTTTTTCCTCCTTTCTTTTTGCCTGGGCTTCTGGTCCCATCTCTCCCTCTCCCTCCTCTTCTCCATCCTCCTCCTGTTTCTGTGACAGGAGCGAACAGGCTCCAGCCCTCATTCTTGGAGTGGGAAAATTAATTTTACCAGCACTGCTGAGAAGCCTGACATTAAGAGGCTTCATCCATGTGGAGGAAGAAGAGAGAGGTGTGGGCCGGTGAAGCCACGTCTTGTCCTTCCACCCTTGGAGGTGCCGCGGTGGAGCAGGATGCGAGTGCTGGGGCAGTGCAGGGGACAGCACTGGCTGTCGGGAGAAGCACATCTCCGGATCCCATGAAATACTTTGCTGGGGCTTTTAGGGCTTGGCAGCAGTGGTGGGCAAAGCTTTCAGCTTGAACTTGTTTTATTCTAGGGAGGTTATAGTGTAGAAAGTTCTCATCTGCTATTTTCTTGCCACTTCTTGCTTGGTTTACTACTTCTAGAGTCAATCTGGTCTCACTTGAAAAAAAAAAAAAAAAAAAGGTTGGGGAAAAGAGGGGAATTTAATGGTGTTTTTATTGCCTTTTGATACTCAGAAATGAGTTGTTTCCTCCTTCATAGATCTGTGTGAAATATATTAAAGGAGAATTTAGGTTCTTGAAGAGCAAACACCTGTAACGCAGCTCTCCAGCCCAGCCCCGAGGCCGATGCTCTTATCTCTGTGACTTTGATTCTGCCTCACACGTGCTGAACTTAGGGAAAAAGTGCTTCTCAAATGAGATCATGGTACGCTGGTCTTCCTTCTGAATGTTACTTTTTGTTTCATCAGTTCAGCTGGCTCCCACACATGGAAAATTTTTAATTTCCCACCAGCTATGTGGCTGAACACTTCAAGCGAGAGCGTTCAAGTCTTCAGGTCATAGGCATGTTTTTGAGCTCATACAGACTACAGATAATATCTGCAGAGGTTGTATTTTCCTTTTCTCAGTGTATACGGGAAAGGTAGTGGAACTGTTGAATGTCTTATAACGAACTTAAACTGCCATTGGTACAAATGCCACTTCCTACAGGAAGATTGCTTCTGTAAAACAAATACTCGTCGTCCTCCCCCCCCCTTTTTACCATGGCATTCGGGTTTTTGTACCTTCCTCCTGGTAGGTGGGACCCCCAGCCCGGCCCCGGGGTCAGCCCACTGCTGCAGCCCGGGCATTGAAGGGACCTGGGAACTGAACTTCCATGCAGAGGAAAGCTGCTGCTTCTGTCTACACAGTTTGTTTTTGTGACAGGACATTTCAATTGTCAGTGCCCATGTTAAAATAAACAAAGGGAATTCTGACCACAAGGCAGTATTTTGGCATATTTCGTGATTATTTAACTTTAGAAAAATAAATCCCGCCATCTGTGTTTCCCACTAATTCTTGTCCACTGACCTCTTCGGTTCAATAACTCAAGCAAAATAGTAAGGGCAGATTAGTCTTTACTTCTTTATTCCTTCAGAGCCCAGATGCTCTGTCAGACCTTACAGATGCTGAAAAACAGTTTCTGCTGTTCATATGTACTTTCTGCTCCTCTAATGTCATTGTCACGTATTTCATAAGCTTTTCTGAGCTATCGTTGCCTTTTATCGCCCCAGTACGTGACTTCAACAGAGTTCAGCTTTTCAAGGCTTTGATACTGAATATTGACTCTGCAGCCACATTTCTGAGCACACATGGGCTTTTACCTGGGTCCTTTCCAACGAGAACAACATGTGTATCTCAAAATCGTGCCGGGGCTGCTGGCAGGTGCCAATGCCAGCGAGCAGCCTCCCGTTGGGAATGGGTCGGGGATGTGGGGATGTGCCTGCAGCTGAGGGGGACGGACAGACACCGTCCCCCGCTCCGCCGAGAGCTCCCAGCCTGCTCCGCAGCAGTGCTGCGGTGTGTGGACTGTGTGTTATCAGCTTTGTCTGGGGCCATACAGAGTCCCAGCTCCTCAAGTGCGAGAACTGTCGGACTTGTTCTAACAGCACGGATCTATGCTAGGTATGTATGTATTTGCTGTAACAAAGAGTTGCATTTTTAAAAGTAAAGCCTATACAGGGGCTTTAATAGAGAGCTCCTGAGAGCAAGTGATGTTTTCTTGTAGCCTTAATTATATTTGCACTGCACTGGTACGGACAGCATAGATACTATCTTTATTTGCACGCTGTGACTTACAATGGATCTTTTGTTCTGTTGTTTTATTGTCATATTGTTTTATGTAGAAAGCGAGCAAGGCCAAACCTCTGGTGTAAAAGCTAAAAGGGATACAAAGTGTGTGATTACAGCAGAGCTGCTTGTTAGATATGGTTTAATTAGTGCATGCATCCGTCCCGCAGCTTTGTTTTTGTAAAATATTGATCTACAATATCAGTGTTATGAGGCCTGGAAAGCACTTAGTGCAGGAAATTATTCCCAAGCTGTATGAAAAAAAAAAAAAATCTGTGACTGATACAGAGCCTGTTGAGTCCAGCTTTGCTGCCAGGTCAGCAGCATCCTGCCATTCCCCTCTGCTTCAGGCTTTGCAGTACAGAGCTCTGAGCAATACATTCTTCATCAGTATGGGTTGAAACTTTCAATTTTCATTAGCATTTCTGTGTCCCAGTGTTAATGGTTATTGGATCGTGTCACAGCGTGTCGGTGGCGGAGCCGGATGCTGACCTGAGGGCACGGTGGCTGGACACCAGACTGAGCCCATACCTCCGGTGTTGTTTCGTTATTGCGTGGTGAAGGCAAGCCGCAGCTGGCCACCACAAATTAGAAATTAATCAAAACTTTACTTGTGGCATCAGTTGACCTCCTCCGGAGCTGGGCAGAAACATGCTGGGCTGGCGGACCCAGTGCCGCCTGGCTGCGCCGTCCTGCTCCATCCCCTGCTGAGCCCCGCCATCTCGTCCGCAGCTCTGCCGCCGTCCTGTGCCGCCCGTGGCCAGGGAGCCGCTTCCCGAGCTTTCCTGCGTTGCTGGCCAGGCCTGGCTGTCCGGCTAGGACGGCACCGGCAGCGGAGACGCAAAGGGGCTGTCGTCTGCGGCACTCCCCAGTCCGTCGGTCTGCGGAGGGCCGCTGCGTGCCCGCCGTGCCGTGAGCGCGGACCGTGCACAGTGTCCGCCGGGTGAGGTTTGCAAAGGCAGCGCTGGCTCTGCTCGGCCAACCTTGCCCTACGCGCCCGCTGGCCGGCCCTTCGCCCTCCGCCTGCACGTCCTCGGGGCCACGCCGCGGCGTCCGGCGGCGCGCCGGCTGTGGTGCTGCGCTCGTCCGGCGCTGGCCCGGGATGCTCGAGCCGCATGCTGGCTGCTGGGGAGCCCTCCACACGCGTGCTCACAGCCCCTCCCCGCCACGCCGCACGCGTGGCGTGTCCGTAACGTGCACGTTTCTAACGAGGCAATGCAGAGGCTTCCCTTCCCTTCCCACCAGCTAAGACTGGTCTCCTCCTCTCGTTCTTTCTGTTTTTCCATGTAGCTGTTATACCGCTTCAGGGTTGTGTTTGGTTTTGCGTTTTTCTTTTAAATAAACATGACAAGTGTGTCCCAAAATGTATCGTGAAGCAGTGCTTTATGCGAGGTCTCACATGTTGCTCCGCTGCTCAGTGTCACTGGCCCAGGCCTCCAGCCATACACCCAGTTGCTTGGTTTTGCCATAGCTGCGGTTAGCCTGCAGGGACTGGAACGTTGTTTATTTGGTTAGGAAGCTTTTATTGTGCCTTAGCACACACTTGCTAGGTAAAACAAACCCGATGTATCAGCCTTTATTTGTTCATGACACTTTTCCTTTGCTACCCTTGCTTGCTTAAATTTGTTCTTTGTTAAAGACTTTTAACTCTCCCTTCTCCTGATATCAAATATATCAACTGGTTCTCTTTTTTTGCCACTGAAATCTGAATTACTTACAGAAAGACCTTCACTGTAGTGATTTTTAAACCATAAACTTGGTTAAGTTTTTTTTTATTTCTCTGCTGCTGAATGGTTTGTTCGTTACATCCTTTTCTTTCCCTCATTTGCCTAAGCAGTAAAAAACTTTATTAATCAAGCTTGTCTTCGGTTTGGCATGGTTTCATTGTTTTCTTTATCTAGCCTCTAATTATTTTAAATTTGTCTTTCTCTCTTGCTATGCATGCCCCTCCAGATGTTGTAGTAAAAGTTTGGATTTGTGTTTTTCTAATATAGTCCGTTTACTAACATTCAGTACCATTATCCCTCCATCAGTGAGCAGTGCAGACCGTATTCTAAGGGTAACGAGTACTTTTCAATGTGGAAGATTGCCATCAGGGAAATCTAATCTTCTTTTCAACTTTTCTCCCCACTTCTGAGGCTTCTGCAAAGTACCCTTACAGTCTGAATACCATATTGCTTGAGAGCCATTGCTTGGAGAAATGTGCTAGTTCTATGCACCAGCAAAATGTGCTCCAGCGTTACACTTTGGTGTGAGATGGTCCGTGGTCTGCCCGCCTGGGTCCTTTCCTCGGCTGTGGTTCACAGTCCCACGCAGCCACTGGTCATCTCCAACGCTGTTTCTGTGCGGTTCCTAATGGGAGCAAGCGATCACTGTGAAAAGTGGCGGGTGTCCTGTCCTGCATCGGTCCTACTTGACTCACCTCCTGAAGCTCTTCTGCAGTAGGTTTGAATGATAATGGTAATTGTTGAAAATTAAATATATCCTTAAATTCTAACTGCTGTATTGCAGCCCTCTTTGGCCTCCCCTACTGTTTTCTTATCTGCCCCCAAACTGAGCAGTTGCGGTGCTCTCCATGCTTAGGAAGGCGGAGGAAAAGCCGGGGATGTGGTTTAACTAGGTCACAGTTTAACTTCAGTCATTAGCACAAGTCATTAGCTGGAGGCGCCTGGGGATGCGAGGAGCCCGTGCAGCAGATCTGCTGTATTCGCGAAGGGTTTGCTGTAGTGGGGCAGCCCAGCACCCCGCGGGGGCACCCAGGCAGGACAGCCCTCCTCCTCCGGCCGGTCCGGCGTCTGCGGCAGAGTGTGTCCGCTCCCCGCGCCTGCCTGTCCTGCGGGCTGAGCTCCGCTCTCCGGGCCCTCCCAGCCCAGCCGCTCCGGCCTGACGCTCAGCTCCCCTCCCGCCCCTCTCTCATAGCCTTTGCTTTTTTTGTCCAGAAGTGACTAAGCTTCCTGTTATTCCACTCTGTCAGTTTTTCCCCAATACTGGTGTTGTGTTGAGCAATATTTACTTGCCAGCAGCTTCCTCTGCTGCAGTCCCGCTCCGGCTCTGTTGTGTTCCCACATAACTTTCACCAGCCACGCTTTGCTATTAGCGGCCCTTATGGATGTTCGCATTTGCTCAGTTGGACATGTATCCACCAAAACCAGTATTTATAGAGAGACGTCAACCCCAGAAGAGCTTTAACTGGTTATTCCAGGAATGCACTGTGAACCAACGTTCGGTCTGCAGAAGGGGAAGTTGCACTTTGGTTCTTCCTTTAAGCAACAGTATGGGTGCAGCCAGGGCGGGCATCAGTGAGTTCTCCTCAGCTATCCTGAGCTGGTAAATGCTGCTCGTGTGTATGAAGGAATTGTTTCTGCCTCGCTGGAAACTGTGGGCACGTTTTGATTCAGAAGGGCTTTCCTCCAGACGATTGGAAATGAAACGTTTCTTCTCTGGCAGCAGCAGCTCGGGCGAAGGCTTTCCTTCTGGAGCTCCAAGGGCAGCGTGGAGGCACTGGCTGGTGCCGGGTGGAGGATGGCTCTCCCTGGGTACCCGGCACAGCTGGCAGGGTGGGCAGTGGCTAGTGGCTGAAGGTGTTTCTCGTAGAACCCCCCGGGTACGCGGACCTCTCCCAGCCCCGCAGGGCAGCCCTCTGGACCGAGGTGGGATGGCCGGGCCGGAGAGGGATGTCCCCGATCCGGCGTCCTGCAGGGGTCATGCGCCCGGCCCCCGCTGCGTGCCTTTGCCGGGACCAGCGGCAGCAAACCGCCACGGATACCCAGAGCTGCCGGTGTAAAAATAACACATGAGGAGGAATAAACAAGTTATTTTTGTGTATTAGGGTGGCCCTGCGTAACTGACTCAGGGCCTCGCCTTGTTCTGCCACCGAGGGCTTACTCAGACATCCTGAGCATTTAGAAACAACTTGAGGCGTTTCCCCTGTTTTTCAGAAGGCGGAATGGGGGCCAGTGGGACGCGGGGGGGTGTCGGTGCCCCAGGAGGGGCTGCTGGCTACCAGGCGATGCTGCTGTGTCTCAGAGGAGCAGGCATCCGAGTGCCAGGTCCGGAGGTCCTGCAGCAAGACAGGCTCCTTGTGCCAGAGCCGCTGCCAGTTCTGGTGGTGTTTCTGCCCGGGGTACCGTTAATTACACTGGCATTTCAACAAACTATGAGGGATACAAAGCACTCGGCCTTTCTGAAAATCAGCTGATTTATAAAAAAAACTGGAATTTATACCTAAATTTGTTAACTAGTAATATTTGAAATTCTGCTGGCACAGTTAAATGGAAGGAAAAGAACTTGTTTTGCAAAGTTGGTGCAGCTGACTGCAACCTCCCCTGCCTGCTCTTCCAGCTCTGCTGCAGGATGCTGCGGTGATACGTTCTCTTCGGACAAGTTTAAAATTTTGCCTTCCTTCAGAGAAACATTTTCTGGAAGTTAATAGGGATAAAGCTGGTAGAAAATGAGTAGTGCCCAGCAGAAATTGGGCATGAAAAATAACACAGAATGTAAAATAGTTTCTTTTATGTAGAATTAAAACACTCATCACCCACAGACTACAGCAGGCCTGGCTGCGCGGTGGAGAGCATCTCCCCCCTTTTTTTTTTCCTTTCTGACAGCACTACACTACTGTAAAAAGTATTAATTTTAATTGTTTTAATTTGGATGTGCTGAATTCTGTCAATTACTAAATTATATGGAACAGTACCTATTCCCAGTTAGGCTCCATGGGTTTTATGGTGATGAGCAATGACCATATAACAAAGCACTCCTCATTTCTGTAGGCTTTTTCCCTATCTGCTTCTGGAGGTTTTCTCCTACAAGAGCAGGCAAGGCTTTAAGTGCGCCCTAAGTGCTTGTATTGGAGCCTGTGTTTTAGATTTAATGTTGTCCCTATTTTACTTGCACAGATACATCATTTGCACTGGATGTGCTCTCTCCGTGGCTGGGGAAGAGCACTGTTGGGTGCCGTGCTGGTTGCCAAGCCGTCTGCGGCATGGGCAGGTGCAGGCGGCTGGTTTGGCCAAAGGGCCACTTGAGCAGCCGTTAGGTGTGTGTGTGGAAGGAAAACACCTCTTTTTTGACTATAAAAGGCATCTGCAAGTCCTCGTTGTTTATTTGCAACCATATAAATAGCTGCCCATGTGTACCTGGTGGCGCGAGTGCTTTGGCTAGCGTTTGGCAGGGGGCTGCCTCCAAAGCGCCTGCCCTGGCTTGGCTCCCGCTGCCGCCCCGTGGCTGCCCGCCGGCGCTGACTCGGCATTCTCTGCAGCTCCTGGTATTGCAGACACTGCGACATGAATTATGGGTGTCTTCTGGATCTTTACCAGAGCGAGAGGAAGCCGCCTGCTCTCTCTTGAAGGTAAGGAACAGGGGGAACAAGTGGATATTAATGAGCGGAGAGGATTTAATGAGTGCTGGCCTGGGGAAAGTTTAAAGGAAGATGGGGCAGCATGGGGAATTTGGCTGGGCTGTGGCCACAGCCACCGTCAGGAGACATGTAGAGTACCACGTCTGCAGTGAGCTGTTACAGAGACTTCTGCCTGCGCTCTGCCTGCAGTCCACGTTCAGTGCCTCGGGACCAGCGATGTGACCTTCCCTCCCGCCACAGCCCCCTCGAGTGCTGCTGTCGTGGTGTGGGCAGAGCCTGAGCCTCTGGACTTTCCCATCCTCTTCTTCACCTTGTACAGCCTTTTGTTCTCCTCTTCTTCAGTCCTCCTCCACCCCTCTCCTCTCCTTTCCACTCACTTGCCATGTGGTGGTGTGCTCTCTGCAGTGCTTCTTCCTCATGCTCTTTTGTCTTACCTATCAAAATAAATTGTTTCTATTTTCTTTTTTATTCCCTGCCTTTTTTTTTTTGTACTGGCATTGATTTTGACAGTTCTCTGGAGCTTTGCTTACCTGTCCTGGGGGCATCTTTTTCTGTCACCAGCTATTCCTGTTATGTTTCGTAGAGCTGGCCTCCAGGTCTCTTAAACACTTGACGTACCGCGTCTCCCTTGCATTTCAGTACCTGCTGCCTGACAAATTTCATGTGTGATCTCTCTTTTTCCACCAAATCCTCCACTCTTCAAACACCTCCTTTCCTACCACACCGAGTAGCCAGCGAGGAGAGCAAGAAGGAGTTGTGAAGAGCAACAGAAAGTATCCCCTGTCTTGCCCTGTGGCAGATGGGTAATTTATTTATTTATTTTTAATCTGTGAAGTGTCCACAAGAGTTATGTGCCAGATAGCCAGCCCTTTCCCTGTTTCCTTTTGAAGTGCGTTTACTGTTCCTTTACATAAAACTCATTATGATCTCTAGTACTAACGCTAGGAGAAAGATTTCACTATTTGGTGGAATATAAAGTTCAGTTTACATGCACCTCCATGTGCAAAGAAAAGGGCCAAAGCAAACAGTTTTACTTACGTTAAAATTGTGATGCAATAGGGAGGAAAAAGGGAAGAGCAGTGTTTGTTCTGTCTTGCGCATTTAAGGAAAAATGTAAGTCTATAGTTTTCTGTCAGCCTAATCTTTATCTTTTAATGATTGTTCTTTGATTTTCACTTCAAAAAAGACAGAATTAAGCTTTGAAAGAAAAATTTCAAGAGGACGGGGGTATTTAATCGCCAGCTGACAGAAATCAGGAGAAAGGTGTGGGACGTGGCAGTGCCCTGTGGGTGGTGGCACACCAGGTTGGAGGAGCTCTTGCTGATCTGTGGATGCTCTTAGGCTTGAGGTCCGTGTGTTGTCCTTGCTCATAGGTGCATGCTGCCAGGTTTCCTAATTCCTGTTGAACTACTGATTAAGTCTTGCAAAATTTCATTGCCACTGATAACTTGTTAGATGTAGTAATGTCAAGCTGCGGGAAGCTTTGTAGTTGTCTAATTGCAGCATGGACAGCGTGGTGAGATGTGGTGAGGAGCTGTATTTCACACTGACCCTTGGACAGCTGGCCTTGTCCTGTGCTGGTGCATGATTGCACATTAATTACTGCTTTGTTTACTGTACTTCTGCTTACAGCAGCTTCTGACAGCTCCAGCTCCATCAGTGCAATAAATAATAATGAGATGCTGACACTTCTTGGCTTGGTTGGATATGCAGACCAACTGTTCGCTCTGGATTCTTCTTGTGCCCATCCCAGGGATACAGTTAAATTAAATACCTGTTTTGTCATGGTATGCGTACCTGCTACTGCAGGTATATTTCTGTGGGCTCCGGCAGTCCGTGCCCGCCGGGCAGTGGGGCACACGGGGGTGCCAGAACCGGGGTCACACGAGTGGCTGTGCCTCGTGGCATCATCTGGTACTGGTGGCGATGCCCGGCATCCTCCAGAGACGGTGGCGGGACCATGTGCCGTGGGGGCTGTTGCGGTGCAGGAACACGTGCCCGTCCCAGGGCTTGGCCGGCACGTGTGCATCAGCCTGGCTGTGAGCTGCTGCTCACAATGCTCATTTCTGTCGTCGGTCTTAGGAGGACCAAGTTGACTGCAGGGGGGTTGTTGGTGGTTTTTTGAAGATGCATTTTGCTGGAAATCACTGTCTTGTCAAAAGCTGAAGCCATTGGCTTCACCGAGTTCCCTGTTGTGGAAAACAGGTAGCATTTTTTCTTAAAAATTGTTAAAGATTTCCCGATTATTTTTTGTTTTTTCAGAACAGAAATTCTTCAGCTTTTATTAGTTTCTAAAGTCTTGTTGGACAGGCAAAGTATTTTCTGCTTTACTCAAGTACATTTGTGGTTTTGTCCTTTCAGTCGCAGCAGTGATGCTGGCTAGAAGAGGGACGTCCTCTGGCCTGACGTTTCTTATTACTGGAAGCTTTAAGCGTTTTTCCTTTTCTATGTACTGTGAAGTTTTTCTTTTCTCTTTTGTGTCTCTTTTTACACAACCCTATAAGGTCAGTCTCCGTTGTGCCATTTCATTGCCCTGTGCTGACTTGCTGGACTCTGTCTCGTGCCTGGCGCTGGGATTAGCTGGTCCTTTGGCAGCTGGGCACAGACGAAAGGCGCATCCTTCCTCCTGCGGCAGAGGATGCCCTGAGCAGCAGCCACCAGCAGGTCCCGAGCGGTGTGGCACAGCAGTGTCTCAGCATCGCCTGGCCCCGGGGAGCAGCGAGCCAGGCTGGCACCGCTGGGGTTTGCAGGGCTGTGCGGCACTCGGTTCGTTCTCCATGTGCCTACCGTGGTGGTGGCAACCATGAACCAAAGGCAAACCTTCACTCTTAAAGTGTGAGTCACCCCCTGACTGGTGCAGCGGGTCAGCTCAGCTTTGCACGTGGGACCTCACACCGTTACTCTAAGGGTCGCAATGTCCAGTTTTTGCCTGCTGTGATGGAAGTTAGCGGTCCATCAGCCCCGGCATCCTCACGTACCTCAGAGCTGAAGCCCCTGTGGACATTACATCTCAGGGCTTAAAGTTTTGTGGTGTGGTGACATCAGACTAAACTGGTTTTGAAATCCAGTGCAGTTAGGGGTAAATGTGAACCGTGCCTCCCGCGTAGGCCTTTCTTGTGTGGCTGTGTGTGTGTTACTTCAGTCTCTCTTTTTTTTTTTTCTTTTTTTTTTTAATGAGTAGGCTGAATGGCCTTAATTCAATTACTGTATAAGCAAACTGTACAAAAAGGGCCAGAAGTTTTAAGTTTTTGGTGTTGCCAAAGGCAGAACTCGGTGTCAGCTGCCAAAGGCAGCCTGTCCTCTGCGGTCGCACACCTCTGCCCGAGCGGCACCCACACAGGTGTCCCTGCAGCTGTAAAAATGCTATTATTTGCTGTAATGCCTGAGAGAATCTCTGTCGCTGTCCCCTGACATCTCGCTCCCTTCCCCTCCATGGGTACTGCTCTTGGTTTATTTTGGCAGTACTGGGTATGTGCAGTAATTAAGTAGAAAGGTTTGGATGTTGTTGAAGCAATATGTTTCCATGTAAGAAAGTTTACTGTATTGTAAAATGTCTCGTGCGTGTAGGGGTTAGGGACCAGAGAGCTGTTTGCATTCCTGAAAATCAGGTCACTTCGTGCCTCCTTTCAGCAATTTGCAGTGGATGGCCGTGCCGTGCAGTTAGTGGGTTTTCCTAGCAAGCGAAATGTACTGGGTTTGTTTTCTCTGGTTTGACTAAAAATGCCAGCCAGCTCTTACAGAACTGCACAGAGAAGCAGAGCATGTTGCTCAGCAGAGATTTCAGTGTGACATTACTGAAAGAGATTCAAGGTAATTTCTCACGCTGGTAATTCAAAATTGTTATCCTTTGCAAACTTTTGAAAAAAAGATTTTAGTGCTGAGAAAGTAGCTATTCACTTTTCCAGGTAAAAATAGCAGTTGCTTCCCATAGTGCCACTAACCCGCTCTTTGTTACTCATGTAAAGATTCGTTAGAGCCCCATGCTTGGTGTTCGCTTGGTGAAGATTCACTTTCTGCTTTTCATATTCAAACCAAAGTGGCGTCTCGGAGCAGAGGTTGGTGGATGCATTTGAAATAATTTCCCTGGGCTTTGGTATTGATTCACAGAACAGTTCCCTTTTGACTGATTGACCTTGGCTTCAGGGAGATGTTTTATCTGAAAATAATTTTCGTATTTGTAAGGAGTATCTCAAGTCCTGGCAAATTTCACATTCTGTATTTTCCCCAGAAACTGTTCCTCTCCCCCTAAACTGATTGTATCAGCAGGGAAGAGGCATCATTTAGCTCTTCGCTGTTGGTGCGTGCTCAGGCATCTCCTTTGTTCTCTGCGCAAGTCTGCCTGCTCACAGGAGAACCGCTGGTCCTCCCAGCTGAGACCTCATCTGCCTTTTAGTGGTGGAAATGACCATTTAGGTGTTTAAAATTTGGAGTACAAATTTTCAGAATTTGACTGAAACATATGGTAATCTTTCAACACAGCTTTGAGGTACCAAATTCGGCTGAAATTAGCCCACAGCCAGCATAGTCCCTTCCAAAGGAGGGAGACCATACAGGTGAGTCTTGCCAAATATTGAGTATCTCCTGCAGGGCACTGAAAGCCTGCAGCTTCCAGTGATTTTGGTTAATGTTTGGGGCTGGTAGCATCCCCGAAGGGGAGCTGACCTTGCCCAGTGCTCCTTTGATTAATCCCAAGTCAGTGGGGTCTTTCCTGTCACAAAAGAGGTGTTAGAGCAGGTCCTCTGTGAGCTGGCTCTGTTTTGGGGTAAGAAGCACAGTTCTGGTACTTCCAGCTTCTGATTAACCCTTTGGCGGATCCATTCACCTCTGACTTTGCAAGTTTGAAGCGGAGGGTATGCAGCGACGAGACAGCCTGTGCTGCGGTAGGGTAGTTCTGCTGCAGAAGCGGACCTGAACAGGTACATCTTCTGTTTGGATTTGCCTGGGGAAAGAATCTGGTTGAGAGAGAGGCTTTGCCAGGAGAAGCAATCAAAAGCACAGAAGGGCGGCACGGCACGGACACCCGAACGGGGCAGGGTGCGTGGAGCGTGGCTAACGGCGGCCGCCAGTGTGCCGAGATGCCCAGCGCAGGCACGGGACCTGTGTGGTGGGGTGGGCGGGTGGGAGAGTAGCAGCACCGTCTGCTGTACGCCGGTGCTGGAAATGCTGCTGGGGGGTCTCACCGTCAGAAAGCAAATAGTGGGGTTCTCTGTTCGGATGCTGTGGCCACACAAAATAGAAACTCAGAAAGCTTTGTTTGACTTGTGCTCGGTTAAATTGCAGTGTCAAATGCTGTTTTGAAATGAAGTTTGATAATTTTCCATATTTCAATCAGAATTTGTCATTTAACTTTACTTGAATAAAATAGTATTTTACCAATTATTTTTCCCACAGATGTTGTTAGGCTATTTTTAGTAAAATTTAGAAATAGTTTCAGTCAATCCAAAGTCATTATTCTTCAATCCATAAACTATTTACCTGACGAATTCGTTCCAGTTGTACTTAAAATAATGTGTCGAGATACTGTGTTTGTTAAGAACAAGGAAAAACATTACAAAAGGTATAGGAAGGTCTAAAACCTCCATTTGCAAGGCAAGAAAATAGGTAAATGTGTAAATGTTATGTAAACCCCATCAATAAAAAACCCCAAACATGTCAATGTGTTGACATTTTCAGGTTACGATTCCAGCAGTGATTTCCAGTGTCGGTGGTGTGGGGCTGCAGTTTTCATCAATGCTTTTAAATCAACCTCTCTTCAATAAAAATCCAGACAAAAAATAATGACAGCAATTGACCTTCAGATTGCTAAAGGAGGGCCGTCAGTGTACTGTTGGAAAGTAGAGAACAATTTATTGATATGACGTTAATTTTTTTGTTACTCAGCAATGACCTTAACTATAAATGCGAGAAGAGGCTGCGTGGCGTTGGCAGACTGCGCGGCCACTGACGTCTCGCCCGGCACGGCAGAGCATTGCAGTCTGCGTCCTCGTTTCACCTGGGGCTTCATCCCGCAACAGCCAAGTTATTAATTAGGCTGGAGGCAGATGAGAGACCTCCCAAGTTTCACGACCTGCATAATACAATATGCTGATTTGCTTAAAACCTAACCCTACGAGGGACCCAGCATGAGTAGATTTCAGGAGAGATTAAACACCACTACTGCAAAAATAGACTAGCAAAACTAATGTGCATTGTAGCGGGTAATACTGCATGAAAGTTTGTAGGAATCACTTCTCTTGAAGGAGTAAATACAGAATGAGCTTTCAGAATAAGTCTGATGGTTGTAGGATGTAACAGAAGAGGTTTATAGCAGTGAAGATTTCAGGCATCCAAACAAAACTGGTGAGATTATTTCAATACAGGAGAGTGAGGCTGGGGAACGTCCTTTTTGTCACTGTTTGACTGTCTGGGAGTGGATCCCTTTGCAGTGTCTTCATGGTTATACCCTGAACACCTGCGTTCAGGCTTTCCTTTTCTGAACGCACTTCCACATTGTGTCTTGAGTGTTGCGGCAGCCTGTTACCAGCTCTTGGTTTTATCTTTGTTTTTAAATTCGTCCCACAGGTCTGCAGTGCTCTGCCATTTTTGTGCCTTGAAAAACAGGGATACATTTCAGCAGTGGTGGTGAGGTGTAATGTGGGCAGGTCCAGATGCCGCTGTATTGCTGAGGATTCACCGGCTTCTGCTGCTTCCCCCATTATGTAAAGGACTGCCTTTGGATTACTATTATTAAAAAAAAACGGGCACCTTGCAGAAGCGGTGGAAGAGCAGGCAGGCACAGCTGTGAGTGCAGCTACAGCGTTGTGGAAAGCTGTTGGAGCAGCGTGCTGGAAATGAGATGCAGAGCTTAAACAGGGAAATTAATCACATGTATAATTAGAGTGAAATTTTCTGAAAATATTTTATATCTTTTTTAAAGGATATTTTTGGTTTTGCAGTGGGTATATTGTGAATTGGCTATGAAATCACTCCTGTTTAGAGAGAAGCATGGCAGTTTGCAGCTGTAGGCTAGCGTTGCTCACGTCTCAGACACCATAATTGCAATGCAATGGTGTACGATCACTATAAAGCCTTGTCAGAGCCTAAAGGAGGGGAAAGTGTGCTTCCCTTTCTGAAGTAAATGATGTAGTATGTAGAGGAGAGGCTTTCCCCCTCTCCCTCCTGGTCGTTTTTCTGGAGCTTACCCCAGACCCCTGCGCACATCTTGGCCCTTCACTCTCTGGCCACATCCAGCTGCAGGCTGGGAGGGATGCTGGTCCCGTCGGCGTGTCGGAAGGGCCGGGTGCCCTGTCTGAGCGGGGCGGGTGGGGGGATGCCAGGCCGGGGATGCGCTGCGGCCACTGGTGTCAGTGGGAGCTAAACGGCAGCCTTCGGGAGCGCCGGGGCTGGGGGTCCCTCCTGCAGCGGGTGCCCCCCGCGGGGCTCGGTCCCCGGGCTCTGGGCAGAAGGATCGGCGCAGCGATGGTGCCTTGCCTGCTCTTGTGCCGCTTGTTTGCTTTGCCTGTTCTGTATGTTCCAGGTCAAATTTATTACAAAGATGCTGTAGTAGTGCTTTGTGTTGTGCCTGTGCAATTTAGGGAAGAGCTTTATAAATTGAGCGTCAGACTGGCATTGCTCCTGCAACAGAGGCACGGCTGGCAAGCGAGCTGTGTTTGGCCTCAACTTACTCTCTGTTTGCAGATGTAAGCAACAGGTGATGGCAATTCTCTCTCTTGAAATCACAAAAGCAAGATTTTATTTTTAAACTATAGCAATTCAGGTTTAAATATAGCACCTATAATGGAGAATTCTCCTGCATATTTACACTTGGGTGAGGACACTAATTATCCAATTTAGATCACCATGCCAACCACCTCCCCTTTTCACCAGGTAGAAGAGACTTAAAATGCCAGTGCGCTGCAAAGCCAAATGAAAATAGTTACATCTGGGTTTGGGGTTTTTTTGTATTTTACATGTGCATATATCTGCCTTAAAAGTTACATTTGGTATCTAAGACGACGACTATGCTTTAGTCAACAGGACAGTAAAGAGCGTGTGGGCAGGCGCTGGAGGCAGGGCAGAGCAAAAGCCCCAGGCAGCAGCGATGGAGCCAGGGCTGACATGGTGGGAACACCCCTGCAGACAGCTGGGGTGGGTTTCTAAACAATTTTAAAGTACATCAACTATGTAAAAAGTATATGATAACATACCTGGTGTCATACCTGGTGTCATCCTTCTTGTGGTATTCCCTTTTTAGATTTGCCGTAAATAACATTGACCTGTTTCAGCAGCTCTGCTGAACAAGGGCCGTGCCCTTTTTTGTTTGTTCCCCCAGTTTGGATGCAGCATTTGACAACTTGCCTGTTTTCTGTCATACCACACCAAAACAAATTGGAAGCCTGAAAATTTTATTAAATATTAATTATGCTGCAGTACATCCATTAAATAGTTGCAGTGGAACCTAATGGTTCTTCAGCTTACTGCTTATTTTAATCATTGACTTGGAGCTACTGAGATGCTAAGCGCAGAGGCTGGTCGGCAAAGGGACTGATTTTCAGACCGAGTCATTTACAGGGAGATTACACACTCTGAACAGAGATGTTGATAAAAGTAATCCTCGGTACCTGCAGCTGGCGAGGCTTTGTACAGCGCTGCTTTGTTCACAGCCGCTTGCTGGTTGGCACTGTGTGAAGCTATAACGATAAATAGATTAAATCTTGCGTGTGTTTTACTTGATCTTGACATAAAGTCATTCATTTTACTCTTAAAATGTTAGTTATTATATGCTTGAGTAAGGATCGTACGGATTACTAGAGATTGCTCTAACAGGATTTTATGGCTTTAGGAGTTTAGAGAGAGCAGTTTCTGAAGTCCTTGCTAGAAATGTCTTGTGGTTTCTAATACTGTCATTATCCACTTGCAACCCCTGGGAGATAACGGACTCTTGGGGGGGGCATTTGGTTTTCCTGCATAGGCCCAGAAAAATGCAATTCCCTCTTGTCCTGCAGTACAGCACTGGTTGGGGGGCAGGTGGAGGGTTAGTTGGGAAGAAATCCAGTGTTCCTCTATCTCAGTCTGCAGTTTGTGTGACTTGGGCATGGCGATGGTGTAAATATAAATATAAATATTGATAAATTGATACATACAATGTGTCTATACAGACACGTGGATATACAAATATTTGTAATAATATGACTATCAATCCCAAATTGTATGAAAGGATTAGAAACATTTATATTTCTGTAAGCTATTGATGCATTTGCCAATGGCTGTTACGAAGCAAAGATTCGGGGTGGTTTGATAGTCTCCGGCAGCTACCTTACCCCCAGGTTACAGACTGACTTGAGCTGGACAGACGCTTTGGTGATGCCACTGTGGGTGCCGCGCAGGAGGAGGAGGGTGCAAAGCAAAGTGGCGCAGGCGCGAACATCCCCATCCGCATCCCCGTCCTCGTGCCGCTGTTCCTGGAGCTGGGGATCATTCTGAACTTCCCCTTGTTTCTCCTTGTCTGCTCCTGCTCGGGGTTGTGGGGTTCGAATTGCCGGTGACGACAGGGCGAGGGCTTGGCCGTGCCGGAGCAGAAGGTGCGTCCATCCCAGGCCGCTGGCTGGAGGAGAGGCGAGGGCGAGTCTCGAGCGTGTCTGCTGCCTCGGTCCCCGTGTGTGGGCTGGCAGGAGCGCTGAGCTCTCCCAGCAAAGCCTGGGGCAGCTCCCGGCAGACTTCAGAAACAGCGAGGCGCGTTTCGCCACTGTGCTGTTTTCTTTCCTTCTGGTTTCATGCTGGGAGTCTGCTTGCTCTGTTTTCTTTTTTCTTTCTTTTTTTAAGCCTGTTGAACTTCATGGCAATACGACGGCTCCTCTGTGTTTCTTCCCGTACAAGTGCCATTAGAAGCGTAAGCCAAAGTGATAAATTAGAGGGTTTGAGACTTCTCTCTACAAGATACACACACAAAAGATGTCATTAAGTGGTCACTTCAGTGTGTTTTATTGCTACACTGGATATGAAAAGATGCACAAAGATAATTAAAGAGTATAAACTTGTAGCTGAATCAATTTAATTATTATAACCAAGATCACACCATGCCAAAAAAGTGAGACAAAGCGTCTTAGCAAATTCAAATGAGTCAGATTTCTCCTTTTGTAAAGGCACAGTAGGTGCCTGCAGGAGGCAGGGATCGCTGGTGCCATCGGGGCAGCGAAGCGGCGGGGTGCAGCCCGAGCAGGGACATGGGGGCTGCCGCCAGCGGGGCACCCGGCTGCGTCCCTAGCCCCCCGGCAGCACTGGCACTGTTGCAGTGGCGGCCGCTGGCTCCTGTTAGGTCCTGTCTCTGTGAGGCTGAGTTGGGAAATACTTGTTTTGTACCTATTCTGGCAGTGCAGATTTTGGCAAAGAGCTCCCAAAGCGACCAGGAATAACTGAAAAAGGCCTCTTACTGTTATTTTTTTCCTCCTTTCTGCAATAGCAGCCATAAAATCGTAGAAAGAAATACATGATAAAGAAATAAATCAGTGAAAGGTACTTGGAAATAATTCTGCTCAGCCACTGATGACTTAATTTAGCTGAATGAATCACAATAATGCATTGCAATAGCTGCAGCACAGCATATACATTACAGCTGGGCTTATCAGAGACGGATTAAAGTTGTCCTCTGGACTAGCAGACGTGATGAAGTGTGAAGCTGGAAGGAGACAGTCTCTGCTTTGGCTGCAGAGGCTCCTGCAGAGCCAGGTGCCTGCACCGGAGGGTGAACCCTGGGAGGATGGAGGGGATGCAGAGGGAGGCAGGACAGCCCCGGGTTAAGATCTTAGAGAAATAGCAGTCTTAAACCAAGCTTGAAACAGCTCTGAACCAAAGCTAAACTCTTTTCCAGAGCATGGCAGAGCTTTGGTTGTTATTCCTGGAAGCAGGACTTAACCAAATATACTCAATGTATCTGCTAAACGTTTACAGTGCTTTAAAAGCAGAAATTATTCACTTGCTTTCTTTTACAGGACCTTTAATAAGTTTAATAGATAAGTTTATAGTCAGAAATGAAATAGCTGCACTTACTTGCACCAGGTTGGCTGAGGCACTGTCCAGAGCCAGGTGGGGATGGGGATGTGGTGATCCCTGGGGTGCTCAGGAGCCTGCCCAGAGCTGCCAGGGAAACTCCTGCTCTGCGGGGACTTTAACACCAAAGCCCACTGGTGAATGGAGGAAGGTAAAGACCAGTGAAAGCAAAATTATACTGAGTCTTGTTGACACTGTGAGTTGGCTGGTTTGGGGCTTTGCAGAGGAGACTGGTTGAAACACAAGCAAAGAAAAGCATTGGCGCCGATGGCACGGTGTGCATGCCGTTGCTGCGCTGGTGTCACTGCTGGCTGTAAGGTCCCTTTGCTCTCGTGACGTTGTCACGCTCCCCACTACAAATCCGCTCCCCGAGGGCTGAATAAATGCATGTTTCAGCTACCTAATGAAACCCAGGGCGTTTTTTTGTTGTTGTTAAAAATACTTTCTGCTTTTCTTTGCTAACACTTGGCAGCTATTGCAGTCCAGCAGAAAGTCTTACGGGGAGACAAATTCAAGCTGAATTGAAGGTTCTGGAAAGTTATTCAGATGATTTATTTTATTGTTGCTGTTCATTAAAAATGTGTTCTCCACGAGAATTTTATTAATGTCAGTGCTGACAGAAATCTGTGCTTGGTGACGTGGGGCAGTGCGGGGCCGTACCGGGCCGGGGAAGCTGGCTGGCTGTGCGCTGTAAGCTCATCTGGGCATGCGTGCAGCCTGGGGCATGGCCCCTCTCCTGGTGTCACTTGGTGCTGTGGCCATGCAGTGAACACTCAGTGCCATGCTCCTCAGCTTCGGTGTTTTATAACGGGGATATTCAGCTGTGACTGGCCGGTGCGTGTTTATGTGAAATCCTTGTTTAATAGAAATTCAGCAGTTGTTGTCAATATTTATTCTCATCTGCTGCTGTTTAATCAGCCCCTATCATGTTTTCTGCTGCTTTCCCTCTGCAAGCAGGGACTCTGCTGCGGGTGTCTGGCTGCCGGTCTCTGCATGGCTGTACCGGCTCAGCACCGTGCCGTCCCCAGGCTGCCATCGGACCGAGGCACTCACACCCTGCAGCTGCAGGAGGGGTTTACCTCGACCACCGTGGCTCTGCACTTGGTTTGTAGGTTGGATTCTACCTTACTTAGAAGTTTTCTTCGATTATTTTGAGGCTAGTATTATAAAGGTGGGGGCAGTGGCAGCCTGCTCACTTCTGTGGCTGCTGGAAGCAGGAGATGGGACTGGTGGGGAGGTGAAATTGGGCTGTCACTCAGCAGGACATTTAGGGACAGTTTTCCAGACCACCGAAGTGTGGTAGGGCAGATCAAAGCATGGCGGTGATAATTGGGGAAACAGATGAGGTCTGAAGGGCAGCTTGAGCTGCTAACGAGGGGAGAGGCATAAAGTGCCGCATCCATCACTGTCGGCCTCTGCGCCTGCAGTTCTCTAACACTCTGCGTGTCGCCGGGCCGCTTGCTGTACTCGAGGACAAACTGTGTATTTCAAGGAGGGGTGTTTGTCTCTCCCAATTTTCCATGTGTTTGTTGTAGGCAGCTGCACTGGCATGCTTGCTCATGGGCTAGCCCGACCACAGTGGTGCCAGGAACGTGGTTATTGTATGTGCAAAGAAGAACCTGCTGGGTTTCGCCGTGCTGTGGTGTATTTTCATTTTATGCATGGAAACCGCTTATAAAAACAGAAATACACAGGTGCTTTTCATCTTTTTCACTCGGGCACAAAACATTGATTATCCTGTCTCAGCATTTGCTCTTCTGCTGGTGCTCTGGAGCTAGTAGGCTTTCCTCCAGTGTGCCAGTGCTGTGGAGGAACCAGCAAAGGAATGCACTGCTTGAATGGCTCCAAAACCAACAAAATGCAGCAACATCCCTCTTTATCCCCTCAGAGTGAAATCACCGTGGTACAGGAGGCACAAACCACCGAGGCTGCGGGCAGATATGGTTTTGTCATGCTGAATCAGACTTCAGGCTGGAGCCCTGCGTCCCCCCGTCCCTCCGCTGTCAGGAAAGTCGCCGGTTTGAAGTCGAGAGCGGTGTGTGCCAAGGGCCAGCCCTGCCAGGGCCTGCACATGGATCGGGGCACTGGTGACCAGGCCAACTGCCTGGATTTTAGCGAGTTTTGGAACAGCCTAATTTAAAAAACAGAAATTTTTTTTTTTAAGGATAGATCCTCAGGATGGTTTGTGCAAAGTATAAAATCAAGTATTTTCATCCCAGGATGGATAACTGTGTACTTCTTGTTTAAAAGGCTGTTTGCCCACTGGGATAGAGTGTTGCTAACAGGTGTGATTTACACCTCCCGTGGTAATCTGGTCCCCAATTAAGGGTTGTGTCACACAGTTATGTGCTCACACCACCGGTGTGAGCAGCTAATGACAAAGCACACCTCGTTACTGTTCAGCGAGCGGCGGGTTTGTCTGGCTCAGCCTCTGGAGGAACCTCAAGGACATGGCTGGGTGAAGGATATCCATACCCTCTTGTACGCCTCTTGGGGAGCAAAAAACAAGCTCCCCACACATCTGGAGTGTGCAGTTTTGGACAAAAGAAAATGATCACAGCTGTTTCCCCCTGGAAGAAAGCTGAATTCATTTTTACCTTTCACCTTAAATGGAAAAAGCATGTTTGCAGAGGACGCAAGCACCAGCTCATGTTCTGCCGTCGGTGTGCCCGTGCCCCAGCCCAGCCCTGGAGGGGGCTGAGGGGCCTTCACGGGGCCAGTGCCCTCACCTCCTTCCTCTGACGACATGCATTTGCCACCGGCAGGCATTCTGGTTGCACGTGAAAATCATTTGGGAGTATCCAAGCCCGCGCCGTCTCCTCAGCAGGCTGTCTGGCTGTGAGCCTGGCTGCGGTGGGGAGGTGCCACAAGGTCTGCCTTCACCAGCACGGATGGACAATCTGCCTGAGGGTTCGTTAGCAAGCATTGCTCCCAGCCGGTGGGTTTGGTGGTCAAGCAGCAGCAGGTTATGGTGTCGGACCAGCTCCGGGGAGAGGCACCCGCGGTCCCACAGCGACAGGGGGGCCATTGGCCATGCGCCGGCGCGGCTGAGGCGCTGGCAGAGGAGCTGAGGTGCAGCGACTGCTCCTCCGGTGTGTGTCGGGCTGGGTCTCGAAACAGGCTGTGCATCTAGTGCTTCAGCGATCATGGTCCTGCCTCTGGATCGCTGCCTGGCTTCAGAGTCGTAAGTGTAGCCATTGACTCACCGGGACTGCAGTTTGTATGCCTCAAGTCAGTAAAGCAGATCCAGTAACTCTTTTCGTTTAATATTTTAAAAGTTTATCTAACTGTATGCTTGGCAGGCCAGCTACTACAATAAAGCACATGCAAACAGTTTATTTTTAAAAAGCAAACCATAGCTTAAGTGTAGTTAAATGGTTTCCTGTAAAACATGTGGGCATCAGTATAAATAGTTTTACCATTTACAGGCAATATTCAGATTTTACATAACAGCCATCTTCCTGCTTGGATTTTAACGCGCCGAGCTCTCTGCTGTCGGAAGGAATTTACACTCCCTAAAAGAGGGAGGTGTTTGCGTGTTTGTTTTGGATCAAAAATATTTAATCTGTTACAGCTGCACTGTTCAGCGTGGCTGCTGGTTTGCCAGCTCTGGTTCGTGCAGATGCGAGTAGGTTGGGTATCCGCAGCACGGCGGGACCGGCAGTGCTGGTGCGGAGGTGCCAGCGACAGGCAGAGCCCCCCGGCCAAGAGGAGACGGCAGCGGAGCATCCTCTGCTGCGGCTGTTGTCATTCAGTATCGTGGTGCGTTCGGAATACCCAAAAGTGATTGGTTTAATTATGTCAGTCATTAATAATTGTTAAATAGTATGGGAAGGTAAATGTTCATGCGGTACACTTGGGATGTGCAGTGCTCATAGGAGTGTCTGCTGGCCACAAGAAGCCTTTTCTTTTGCTTTTAGGAGGTAGCCTGTTAAATATGAGAGGGTTATATGTCTGATCTTGAAAAGCGGGACTTGGTAACTCTAATGGCACAGAAATGCTTTGTTGAGTCTGTCGTAACGTTGCAGGTGGTTAAAGGCCGTGGTAGCGGCCAAAGGCCGTCAGCAGAGATTACAGCCTGCTTCTGGTCGACACTTTTATGTTTAAAAGCCAGGTTCATTGCATCCTGTGGTGTGGAGGTTGTCTCATTGATTTAATGGTAGAGACGACAGCAGCAATGCTGCATGCAGGATCACATATTTAACCATAATTTCACAAAACCACCTGAGGAAAAAAGGTTTGCTCAAAACCGAGAGCAACTCCACAGGGCTGGTGTTTCTTTCATTTCAGTTTTATTTTGGAATAAGCAAGAGCAGAGTTTGGGCCGCAGTTAGTGTTTCCCTGTGGCACTGGAGGGTTGTTTTTACCTGTTGCACACAAGGTGCCCCACGAACACCTCCATCAAGGCGGGGGTCCGGCACTGGCTGCGGGCCATGCACCCTGGGGCAGAGGCGGCTCCTCGCACCCATCCTGCCCGCCTGCAGCCAGCTGTCATGGGCACCTCGCTTTTCTCTCCTGCATCTCAAACCCTGTTGCTAAGCAACAATTTTTAATTGGAGAATTAATTTGGCTTCAGGACATCCTGAGCAGCAATGTATGCTGAAAATTTCAATTGAAAGGCTCTACTTCCGCTGTGTTTATAGGTGACAGTCCCTTTTTTAAAAAATTTTGTTAGCTAAGGGGGCGAGGGGAGGCGGCTGCTCTCCCAGCGGGGCAGCAGTGCGGGGATGCAAGTGATTGTCTCGGCTCTGAAGCGAGCGGCCGGCCCGTGGTCAGGGCGAGCAAGCCGCCCAGCATCCGCGGCCGGTGGTGTCCCCGCCGTGCCGCACAGGGATCCACGCTCCTCCTCGTGCCGCGCCAGTGGGACGCTGTGGCTCTGCCTGCAGCGATGGGGCCAGCACCGGGACCTCGGGGAAAGAGCAAGGGGTTTATTCCAGGGACGCTGGGGGAAGAGCCAGGGTTCATGCCAGTAATGTCTCCACAGGCAGCGAGTGGCACCTTGGTTCTCTTGGTTCTCCTCTGCCCCTGGACTTCTATGGTGATATTTTGATGGTATGGTGTTGGTGTATTGATGAAAAACAAGAAGCTTTCCCATTTGCTTTTGTGAGCGGTAGTCCTTGTGTAAACATGCGCAGAGTGGTGTAGCAAGTGCTTGGTAACTCGGGTTGTGCTACCGCAGTGGTATAAAAATAGCATAAATAAACAGACCCAGCAGGCTGGCGCAGCTTAGTTTTAAGACTTTCCCAGACTAACTGCATTTATGAAACTTGTCGGTGAGATGTGTTTACTTCAGATACGTGGAGGGTGGTCAGTGTTACCTAGCTCCAGCAGCATAGAGGAAAAACTCTGTGCGGAGTAAGGCAACTTGCCCTGGTTGAAGTAAGGGGTCAGTGCCATACCGGGGACGTGCAGAGTGAATGGCACACACCAGCTTGCTGAGTCTCTTTGTTTTTTCTGGTTTTATACTGCCGCAGAAGGATAACCTTAAGGAACGATGGCAGGATCACGGTGCTCGGTATGCATTCTTCACTGTTTACCAAAATGATGGCATTAACTGTGATCTTTATTTAGTCTCTGTCCCTTCAAAATTCTTTGTATTTCTACTTTGGCTGTGCCCAGTCTGATGTTTGCTGATCCTCCCAAATCAACTCTTCTGCAAAGGATGTCCCCTCTCCAAAACTGCAGGCATCCCAGCACTATCAGTCTGTCTAATCACCGGTAACATTACAAATAGAAATGCAAACACCACGTCACCTCTCTGCCACTCTCCCCTGTCATGCGGGTTTGGTTGCAACCGCACTGTGCCGAGCGGTGTTCCCCCATGGCTGCACGCGCCCCGTCACAGTCCAGAACCCATCTGGATGCTAGAGGGAATACTGACAACAGTTACACATTATGTTACTGCAAATAGCGTCCCTGTGGAAATAACCAAACGCAGGGAAAGCCCTGCTTTGGGAACCTCAGCCTGAGATTCAGGGGGATACTGGAGGTGGATGCAGTGGGCTCCCTGGGGCTCCTTCTGGGAGAGGAGAGTTCATGTTGGGCATCGCATTGGGTGATGGCACCGCAGGTGCCAGGCCACGGCGGGGTGGCCCGGGTGCTCCCTGCCTTCTGTACCCTGCCAGGATTCAGTGTGGAAAACCTCCTGTTGCCTGTGCGCAGGGTTTCTGAGGACAGGGCGTCTCGGCTTTGGCAATGCCCCTGCGCGGGGGCTGCTCTGGGATCCCGCAGGTCCCTCGTGCAGGTGGGGTCCTGACGGGTTGTGCCCGGAGGAGTAATGACCTTGTGAGAGCAGTTTGCTAATTAGACCTTATTTATTGCATCACCAGGCTGTGCTTTCCAAGAAAGTTGTAGGCTGGAGCCAAGTCCACCAGGGTGATGATTTTGCTGTTCTTCCTTTGCATGACAGATTAGACAGTGTTTCTAAAGACAGGTATTGGAAAGTAATTGTTTTGAATTTGAATTGGTTTAAAGTTTATGTGGGTACTGAAAGCCATGGTTGTCTGCAAGTTCTGAAAACAGCTTTGAAAGCCTAATAGCAACTGCTCAAAGTCAGGGACCTGCTTTTCAGACCTTGGTGCAGATACTTGCACAAAGCGTGTGCACTTTGGCCTGAGTGTGCATGAGATTGGGGGTTCTCACGCACCATACCGGAGCGGAGGTAGAAACCAGCAGCTGCATGCCGGAGATGCCAGGGTCACTGGTGCAGAAGCTGGACCCGATGCCACCCTGAGGTCTTCTTTGCAGGTTGCATGGTTGGACAAAGGCAACTTGGGTGCCGTTAATTTGTAAACCCACCCGGTGTCAGCAGTGAGGTTGCTGCCGTGATCTCTGCTGCTGCAGTGGGTGAGGGGAAGGCTCGCATCTGGCCTTTGAAAGACTGTTTGCAGGGCACGGAGGATTCTGCCCAAAGCCGTGGACTGTGCCGGGACTGTGGGTGAGCATCAGGGCTGTGGCAGCACCGCGCTACGTGCCTCGGCGCTGCTGGTGGGTCACGCTTCTCTGCTGGGCGGCGGAGCAGTTGCACAGAGGACTCTGCAGCACGCTAAGCTCAAATTATCTTCTTGTTAATTAGTTATTGACTTCTGCTGATATTTCCATTAAATATTCCCTCAAGGAAAAAGTAAAAGTTGTTAGTACCCATATTGCCTAAGCCGTAACTGCAGCAGATGGAGTTTGCAATCTCGGAAGTGAATCCCAAGAATACCTTTTCATTATTAAACATGCAATCAGGGTATTTTCTGGAAGGGAATTATTTTCAGAGAGCAAGAATTTCCAATGTATTTCTAACATTTAGTGTGGGATCTGAAAAGCAGGACATGCTGCACTTCACAGAAACATGGTGTTGTAGAGAAGAACATGGTAGTGACCTCACAGAAATGGACTCATTTTTTGCTCATCTATGTGAAGGTCTTAAATATCTAGGTGTAACATCAAAATCCAACACGTTTGTCAGATGATCCAAGTCTTGTAGAAATACTTACACTGTATTTTCAGAATGCAGAATTTGGGGGGTGATTTTTCCAAGACAGGGTTGACTATAGTTTCTTTTTTGTCTGAGTTTTCCATGTTTTCTCTTCCACAATTCTGCAAATATTCACATGAAATGCCTCCTGCTTTGTGGGGAATAAAACCAAATTGCATAGCTGGGAGATGCTTCTGGCAGTCTGTGGGAGGGCACCCAGGGGACAGGTACATGTCCCTGCTCCCCTGAAGGCAATGGGAAGAAAAACTCCTGACCTGACTCTTGATCGTCAGACCTTGCCTAACCCGGCGCTGCACCTCAATGAGGCATTACAGGAGACTAAACACTGCTGCGGTCAGGCACACGCGTCCAGGCTGCGGCCAGGGCATCCTGATCCCACCACCAGAGTGGACTGCTCTTTACAGCGTTTTTGAGCAATGAAAGTGAAATGTACAGAATAGGAGATAAATTTGTATATTAAAAACTAAGACGAAAATGGAGACCCAGCATGAGGTTAGAAGATTTACTTCTGTAACGAGAGCAGAAGCAAATGTGTACTTGCCGCTGTATTTCAAGTAAGACTTTAAAAGTTTGTGTAGTAGCTGCTGTTCACTAAAAAGATTGTACTTCTACGTGGTATCTTACCAATAATTTAAATGGAAATCTGCACGTCTAAAATGTGTCTGCCCCAATAAATAATTATTCTTCTGCAAGAGAATTTGAAAAATAAAGTAAGAAAAACACATTTCCCCGTGGTTGGGAAGTGGTAACATAACACAGAAAGGTTCCCCTGCCTTCACTCTGTGCCTTCCACGTCGCAGTGGTTTCCCAAATACAAAGGCAAGTGCTGTTGTCTGGCACTGAGAGCAGGCAGGGCGCATGCTGAGAAGCAGCACTACTCATTTGCACCTGTCTAGGGAAATAAATAGAAAACTCAAAGAAAACAGGCATTTTCTGTCAACAAATGAATAAAAAAAGTAAATATTTTCCTGCACACACATTTTATTAATTCATGTTTCCAACTAAAAACTCATCAGCACAATAATCTGACTAGCAGTTTTTATAAAAAAGCAGTAATCTTCAAGAAAAAATCTAGATTTCAGGGTTTGGTGTGTAGCTCAAAAAACCCCCCTGAGATTAGCAATAACCAATTTTTTAAGTTATTCAGTGGTCTGTGTGTTTGGGGGGTTATTTTTTATTTCTTAGGCAGCTGTGCAAAGGTCAAAAAGCCATATTTGATGGCTTCTGTGTAGCATCCCGGTGTCCCTGGTCATTCAGGATCACCCACCCCTGCGCCGGCTCCTCGTGCAGCATGGCAGCTCCCATTCTTCTGCAGTTGCTATCTTTGCAGCTGCTCCCTGTTTGGCTTTTTTCACTTACCCGGCTGCCGCGGTTTTGGCCAGGATGCAAACCCAGCTTCCCCGGAGCATTGGCGGGTGCCGATGCCGTCTGGCAGCGCTGGCGCAGGCAGCGGTGTGTGCCGAGTGCTTGCGAAGCCAGTGGCAAGTCTGCTAGTGCCCTCGGAGCGTGGGACCTGCCTGTGAGTGGCAGGGAGCGAGTGGCAGACGAGTACCTCTGGGCATTTTTGGGTGGAGGCGTAGTGTGTCCCCACAGCCGGGCCCAGCTGCCTGCATCGAGGCACGGGAGCGGCACCAGCTCAGCATCACACACCGGCGTGAGAAGGGCTCTCGGAGATGCTGCTAGGAGGAGGAGTGGTGCAGAAGGAAACGTGCAGGTAGATCACCTTGCAAACAAATGTCTCTTCTTGGCGCTGCCCTTGCAAGCCCTCGCCGCTTCGTGATGTTTGCACGGCGTTCAGATTAGGCACGTATTCAGAGGTGAGCCTGATCCAGCGGGCAGTGAGGGCAGACGGACGGACAGAGCCCCCGGGGCGATGCTGAGCCCGTTGCCTCCCGGCTCCATCCCTCCTTCCTCCCCGAACGGTGATGAGGAGGCAGCCGGGTCCCCCCCACGGCTCCCCCCCAGCTCAGCGCGTGCTTGCCGTGTGCTCGGCTCAGCGAACTGTAAAAACACGGGCATGGGAAGCATTGAAGAGCGAGGCAGGAGGCGTTACCGCAGAGAATGGCACCCTCGCTCCCCCTGCTCCCTTGGGGCGGCTAATGCCAGACCCAAGCCTAGAATTGTGGGGGGGTGCAGTGGGGGGCACCTCCCAGGGCCCCCCCATCGCAGTCCCCATCGCCCGCTTTCGCCGAGGCTAGACAGCTTAAAATACTGCAGACATTCACGCTGCCCTAATGTACTGACAGTCAGGCTGGCTGTTTAGTTCAGCCTGGGCTCTCTGCCTGAACGTTGTTGATACGATAGCTGGAGAAAAACATCACGTGAGAGCGGCCCGCGCGTCCTCCCGCTCCGGCATTCCTGCTGGGAGGACGCCGAGCCGCCCGTCAGCCGGGCCGAGCTCGCCCTCGTCCTCCTCGCCCCGCGGGGCCTGTCGGCGAGCAGGGCGCGCGCAAAGGCTGGCCGCAGCGCGCGGGGCCGCGTCCTGGCAGCGACGCCGCCGTCGGGAGCGCGGTCCTGATGGGTGCTGGTCGGTGACAGTGGGGCTGCTTAGCGGGGGCACGTGCAGGGAGAGCGCGGGCGCTGCCCTGCGTGGCTGGCAGGCGAGGCCGCGGCAGGGCCGCAAAGCGCGGCTCGCTCGGACCGGTGGGCCTCGGGCACCGCAGCGGGCCCGTGTCCGTGCCTGCCTCCGGCCGCACCGGCCTGGCCTCTTCTCCTCGCGGCTGCTGGCTGGGAGCCACCGCTCCGGCCGTCAGCTGCGGCATGAGCGAGAGCCGGGTTTCTCGCGGCAGGAGTCCTGGGCGCAGAAGCAACCGCGGCCTGTCGGCAATGGGGTTTTGCCCAAATATCACAGCGCCGCGTGGGTGTTTCCCCCCGCTTCGTGTCACGCTGCGCACCCCGAGTTTCCCTGCTGGCTCTGCCCGTGGCGGAGGCCTTGTCCCGCTTGTCTGGAGGGACGGGAGATCTGCGGCGGGCCTCTGCTGAAGAGCGTGCCTGAGGAGCCCCAGGAGCGCTTTTAATAATTTTTAGTCCAGCGGGATTCTGGTAAAACCCTACCAGTGTGCTGGTATGGCATTTCAGGACGCTGCCAGCATGCTCAACTTCCACTTCTCTGAATTTACTTGCTTACAGTAATCATTTTTTTGTGATTGAAAAAACAGCAAAGGGTTCAGGAAAGATTCAGAGATTAAAATCCGCCTGAAACTCTGTTGACCGAAGTTACCGGAATCTAGTGAAACACTAATTAAGAAACTACTTGCTCTCAGTGTAAAGGAGGTGAATGCAGTCCGTGTTCTCGATTGAGATTTTTGACAGTGGTTTTCAGCCTGTGTTTTCTGACTCCTGGGCGCTCTGTGCACCATTTCTAAAGGTCCATGGAATAAAAGAAAGACAAGAAACCCTGTTCCCAAACAGAGAAGTCTGCGTTTCTTATGGAAAATTTGCTAAGATCTGAAAATTAAAAAAGATTGAAGGTTAAACACTGCAGTAGGCTCCAAAACGACATGCAAACAAGAAAGGTGTAAACTTTTTGATAGTAGCTAATGATCACTAAGCGTAAGCATATTTTACCTGGGGACATGGTATATTCTTGTAGTCTTTAACTCAGAGTAAATTGTCTTCCTTAAAGATCAGCTGCTAAGCGAATAGAAATGATGGCCTTGATGGGGAAACAACGGAGGGGGCTCCTTGTTTCCGAGGAGCCAGAGGACGTTGCATTAGATCACTGGAATGGTTTCTTCTGGCCTTAAAGCATTAGAGTCTATGAAGTACGTTAAGTGGTCATGATGTCCAACACGTATTGCCAGACTTCAGATCCAGCCTGGAGAGGTGCGGAGCAGCCTAAACCCCACCACTGAAATAAGGACATTGAGTTTAATCTGCCTTTCAGAATCAGGTTTGTTAATTGCTCCTGTCTGATTCCAGCAACACGTTGTAGTTTCATGTTACTCATTTAGCAGTAATTAAGTCTGATTTTTACACTGTGCTAATGTAAGATATCATCTTCCAGGCAGCTAGTAAATGTGCAATTTTGCCCCATGTTACTTAGTGGTAGCAAGAATTAACACGGGTTTTAGTATCAAGAGAAAAATTGTCATAAATAAAGCTGTTCCAAAGTGCCTGCCTTTTACCTACCATTTCATATAATTGTGAAATGCTTGGGGGGGGGCGGGGGGTGTGTGTGCTGAAATGGTGTTGGTTTATTTGTGTTGTCAGTAAGGCATTAAAGGAGAGAACTGCGGGTCGTTTTGTCCGAAAGCATCCCCCCAGGCTGAAAGCCTGCTTTCCCCCAGCGAAGGCGCGCTGTGCGGCCGAGCCGGGTGGCAGATGTCATTCCGGCTGGCGTGCCCCAGGCTGCGCTGGCCCCTGCGCAGGTCTGGCCGCTGCTCCGGGCTGTCAGGTGCTGGCTTTGGTCCCCACGGACTCGGGTGGGTGCAGCCCTGCCGACAGCCGCCTGCCGCTCTCGCCCTGCGGTGCCGGAGGTGTCCCGGGGGCTCCCACGGGTGGAACAGCAACCAGCAGATGCACATATGCACGCGTGCATACACACACATACAAAAACATGGTTTCAATTAGTAGCACAGTGACTAAAATTCACACTCCATAAACACTGAGTCCTGTTGCCACCATCGGTTTGTCTTTCCTACTTATGAATCGTTAATGTTTGTTACTGAACTATCCTAATCCTTATTTGCAGTAGGAAACTCCATTCCCCTGTAAAAATATTTTCTCAGGCTGCCCATGTCTGTCTTATCTGTAGTATAGTTGTTGTGCTTTTAGCTTCTGTGCATTATCTGGCCCCTATCTTGATTGCTTTCCAACATTTGGAGCTGTGTTATTAGGGAGATTTTCTTGCAAGTGACTTCAGCGGTCCTTTCCGTGCGTCAGCTCTGCCGAGGACAGCCCGTAGCACCCCTCAGTCCAAGGAGCAAACGCCTGCAGAAGCCCCGTCACGGGGCTGCATAAGGGGAAGGCAAAGGCCCCACGCAAAAGGGCTTGCGGGACCCCCCCGACTCTTGCCACGAATGAGAGGGCTGACGTCTGCAGCCCCGCGGCCCAGGGCCAGCAAGGCGGCAGCGAGCGGCACGGCCGAGCGCAGGGGTTTCTGTTCGCCTGCGCCTTCCCGCTGTGACTGGCAGCAGTCGCTCAGCTCCTCTGTGTTGTCTCTGGGATTGTGTAATGGAAAACGCATTTCATTCAAGGAAACACGCTCCGGGATTATGAACGGGTGCTGGGAAAGATGAACTTTCTTTGCCGTTCATTACAGTAGTGGTGTGCATATACATGGGGCTTTCTGTAATCTTGGTGTATAGCCTAAAGATATCCACAAAACTTCAGGTATTTTTCTTTGTATCGGGTATATCTTCCTATGCAAGGACCACTCAGATGTCAGTTGAATAACTATGAAAATGAGTTTAAGAGCTTCGGACTGCCAGCAGGAGCGATGAGTTGGGGGGGGGCAGCATTTATCCCAGCCTTAAGGGGAGACAAAAATCATCATAGAAATTAGATTTCTGGCAGATCTTATAACAGGAATACATTTTAACTTTCTGAGCAAAACTGCTGTATAAGGTCAAACTATATTGAATTAATTTGTTTCCTGATAAAAACGGTTTCTTACTTAAATTAAGGTTGTCTTTTGCCTTGTCATTGTTCCTGTTTGGATTTATTTCAAAGATGAATGAGTAAAGGAAAAAAAATGTAATTTAAGGAATCTGTTTTTTTCCAGAAAAGGATTCAGTTCTCCTTTTCTTTTTTATTTTTTCGTTGTCATCCCTTTAGTGAAAGTATGGGCTCCAGTGTTACAATTTTAAAGAACAGTTAGTGTGTAAAGCTTCCATATTAAAGAATTTGCATTTTCTGAAGTCTCTTGGCATGCGAGATCACAGCTCGCATGAGAAGCCACGAGAAGAGGGGATTCCCCTCCGCAGGAGAGGGGGGTGTCTCTTCCCTGACCTCCCTGTGCCACACACCACGCCTGAGCGGCCGTGCAGCAGTGCCCTTCGCTCTGGCTGTGCCTTTCGTTTTAGAGGTTTTTACAGTGGAGCCACAGCTGGGGGGACTTGGGGCTAGTTTTCAGAAGTCACCTTCACGCCCAGCTCCCTGTAGCCCAGCTGCCCCCCTCCCAGCCGGGACCTCGCAGGTGGGGGCACCCAGAGCAAGAGACCCCACTGAGAATTCACCAAGCAGGGGTGTCTTACGTGTGAAGCTGGTTTACTTGGTAACAAGGAGGTACAGTAGGGTTTAGATATACATTGTACATCGAATTATTTTTTATTATTTCTTGATGTCAATGGTTGTCAAATTGATGAATGTCCTCTCATCCAAATAAAATCAGTGCATGAAATTTGTTGTTTACCACATCTGAATTTAATGGAAAATTTAGAAACAAGTCAATTTTCTTGTTTGGTTTACACAATTGCAACAAAAATGCATCGTATGTAAGAAGTCCTCATCAAAGATGCTGTATTCCAGGTCTAGTGAAAGCACAGAGCTGGTGCTGCTTTCCTGGTAATAAGGCTACTTTGACCACACATCTTGCTGTGCGCTCAGTGCTTCTTGTGCCCCTGCACAGCAGAAAGAGAAGCGAGCCTTGAGCATTGTCAGAGTAGCACATGAGCTTTTGTAGTCTCGCTGCTGCAGCGGGACCACGTTTCTTTTGCTGGGTTTCTGGCTCCGCAGCCGCCTGCTTCCTGGAGGCAGGTCTGTGGGCAGGGGAGAGCCGTTCCGAGTCCCCATGGGCATAGCTTTCACTGAGCAAAAATGTGCTCATAGAAGATGGGCATGCTGTACTTTCAAAATAACTGATGTTTGCTCGCCTTCAGCAACTTCTAAAAGAAACTATTTTTTAGAGTTGTACTGCAGAAATACATAATTTAGAAAAGTAAAGCAAGCAGCTGATACTAGAACTGTCAAGTTGCTCTGGTCAGTATGTGATAGCCTAGAGAAGTAGCCGAGGGTGTTCCTCCTAGGTCTGTAGCGTCTGTTGTGTTTGTTTTAGCCGATGACATAAGGAGCAAAGATAGGCCTATAGCTTCTAAGCCAATTGTGTCAATTCTCTTCTTCAGGGTCGATGTTCAAGGGAAAACTGCAAATATCTTCACCCACCACCACACTTAAAAACGCAGCTGGAGATAAATGGACGCAATAACCTGATTCAGCAGAAGAACATGGCCATGCTGGCCCAGCAGATGCAGCTTGCCAATGCCATGATGCCTGGTGCCCCGTTGCAGCCTGTGGTATGTGCGCTTTTTCGGTTCAGTCAATGAGTACAGTGACTTGTAGTAGAAGTAAGTTAGCAGGTGTGCTTACATGCCTGTAAAATCCCACAAATATCAGTAACTGGTGCAGAAATCAAATACAATGAAATGCTGGTCTGTATGTCTTTGTACTGCTTAATTCTCCCTTGTCTGCAGTAATACTGTTAATTTAATTAATTTTGTTAATCTTTTGTTAATTTAATTCATTTTTTGCAACTTCTTTCTTAAAATTAAGAAAGTAAGCGATCCGCATGGGATTTTTGTAAATAGACGTTTCCTTTGCAATTTCATGTGCTCTAGGAAATTCCTGGGTTTGAGAAGATTCCCACTGGATGTTTTCCATTCACTCAGGGGAACCTTCTCAGGACATTACTTGCTGGAATTGGACTTTGATTTTTACAGCATATTGTCAAGCAGAGCAGAAAGCTTGCCCCGAGTGATGTATGGTGCATGTCAGTCTGACCTGCTCGATCTACAGCTCAGGGTTGGCAGGAAGAAGTAGTACAGATAATCATACTTTCTACAAAAAGCCAAGGGGTGAGGGAAGGAGAATCTATCAGAAATCTCTTATCTGGTCCCAGTAAAATGTGATCATATATTACATCATATCTGTTTCTCTTATACCTTAGGAAGTAAGCGCAGTGCAGTGTTCCACAAAGTTGAACACCGTGGCTGAGATTCTGGCTCTGCAGTAATACCTCGTTTCAGCGAATGTAAAGATGATTGGCATCAACCCACCATGCACATACGCATTTGGGAGCTGAACACCCTGTGCCAGATCCCTCTCTAATGCAATCTAGAGAGGTCATTTGAGCTAACCTATGGATAAATTTGGCTGAGAACCCTTTTGATATAAATTTCTAGCTCAGACATTAGAGGGTACTGATTAATGTATGAGCAAGACTAGCGCTGATTAATGTATGAGCAAGGCTGGTATCTTCTACATAAAAATGCAAACAATGCTCCCCTGGCTGAAGCGCTCTCTTTCAATGAGTACAATGGCAGCAAAGGGAAAAATAAGTTGAAAAATATATATGAAATCAATATATCTGCATTTGCATTTCTCTGTTCTTTCATTCCTTTCTTGCTGGCAAAGGTAGAATTTAGGGAGTTTCATTTACCTCTAGATACCCTCTGTTAGGAAACCTATATTCACTCTTTTAGATGAGTTCTTCAACTTTTATTTCCAAAGACATAGTGACAATTAATGCCCCTCAAAATATAGCTAAATCCTCAGGAAAAATCATCTCAGCAGAAAGGACTCTCATACTTATGCCAAATGGTTATTTGGCCCCACGTTTTGTGGGTCTACAGAATACCAGTAAATATTTTGTAGCTTCTTATTTGATTCAGTTAATGTAACTCTTTCACAGAGCTTTATGCCTCGGCTGTTTCAAGAAAGAGTGTATGTGGGGGAGAAAAGCAGAAGGTGTTGTGGTACAATTGTCACAGCAAATTGACTTTAGTACCTGTTAGCACAGCATGAGAAGATATCACATTTTGTTTTCTCTCTTTTGATTGGCTTTTCTTTAAATAAAATTGTCTGTGTCACCTAGGCAAGGAGATGAGCTGAGGCAGCGTCAGCGCACAGACAGCAAATGCTGTGGCACCGCAGTGCTTCAGGGGATGCCCTGACGCTGCACTGTGCAGCCTGCTCCTTACTCCCGTCTTGCAGGAGAAATGGGGCTGCCTGTAGGCTGGTGCCCGCTGCTGATGGCTTTCAGATCAGAAACAAAATTAAGTGTCTGTACAGCCAGGCAGCTCAAAAGCAGGCTGTGCTTTACGTGCTTTAACTCCAGAACAACCTCCAAATGATTTTTCAATTTCAGCAGCTCAAAACAGACGTGTGCACATGCCGCAATTTTATTTTTATTTCCTGATTTGAGTACAGTGATACAGCATTAGTGCCAGCAAATTCGTATTTGGGACTATGAGAAAGCTTAAGTCAAAATGCAGCCTACAGTAAGAACCGTTGCTTAAAATATTTTTTCTCTGTTAACCTGTTTGTTTGTTTGTTTCATGAACTGTAACCAAATACGGCTGTGTCTGGTTTATACAAAGCAGTGTGTAGGCACGTACCAACGTTTGGGTAAACGTGGAAAAAAAATACTAATGCAGTCCTTTGGAATAACATTCCTTTTTAATATAAAGAGAGACTAGTGTGAGGATTAAACCAAGTTTAAATTCTCCTTTATGCTACATTCACACTGTCCCTAATGAGCAAAATTTAAGTCAGTGTATTTTGAAGTACAGCACAAACCTTCTACCCATGCCTAGGTAATTTCTGTGTACATCACTTGAGTTCAAACATTACAGACTGTGTATTTTCAGAATTCAGTCTCATTCAATATGAGGATTCATAGCAAGGCGCATTGGCTGTCTCAGCAATAGTGTTTCCAAATGGATGTCATGCTACTAATTTGGCCTTAAAATTACTTTATTTTTTAGCACAGTTGAAACAGAAGTTACTTCAGGGTGTTCTAACAAGTGATTTATATCATCCCATCTAATGATGCTTCAGGCAGGTTTTTTTTGTTCTACAAAAATCTGTACCCTATACTTTAATAAAAGTAAGTGAACTAACAATGAGAGACTCTAATTTTGTGAGCAAAGCAGTAGGATCCTTTCACTCATATTTCTATTTGATAAATGTTTTAATTATTGTAGTTGCAAGTAATGTCTGTGGACTTTTCCCATCTTTCCTTTTTAGTTCACTCTTTTATCTGTCTTTAGCTGGCACTTGAGGGAGGGGATTTCAGATGGTGAGTGGGGATTGCGTGTCCTGCTGACTGCAAGCGCTGAGATCCTGAGGAAGAGCTCTGCCTGCTCGGATCGGTTCTGCCCTCCTTGCTTGTAAACCGGTTTAGGGGGAGTCGGACTCAGCTAGACTATGGCTTTGGTCCTAGCGCATCAGTTGGTACTAGCGCATCAGTTTGGTACAAGCACATCAGTGGGTGATGCTGTGCTGCTTCACAATAGCAATGTCAGACCCTGGATTTGCCTTTTCCAGCGTGGAAGAGTGTGAAAAATGCTAAATAGAAGCAGGAAGATGCAGATGTGAGACCAGAAGAGCGGAGATGGACCGTGAAGGCGGCTGGAGATTCTGGGGCCGTTCCTTGCCTCCAGAGGCACGTGGGGCAGACCTGAACCACGGGGCTGGTAGTCAGGCATGAGCTTCTGCAGAGTGCCGGCGCTCCAGAGGCGATCCGCTGCAATTCACGTTTGTAATTCATGAGCGGCTGTAGGTTGTCAGTGTTTCTCTCTGTGTATGTGGTACACTCCTGGGCTTTCCTTGGCACGGTAGGTGCTCAGTAGGTGACTGTTAAAGATGCGTTAAATGAGTCCAGCTCCTTCCCTGCGGGCAGCTGGTCCTTCAGGGCTGGCGAGCTGGAGCGCTGGCAGAAAGCCGTCTGTCTGTCTGTCTGTCTGTCTGGGGAGGAGCTGTGGCTCGGCTCCCCTGCACTGCAGAGGCCAATTTCCAAAGGTGCCCCTGCATCTCCTTCCTAATCGATAGACCCTGCTAGCGAGCAGTGCCTCTGACAGGCAGACCCGTGGAGATCAGACCTGCTGGTGAGGTTCACGCTGGTTGTGCACAGGCATTTTTAGAGCAGAATTATTCAGTAGAGATGATGTGGATTATGGGGCATCTGGCAGCACAGAGCTGCATCCAAGGCTGTGTCCTCCTTCACCTCTGTTCTCTCTGCTGATCTACAGGAGCTGCTTTTTTCTTTTTTTAGCTGTTTTGCACAATGCACAGCATAGTAGCGCCCAAACTGCAAGGCCAGTAAGTAGTTGCATGGTTTGGTCACAGTGATAGAGAAATACTACCTCTGCTTCTGGAGATGGGGAAGTGAAAGCTCGCTGGAAAACAAGTGAACAGTAAACAGCAGAGATCAGCCCAGCAGCTCGGACTGACCTGGAGCTCCCCCCGTGTCTCTCCTCTCCTGCCTGGCGTCGAGGTCCCAGTTCTGACCAGTTTGCAGTTACAGGCAGGGCCGTGCTCGGGGTGACCCTCACGGCAGAGTCCCGCTCCTCCCCGAGCCTTGGGTCAGTGCTGGGGTGGCTGGGACGGTCCCTGGGAGATCCAGTTTGTGCCGCGTGTCCTCTGAGGCCACTGTATCGCCAGAAAGTTTTTCTGGGTGCAGGAGTGTTTGGGTGGCTTTGTGCCCTGGCAGACTCCTGCTACCAAGAAGTGGTTGTGTGCTGCCCAGGTTTTACCACTTCATGGTCTCTTTCTGCCGGCAACAGCAGTCTGGGCTAATACGACTGTGGGACAGGTTTTTATCTCCTAATTTACATGTGTACAGCACATTGCAAAATACCTGCGAGTTTCAGAATAATATGAAGTGGCTCTGATAAAATATGCTGTTATTTTGCAGTGGTCTAAAGGCCACCGGATATTTATATTAGTATAAAATGATCTCAGCAGAAAATAGATGAGGTAGTCTTTTATTTACTGTGCAGTGGGTATATTGGGCTGAAATCAAACATTGTTATCTCTTAAGTTACACACTAACAGACTGGTTCGTAGTTTTATTTTTAATGTTCATAATTACATAGCTGATAACAGTAATTAAAAGTGCAGTTAATTAATAGTGTATTTAAGAGTAATACTTTATTTCCTGTAAAATTTGCCTGTTTGTTTTTCCTTCACATGGATGAAGAACCATTAATGAAGAGACATTAAAGAAATTATTCCCATTTATGCAACTTTCAGTCTTTTTTCTTCAGTAATCTCTGCATGTGTTTTTGTCCAGTGTTTCAAATGGACTTGTTCCTTGCTTCCAAACGGTTCAGTCATTTCCTCAGGAATACAAAAACATGTGGTGTTATATGCTGTCTGGCTTAAACAGATATGAAACAGAGAAAAAGAGTTGCATTAACCCTGTGGTTGTTTTTCCCTCTAAGAATTAGTTTGGAAGAAAAGTCTAAATGCCTTGAGTAACTACTTTATTTAGGTACTAAAGATAAACACTCCAGACTAGATTTTATTTGGCAATTACACTGGTAGCGCGGTGCCTTTGCATTATGTGGGGCAGAAGAGTTGTTTAATCTTTACTGCAGTGTAACAGCTCCGCATTTGGTCTTACAGCATTATTTGGTCTTCTACATCCAATTATCTTCACAACATGTGAGAGCCTGCAAGGGCAGCTGACTCTTTTTTTATCAAGCAAACAAACAAAACCCCCAGTATCTGCATGTTCTCTCTCTCTTTCTCTGGCTTAATGTTTTAGGCTAAATAAAGCGTATCCTTGATGCACTGTATTTCTTTCTGAATATCTGTGTGGACAGCCTGTTTAATTTTGTAAAAATAAATGATTATGGTTGTCTGGTCTCGTTCCTGTATTAAACCTATGAAATTTCTGAACCAGTGCTGGCTGTCATCAGGGACAGAAATGTATTTATCTGTGTCTGAAGTTGAGTGTGGTGTGTCAGAGCTTTCGCGCAGATGCCTTTTCCCCCAAGAGTGGATGTTTGTACATGTTTTGGATGTGTCCCTCCAAGAGCCTCAGACTTTCTCCTGCGGCCGTGAGGAGTGCTCGTGTATAATGGCATTGCTCAAGTGTAGATCAAATGGGAGTTTGCTCCAAGAGCTGCCATGTGCTGTAATCGCACAGGGGAAGCCTGAGCGGGAGAACTGGCAGAGGCTGGCAGGGGATGCCTGCCCTCGTGGACTCGCTTGGGTGCGACATTTGCACGGGTGTTCTTCATGTTCTACAAACACGACAAATGCTTCTTTCCCATTAGTAACAGAAATTCACTGCCATTGTTCTCAAGATGATAGCCAAAACCTCACTATGCTGATGGCATGGCAAGTATAAATATTTTAAGTGTCTTTCTTCTTCTTTTCTCTGATTGCAGCCGATGTTTTCCGTTGCACCGAGCTTAGCCACCAACGCATCAGCCGCCTTCAATCCCTACCTGGGGCCCGTCTCCCCAGGCCTGGTCCCAGCAGAGATCCTGCCCACCGCCCCGATGCTGGTGACAGGGAACCCCGGTGTCCCGGTTCCTGCCGCTGCCGCCGCTGCTGCCCAAAAGCTAATGAGGACAGACAGGCTGGAGGTAGGAGCTGATATGTGTAACTTAGGCTCACAAGTTGTATCATTTATTATGTCTCCTAGATATAAAATATTTTTCTTGTGAAAGAAAATAATGCAGGTTTCACTTCAGCTGATAATGTCGTATCTTCATGATGGGTAAGGACGGGGAGTTACTGAGTGATCATACAGTAAGTTAATGCCTGTGGTTCTGCTTCTGACCCTCCGTTGCACAAAGAAATGGAGATATTGAGCCCTTTTAGGAGTGCCGATGGCAGCAGCAAGAGAGCCTCGAAACTGTGTTAGTGTGTGCCCAGAAGGTGTTAATGGGGGGGGTGCACGGCCATGGAGCACCAGGGGTGGGTGTAAGGGCAGAGCTTCAGCTGTCTCGGTAAAAGATGACTTTCAGCCTCTCTTACTTTTGCTCTGGACAGATGGTGCTGGCGCTCCCCCGCCGGCCTCCCGCACGCGGCTTATCATCCTTGCTACAAACCTGACAAGTGTTAATGCTCTCTCGCTGGTGCTCTCCTTGCCCTGAATATTTCTTATCTGAAAGGCCCGACGGTGTTTTCACCACCTTATCGGCACTGCGGCAGCATGGGTGGTGAGCCAGCAGCCTGCCGCCGGCTGCCACATGCTTGGGGCGTGCCAGCGAGCGCAGCCCTGGTCAGGTCTGGTGGTTAAAAAGCACCGATGGGAGAGGTTGAGCAGGCGGGGTGGTCCGTTGTCACCCCGTTTGTCTGTCGGACACGGCAGTGTGTTAGGGAACGCACCGCTTTGCGAGGGGTCGGCTCTCCCTGTAGCACGGGTGCTGGTGTTCTCCCTCTCCAGTGCCGTGCAGCAGCCGGCGGCAGCTTTGGTCGGCGGTGGAGAGAGCCGAGCTGTGACCTGTCCCTGCAGCTCCAGCCCTCCTGCTCTGCCCTCAGCCCATTCCCCGTGCTCAGCAGTAGCGTTCCTGTAACGTCAGTGCAGTGGCAGGTCTCAGAGATCCTGGTACCGCGACATCTCCTCTGCGTGGGGAGGGTGTGGAGGCTTGGGGCTGCGGGGGGTGGATGGGTTGTTTTGCTCTTGGATGTGGTCCCTGAATTCAGGGGGCATGATGGGAGGAGCGAGAAGGAGGTCTATTTTAAAATGCTGCCAGTTGTAATTGTAATGCTTTTCTTTCTGCCCATGCATCTGCGTTAACAGGGATTAATTATCCTTACAAGGAGAATTAATTCCTTTTTCTTAGTTGCGTCTCTGACTGACAAGCTGCTGCTCAGAAGGCTGCGAGCTGGGAGGATTGTGGAGGGTCATCTGGCAGCTAGTGTTTCCCGCTGCTGCTGTCACTATTCTGAGAGCTCACGTCACCACAGGTTCCCCTTCTGCGGGATCACATCACTTCCCTTTTTAGAGATGTTTTCTCCGAGGAAAGCGTTCCCCAAAGCATGATCAGGTTACAGGAGATGCAGCCACACCGAGCTGAGCGCTGGCGCATGGGTGGCTGTTTGGAATCACCAAGGGATGTTTTTCCTTTGAGGACTCTGTTTTATGATGGATTAAAACCAAACCCAGAGGAGGATTAAAACCAAAATGCAATTAGATAAACTCATAAATAAATCACACTAGATTTGGAAATCAGTACCGAGAGGAGGATGCCGATGGCGGGGAGCCCTTTGGGTCACAGCACCAAGGTCAGCTGCTGTGTTTGATTGTGCTTCCACCCATGTAGAGGCTATGGCGCTGGTTGCTGGTGTTGAGGACGTGTGGGCTCAAAAGCTTTCTGTTCATAAGGAGGAGCAGAACGTACCCAAAATCCCTGAGCACGAGCTCTGCCGATGGCCCAGGAAGCACGTATGTCTGTGGGAGCCTGAGAGGGGCTGTGCAGGGACACCTCTTCGTGTGGTGCCTCTGGGGCAGAGCTTGTGCTGGCCAGCAGACTGTGACCAAAGCACACAGGGAGCTAATGAAATTTGGGACTTCAGCATGCAGGATTTGGTCCTCCGGATGCTTGCATTCTCTTTATATCGCTATTTAGAGAAGTGATACACTGCTGAGCCAAACTCCTCTGCACAAGAGGGAGTTGTGAGAGTGTTACTCTCGCAAAACACCCAGGGGCACAGTCTGCAGTAAAAACCATTTTTATCAATTAGGAAAAGCCAGCAAAAACATCTGAAATCAGCAGAACTTTAAAAAAAGGGTGAGTGGTTTTGCTTTGAACTTGCATGGAAAGGAAGCTGATGGCCAGGTTGGAAACACCTGAAAGTAAGTGCTGAGACTTAGAGGAGTGCCTCTTTTGTCACCTTTTCTGGTGAAATGGTGCTGTGCCGGGATTCCTCTGGAAGCAGACTTTGTTTGCCGCAGGAAACGCTGGTGGTGCGGGAGCCGGCCGGGTCCCTGCGCGCTGGCCGAGCTGACGCGGGACAGCACCCCGCGCCGGCGAGAGCCCCCGGCAGCGCCAGCCCTCCCGTGGGCTCAGCTCACAGCCAGAACGCGGTCGAGCAGGGCACTTACTTCTCAGTCGTATTCCCCAGTTGACTAACGTCCCAGCTCATCGGCACCCAGCAGCCTTCTCTGCTGTAATTGCTTTTATCTCAGTGGGCTCTGCTCTTGGGAGATGTCCTTGTCCTTGGAGGCGGGCTGTTCCAGCCCTGCCTTCCTAATAGGGCCCTTCCCTTGGCTCTGCTCTAACCATTGCACCATGTAGATCACTTGAAAGAAATCCAGCTGCTTCTATCCTTTAAGCTGTTTAAGTTTTGCTTTTTATTTTGACTGGGATCAAGAGCACATCCAGGTTGACCCACTGACTCTGCAATTACACTCGGGGCTGCTGTCTTACAAAATTAGTATCTGTTGCGGGGAGATGCTGTCTTTTCCTCCTCCTTTTTTCCCTTCAGCAAATGCAGTTTAAATAGTGAAATATGTAAGGGAGAAGATAAATTGCTAGTGCTTTCCAGTGTATTGGTTGTTTAACCTGGAGTATCTAAATTTAGTATAGAAATTCCAAATAAGCACATCATTTTTATGAACAGCAAAATATTTTAATGTACTTTATAGATTACAGAAATGTAGAACTGATTTGAAAGATTTTGCATGGTCTGGTCGTTACCTCTCAGAGAAGACAGCGTGTGTCTACCTGCTCTTTAAGTGAGCTTATTGCTGTCGGTGTTGTCATTTGTTATGACATGATAACAGAGCTTTATAAGGCTTAGCTTGCTCTCCCTTGGAATGAACTGTCCTTGAGAATAACTACTATGATGTTAGCATCTAATCTTGGAATATGATTTGTTCTGCTTAGAATTTTGAATACTTATTTTCAAGACTGATGTACTCTGGCATTAATTACGTTAGCACACGTGTTCTGGGATACTGAATCAGACTGTCCACAACTAAAAGCTCTCGTTACATATACCTGGGATTTTAAGGAAAGCGGGCAGACAATGCAAGTCTGTCAGGCAGTGTGCCTGATCTCCTGAATTAATATGAATATTCATGAGATAAGGTCAGTGACTGTTACTAGCAGTAGGATTGATTTCATACGTATTTGGACCGTGTCGCCTGTACAGATAGCATGCAGATGTTTGGGTGTCCAGTGTGTTCAGCCACTCCTGTAAGGAATCTGGATCTCAGCATGGAAATTTCATGGGTTGAGGCTTTTCCTACAGCTTTCCTCATGCTCCTCTCCTGCCAGAAATACCTTGAATGGAAGTGTGGCTCTTCCAGTGAACTAGAAGAGAAGCAAGGAGGACAGGGAAGTGAGAGAGAAAGGAATTGCCTAACTGTTTTATTTAAAATGCATGTGCTTCAGTTTGAATGCCATCATTTTCTATTAGAAGTATTTGAGAGTCAAGAATGACCACAAACAAGCTGCTGTTTCCTGCTTGTTTCATATATACCATTTTTTGCCAGAAAGCAGCAGCTTAGAAGTCCTTGGAGATTTTCAGATCTTGGGTAATCAGGAAATCCGACCTAGTGGTGCTGTTTGTTTAAACGTTCAGAATGCACTAGATAACAGTATGCCCATTTTGATAAATTCTCTTCAGTGCAGAGAAGGAGACAGGAGGTGTGACTTGCTCATGGGAGGGCAGGGATCTCAGCTCTGCTGCCCATCTCCCTCCAGCCAAACCTCTGCCCAGCTTTTGGGTGAGCAGCATGGGACCTCTGCTGTAGCTGAGGTGATGCGGCAGTTGTCTCCCCACCAGGGTGGGCAACTTGAATCCCAGCAGGGTGATCAAAATAAACTCAGCTCAGCCCAAAGTTAGAACAAGTTAAGTGAATTACAAGGAATTAGTAATATTGCAGCACTAACTCAGAATTTTTGCAGAAAGGCTAGAGACATACAGGTGCCTCTTTTATTTATGTTTCTTAAAATACTGAGTTGAAAATTATGATACTAATTACAGGGCTATTAATAAATAACTAAATCAAAGCTCTTCAGATCTGAAAGACCAGACAATGTATCATGCTTCTGTGCCTCTCTTTACTCAAGCAGATGAATGATACATTGCTGAGTGCCCGTGGCAAAAAAACCACCATTTTCAATGCTTGCTTTTAAATAAGCAAGAATTTGAAACATTCTTGGTTACCATCACAGTGGTTGAAAAGCCATTGCTGGTCACACTGATTAAGAGGACTAGCAGTATTATGGTTTGTGTCTGACTGCTGTAAACCATCGTTCAGAGATCTGTTAAGGAGCCCTGAGAGGGAGCCATTCATTGCCTTATCTCAGCTACTGCATGACAGCTCTGTGAAAATTTGCTCCGGACATGCCAAAGATTATCCCCCTAACTATTTCAGTTTTCTGTTCGTCCTTCTTTGGTTTTTAACTGTGATAAAATTAGCTTATCTATGGATGCATTTTCTTCTCTCTCTGTGTATATAGATACTGTTATATATATACACTTATATATGAGTTTGTATATACCACCTTTGTGTTAATAATGGAGTAGTTCTTGCTTATATGTGGAGTGGTTTTGAGACCTCGGTTTTGTGGATCAGCAATACAAGACAAAGAGTGAAGACAGTCAAATGACATTAGTTGCATCCTTTTCTTTATCTTCAGAGGAAAAGACTTCAGTTTACTCCTAGACTGCAAACAAATAATCAAAGGAAATTACCCATTTTTGTCTGTTTGGGAGGCCTGTGTTTGGGTAGAAGACGCTACCTGGTTCATGACCCAGAAAGTACTCCTAGATGAAAGAGAGCAAGCCGTAACGCAGGCGGTGGGGCTGACCAACCCAGCACAGCTCTCTTGGAGAAGCAGTGACGTGCCAGCTCCCTTTGGTGTATGCTTGAGAGTGAGCGGGGAGAGGGACCAGGGGTCTCATGTAAGCAGGGATGGTGCTAGCTCGGAACATAAACCAGAAGACAACTTGTGTTTTTTGATGGCTTAAACAGGTGCCACCTCCTTCCCCGGTCGCTCCCTGTGTTGTGCTAGCTGGCAGAGTGGTCCGTGTCACTGCATGGGGACTAGACCAGGGAAGGGATCTGGCTGCAGAATTATCTGGAAGGCAAGTGGTTATTTTCCAGCTGCGGAATTTTCCCAATCTGTTTCATGTCTGCTGCAGAAACAGTTCTGCAAGCACCAAGCTGCGAGCAGTAGGGTCACGGGGATGAACGAGAGCAGTGGAGGTACCTGAACTGACTCATTTGGCTCTGCTGCAAATATACATCCAGAGTCTTTGTCACCACATGGAAAAAGACTATAAATAGGGTCATGCTGGAATGACCCTGGACAAACGGGTGTTTCCTGTGAAACAGGGTTCACAAATGGTATAGCTCTTGTCCTTCGGGGATGTCATTTCATAAGTCTTAGATGATGGGCAGCTGGTACTTGAAGCAGCACAGGGGTTAAAAGGCAGCTAGAGCACTAGCATGGATGGAAACCAAATAACAACCAAATTTGGTTTGTTGCAGGGATCAGAGCCAAGGTCCTTGAGGAAATACTGATGATCCAAGCTCATGGGCACCCACCTTTAAAAGGAAATTCCATCTACTAAAGTGGTTTTATTTTTATACAAGCTTGGTTCCTTTTGTCCCTTTCTGTTTCCTATAGCCTGTGGAAAACTAAAATGACAAACGCATTTTTGTTTGCGGTTTGCGAAGAGCTGACCGTGAAAAGAACACACGTCATTTTTTTAAATACAGGGTTTGCAAGGTGTGTGAAGAGGGAGCCGATGTTTGTCGTACTGGTGATGAAGTTAGTGTCTGCACCGCCGGTGGGGGCTGGAGGTCCGGGAGGGGTCTGTGCCGGCTCGGGCCCGGGCTGGAGCCCGCGTACCAGCAGCGAGGATGCTGCAGGGGGATGCCCTCCAGGCAGGCGGGTTTCTTCGTGCAATTTCTGATTCCTTCAGCTTCGTTTGGCTGCTGTCGCGCGGCAGCGGCGTGACAGCAGGACCAACGACCGCTCTGGCTGCAGCCTCCGCTCTTTCCCAACACGTCCCACCTTCTGCTGATCCGCAGGGCGATGCCGGGCAGCCCAGGAGAGGCAGCTACCACCACTGCGGGTTTTGGGTTGCCCTCTCGTGGCAGTCACCCGGATCGTGGGAGCCGGCGCGGTGCTGCACGCCCCACGGGTGCCGCTCGCTCCCTGGCATGGCCGTGGAGCGCCTGTCTGGTGGGGCTGCGCGGGGGCACCTCCGGCCGGTCACCTTAATTAATGCATCGAGTGTTGCTAACTCGGGCACAGGCAGATTACAGCGGAGTACGACCACGTCCAAGCAGCACGGTGCTCGGCGTGATCTCTGAGAGCTAGCCACAGCACGTTTCTTCAGAAAACAGAAAAAGTCCTGTGGGCAGCTAAGCGGGAGCCAAAATAAAACCTGCTGTGTGCTTGGCTCTTGATCCTGGGGGGGGGTTGATGCTCTTTGACATCAGGAGCGGCCATAGCGAAGCCAGGTCCCTGCTGCCAGGGAGCCGAGCCCACCGTCCCAGCGCCGCTGTGCTCCACCTGGGGCCGGGCACCCGTCCTCGCGGCGCTCTCGCAGACATTCGGAAATCCCCGCTGCGCTCCGAGCCGTGCCCGCAGCACCCGTCACCCAAATTAAGCGACTTTCTTTTCCTGGTGTCGCAGGTATGTCGAGAGTACCAGCGTGGCAACTGCAACAGGGGAGAGAATGACTGCCGGTTCGCTCACCCCGCCGACAGCGCGATGATCGACACCAACGACAACACAGTCACCGTCTGCATGGATTACATCAAAGGGAGATGCTCACGGGAAAAGTGCAAATATTTTCACCCTCCCGCACACCTGCAAGCCAAGATCAAGGCTGCCCAGTACCAGGTTAACCAAGCTGCAGCTGCCCAGGCAGCAGCGACTGCAGCTGCCATGGTGAGTTTGGAAAACACCTCTGGAATAGAAGTATGTTGACGAGAGACGATAATTGATGTGTTAGCTGTTCTTGCTGGAGGGGGGTGCGTGTGCGTGTGCTCGGGGATCCCAGTCACTACACGGTGCAATGAGCTTTCTCAGCATGTGGTGCCAGATCTGCTCTGAAGTAGTTTCAGACTGTTGAGGTGTTTCACTAATTTTGCCTGCTGACGTACAGAGTATCTATATGTACATATATGTCTGCATACATGTGTGCGTGTCTGTACGTGTGTGTGCATATATGTATATATAGTTTATTGTATGTTTGTATGTGGGTAGATGTGTATCTATCTAGTTGCACAGATAGATAAACCCGTATTTCAGTTACCGTAAGTCCGTACTTGTAGAGACTTAGTTCGAAGTCGATCCGACTGTGTTAATGCTATCCGTAGCCCCCCTCCCCCGTCCCCCCGCCGAGGGCTGTCGGCAGCTCTCGCAGGGCACTAGAGCAAACCTCGTAGTTGTAGCAGCCGGATCTGGAACTGCTCAAGAACTGGCTTCCCGGCGAGGAGAGGACAGCCCCCCGAGGGGGGCTGCGATGCCATATTGTCCCGTCTGTGCCGAGCCCTGTGGGGGTGTGGGAAGAGGAGCACAGCGGGCACGCTGGGGCGCGGCGGCCAGGAGGAGCGGGAGCGGCGGCGCCGGCGGTGCGAGGCGGTAGCCGCGGGCTCCCGGAGGCGCTCCGCCGCCGGCCGGCACGGGCGGTGAGCCGGTGGCCGGTTGCGGGGAGCCCGGTGCCCGCTCCGGCATAGCCTCCCCCGGGCCTGCCCTCGGGAGGGGGGCCGGGGCGGGAGGCGGCCCGCGGTCGCCGCCCTGCCTGCCCTGCCCCGCCCTGCCCCGCCCGCGCGGGGGCCGCCCGCCGGCCCCCCGTGCATGCCTAGTCTTGTTACCGTTGTACACGGCATCCGGTGATTTGTTTTTATTTGTTTTTTCTCACCTACCCAAATGCACTGCTGCCCCCATGATGCACCTCTGCTTGCTGTTTATGTTAATGCGCTTGACCCCACTGGCCATTGCCATCATGTGCTCGCTGCCTGCTAATTAAGACTCAGTCGGCTGTCAAATCACTGAAGCGACCCCTCGAGGCAACCTTTGACCTGGTACTATGACCTTTCACCTTTTAGCTTGGCATGTAGCTGTATCGTAGAGTCGAGTTTGGGGTTAATGTGTAGACATGGAATATCCCGGTTCCCCCTTCCCCATCCCCGGCAAGGGGCGCGGGGGCGGCCGGGCTGGGCTGGGCCAGGCTCCAGAGCAGGACCCCGCCGCCCCCGCGCCCTGCTGGCCCCCTCCCCTCCCCTCCCCCTCCCATCCCATCCCATCCCATCCCCTCCCATCCCATCCCCTTCCCTTCCCTTCCCTTCCCTTCCCTTCCCTTCCCTTCCCTTCCCTTCCCTTCCCTTCCCTTCCCTTCCCTTCCCTTCCCTTCCCTCCCCTCCCAAGGGTGCCGTGCGGGCGGCCGCGGCGCAGGGCCGGCCGCGGGCGCAGGGTGCGTTGGCATGGCTTCGCGGCGCTGCGGCGCGGAGGCGGCCCGGGGGTGCCGGCATGCGGCGCGCGCTCTGCATGCCCGGGCAGGCGCTGGGGCCCGGGGAGTGGGTTGGCGCCAGCGGCCCTGCCATCCGCTCCGGACGGTGACTATTAACATTGCTTCTACGTGTTGATCCTCATGGAGCTAGCAGTGCTGCTTCCCCCTACCCCGATAGCCTCGCTCCTGATCGAAACCCTGAAGCTTTACGGTAGCGTAATATTTACGCCGGTTCCTATAACGTACGGCTCCGACACGTTACCTGTGCCGCTGTAATGGTAGGCTAAAGTAGTGCTCCCTTGTAAAGCTTTTACCTCGCCTTTTATTTGGTAGTTAAGTCTGCTATGCTGCTTGCTTGCTCATGGATAAACATGGTGCTGCCTGGTTTTTTTGCCTTCTACTGATTTTTCTTTTTTCCTTTCTCTCTTTCCTTTTCTTCTCCCTCCCTCCCGTCCTCCTCCACACCTCACCCCACCCCCCCCCCCCCCACCCTTTTTTTTTTTTTCTTTTTTTTACTGGACTTTGTTTTTATACCCATCCACCATTCAGGGAATTCCTCAAGCTGTACTTCCCCCATTACCAAAGAGGCCTGCGCTTGAAAAAACCAATGGTGCCACCGCAGTCTTTAACACTGGTATTTTCCAATACCAGCAAGCTCTTGCCAACATGCAGTTACAGCAGCATACAGCCTTTCTCCCACCAGGTAAGTGCTTCTCGTTTGCCTTTTTCTGGGGAGGGAGAAGGGGGAATTCTGGAAAGCGTACGCTAGGCAATAACCGTTTGTTCCTGGCAGCGAATGCGCAGAGGTATTTGCGCGGCGGCCGCTGGTGCCGGGGCGGCTGCTGCCAGGTGCAGGCAGCCTCTCTCCAGCCTGCGGCGCTGCGATGCCTGGCGAGCCGTGGGCAGAGGAGGTGCTGGCTGCGGGAAGGCTGGCTTCTCTCTGCTTCTCTCGGAAGCTGGGTGGGTGTTTTCCAGGCTAATATAAAAAACGGCGTCACGCTCTGTCATCCCGAATCAGAATTTGAAATCTCTCTCGTTCCTCTCTCCCTCGATTAACTTCTCTTTGTTACACATCTCTTAAGCTGTTGTATTTGTTTCTCTTTGCTGTAAGACCCCTTTGCCTTCATGTGCTTAGCAACAGTTGTTCTGAGTCACACACTTGAAGGTTTTGATTTTAATGACAGTGCAGCGATCATAAAAGGCACAGGCAGGCAGTCTCGCAGATAGGCTAGTCATGAACCTACACAAGAAATCAAGGTTCAGGCCTCTACGGCTAAAGCCTCAGGGCTGATTTTGGACTAAGCAGAACAAAGGTGCCCTTGTTCTTATTCAAGAGTGATCAAATCTACACTTGTCCTAGTGTATGTAATTGCTGAAGAATTGATACCTGTACTATTTACATAAGCACAAATCCCTTCAGAGGACAAGTGATGGGGCTTAAAGTTGGAATATATGTTTTGGTTCTGCAAACAGCACTTCATGAATAATTACATATGTAGTATGTCATGTGAATTTATGCTGAGTTAGTTTTTACATATGAACCCACATTAAAACAGCACTATCATTCTAGGAGGTATGCAGAGGATGTCTGATACATCTGTACTCAAAAAATTTGAAGGAGTATGTGAGGACAGCCCTTCGTAATGCAGACTGGTTGAGGGGAGGGGAGAAAAGAAAATACAGCTATTCAATCTTTACCAAAAAAAAATTAAGGATTTTATCCTAAACATTTTCGGCAAGTATGTTCCCAGGAATTCGGTATAATGCCTTTTACCATTCTTTCTTGATCTGGCATACAACCAACATGTGTAATTTAAATGGCACAAAAATCAGTTGCTTGATTTAGTACATTTTAATAACTTATTTAGATTCCAAGAATGCACTGCAACCACTGAAATATATTAGCAAAAGCTTGTTGCAAAGCTTGTTGGAGTCAATACAAAGACTGATTGAGTAAGCTTTAGATCAAATCTCTAGCCCACATACTAAATTTCATATAAAAATGCTTATGCAATCACAGTCCTTCCTGTAGATATTAAACAATTTCAAAGGTTTGTTTTGGCAAAGCATAACTGATGTAGTTAGTAAACCATGCAATTTTCCAGCTTCCATTAAATCAGCAAGGGGCTGGATGGTTTCTGAAAGTACTCGAGCTGCTTTGAATCGCGCCCTGTGAACTTAGGAGCTGGGGTTATGGTTTGTGTGCATCAGGCCTCATTTGCACTACATCATTGACCGGTATCTTTCATGTCGGCACTTACACACAACCTACCTCAGCTCTTCCTCTAGCAAATCTATACTGAAACCTACAGGAGTTTGCGCAGTGGTTCTTGATGCTTTATTTGACCTTTCTTGACCACTGAAGTTTAGTATATGGTAAACGAGAGAAGTAGAGGATTTTTTAGCATGAGCTATTATAAATTCTCTTTTTATATTTTTCAGACAGCAGCGGTTTGAGCTTTCCAGTAACCCAGTACTTTTTCGAAAGTTTGAAAATTTTATTTGCCACCTTGCCCTTTTTAGTTTTCCCCACTTAATTTTAAGTAGCATCAGTCCAGTTTGTGCACAGTCACCTGGATATAGAGTTTCTCCATCAGTGCCTAAGAACTGATGGGAGAGCACAGAGCGTGGGTGCCCTCAGCTCCACTGCCATGGAGCAGAGGCAGGTTAATTCAGTGGGGCCTGAATTAAAATGACATTTTTCAAGTTCAGACACCCAAAGTGTAATTACTCATATGTGTTCTTAGTTGCTTCAGCTGCAATGTATGAAAATGCAGCAGGTCTGGAGGGCAGGACACTCGCAGAACCTACACGGTGTCGGTGTGTACCCCTCTGGAGGATCTTGGCAGGACCCTCCTCTGCAGGACACTTCGCTCTTGATATTTCACCCTTGAGAGTTTTCCACTCATGTTCTAGACAAACCCAGATACCTATTCTAAATTGTAAGGTGTAATTCTGGCTGCCTGTATGCAAGGGCACGTGAAAACAAACAAAGGGATCGTCCATGCCAGGGGATGGGCACTGGCACTCCAGCACGCTTCGAATGATTAAATGCTCTTAGGTACTCATCTCACTGCTCTCAAATAAAGCTCCCTCTTTGCATGGCTCCCCTCTTGAGGTCTCCCAGAAACCTTGGCTGGTGGAAGATGTCCACAGACTGAGAGGGTAGTCTAAAAGGCGTTGCAAGAAAGAACTGGGAACACTTGTGGTGTTGGCTAGTTGAAATAAGTAGAGTTAGTCTGCCGAATGAGGAGGCTCTACACGACTTAATAGGTGTTCACAGCTTGTTTTGGTACTTTGGTCCTGGCTGACAACTCTTGACACCTTAGCAGACACACGGGCAAATATTTTGCTGAGGGGCTGTGAACTTGCAGAGCACCGGTTAGTTGGCGTTCACTGCTACTGCACATGCTCTTTGTTCTGCAGTAACCGTGAGCTGGCTGGGGGTATGTTCGTATGTGCAGATAGAGAGCTCCTATGTGCGACTAGATGAAATTCCTGCCCCGGTGCTTGTTACCATCCTGTGCCTCAGCTCACTGTCTCCTCAGTTGTGCGTATACAGCTGTTCCTGGCCTGTGCGTGTCAACCGGCTGACCGGAGGGTAGTTGAGAAGTGTAATCCTCCAGAAGAAAGGGGTCAGGTTTACAGGGTACTCCCAGGAGCTGTTGCCCTAATGCACCTGCAAGAGGCAGAATTGCAGCAGGGCAGCTGAACCACGTAGCCAGCCGAGGAAAGACTTCAGCCACCTCTGCTGTTAAGTTAACGCATTGCATATTTATTTAGTTACTGCAGCTTCAACACCAGAGAACTTATTTGTTCATGGTTGGGACTCAGTCAGTGCACAGATGCTTTCCTAAAGCGGTGTCTGTGTAAGCACCTTCCTCCGTGGGGCTTCTGGGTCTGTGTAAAAACACTGCTCTCCTCCAAAACGTTAGGGAGGGAAAAATCAGGCACAACTGTTCACCACAGCAGCACTGCTTATGCTGTCTGTGGTGATATTTTTAATCAGGATTTAGTAGATTGGACAGAATAAATAGACTGAGGGGAATAATACAAGGGAGAGACGAGAAAAAAATGCTTAAAACACCAGTAAACCTAGAATATTTATAAAACTAGCTTTATTCCACTGCAGAACTAATCTGGTTGTGAAGTTATGATCAGTTAATTGAACACATCCTTGAATTAAAATTCTGCCTTGTGCTGAAAAGCTAGGGAACATTTGAAACTCCACATTTATTATTCATGCATTCTCATTAGTCAGTCAAAGCTTCTGAAGTCAAGATGGATGTTAAGGTCATAGCAAAAATTATTTTTATTACTGGTAAGAGGGTCATACAGCATTACGTCTTCATATTTGCAAGTTATTGCACCCTAGCTAGTATTTTCATTTCTGCCTTATGTTCATTTGCTTCAATTCCCTTTCAAAACTGTGTGCACTGGTTATAATGTTAATGATGATAACTCAGACTAAAATTTTGAGCTGCAAAGCTTTACAGTGATAATTCAAAGTCATCATGAATATCTAACTCGTCTTTAGCATGTAGACATAATTATGCATGGAATGATGTAATATTCCAGATCTAATGAAGTATGTACAACCTTATAAATAGGGCACTTCTGCACAGAGACAAGAACTCAAAGGTTCTTCTCTGTAGCCTCATTAACACCTCAGAGATGTCATAAGAAGGGCCGAGAAAGCAGTTTTACTTACTGTTTGTACTTTATAGGCAAATTTTGCTCCATTTTTTAATCTTGCAAGTGGTCCCATTGACTTCAGCCGTGATTTGTACATGGGGAAGTCGGGAAAGGTACCCTTCTTTTAACCTTTCCTTATGAATATTTTCAGTCTCTTCCATGACACAGAAATAGAAGAGTAATTAGGAAGCATGATTATGCCCTTTTCCTTGTAGCCTCACAGATACAGTGATGACAGTGAATAACCTTGTCCCCAGCAGTAATTATACTGACTGACTTTTTCCCCTGCTTAGTTAAATGCTCTTGAGATTGTGCAAGCCACTACAATGCTTGGCACCAGCTAAAACAATTTCCTGTCCCACCGTTACGGTCACGTAATGTCAAGGAAGCAGCATTGCCGTGGCTCCCACTGGCAGTCTCCTAGAATATGTCTCTATTTCCACTGCAACCTCTGTTCCCAGATTTCAGAGTTTATTTCAATTTTTGCTGTGTCAAGCATAATTAGCAGTTTTAATAAATGTTATTTGTTAAATAAAAAAGTAAATTGTTTATTAAAAGTGGATATTCTGAAATATCAGTATATATTTATCTATCATATTGGAAGCAAAAGTAGAAGATTTTGAGTTCAGTCTGGTGGAAGGCATTTTGCTATGTAAACAGAATCAACCAACGTAACGATATTTAAAAAATGATGCCATCATGTTCCTAAAAACACCATACTGCTGTTGGCTCTCTAGTTACAGGGCGGAATTCACCAGGTGCTGTCGCTTTAATTATTTTTATGTAGCCTAAAGAGAGCTGTAGGTTGTGAGCCCAGACACCAGCAGCTTAAAATACGTCCTATAATGTAGAAAAAAATGCTGAACGAGTATTCTTAGGTGCTGCCATGAGCTGCATAGGAGACTTTAGCTATTCAGTCACTCCTCTGACCTGCGTAGTAAGCAAACAGACCAGAGGACAGTCAGGATCACTTCCACTTCACTGGCAGCTCACAGGGGTCGTGCAGCTATGACAAAAGTACGGCATGCCAAATTCGCCTGGTTTTTGCCTATATATTACCTAAATATTGGAGCAGCCAGATTGTGGCTAATGAAACAGTATAGATCAAGTCATCACTCTGCGAGGAATCGTCGCTCCAGCCCGTCCGAGAAGGACCCCAGCTGAGAAGGCAGCCCTAGCAGGAGGGGAGAGCCTCGCTCGCCTCCTCTCGCCGTCTGTCTTCCCCGGACAGAACCAGGCGTACGCTGCGCTTCCTGAGCAGCCACGGGGAGAGGGCACAGCAGTGCCAGTCCCTCGCTCCAGCTAGTCCCGGCGTCCTGGCAGGGGTGGACCTCAGGTACCTGCAGGCAGGTGCAAGTTGAAAAGTATTTCTTTTAATCTGAGGAAACCAGGGTTAAGACCATTACAAAGCTTGCGTCAAAAGGCAAAAAGATTTAAGACTACAAGAGTTTTAAAATAAAAGCTAAAGAAACTTTTCCTAGCCATGCTAATACTCCGTGGTCCTACAAAGGCAAACCTTTGTTTGATATACCAGCACACAGTTCGATCAGCTCTTTCCCCTTCACTGAACACTAGTTCTAATGGATCACTGTGCTATTGTATGGTTTGATTGTGCTGACAGTTACATGCCACTGTTCCCATAATAACAATTTTTCTTCTTTGTTCAAATGAAATTTCTAATTACACGTGTGATGGGTTGTTTTAATTCTTTTCCCTTTCCAAATCCACCTTCCTGTTGCAATGCATGATGGGCAGGCTCAATATTGTGCATGACACCCGCTACAAGTGTTGGTAGGTGCCAGCTTTGTTTCTTGATTATCTTAAACCTGTGGTGCAGCTCACGGACCCTCAAAATCCACTGCTAGATTTTAACTTATAGCTCTCGTGCCAATCCATCCCCCTTAGCCTCCTGCACTAACACCTGTCAATTAAATGCAATTGTTTTATTTAATTGACATGGACACATAGACATTATTAATTTTGTATAGCAGTTTTTTGAATTGCACATTGTTCCTTGGTGGATTTTGATTGGACTATGAGTTCCAGTGTTTAGAAACTATCTTGTGTTAAATAAAGACTGTATCTTACTATAGCCACATAGACGTATACTGTCCTTCAACAAGATTAATTTTTGTTTGCAGTAAATATTTGGGTTGAATTTTTAAAAGACAAAAATTTGTAAATATAAGGGCATTTAAAAATTCTTCTGTTGATTTTTGTATTGAAATGGTTAAGCTTGTTTGTGTCGATTTTCTTGATTTGATGGTAACAAGCATTTTCCCCTTTTTTTCTCTTTCATTTCCCTTCCCTCTTTCTCCCTGGAATGTTGTCCTGCTTTGCACTGTGATTGCATGTCACGCGCTGGCAATGATGTCTCGGGCTTTTTGCTGTGATAAATACCATGCTCAATTATCCTACCACATGTCGCTCTGGTTCCCATACTGCTACACTCTTCTGTATGTTTGCTTATATGATTTTCCTTCCGAAAGTTCCCATGGTGCACGGTGCTACGCCAGCCACTGTGTCTGCAGCAACAACATCTGCCACAAGTGTTCCCTTCGCTGCAACAGCCACAGCCAACCAGGTTTGCTAATTTACAGCTTTGTTCCTTACAGACAACTTGAAATTGGTGCTTTTAATGAGCATGGGGGTTTTGATTTTACCTCTTGTTGGCCTACACATTCTCTCTAAGATCTGCAGCACAGCTTAATAAGCCTTTATCCATGCTCAAAAGGTGCTGCAGTTCCATTTCTGATGCTAAAAATAATTGATAATAGAGTTTCTGACTCAGTCTTAACATTTATGGGCCATGCTGCTTCTGCTCTCAGAGATGTAAAGAGAAAGGGATAATACACGGAACCCATTATTTATTTCTATTTCTGTGAAGCCAATAGTTCCTTTTAGTGCAGAACTCCAGTGAAAGCCAGTAAAACCTTTGTGCGGAGGGGTTGCAGGATCACAATTTTAACAGTCTGAATTTAGCAGTCTGAACATGTTCTGACTCTCCTCTTCCAAGAGCAAAACAAAAACGTCTGAGCATGGGCCACACAGAAACTTCTTTTAAACCTTTGTTTCAGCTTGTGATTCTGCTTGGAAATGGCCAATTACTTGTTGCAGTAGGCAGACTTCAGTTAAGAAAATGTCCATTAGAGTCTGGTTTTATTTCTAAATAGCTACCCCAATTGTTGCCATGTTTAGATGTATTTCAGGAATAAAAGAATAATGGTTTACTAAATAAGTGATTAAAAGTCCTCCCAGAAGAGCCAGGAGCAATGCTCTAAAGATGAGTACCAGGGGCCAGAGGAGCTGCAGTCCCCACACGTACCAGCTGCAGCTGCACTTGAGAACAGAACGTGGCCTGTTGTTTTTATCTAGCTGGGTTGTCAAAAATGCGGATTTCTGTAGTAGGTCTGGCTGAAAGTGCAACAATGAAAACTTTTTAAAGACCCTCTCATTTGTCTTATAAAAACAAATTATTTTTTGAGATTTACTAGGAAGTTAGAATTACCAGTGTCATGAAACCATCAGTTCTGGTCTAATATGCAGGTATTACTCTCGACTCAGTGGGAATCACACATGTGCCTTTCAGAAGAGGGTACTAACCATTTTCTTCAGTATTTTGCAGGTGTGGTTCTGTATGTGTAATTAATTCTGGAGATAAATGCCAGTTTTTAAGGCAGGCTCACCCGACATACTCAGCTCCCTAAGTCATGAGAGCTAACTCCTTAAACAGTTTCAAAATCCCATCCTGAAGTTGTCAGGTTTGCAGCTGCAGCTGGACGGTGAGCAGCAAGAAGCGTGCCCGTGCCCTGCTGCACATGCCCCCCTGTGCTTGGGGAGGATGGCACCGGCTCCTGCCGAGCCGGGAGCCCCGGGGCTCGCTGCACGGCGCCGGGCGCCGCTCTGCTGCTGCGGGCACCAGGTGCCGCAGGCTCTTGCAGGATTAAGTGCAGAGCCTGGCTTCAAGCCTTCCCACCTTTGCCTGTTGAGCCACTACCATTTTGTACTATGCCCAGCTGTACGTTCTTTGTTAACCTGTCCGCTTACTGATCTCTCAAAAATAGTACTCCAAAAATTATACTATTGCAGTGATATATAGGTGTGCATATCCTGAGTCTCAAAAGGGGCCTGGATATTTTACAATTCCAAAAAATACTCAAGTTAGTCTGCTCAACAGGTAGCACTTTCTGCTCTTGAGAAGTGTTTGCTGAATGACCGTGTCACTCACAGATTTAAACTAGCATAAGAATTACTTTGTATTTTGAAAAGCTAGTTTATAGGTAGGACTACCTGTGCATACATGTCACCTAAGCAGGCAACCACCTGTATGCCCGAAGTATCTTAATATTGTAATTTATTGCACCATACAGTTAATTTAAATGTGTCTCTATATTGTCCGTAAGTCCTGAGAGTTGTGAGAACAAGCCAAGCCATCAAAAAACATAATTGTTTTTTAAAATCATCTCTGTCTAAATAACCATGCACTTTCCCAAATAGATTACAGGGAAACTTTCTGTTGTAGAATCTGATCATTTCATGCATATCCTCCCTGGAGCCTCATAACACACTTAGTACAGTACTGCAGCCAAACCTCAATATATACATATATAACAAATATATGTATATAGTATGTGAGCAATGCTGAAATTATTTAATGCCACACGATGCAATGTGCATGCATGCCAAAAGTCTTAAGATCTGGCCCTTCATCTTCATTGACTGGTGTTGAAGGTCCTTGGTATGTTCCGACAGCACTATCCCTGATGCTTCTACACAGTTGGGTGCAACAGCCTGTCCTGCAGCAGTAGAAAAAAATGGTATGAGAAGCTTCATTATGCTTGAAGCACGTTTCTGTACGAGTTGGCAATGTTGTAGAGTTGTGTGAAGTTGCTAGGGGAGGAGAGGGCACGAGGGGTGGAAAAACCAACACCAAGACCTCTAAACGATTTAGTTAAGAAGAAACCTCCCCATTCCCCTTCTTGTGCGGATTAACAGATCAGCCTTAGTATCCATCAGGAAAAAGAGTCTTTTCAAATGCGACAGCCGTTTGTGATCGCACAGATCCGTTTTGTGTCCTGTGCCCCAGCACATTTCCCTGTACGTGGGCGCATCTGTTTGCTCCCTCCCACCGGACTTCTGGTCCTGTCTGTAATGCAGGGCGACTCGCGGTCCCTCCAGCCCCTGCATGCCCCAGTGCTGTCCTTCTCGAGGGACTGGCCCGCCAGGTCTCTTTGGGCTCGCTCCCGTGGACTTCAGCCTGTGCACCACACTCAGAGGGCTGCACGGCTGGGACCCCAGGGTGGGATGCAGAATAGAAGTTTGCTGTTTGTACTGCTGGTAATCTACCCTGGTTTTAATACTTTTTTTTAAAATGGGAAACTGAGTTGATGGGGCACTTCAAGAGAAGCCACGTACTGAATTCTGTTTATGCAGACAAACATTTTGAGAATTGTTTCACTGCTTTGGGGAGTCTTAGCTTTTCAGCTGATCCACCGTGATGCCCACAGTGGCCGTAGGAAGAGCAGGCAGCTCTTCTCAACAGTGGATTTTCACCGGCTGTGAAAATCAACCTCAGGGCATCTTAGGTTTGGCATTCAAAAACCAAGACAGTGAAAGCAGTGAACACTTCACAAAATCAGACTGAAACAAGGTCACTGTAGAATTTATCATTTTAAACGATACACTGAAAGCACAGAATTTTGTGTAGGCCAACAAAAAGGGCGGTTGTCAATTACTGCACTGCATGACTTTTGTAGATTTTAACTTCTCTTATTTCCTAAACAACCAATAATTCTTATTTATATTTGTCAAGTAGTACTTAACACAATGTTTTCCAGTTTTAAGTTGCTATTGTAGCACTTCAGTTGACTTTAACTTATAGTTACAATATAAAATCCACCAACTCACAGCTGATCCTCACTTTTCCAAACTTATATTCTGTAGCAAAATGCTGTGTCTCTGGGTTGGCTCATTGCACATGTTATTCATTGTTTAAATTTTTTACCTGTAGATACCCATAATATCTGCCGAACATCTGACTAGCCACAAGTATGTTACACAGATGTAGACATTTTGTCATCAAACAGTAAGTTCCTGATGTGTTGTTGCTTGCATTTTTCTTACCTTTATGTGTGCATAATTTGTCTTTTGCAGGGACAGAATGTTTTTATTTTACTTCTAAGAAAATTAATAAGATACGGGGAAGGGGAAGAGGCTCTGAACTCCACTGACGCACGATTCTTCTCTGCGTGGAGATCCCATAGTTAGCAGTGACCACGTTAGCTAGTGTGTTGGACCAGATGTTGGTGTTAGTTTGTACATATCCATATAGCAAAATCAGAGTCTAAAATTAGAGTTTTAAGTTTTGTTTATAAAGGATGATGGCTCCAGCACTGATGTGAGCCGAGGGCCAGGTCTAGGGGGGTGATGGTTATGTTAAGCTGTCTTTAGAAAGAACAGATTTTAAATCTCAAAATTTCGAAAGCCAGAATCTCTTAAAATACAGGTTTAGTCGTATGCCTAGCTGAAGCCTGATTTCTCTTGAACGCAGGTTGTCAGACTACGATGCGTTGTGTACAGTATTTTCCTCGCATGGGTGGTATGGCAAGGAGAGGTCCCACAGTGCAGGCACAGTTCATACCTGCATTGTGTTGGTGTGAACGGCGATTGCAGATAGTGTATGTCAGCTTTTTATACTGTAACCTTTATCCTGCATAGCTTGAAATCTAGGTTTGTGTGCCTAAGCTTGAGAGACTTTTTTTCCCCTGTATCTTCCCATGAGTAAACTGTAGTTTCCTGTCTGTCACTAAATTGCCTGTTGTCATCAAGACCACCCGCAGCACATCACCTCCCCTAGGATAGCTTGTGATTTGTATTACCTTTCTCTCCCTTGCGCTCTGTTTCTGCTGTGTTTTTTATTGAGTGGCTTGGCCATAATGGAATTATTACTTAGGGTGAGGATTAACTGATTTGCCACAGTGGGTTTATAATAATAGTTATTCCTTTCAGCTGAGCGTAAACATTGTTAAACTGCTTGAGTGACTCAGGTGGGACGCCTCTTATCTGCAGTCTAAACTTGCTACCGGGCTTCCCTCTGCACTCAGCTGGGACTGGGGTGTCCCCATTTCAGGGACCGTCCCGAGGTGGAGGAGGAGGAATCACTCTCTACATGTGTCTCTCATGCAATAGGCAACAGAGACCGGAGAAATAGCTACGCTAGATGGGCAGTGAAGTAAGAAAAGTTACCTTGGGAATATAGGGCCCAGATCCCTAAGGATGTTTAGGTGCCTCTCAAGCACTGGTTGGGCTCCCAGGTTTTACGGGGGCAGCAGCAGCAGCAGCAGGGCTTGGGAAGAGAGAGGGGCCCGGGGCTGCTGGGCAGCGCTCCCGCAGCACTTTGTGGGAGCTGCCTCCCAGGGGCTGGGCGCTGGGAAACCGTCCCCCGGATTCTGCTCCCACGGCTGGGACCTTGGGAACAGCGGGAGGCCGGTGTGTCGTGCGCTTCTGTCACCGTGGGATTCGGGTGTAAAGTGAACCTCTGCTGCAAGGAGCTACCGAAGGGAAATCCCACAGGGGTTTGGGTGCGAGCTTCCCTGATGCTCGGTGGCAGACTTCCCCGTTGCAGATGTAAAGTTTGGGCTGATGCGGTGCTAACAAAAAGTTATGACTCTGATGAAAGTACTTTCTCTTCCTTCTTTTCTAGATCATAACTAAAGAGAAAAGGACAGTGTGTTTGGGTTGAGAAGAGGACGAGCTCATTAGCCATAATGTATATACCGTCAAACAACACTCGGAAACTCCCTCAGCAGTAAGACATCCACACATTGCATGTTAACGAGATGAAACAAGAACTTGGAAATCCACTGCACACTGTTGCCTATATACTTTGTACATTTAATTGATATTTGTGCTGAGGTGATCTTATTGTCTAAAAACTACAACATTGTCTATCTTTTCTAGCACAGAAGTATGCATATGGATTTGAATATGCATATGTAGTCTATTTCCTACATAATCATGTATGTCACCTTGAAAAGACAGACGATGATGTAACCATAAATCTATTATGTATTGGTACGTCTGTAGACCAAGATATAATTTTTTAAAGTAAGTTTATTTCTTTCAAGGTTTACAAATAACAAAGGTGCACCTTGTATTTAAAATTGCCATTATAGATGAGAGCGTGCATGCACAGTAATTTTTGTTTAAGAGTAATATTTTTAATGTAATAGATTGTAAGAAGTGGTAAGAGAGGTATCTGACAGAGATGAATGTGCCAAGCAAAACCACAACTGTGTATATTTTAAAGCACATCAATGGCTTTAAGTACCATGTTGTTAAGGATTCTCATGAAGTGCCATAGACTGTACATCCGATTAGAGTATTATTTCTGCAGTGTTATTTTCAGAACCACGTTTTCACTTACTTTACTAGTACTAATCAGTCAAAGGGCACCATTCTGTTTCAAACCAAAGCTGTCTCAGAAATGGCCAACTATTCCTTACAGTAACAGTAGACAGCACAAGAAAGATACTCTAGCCGTACAAATTAACCCATACTGGACATATATATAAACTATTTTAAGGCATTGTAGTGTAATATTTATGCATATTTTACTGTATAACATGATATACAAAAGGGAAAAGCCATTTCTGAGACACAGTAACAAACGTTTGAGGAACTTCTTTTGCTTCTATTTATAGCCTCTGTTGAAAGTCAAAAGGACTATAAATGTTTTGCAGAGTTGGGTTTCACTTTTACTTCATCAAAGTCACACTTTACATGGTGACTCTAAACAAAGACAGAAGAAGCACTGACATCAGATGCATGACAAACCAAAATATGAAAAAATGGAGATGTTAATTAGCGTAGAAATTGGGTGGGTTAAATACTTGGGTGAGTTTTATATGTGATTTTTTTGTTCAGATTAACTGCTTATAGCCTTAGAAAGCCTTTACAAAATAAAAACAAAAAAAATAGATGTGCATTCAAGTTTTAAGAATGGATTCATCCAAAGGAATTCCTTTTTGTGGTTTGGATGTTGCAGCTAGTAAAGGATATTTTTGCTCTGTTCAGCAAAGTGCTGAAGTGGGGGCCAGGTCACTGGTAGCGTAGCGTGGAGTGGAAGAAGCGCGAGTTCGGTTGTAGAACTCTCCATACTTCCAAGTTTACTGCGAGTTTTTATGCTTGAGAGAGATGCTTTATAGTATAAGAATGATGTGTTGATTTTACTGATTGTACTGTACATCTATTAAAGCCTTAGATTATTACATTACGGGTTAAAACCCATACCAATGTAATTTCAATCGTGTTAAGAAAGTATAGGTGACTTCACATGTTATTGTAGTTACTTAACATTATAGAATATTACTTATTTTTTTTCTTGTTAAAAGTGTAGTTTTTATTTCTTACATTTATTAGATTGTTTTCATTTTCTATTACCAGTTGAATACCATTTCAGTTTATAGAATTTTGTTTTATTAGAGTTTACTGATGACTTTTTCAAAATACAAAAAAAAAGTAGTTTTCTTCATAACATACTCAGTTTTGAATTTACATGTAGTGTCATATGAGTATTCGTATTATTGTTAACTAAATGATTTATATTTTACTGATTTAATATTACAATGTAAGAATGTCAGTCATTGTTAGTTCTTGTCTAGTTTTCATTAAAAGAACAAAGATCTTTTATATGGATATCTTATAATTATATAATCATTGCTAAGTAAGAAGTTAAGTTGTTGCTATCGCAACAATCCTGGCAGACAATTGAGTAATATTTTGATGATTTATTTTGTTTGTAATTAGTTATTATGAGAAAATCTAGTTCCTAGATATTAGAATAAAATTTATTTTCTACTGTATCCATTTCAAATGTTAAAATATTGTTTAAATATTTTTTGAAATCCCTGAATATCAGGCCTTGTTATAAATAAGCTGCATAATCAATAGATCAAGGGACTTTTTGTTGATAATCCAAATACTCAAAGTTTACGTAACAAGAATTATAGCGTGTGTGTGCAAACTCTTGAGGGTTGATTATGCTGCAGTTTAGCATGTGGGAACGTATAGAGAGAAGGTTGACTTTTTGCACTTCTGTATATAGTCAAAAAAGAGAGAAACCTGTATAATAGTAAGATCTTATTTTGAATAAAAATGTCTATAATTACAAGGAGTTTTGTTAAGGCTAATAAAATGACAGGCTGAACAAAATTGCTTGCAAAAGTGGCACAGAGTTAGCACTCCATACCCCTTCAAAAAAGTTGCTTTGCTTTATGTGGACAGCTTGTAGTTTGCCAGGATTTTTTCAGCTGGAAAGATATGCCATCCTTCCAAGATCTCATGACTGACAAAAGCTCCACTGGTTCAAATCTGCCTGAAAATCATTAATAAAAAAAAAAAAAAAGAAAAAAAAAAAGAAAAAAAAGCAGGTACTTCAAACCATCAAGGTGAAATCATGGATCAAATATTCCGTACATTATTCAAAAACTACTGCATGTTTAAAGTATCAAAAAATATATTAAAGATATATGCTATTCAAACCAGTTTCTGACAATTTCAGTGGTTTATTGTTCACAAAAAAGATTCTTCAAAACAAATACTGACTTTCACAAAAGAGTTAAATCATGAACAGGCAAACCAAACAGCACACCGTAGCTGTAGTTGTTATGTGATTATTTTTTATTGCTGTAGTGGTCCTGTTCTTTTAGCAGGTGAAAAAAAACCCTGGGAAATTTTACCGTTTTAATGGAAACCGTTCAGGAAACCTTGTCATTATATATGCCAAAGCTGGAAAGAGAAAGTGATTAGGCCATTACTGTATCTGATCTCTCCAGTACTCACACTGAATGATTAATGAAGTTGCACTTACTTGCAACCCCGCAACTTTCATCTGCTGAAAGGACAGATGTGCTTGGTTTTACTATTATGTAATCACAGACTTACTTTTTGCTTGTAGTTGCTCCAAATTATGTACTCTGTCCTGGGCTGCAATTTGTTTTTATGCTTATTTTATTATTACTGCTATAGTTGACCTTGCTGTATGGAAAAAATAAAGTGAAATTGCCCTAATAAAAGTTCTCTTTCTTAATTACGTTTTTTTATATCAGGTTAAAAATCACACCGCTTTCTTTTGTACACGTTTTTCACTTTATCTGCACACTTGTTTGACTGAAGGGATGTAATTTATTTGTGGGGAAAAAACCCTATATGCTGGTCTCGGGGGGGGTTTCTTCAACAGTGCATAGTAAGTTAGATATACAGGATATATATTAAGAGTGCTAAGCGTACGTGACATTATTGTTAAATCCAGAGGATAAATGTAAAGTACCAGGGTACCACAGATCCAGACCAAGCTGTTATACCCTCAGGGAGAAGAAAGGGACCCTCAACATCTGCCCCCGGTGTTAGTGCCCACGGCAGGGGTGCAGCGAGGCGGTGGCTGACGTTAGAGGGAGCCCCATTTCCACACGTTGCTCTTCCTTGATTAGTCTCCCACAAATCACTCTGAGAATCAAAATTGTTGACCAAAAAATCACAGGCTTCATTCGGAAAAGGAAACGCATCGGAACGCTTGTTTTCCACGAGGATTTCAGGTGTCTCCTTGTTTGTTAGCGCAGCCTGAGAGACCTCACAGAAGAGCTGGTGTTTCAAAGGCCGGTTTTATTTACCTCATTTCTCAGCTCAGCACATCAGGATGCCTCACTCCTGTCGGCTGAACACCCGGCTCATTTGCGCTGTGTTTGCGTCGATACCTGCGATGACACTAGCATTTTAATTTATCCTTGCATTTAGCTGCTAGGTGAAAAAATAACGTGTCAAGCAGCACGAAGGTTCTAAATTAGCAAAAAGAACACAACTTTTCTTTTCCTCTCCAACCAATGAAGGCGGCCACGGAGGTTCCCGAGGTTAATCAGACGGCTCTGACAGCTGCTGTCGGTTAGTGCTCCCGCGACCGAAGTCCGGCACTGCCCTGGGAGCCAGCCCCACGGGAGGTCACTGTCACGCAGGACCCTCCGCCGCAGCCGGGTCAGCTCTGTCCCATTGCGCCCGGGCAGTGCCGGGGGGTCTCGGGCCGCAGCCGCTGGAAGCGGGTACCGAGCAGCAGCTCAGCCTGCGGCGGGGCTCTCGCCGGAGAGCCGAGAGAAATAAAACCGCTCGGATGCTGAGGAGAGCCACGAGAAGGAGCTCCTGCCAAAGCGGCGTCGGCGCCTGCGGCTCGGGAAGCCGGTGGTCGTGGCACCTCGCCGGCCGGGGCCGGGATGGTAACAACGGCAGGAGCAATTAATAACAACTGTGTTAAAACCAAGATAAAAGAATCCTGTCCGAAGGGATCCATGTGTGTCTGCAGCTGAGACGCTTTCTGAAACGAGGAAAGGATTCTCGGCCTTTGGGGAAGGAGGAGCAGGAACCTCCTTCAGCAACCTGGGTCTGGGCAGCTGGGGACCACGGCCGAGCCTTTCCCTGAGCTCCCCTTCCCTCCCCAGCCCGGCGCGGCCCTCATCTCCCACGGGAGCCCTGCGGGGGGGTCAGCGCCGCAGGGACACCCACCGGGACGCTGCCTGTCGCAGCCTGGGAGAAGCAGTCATCGTCCTGCCTCTTGCTTGGCGGAGTTAGCGAGGGAGTTTTAATTGCCTTTGTGTGATTTGTGAGAACGGGGAATGGCATCGGGAAGAAGGAGGTAGAGTAATTCTGAGGGTCTTTTTCCATCCGGATGCTAGTTGTAATAAAAAACAAGCCCATTTCCTGCCCAAACGGAGCTGATCACACCACTTTCTGCGGTCCCGGCAGCGGCATCGCACGGTGCCTCGTGCCGGCTGCCAGCGCAGCCTTGGCGCTGGGGAGAGGTGCCGGGTCCTGCACGGCTCTGCCCGCCGGCAGCGCCCGGGGACGCGCAGCGAGACGTGGGGGCCGGGGGCCCGAGCGACCCGTCACCGGCGTCGGCCTCTGCAGCCCCAGAGCTGCTGGGAAAGCGGGTTTGGAGAATTGCTCAGGTGCCGGGGGGTGGGTGTGGGTGGGCGTGATGGGGCTCAGCTGGGGATAAAGGGCTGGAGGCAGCAGGGCTGCAGGGAGCTGTGGCTGCAGGAGGGAGCTGGGGGCTTCTGGATGTGCAGGTAGGAGCTGGTGGCTGGGGTGGGGGCACGGCTTGGGGTCCCTGGGCGAGATCTCCGGGAAACGGCTGATCCGCAGCCTCAGGAGGGCACCGGCACTGGGGGAGACCTTGCCCTGGTGCTCGCGCGGCGCGGGCTGAGGTCTCCTCGCCGGGTCAGCCCAGGTCCCCTCGTTTCTGGGTAATGGCACAGAGCAGCGGTGGGGGCCACGGTGCCGGAAGATTCCCCTTGGGGTTATGCCTCCGTCGTGGCTGTGAGAGCGAGTGGTGAAAGTACAGGGTGGTAATGGGTCCTTGATGCTGCTTTTTAAGAGGGGGACGGACCTCCCGCAGCTGACCTGGCCGAGGTGGTGGGGCCCTTCCATGGGGGACCTGCCTGCGGCGCGGGTGCGCCCCTCTCAAAGCGTTCATTGCTGTGCAGAGCTGTCGGGTGTTGGGAAGGCACGGCTGAAGGGCCCCAAAGCAGCTGACGTGCAGCTGCTTTAGCTGGTATTTCTCGCTGCGTGTTGCTGGCTGGTGGTGCGGGGATGCCCGGGGTGGGGGGGTGGCTGGTGAGAGCGAGGGTACCCGGTGGTGCTTTGTGGTGCTTCTGCAAAAGCTCCGACTTGGTGAAGGAGCTGTGCCGTGTGCCGGAGGAGTGCCGTGGCGTTTGCGGTGGGATGCCCTGCGCTGGGGGCCCACCGCCTGCAGCCCCCGGGGCTGGGGGTGGCGAGGGAGGGGGGAAAGTCTCCCTTGTTTATATAGGAACTCCAGGAACAAACTGAAAGGTGAGAAGTCAGTGTGCTGTGTGTTTCATGGGAGTTGGTGAAGACGTTGGAAAGTGCGTTATCCCTGTGCTAATAAACCACAGGAGGAAATGAATCACAGCGATATTTCAGGAATGCACCACAAATAAATGTGCAGTTACTCCGAAGCACCCCGAAAGCGCTCCGAGGGCGCAGCCAAACAGCGTTCATCACATACGCGTTCTCAGTACCTAAGAATAGCCAGTTTGGAGTCTTTTACCCATCACAGGAACTTAGCAAGCTTGTCATGGCATATATGGGCAATTACCTGGCACCAATAGGGAAACATTCAATTAAATAGTGGCAAGAGAAGTGACAATTATGGGATGGGAAAGACGTGCTGTTTGCAGAAGAGCATAGCCTGTGGCACAGCGCGGCATGTTCAGCCCCCCTTGGGGCGAGGGGAGCAGGGTCCCTCCCTGGCAGGCACCCTGTGAGGGGTGGGATGGGGGTGCTGTGGGCATGGTGCGGACCCTTGGCTTTGGGGGTGGAGAGAGAAAAACCGCTTCGACTGTCTTCACGTGCCCTCAGCTACAAGGTACTGGGGCGGTGGGAGGCACCTGCAGCGCTTCCCGAGGATGGGGGATGTATCTGAGCGCTCGGGGGAGAGAGCCCACCCCGTCCCCTGGGCTGGGGGAATGGGAATGAAACCGCAGGGCTGAGTGTGGGTGCCTGAGCCGTAGGGTGCTGGTGAGATGCCCAGATGGATTTGGCCAGGAAGGATGCTCGTGCTGGAGAGCAGCATCTGCGCCGGAGAAAACATCCAGTTATAAGGGAAATGTTTTTTTCAGTGCTGTTATTAATCCCAAGCCTTACTCGCCTGCATGTGCTGGTTGTCCAGCCCTGGCTGTACACGGAGCGTGCGGTATTTGGGGCTATCCGTAGCCCCGGGAGCAGCTTTGCAGCTGGGCTGGCACAGCCGGGGCTGCCTCCCGGCCATGGCACTCTGCAGGGGCATTGCAAAACGCTGTTTAAGGAAAGCAAACAAATGCTTCTGTAGAGCAGTGTTGCTAATTGCCTTTTCCACCCACGTCTCGGTTTTCTCTTCTCAGTGAATACTTCTGGTCCAGGAAAAGGTCAGCAGTGGAAGTTGCTGCTTCCTACCTTGCTCTCAAGTACGGCTGTCTTTTAAGAGCCCTAAACCACACTTTATACAAAACGAACCCTATCTTATTGTTAGCATTAGTAGGGTGCAGTGTCATGGGGGAAGTTCCTGTGGTGACGAGCTGACCTCTGCTGAGTGGGTAAGGGTCAGCCAAGCAGCTTGTCTTGGTTAGGCTGAAAACGGACATCTGTGTCCTGCTGATAGCAGCTCGCCACGGGTCAGGCGCTGCATCTTGCCATCAGCGTGCAGAAGAAGAGCTTCTCCCAGTGCTCGCTTGAGCACGGAGTCTATCTCGGTGTTCGTGTATGCATTCGGCAAATCCAGGTGGGCCTGCTCGGGGTCGTGCCTTCGTGCAGTGTCAGGGCACAGAGCCCGGGCGGCTTTGGAGGGACTTTGCTTGTCCCTTCCCTCCTCTTCCTGCACCCACCGCTTGCCGAGCAGCCGGGATCACCAGCGCCTGCCCTCGCCGCCGGCACGCTTGGCTTTGCCGCCCCGCAGCAGAGCCGCTCCGGTGCTGGCTGGCTGTTTCAGCAGAGGCACGTTTAATGCTGGGTGAGTTTGGGGGCTGGCTCGGCACCGAGCAGCAGCAGCGATGCTGCAGCCCGGGGTGCCGCTGGCTCCGGGTGCTCCCCGGGCACACGCACACAGGACCTGCTGCGGTGGAAGCGTGGGGTGTGCTGAAATCCCGAACGAGAAGCACGAAGAAGAGCCTGGCTCAGCACCGAGCGCTCAGCGCGCGCTCGTTGGCGGTAGATAAAAACCAGCGTCGGGCACCGAGAGCCGCTGCGCTTTGGGTCCGTGGGATGCGCTGCGTCTCGTTTCATGGGGTATTTTTCTGCAGCCAGTCAGAAAGTGTGGCAGCAGCCTGCGTGGGGTGTGCGCATCCAGCCGGGGGCTGTGGGTTTGTCTTTTCTTCCCCTGTCCCAGGTCACCCCCGCACTGTCCCCCCCTCCCCATGCAGCACCATCGCCCATGGTGGGCAGGAGCTGGGGCCGAGTGCTGGGTTTGGATGATTCCGGCGATGCTCTGGGGCATTTGGGCGAGGGGGCCCCCAGCCAGGGCTGACCCGGTCCACCAGCCCCGCGCCGGCAGCCTCTGGGGTGGAAATAGGTCTGAGCTCTGGCAGTGCCGTGAGCCTGGGCGAGTGACGGGCAGCCACCCACCCGTGCCTTGTCCTTGCCGCTGGCTGCGCGCTCAGCACCGCTGGCCTTGTGCGCTTGTGCCGCAGCGCGCGGGGCCGGTCGCCGCTTCTCACGCCGCTTCTCTGCGACTGTACCACGCGTCCTGCAGCAAAACCGGTCTGGTGGTGAAATAACGCCTGTATTTAAAGTGCCATCTTCGTAATTAGTACGCATGCACGTGCCAAATGGACCAATCTCTCTCTGGTGTCTGGCTGGGTATGCCGCTGCGCTGCGGGGGAAGATGGGCAGCTCCCCGGCCGGGCTGGAGGAGCAGCCGGTGAACAACAGCCGGCGCAGCGCCCGGTGCGTTCCTCGCGGTGCCAGCAACCGCAGCCTGCCTCGCAGCGTGTTACCCGAACGTGGGGCTTGGGATGGCAGGGATGCAGGAGATGCCGACACCTCATGGTGAAGGGGTCTGTGACTGTGGTTACAGGGCCTGTGGCATCGGCAGCCGTAAGCAAAGGGGGGAAAATATATCCAGTGTGTCATTTTACCCAGCCTCTGACAGCTGCTGCTGGCTCCAGCTCCTTCCTCTGTTCGTAATTTCTAGTGCAAAAAGGAAAATGATTTGAAAAGATCGTTACTGCATGAAACCCAGTTCTGAACATCTGTGCTGAATTGAAAATTTCATCCTAAAATAGACACACAGATACAGAGTGAAAAGGAGCAACTTATGGAAGAGAGCTTGCGGGAATTAACAAGAACCTAACTTGCCCTACAAAATTGCTCTGGGGGTATCTGAGCATCTATCAGCATTCCTTCCTAACTTCGCTGCCCGCTGCATTGCTGTATTAATTTCTCCCAATACCAGGTATTAGTCACTTTAACTGTGTCCATTCTCTAAAACAGCTTCATGCTGTTTGGAGGACATGGCGTCTCTGAAGTGTGGTGCTAGGGTTGGGTCTGCGTTGCCCTTTTATGTGTTTTATCTGTAACACAAAATCAGTAACGTACGCCTGAACATAACCTACCTCTTCAGTTGGTGCTTGGTTTTATGAGTTGCCATAATGGAGTTTCAATTTAGTCTGCAATTAAATTATCTCTGCTCGTCTTTTCGCGCAGCTCGGAGCAGCCCGTTCCAAGAGCCCTGTGCTCTCGGCACAGCCGTAGTTCAGCAGCACTCTACAGGGGTGCCCAGGCCGGCGTCTGCTCACCTTTAGTCTTGAGACAAGAAACAGAACAAAAGGTGACGGCGGCCGAAGACGCTGGCTCGGCAGCTGATGGAGGCTGTGTGCCGGCGCGGGGGTGTGAGGGCGGCGGGGCGGGTGACGATGCCCGTGTCGGTGCCAGCGCGGCCGTGCCCGGCGGGGCTGCCGCGGCAGGCAGGGCTGCCCAGAGCTGCCAGCCAGCCTGGCCCGGTGAAGGATTCCCCGAGCTGTGCTGTTCGGGGAGAGAAGGCAGGATTCACCCCGTGACCCCAGGGCTGAGAGCTGCCCTTCCCCTACTTCATAGGGAGCAGAGGGAAATAAAGCACTGTGTGGCTGAGAGGGTTTTTTTTTGTTTTTAATCGCATGTTGTCCATAATGTAAAGCTTTATCTTGTCCTCTTGCCCCAGAAGCAGGGCTGGCTGATGCTGGGAGGCACGCTGTCACCGGGAAGCTCTTCAGCCCTCCCGCTCAGCCACCGCCTGGAAAACCCCCGGAGTCGCAGCTAACACCCGGTGTATTTTGTAGGGAATCACTTTGATCGTTACTATTTTTAAAGAAAATTCTGGAGCTTGGCTTGAGCGTGCCAACTTAAACTGCTTGGAGAAGGGCCAGGGTTAGGAGGTAATTTATCACTTGAGTAGGTCGGGGAGAGTAAGCACATACGTTAGGGACCTTACCAAAACCAGCTGAAAATATGTTTGTCGTCTTGTACCTACAATGTGCTTGAGACTGGTGGGCAGTTCTTACCGGCTGTGAACAGAGAAAATCTCAAAGTCTGGCTCTTGTGCTGAGGGATCGCGTGCTTCCCAGTGCAAGGAGCACGAGCCCTTCCGTAGCTGACCTCTTTTTTTCCCACACTCCCACCCCCTTTTAGCGTCCACTTGTTTCCCGGCCTCCCCCCCCCTTTTGGCCTCCAACCCCTTTTGCCCGGCCTCCCACCCCCTTTTGCCCCTTCAGCCTGCCACGCTTTTGGCGCCTTGACTTTTTTTTTTTTTCCCAGTCTCGACTACTGATTTTTATTTATTTGTTGTATGGCCGTCCCTTGTTTCTGCTGTCTCAGCTTTTCCCCTCTCCGCTGAGCCCCTGACAGGCTCAAGGAAACTGTTCTCAACTGTCCCATGTCTTCAAGGCCAGGCACAGCAAAACAAACAAAAAAAACCCCCATTGGGCAGGATTTGGGTCGGACGCGCTGCTTTCCACATCCCGGAGGAGCTGGGTGCAGCGCCCGCCGTGCCGGTGCTGCCCTGGAGCTGCTGCGGTATCGGGTGGTGGTGGAGGAACCAAAGGGCAATCCATCTTCCTCCTGGAGCCACTCAACTTGGCTCCGCACACGAGGAGCAGCAGCAGCGTCCCGCTGGTAATCCGGTTGCCTCTCCCGGGGCAGGCAGCATGTCCCCTGGGACTCCTGCCCGGCAGTGTCCCTGCTGCGCGATACGCTTCTTATTTAAATCCTCGAGAAAATTAGAACGCAGAATTCATTTACTGGGATTTTTCTTTTGCATTACCAAGCCTTCGGCGCCCGCCTCGGGCCCCAGTCGGTAACTGGAGCTGCTCCGCGGGGCTCTGTCCGCGCTGGGGCTGGGTGTCCCCGAGCCGTGGGGACCGGGGCGTGCAGGCAGGACGGGCTGGGGTGCTGGGTAGGACACGGGCAGGCAAGCGGTACCTCTGGGTTGCACGCTGGATCTGAGAGGTGCTGCTCGTGTAGAGCAGAGGTACCAAGCGATGGATTGCGCCCCTTGTTCCTCAGGTGCACCGGCATGGCGCCTGGCTGATCTTAAGCAAGATAAAATCGCGAGGGCGCTCGTTTTCCAGACCCAGAGAGACAGGAGGAGCTGGTGTGTCGGAGGGGCCGGGCGCCTGGCAGCGAGCCCACCTTGTGCACCAGCAGCCTTCCCTTCGCTGCCACAGCAGCCCCCCCGTGCCGCCGGCCTCGGGCGTGGGAACGGGGTGCTGCGGTGCCGGGGGGAGCCGTGACCCGTGAAGAGCTGCCTAAGCAGAAGTACCGTCCGTGAACAGCCTTAAACATTGCAAAGAAACGAGGGCACGCGCTGGTCTGCCTTAGCTACGCGGGCTTGCCCGGGATGCTACAGCGAGTACTTGCCACCTGGGCTGCTACCCGTGTCTTGGGCTCGGCGAGGTTCTGTGTCCAGCGCTGCCTCAGTAATTGAACTTTAATACGCTATGCGTTCAAGTTTACTTATATACTGGTTCCTCCAGAGAAAAATAATCTAACTAGGTGTTGGCAAACACGGACGTTGGCCTGTTGTCTGAGGCAGGCTTCTGCATACCCACGCTCGGTAACAAACCTATTAATGACAATAATAAAACGACCACTGTAAGCTTAAGGCGGAACCGGTTCCATCACTGCTGGAACTGCTCAGGAAAACGCTGGGGTGTTTCAATTCTTGTTAGCCCCCATAACCACAGCCATCCCTGATGGTGGCCGTGTCCCTCGGGCAGGCTGTGTCTCGGGGACCGCGTGGTGAGGATGCTGCTGGCTGGGGCAGTGCCACGGCTCTCCGGCCCCGGGTCCCTGGCCAGGACTCACCCGTGCTGCCCCAGCACCGGGTGCCAAACCGAGCCCGGCCCCCTCGGAAAGCTCTGCCCTCGGCAGCGGCAGGGTTCAGCCCAGCGCAGAGCCTGGCGTGCAAACGCTCTGCCAGCAAAGTGAGGGCTTTGGTTACCCCCCCAGGTTGTTACTGACTGCCTTCGGGTACTCCAGTCGAACAGAGCGCTCGCTGCCGGAGAGCAAACATGCCAGGTTTGCCGCTTTCTGACTCACCAGTACGTAAATTGGGCAATCTTCTGTTTCCCAACCTGTTTTCTTTCTCAGGAACTCGGTCTTCACTTCGCTTTCAGGACAGCAAAGACCTAATCCAGCTGCTAGTTCACACATGCATCTCTCTCCCTGCTCAACAGATGCCGGCAAAAGCCCTCATTTTTCACAAGAAGGAAGACGGAGCTGTGCCCGGTGCCCCGGCAGCGGCGTGCCCGCCCGCCGGACCTCGCAGGGCTGTGACCCGCTCCCCTGCGGTCCCGTCCCGCAGCCTGAGCCGTGTCCCGGGGTCCCGCCGACCCCGAATCGCTCCCAGGGCGAGCGCTGCACCTGGGGGCCGAGACCCCCCCGTGAGCTGGGGGCTGCTGCGGGGCCGAGTGCTGCCCCGCTCCCGCGGGGACAGGACGGGACAGGACGGGGCTGGCCCCGTGTCCCGAGATGCCCCAACACGCAGGCGCAGGGCGACGTTCCATGGGCAGCACCCAGCGTCAGAAACTGCCAGAACCTAACTCTGTTTTTCACATGCCTCTTCCGTGTCATTTCATATTCAGCGCTAAAATGTAGGCCTCGCCACTTCCCAATTTATTTTCTGGCATTTTACATTTCACCCTGTTTCAGTAACTCGCAGTGCTCCCCTTCCCCGGTGCCTCGCAGCCCTGCTCCTGGAGGGGAGTACCCACAGCCTGTTCTGCCAGGCAGATCGGCATCCCTCCAGCCTGCTGCTGGATGGATGGATGGCAGGAGAAGGGACACGCTTCCAATCCTTCCCCCTATTTTTTTTTTCCTCTTTTTTTTTTTTTCTTTTTCTTCTCCCCATCCTAATCCCAGGCAATGGTTTGTAATGCTGCAGTCTGAAGATACCCACTTGTGACAGATGAGCAACATTTTCTTGTACTTTATTTGTAAATTCTTTCCCAATAGAGTGATTATTAGTAATTATATGAACCAAACTGCTACTTAAGTCTCTCGCTTTCCACGTGGCATCAGTTCAGGCTACTACAGGGCAGAAATCATTGAAGAATTTGGCACCCTATTTCGAGCATGCTGTGACAGTCCTCTCGGGCAAACAGAATTTCGTATTAATTTTTTAATCCCTCATGTCCTACCCTTCTGAGCTGAAGACTCATTCTGGGAAGAAATCTGTTAAATCCGGCACGTGACTTTCTCGCAGCGCCGCTTGCGCTGTAGTTTTGAATGGGAACAGGAAGAAATGTGTCAACAACTTCGTGTCTCTTCTTGTCTGGAAAGCGGCATCCCTTGCCAAGTCGGCAGCGCCTTTCGGCGAGGCGCGCCGCCTGCCAAGCGCGTCCCCGCGCCGCGGGCGCCAGCACCCCTGGGGCGCCGCTCGGAGCCCTGCGGACCCGCGGTCCTCGCCCGCGGCCGCGGACCAGAGGTGCGTGGCGGGGACGTCTCCGCCGGCCCGCCGCCGGCTGGCGGGAGCCGCGCGGTTTGCCTCCGCACATCGGGGGGGGGAGGCTGAGTCATCCCCTCGTTTTTTAATAGTCCGGAGGAGGCCCAGCTGTCTCCCCGCCGGGCGCGGAGCGTCTGTGCCGCACGGCTTCAGCCTCCGCTCGAGCACGGTGGCTTCCCGCTTCATCCTTAATGCCATTGTTCCCGGAGAACAGCGTGTGCTGGCAGCGTACCGCCCCGGCCCGCGGGTCACGCGCTGTTGCTGCGTATGTTGGGATTGGCTTAATTGGGGCTAAAACAGGGCTGCGTTCGCACCTTCTCTCTGGAAACAAGGAGGAGACGAGCATTCAAACCGTGCTGGAGCTTGTAGTTCGCCCTAAGTGTGTGTCGCAGTTGAGGCGCGTTGCCTTCACGCGTCTCTCTCCTTCCCGGACTTGATCCAATGGTTGGATCACGGTGGTTTTGGTAAGGGGAGCGCATCCTCCTGCCAAACCGGATCCGGCGCCGTCGGGCCGTGCCGCGGAGCCGCCGGCAGCCCCCCAGCTCTGCTTTGGGCAAAGCTCACGTGCTGAAACGCAGCGTGTTGAACCCATGGCCGCGGGGCAGCTGCTGGCTTCTATTGTCCGTGTGTAAGTTGCAGCAACAGGAATTTGGATGCAGCCCTGGTGCCGGGATGGAGCTGGCGCGGCACTCGTGCCCAGACCCCCTGTGCGTGGTGCTGTGCCCCCAGTCCCCCCACCGCAGCGAGGGCGAGTGGTGCTGGACTGGGTCCCACGGGCACTGCAGTCTGTAACGCCTGAGCTCCTCCGTGGGCATCGGCACGGCGTTTTGGTGCTTGTTTCTCCAGATGGGTTCTGGTCTTCGAACGTTTGTGCAGGGTAAAAAAAAAAAAAAAAAAAAAAAAAATCAGAAAATGAATGTATACTCCTGAGTTTCAGTAGTGGATGGGGGATGGCCACGGTGTTATACAATTCATTAAAAATATTATGCTGATGGGCAATGCACTGTAATTAAAAAAAAAAAAAAAAAAAAAGATCATTTACAAATCATGTGGGGATTTGTTTTAATTAAGTGCCGCCTTGTCAGACCCACGCTGGGTTACAGAGGCTGCGAGAGCCCAGTTTCTTTCTTAATTAGCTGATTAGCGTCCCTGGCCGGAGGAGGCTGGCCGGCGCGGCCGCAGGCCGTGTGTGGGGGTGACTTGCGCTGGCCATAGTTTGAATTTTTACGGGGGGAGGAGTACAGAAGCACAGCAGCTTGATTTACTGCGACTGCTGACAAATGAGGAAGTTACCATTAGAAAAAAAAAAACCCCAAGCAAACCAACCGCCCCAAAGGATAGCCCAGCCCCAGGCAGCTGCTCTTCCTGAGCTGCCCCAGCCGGGCTGTCCCTGGGGGGGACGGGGACCCCGGGGCAGGGGGGGTCCCTGTGCGGGCGATGGGGCAGCACCCAGTGCCCCGTGTGCCCACCGGCGGGGCCACGCGGAGCTGCACGACGGGTACCGGGAGTTCCTTAGAGCCGGTTCCTGCAGCATGTTAAACCGATGCAGAAATTACCGCCATAACGTAAAAATACGGGGTGCCTTTGTCAGGGGGAGACGGGACCCCCCCAACCCACGGTGCTGGAGATCTTGTCGTGCTTAGTGGACATTCTCGCTCAAGCACGGGGACGGTCCCTCCGTCAGGACAGCTCTGACTTACTGACTGGGGTTTTTTTCCACACCTGGGCTGAATCCCAGGTTTGCCATCGCTTGCCAGGGATTGCGACTAGCAGGGGAGGAAACGCAATGGGAGAGGAAAAAAATCTTTGTAACCCGCTCTGCAAAACTGCATGGATCTTTTTTTAAAAAGAAAAAAAAAAAACATGAAAATTTTCAAAGGCCCTTTTAAAAACAGGGTTAAAGAAGGAAAACTTTGGACATCAGAATTACAGTGTAGAACTAAGCTTTGGTGAGGAAAAGTTTCATTTCCTGTTAGTTTTGTTCATGGGTTTATGTTAGTTTTATGAAGTTGTATGGTGTAATTTATCTAGTCTTTCCTATATATGGGAACATTTCAGAGTAAAATGTTGTTAACAGCTTGAAATGCTGCCATGCTCTAGCATTTTTTGTTTTAACACTATTCAATGTGAAAAAATTAATATTTTGACTCAAAATACTGAATAGCAACTATGAATGTTAAAAATTCGCAGCTCATTTCAAAATCTGTCAAAACTTCCCAGCGAACAGATATACTGATTTATTTATTTTTTTTGGACCGGCTCTAATCTTGCCAGTGAACTGTGATGGGTCTCTGCAGCAGAACTGTCAGTGACCAGCAAAAGGGTTTCCAGGGCAGAGCCCTGCACTGTCCCATGTATGTGTCAAAGCCCTTTCCAAGAGGAAAAATGCCCTCAGTTTTCTGTGTGGGGAAGGACTTCCAGGTGCGGCTTGCTTTCAATATTTGGCTTTTCAATAGATGTCTGATTGTCTTCAGAGGTAGCAGACACCGGTCAGCACCACCAAAGCCGCTGCTGGAAAATCACAGCATCTGGTGTCTCTGAGAAGTGGTGGCTTATTTCAGTAGCTCCCTGGTTTTCCATGGCTGAAAACTATTCCCAGAACTGTGGGAAGTGGCAAACTTTAAAAACTTCAAATGCGTGACCTTCCAGTGGGTGTTAGCCCAGCGAGCGAGGGGAGCTTCCCGGGGAGCCTGCTCTGCCTCCAAGCTCGGGCTGCTTCACTTGTCTGCCAACTCCTATTATAAAGCTGAGCGCAGGTCTGGTTTCCTTCTTCAGTGCACCAGAGGAATCTGTGCAGTATTCCAGTAATTTTTAAAAAGTCATTAATTATTAAGCAGGCATGTATCTGGGGTCAGTGAGATAACTTAGCCTAAGAGATATAACTCTGTTTGCAAAGCTGTTTGTGCGGAACAGCTGTTTCTGCAGAGCAGCCTATTGTGGAGGGAAGAAAATTTATAAATAAAAAAGTTATAAAATGTCAACAAAGGCTCCGGTATAAATAGCCGAAAGTTCAGATAAAATAGGAGCCATTGAGGGCCACTTTTCTCAGCCTTTGAAAACCAACCGGGAGTTTTCAACAGTAAAAATTGCTCGACCTGCCAGTGAAGCCCCGGGTGATCCCAGCCCCTGGAGTCCCGCTGGACTGGATGTGCTCGGGGCAGGAGCCCCGCTGGCCCCCAAGCTCTGCCCTCCCGTGGGGCACCGCATCCCCCGGCCCCCCAGCCAGGGGCCAGGAGCTGCACGGAGCGGGGCGGCTGGTCCCCTCCCACCCCACCCCATCCCGCGGAGCAGGGGCAGCAGGAGCAGAGCCTGGCCAGCCACCCCACGTGCCCTCGCTCCGGCCGGCTAGCGAGGCATCCCGGCATCCCGGGCGAGGAGAGCAGCAGCTGCTCCCTGCGTCTTCTGGTCTTGTTATCGTCTGCTGGCACTTAAACCCATAATAGCTTGTGCAAAATTAGCTTTACTGGGAAAGCGTGTGTACTTTAGCTCTTCGCTCCTAATGCATCAATTAAGCTCCGCGTTATCTGGGAAAGGCAGGGGGAGGCGAGGGCAATGCCTGCAGAAGCCGAGCTGCAGGCAGGAAAAGGGAAAGCTGCCTTCCAGTACCCAGGACCGTGGGAAGCCCTCGCCCCGGTGTCCCCGTGCCCCTGCTCCCTCCTGGCCGGCCGGTCATGCTGTGTCTTCCCGTGGCTCTGCTGGGGCAAGCTGGGGGGACGGCAGCCGTGCCTCGGGGGTCGGCACCGGCCCCGCTCAGCCCACCCGCTGGCATGGGGCTCGGGGGGCCCTGGCCCACCGCACAGCAGCAGCTTCCAGAGGAAAAACAAAAGGGCACGAAGGGAATTAGCTTAGAAATGTGCTTCCAGACTGTGGGAACCACAAATTATACAACTCAAGTGACGTTTCTCACATCACTGCGAGGATGGACGTTTGCAGGTGTGGTTGCCAGTTGTGTGAAGAGTGCAATCCTTTTTTTATTGTTTAAATAATAAAAACTATGTGCTTTAAAAAACAAAACCAAACAAACCACAGCCCTAAACGGATGTCATTAAAATCCTTCACCTGGGATAACAGGGAGATCAAAGAGCAGAAAAACACAAAGGCTCTGGTTTTGCTTTACCTCCTTGCTTGGCTTGTCCCTCTGAATTCAGACTGCTGGGAGGGAGCTGTCTCTTCTACGGTAAGAACTGGTGGGTTTTCCACTGGCTGTGATTACAGGTCAGATTGCGCTCATATGCATAACGCAATGCAGTTTCCAGCATTAATTATGCATCATCAGAACTGGCACGTTTAGCAGAGAAGTGGTTGGGATCCTGGAGGTGCTAAGGAGAGCGATGCGAGGGGAGATGCAGAAGGGCTTCTCGGGCGGCCTGAACAGCGAGTCGAGTCCGTTTGCCTCACTGTTTGAACGCTGTATTTGTATCTGAAAATTAGCTCGTTAACCAGGTTTAAAACCCCCTGTGATGCTGCTGCTCCAGCCAGGTTGAGAGCCGACCCCTGGCACGGGACTCTCGGCGCGTGCCGATCACCGAGGCAGCGGGTGTCCCGGGAGGCGGCTGGCGTTGGGCTGCTCCGCTCCTCTACCGGGGCTCAAACAGGGCTGAAAGCGTTGGCCTTTGGACACCGTCTTAGGCAAGAGGGGTGGTTGGGGTCTAATTACATCTGGGCTCACGGAAAGCTCATTTGCGTTGGGCAGCACGCTGCAGCGCTCCTGTGCCTGGATCAGGCTCTGCTGTGCTTTAGCGAGAGGTAAATCAGTGACTGGGGCCTCCTGCTGTCAGATGCACACTTCGAGTAACCGCACGCTTGAGTATGGGCTGCTTACCAGTGTGATGCACTGCTGAGGATTTATTTCGATCCCCTGTTGAAGGTCTCCACTAATTTCGGGGGAGGTTTTCCCAAGGGGGGTTTGTTTGGTGCCAGCATGAACAGAAAACAGAGATGCCGTAGAGAGGCTGGGGTCCCTGGAGGACACCCTGCCTGCCCTCCTTCGGTGCTCTTCCATTGCAAAGAGGAGAAAATAACTGTAAAGCAGTTGTGGTCAGGCTCCAGCAGCAGCAGAAGACACCCGACAGAGTCAAATCTGTTTCCTGCCTGCTGCGACCCGTGGCAGCCCGGCCGGCTCCGGATGCTCCTGCGGCTGGAGGAGCGGAGGGGGTTTCTCTCGGTCTCGAAATGACTCGGCAGAGCTGTGCACCGCAGCCCTCGTCCTGCCGCTGCCTCCCCCCGTCCCTCCCTGCGCGAGCGGCAAGGGCACTGACACCCCAGCGTGGTGTCCAGGGAGAAAAACCAAAGAATTTGGCTACACGCTCTGAGGACAGCCAAGGATGATTTGAACGAGCTGATAATGCAGTTTCCTTGTTCTCAAACTGGACTTCTGAGGGTTTTTTCCTCCTCTGCTTCTTTTTGACTCTTCCTTATTGCTCCCGTTTGAGGAGCGGTGAGCGTTGCCCTCTGCCCGTGGCTGGGGAGCCCACCTCCCCCTGCACCGCATGGGCGGTAGGTGCAAAAACCCACCACTGAACCCCAGTCTGTGTTTGCAGCCCTTAACTCTTGGGTCATAAATAGTAACTACTGAATGTTAAAGTTCTATTATCCCTCTATGATAGATTTAGCTCTTTTACAGCCCTTTGCATTTCTAGATTTCCAGGTGTTTTACCAGGGTGGTTAATTCTGATTAACCTTGCTTGCTTACTAGGAAGCTGGAGCAGGGGCAAGTGAAGGGACTTGTTATTCCCTGTCGGAGCGAGTTACAGCTAGAGGAAAATGCCAGGCTCCCCTTCGGCAGCCTCCTGCCCTGCCACTAGCAATCCTGCCTCCATTTTTCTATTAGAAAAGCCCTGCATGGCCAACCACACTGGAATTAATTCTTCTTTTAAATGAATCATGCTAAAAAATTCATGACGCAGGAGTAGAAGGATTATTTTTCAGAAGAAGCCTTGCCTGCAGGAGGCAAGGATCCTGGCAAAGTAAACCTTGACCCTCCCCGCTTCCTGCAGCAGGCAGAACCCATGAATAAGGAAAAACTGCCCTCCTCCTGAAAAGCCCCCTCGGCTCCCACCCCGCGTGGGGCTGGCAGTGCCCCTGCCACGGCTGGGACAGGCTCTGCTGGGGCTGCAGCCCGGTGCTCGGCGGGGAGAGTGGCCGTGCTTCCACGTTGATGTGATCCCGATGGGAAGGGCCAGGTCAGCAAAACTCATCTTGTTTTTTTTTTTATTGCCCATCGGAGTATAAGTGGGCCTGAGAGGAAGATTCACCGGCCCGCCAGCCCACGCTGCCCTCTCCACCCGCATCCCTCGCTGCCCTCGGTCCCTGCCCATCCCTGCTCCCAGCTGCTTTCCCTCAATGAAATTGCTCCTGGTGACCCGCCACTTTGTGGGCAGCGACCTCCCTTCCACCAGGACCGGCCGTTCTGCACCAGGGGCAGCCGGTGAGCCTGCGGTACCCGGCACAGGGGGATGCTGGTATCAGCCACACACCTAGCATCGCATCTGCGGGCTCTCCATCACCCTAAAGCCACAGCCCGCTCCTCGCCTGCACAAAGCGGGCTTCTCTTACGCTTTTCTCCCCCACCGCCGCAGGACTGCACGCACGCACGCGGTCACAGAAAGGCCCTTGAGTTTTATTTCGACCAGAAAACGCCAATTTGCAATGCAACGTGAATGCAGCGGGCTGAATAAACCCAAACCCGGGTCTGCGCTCCCTGCCCGCCGCTGCCGTTTCCCTGCCGACTTGGCAGGCAGCGTGGGCGAGCCGCCCCAGCCGGGGGCTCTTGTGGGACCCCAGCCCCGTCCCCGTCCGTCCCCCGGCACCGCGCTTGCCCTGCGTCAGCCCCCGGCTGGGCAGCGAGCCCCGGCAGGGCTGCGCGGCAGGCCCAGAAGTGAGCAATATACGTACCAGCCGGAGTGCCTAATTGCTCCGGTTTAATGGCTTTTTAACTTAATCATCCTCCAGACGGAGGGAGTGAAGGGAAGTGCCGCTTGACAGCACTTCTGAGACACTCCAGCAGCTCCGCGCGGCGCAGCTCCGCGCCGGCGGGCACTGGGAGGGATGGACGGGTGGGCGTTTTGCTGTGAATCTATAGGTGACTCACAACGGCAATGCACGCGTGGAAGGCTGTCCGGTTCCTTCCTTCATGTGATGCTCAGCATTTTCTCTGAACCTTGGTATCCAGAGCAGCTATTTGCTACCTAATGCACCTTGCCACAGCGAGCAGTGACGCACCGGGGATTTAGCAGGGGAATTCCAACAGCATTATCTTAGTGACCATGTTGCTGCATTTCTTTGCTGCTTTCCAAAAATTGGGGCAGCTAAAAGGCAGACTTGCTAAGTGTTGGCTGGCTTTTCTGGGGTTGTAGCCCTTCTACAAAACATCGCCAAGGGAAAATGTGAACTGTTAGATTTAAATACAACTTTTTCCTAATGTGCCCTAGTAAAGAACACAGGCTCCTAATCGATTTTTCTTTTGAGTTGAGTCTTAAAATGGTTTCTCCAATCAAGTATGTTATCTTTAAGGAAAAAAAAAAAACCAAAACCACCTCCAGAAATCCTGTTGCCTAGGGGGAGAAGAGAAGCATTTAGTGGTTTGTTTTCATAGGAAAATCAGTCTTTGTTCGGCGAATGAATCAAACATGCAGGGACTTTGACTTGGATGAGTTAACCGGGCGTTTAGCAATACAGTTTTATAACATGTGCGTGATTTCTAATGAACTGCGTGACAAGAAGTGGCCAAAACTGCGATTGGCAACAGCAGGACTGTGTTTGGTTAGGAAGGTCTGCTTCAGCATTTGGCATGGTCCGGCCCACAACCAGAAACTCGCTCGCTTATTGCAAGAGCTTACATATGACCTGAAAATATGTACGTTTGTGCAGTAAATAACATCATCTGCTTGGAAAAAAACGTCTGCATTCACCTCGGGAGATACTCCCATCGGTATTTAATGGGGAAGTGTTGTACGGATACATACGAATTGGGTCACACCGCACCCAACTCTGAGACTCGTACGAAAGGCTTTTTGTTTGGTGGGCTGATTTCTGAAGCCCCTGTTCGGCTGGTGCCCATGTGCTGCTACTTACCGCCGCGGCGGGTCCTGCCTGCTGTATTTATGGTCCAGCCGGGAGCGGGGTCTGGTGCGGCCGGTGCCAGCGGGCAGAGCGCCTGGGCTGGGGACGGAGCACGGTGGCCACCACTGACCGCGCTGGTGGCCCGGCAGCAGCGGAGCTGCCGAAGGGTTCTCTGCGCCATGGGGAGGTGGGAGCCGGACGGACGCTGGGGTGGCTCTGGGTGCGTTTCTCGGTCTGGGCTCAAGCTGCTGCAGAGTTAGTCGCCCTGTTTCTTGGCTGGTTTTCTTTGCTTTGAAAAGCACCTTCCACGCAAGGCTCTTGCCACGTTTGCAGTCCCTTCTGTGCTTATCCAGACCCCGGAGATCCGTCTTCTCCCTTACTGAGGGCAGTTGCTCACGGGCCCCCGGGGATGCTGCTCCTCTTCCTCCCTGCCCTGGCTGCCCCATGGAGAGTCCTGGGGAGAGCCCACACATTGCACTCTCAGCTGGGTGGGTACCTCCAGGGATACCAGAAAGGCTGAAAAATTAGCTTTTTCTTGGCAGTAACGCTGCGGGGAGGAAGGGAGGTGAGATGGACTCCCAACTGGAAAATGCCTTTTCTGCCCTCCTCTGTTGAAAACCATCCTACTGTGAATGTAATACTTTTTCCGCAGCTCTAGGAAATACAATAATAGGTTGCACATTCAAACCAGCTGCTCGTTTATTTTTTCAACTGCCTCTGAAAAATGCTTGTAATTAGGAAAAATGTATAACAAGAAGTACAAACAAATCAAAGTCTGTCATTAGCCAGGAAGAGTTGGCTCTCTGCCCTAGCTATGGTTTTATTAAATTAGAATAATGAAGCAGAAGCTATACAAAGAAAAACAAGTGCTTTAGAAAGGTCTGAAAATATACAGCCATTAGTTTAGAAAACACATTTTCGAATTTAAACGTGAAGCTGTAAACATGTTAGCTTGTGCTGTTCTAATACCTCCTTCTGTAAGGCTGCATGAACCTTAAAGAAATACCCCATAAAAGGGAAATAGGAGGAAATCTTCTGTAATGCTTTAAATTTCAACTGTGGAACTGGCAGAACCAGTCCCAGAGCAGATCCCCACGGACTCAGAGGTGGCTCCGGGGTGTCCCCGTCAGCAGTGGTGCCAGCAGAGCTTTGGCAGTGGCCAGCTGGTTCGAAGGGCAGTGGCGAGGCTGTGCCAGGTGGGACTCAAGGATGGTGATGGCATTATGGATTTGCCTCGTCTCCTTTGGGACATGTAATCCCCCCCCCCCCCCCCCCGAAATGCTCTGTCATGCACAAGGGGTGTCGCGGAGCGATGTGCACTGGAGCAGGTGGGACACGGGATGAGGAGAGGAAGGACATCCTGGGGCGAGGGGACAGTCCCCAGGGCATCTGCACCATGTCACACTGTCGTGGTTTAACCCCAGCCAGCAACTAAGCACCACGGAGCCGCTCACTCACCCCCCCGCCCCAGTGGGATGGGGGAGAGAATCGGGGAAAAAAAGTAAAACTCATGGGTTGAGATAAAGACAGTTTAACAGGACAGAAAGGAAGAAAATAATAATGATAATATTATTTTTGTCATTTTATTATTATTAGTAAAAGAATTGGAATATACAAAACAAGTGATGCACAATGCAATTGCTCACCACTTGCCAACCGATGCCCAGTTAGCTCCCAAGCAGCGATCCCCCCCAGACCAACTCCCCCCAGTTCATACACTGGGCATGACATCATAGGGTATGGAATACCCCTTTGGCCAGTTTGGGTCAGCTGTCCTGGCTGTGTCCCCTCCCAACTTCTTGTGCCCCTCCAGCCTTCTTGCTGGCTGGGCATCAGAAGCTCAAAAATCCTTGACTTAGTGCAAACACTACTTAGCTACAAATGAAACCATCAGTGTGTTATCAACATTATTCTCATCCTAAAGCCGAAACATAGCACTATACCAGCTACTAGAAAGAAAATTAACTCTATCCCAGATGAAACCAGGACACACACTTATGGTCAGAGCTTCAGGATGGAAACACACCTCCATAGGTTTGATTTCTGCAGGAAAGTTGTTTTCCTGGCTCTGGTGCAGACCAGGCTTGGAAGCGGTAGCCTGCAGATCTTCCCGTTCATTGCCTTCCTCCATGCTTGCTTCACACAACATCTGGACGCATGCAGAAGTGTTGAAGACCTCTGTGGCCCGAGGGACAAAACATGGGCAGGCCCCTGCCAAAGGACCTGCTTTCTTGCAAGCACTAGAATAAGCCAGTTTCAATGCATTTCACTGTTTCAAAGTTCATTTTTTCCCATCCATTTCTTTTAATAACTGCCATATGGTAGTTTGTTGCTTTCAAAACCAAAACAAAAATGACCTTGCCAATATGAGCAGAAAAATACTTTCAAAAGTCTTCACCTGCGTGTTTCCTAATGTGTAGTTGGGAGCTGGGAAAATAAGTCTTGCCCTTAATGCTCTTCAAACGGAGGTGCTGCGGGGCCACGGCCGGGACAGGCTGTGGGGCAGGACGGGCAGGACTTACCGGTCCCGCTCCAGGGTCCAGGGCAAAGCTGGTGGCCCTGTGCGGGGCCAGGGCCAGGGTCAGGACCCCACAAGTGGCACTTCCCATCATTAGATCCAGATGACAGCCAAAGCCAGACGTGGGGCTCGTCAGCTTTCAGCGGCATTGGCACTGGGGGCGGTGATCTCGTCCCTGTGCACGGAGACGGGGCAGCCGTCCCCGAGCCCGTGGGCTCGGCGGCGGGAGGAAAACCGCGGCACGGCTGCCGCGGTGGGTCTGGTTTGAGAGGTAGTTTTTAATCGTAATTATTTCTGGTTTATTTAAGCCATGATTTCTGAAGCTGCAGCCCATGGAACACAAACAGATGTTATTTGGTCAGAGTGGGTTTGCAACGCGGTGCCAACGTCACCTCGCATGTGCGTGCGGATATTTACCTGCAGGTTGCAACCCTGCTCCCTCGCACCCAGAGTAAGGACCGTTCGAGAGTCAGTAACTTGGCTGGCAGCTTCCTTCAGCTGGTAACTTTAATGAGCAGGATCACTCGTGGCAGTGTTGAAGTAGAACAACAAAAATAACTTGTTCTGGAGTTTGAGCCCAAACTAGGCATACAAATCCGTACTCTGGGCCCCACCATCTACATGTATTGTGTAAAAAATTGCCGGTTGTTTGTGGACTACAGGTAACACCGGTCACATACTCTTTGGTCTGTCTTCCCTGGGAAAACCTCTCTGTGAACAGGAGCAGGTTTTGATTACAAGCTTTTCAACTCTTTGTCCACAAGTTTTTGTAAACAAGCCGCCAGCGCAGAGCCGAGGGCTTTGCTGCCCACCGCAGCTGGGCGAGCCCCTCGGGGCTCTGCCACGCTCCCTGCAAAATCTGCTCGGCCCTTTCCCCCGGCCGCCTTTCCCAGCGCCCGCCGCCGCTCCTGGCTCCGGTAATTGGGAACGGTGTCCCGGCCCGTGGCGTGCTCTGCCCGGAGCATGGAGCATCGCCGGCCCCGGGCAGCCCCTTGCCCCCGGGCTCCGCACTGCTCCTCGCTCCCCAGCAGAGCAAAAACTGCACCTAGCAGGGATCTGCCTGCAGACAGCACTGCTGGAGACAGCTCTCTGAAGGAATGTTTGTTTATTGCTTCAGCACCAGCCACAAAACCCCTAAACCGGGATAATTGAATATTCATTTTCTGTGAATTCTATTAATTCTGCGTTTCGTGTTCTGAAGAGCAAAATAATTGCCGTAATTTCATTTCAAAACCTAAAGTAAATAACCATGAGCCTGTCATTTTTCTGTGTGTTTTCACTGAAAGGAAATTCATCTGCCTGCCTGCTTTCATTATGAAATGATCAGTGGGGCCGCTAGAAGAACGGCATATTTATTTTTACATTTCTCTGCAAAAGCCTATTTAGTCTAAGTGGCACAGTTAACATTGCCAGTGATTTCTTTGTCCTGATTTTAAACAGCCTTTTAAAACCCAGCATTAATTTAAACAAGATAATATAAATTAAATTATGTGGTTTGGTGCAGTTCAGTGCTCCTCCCCTTCACAGGCTCTGCCTTTTTTTAAGCAACCCCTAAGTAGATGTACTTTAATATTAACCAGTGCTAAAAAAAAAAAAAAAAAATCATTTTAAAAAATCAGGTTTTATCCACTAGAGAAAAGCACAGAAAGGAGATGAAGTTTAAATGTGTAGATCTGGGACCTAGCATGCAGGATGCCTGCAGCAGCGGGGCAGATGGGCAGGGGCTCTGGGGAGTGCTGGTGGAAGAGCCATGTGCTGGGGGGGGTCAGCCCTCCCCTCGAGTGGCCGCGTGGGTTAACGCGAATCCCGGCTGGAAAAGGCACCTGCCGGGAGGTTTCCCGGCTCCCGAAGCGGTGTGCGTGGCGTGGCCCCGGCGCCGTCTCCCGTTCTCCCGTGGGGCCGATAGCTCGGCAGGGGCTTGGCAGGGAAGAGCTGCCTGCGAGAGAGTTGTAAAAAGTAGTTTTTGTGCTTTCTGTGTGTCTCACGGGAGATGTGAAGGAAGTCTCCGTATCTGGCCTTTTCTCTCGCCCCCCTTATCTTCTCATCAGTGTTTACCAGACACGCTATTTTCTCATGAAAGAGAAACTCCCGTTTTCAAAATTGGGGTCATTTGGTATCTGTGTCACTTACACGCTAATTCCTTTGGCTGGGGACCTGCAGATGGTGTTTGTGCCTCGGAACGCAGGGGTGAAGGGAGCAGCGACACCAGTTTGTACCTCTGCTCTTGCGTGCCCAGGCTGAAGGTCGGGAGCACGAAGGGCGACCCGAGGCATCCGCGGTCCTGCTGAGCCCTCCCCGCCTGCAGACCCTGTGCTCCGTGCAGGCGGCAGTGCCTGTGCCAGGGGATGCAGCATCATGCTTATTTATTACTTACTATTTAACACATCAGGTCTTTGCATGTTGTATTTCATCAAGTACTAAAGTTTAAACTGCCTCAACGTCCAGGAGCAGCAGCATCTTTCTGCCACGTTGTAATTTATCCTCTTTCTGCTGAAGAGCGCGGTAACACCGTCACCCACCCGCTGTCCCATTGTATCCCCCCCGGGGCAGGCAGACCCTCTTCACAGAGATGCCACAAAATTTGCTTTTGCCACAGCATGCAGGAAGTTTCGCTGACAAACCCTTCAATCTGCTCGCAGGTACGAGCTACCGCATTACTGACAAATACATTTGCAGCTCTAACTCACGGCTCCTGCCAGCTGGACGTGCCGGGGGGGTCCGGCACACCGGCACGCTCCTGCCGCTCGTCTGCCCCGCCGCAGCAGCGCCCACCCCGTGTGCAGGGAGGGGGAAATGTTGGGGCCTTAAAATAACTGACCCAGATAACTCAGATGGGAAGGCAGCAACCCCAGCAAAGACGCAGCATGTCTCCTTTTCGGTGCCTGCAAAGCGATGGGTTTATCCCACCTTGCTCTCTGGCTGTCTCCCAAGGTTCAGGGGCCCCTGCAGGGAAGTATTTTAGGGAGCACGCTGAGAGCTCTGGGGCTGCTTCCTGTAAGCAGCGACCTACTTCTGCCCCGTGAGATTGCGGATTGATTTATAGCTGAACTCTGACATCCTGGGTTTGGGGTTTTTTTAATTTGGAGAGTTTGGGGAAGGGCTGGGGAGCCCACGCAGCTGCACGAGCTGCTGCTCCGCCGAGCAAACGCCCCGCGCCGGTGCATGCCAGGGCATGCTGCCACCGCGAGCAGGGATACGGCTCGTCCCCGCCCCGTGCCGAACCGCCCTGGTTTTGCCGGGCTGCCGCGCGCGAGGCCCCACAGCGCCGGATGAGAGTGCTGGGTCGGCCGGGACCTGGACCAGCCGCGGTGTTGGGCAGGGCAGGGAAGCAGGCATGCCCTCCCCGTGATGCGCAGCCTCCCCTCCTGCCCTCGTCTCCCTCCCGTGTTTGCTAAAACAGCAGGACCCCAGTGGGTCGCGTGGCAGTCGGTTGGGCTGACGGCAAGAAACCCTCCCGAGCCAAATCCCGCGGTGCAACAGCCTAGAGACACCAGCAAACGCTTCTGGGCTGCAAAACCGGCGCAAGCTCACGGGCCCCTCCAGCGTAAACTGATGATGTTCTTTAAGGGGAACTGAATTTGGTCAAAGAAATTCCCGGACTCTTTGCAGGGACTCGTTACTCCGGGGTGGGACAACGTCGCCGGGAGAAGCCCTGCAAACGCGGTGCTTTTCACCGCCGGGTCCCGTGGCTGCTGGGGAGGCGGCAGCTGCCTCCGCCGCCGGCGAGACCCCGCGCAGCGGTGTCACCAGAACCGCCGCAGCTCCCGGCTGCAACGCCTCTTCCCTGCAGCCAACTTTGGCATCAGCCCGGCGTCCCGAGGTGTGTGCCGGCTGCGAGGGAGGGGAGTCACCACCGCCCAGCGAGCCAGTCCTTCTTGTCAGGCTACTTAGCCTGGACTAATGCGCTGGGCAGGAAAGCTGATGCCATTCCAGCCGCTTGCTGCTGAGCAGGCTGTAAGCAGCTTACGGGGCTGGCACGAGGGGCCTCTTGCCAATGAAGCCCTCTCCTGCAAAGCGCTTGGGATGCTCCTGGTGCAGCAGAAGGCCACCGCCGCAGACGTGTCTGCAGGGCCAGCCCGTCACCTGGGGGGGTTTGGTGTGTGACCCCCACCTGCACCCTTGCCAAGTACCGGGGCAGCCTGAGGGCAAAGGGGGTCGGGGCTGTTGGTGCTGGAGGACCCTGCAAACCGCTGTGGTTCTGGAGCAGGCTGCCGGACACCTGCTCCCCGATTTTTTTCTAGAAATGGGTCCAGTAATTAAACCCGTCAGTTTACATAGAATTAGTCCTGTTCACTTAACCACCAAATTACGACTTCAGAGATTCAATCTCATTATTTGGCCAGTAGGCTTGGCAGGATGATCCCTCTTCTCTCATTAGTTTACAAAAGTACTAAGCCTTTGCCCTGGCTGCTATTTTCTCCACTGCAGCCGGGACCGAGGGGAATTGGCAGGGTTCCTGCAGCAGCCACCTTAGCCAAACAGATGAAGCCTCATTAGCACCTGTACCAGGGAGGTATTTATTTCCATTAAGACAGCACGGAGGGTGCCTTCATGCCGGGCACAGCGCAAACACAGCAGGAGACGAAGTCCTGCTCCCCTTTCCTCAAGAGCTCCCTTAGCATCTATTTAAACTGTCTGCCAAAATCAGACTGAGATGCGAACGAGCTCGTCCGTGGCTCTGCCTTCCCCTCTCAGCAGCCAGTGCTGGCACCCCAGCAAGCCCGGGGGTGCCTGCAGTCCCTGGGGACGGGGCTGGGACGAGGCAGCCCACCAGCACCTCTGGGACAGTCATGGGAACGGCTGGGAAAGGGCTGCTGGGGCGAGCCTTCGCTCTGGATCTTGCACAGCACGGGTGAAACCGGTGGTACAGATGGGCTTGAAAACCGAGCTCTTCACTGGGGCCTTTACGCCCAGAAGGAGGTTCGCTGGTATCCTGCCACCAGAAAACACGAGCCCCGTGAGTCTCCAGGGGTTGGTTTTAATATGCTGGAGAAAGCAGGCACAGTCTTTACGTTCCTCCCACACTGAAACAGATCTGGGCTGAGCAGAGCCAACACTCCGCACTGGGACACGCAAGGGAAGAAATGTTGAACCCAAGTGTTGAACCCAAACTCTGAGGCGGCGGAGCCAGCCCCGGGGCGGGCAGGGGTACAGGCAGGCTGCCTTGCTGCTGGGGCTCGCAGCAGCGAATTTACGCCTTATGGCTTTTTTAGGAAGCTGTTCCCTGAGGTTGCTGCTGCAGAGGTGTCGCTCCCTGCTCCTCCTGCCTGTCCCCATTTTTTTTGCTAAATTAGAACTTAATTCCTGTATAACCTGTCCATCAGTTTTCTAGCCAGCACAGGACAAAAAAATCCTGATCTACAGTTTGCAGCAAGCTGTTAGGCACGGAGGAAGCAGTCCGGCATGGAAAAACCCAGGTGCAGGGTAATGGCTGGGCAGAGCTGTGCCTGGACGTGGCTCAGGGACGGCGGCACGTTTGTAGGATAAGCCACTACTTGGTTGTAAATCTTTGCACCAGGACTACGCAAAGCTACTACAAACGTCGCTGTTTTAATCAGTGGACCTCTCTCTGTCTCCTACTGTCATTTCTTCATTCCGAGTGACTCAGGCTGAAGGAATTTTTTCTCTTTGTCCCCTTGTCCTTTCTCACGTAGAGATAAGCGGAAAACCCGCCAGTGGCAACTCCCAAGCTCTCATAGAAAGGGAATGATCACCAGACATATCTCACTGGTGTTTCCTCTTCCAGACATTGGGTTTTCAGTAAATCACTCTCTCTGTGGTTGTGCAGTAGTAATAGGATAGCACGGAAAACGGCACTCCAAGTCTGAAGCAATTTGTATTTACAGCTTACAGTCACGTCTCCGTTGTTTCCTGTAAAACCGCACAGAGCCATAGGGAACCTTCCCTTTTCTTAACATTTACAACTGTGTGGTGATGCCGTTTCTTAAAGGTCAGGGGTACAGAGAGGAAAAGGTCGGCAGCTCTGTGCAGTTTGGGGTGCCTAAGCCACGCCAGCGAGGCTCTGAAAGCAGGTAAAGCCCACCCCTGCCCTTTTCCCAGCGAGGGCATGGGCAGCTGGATGTGTCCTCCTCAGAGCAGAAATGGCCTGAGCAGGCAGCGGCAGGGAGAGGGTGCGGGGCGGATTCCCGGGAAGGGTGCTGGGGTGATCCCGGGTCCCCAGCAAGGGTCCCTACGGAGCCACAGCTCCGGCGATGCTTCCCCTCTCCCCTCTCTCGAGGCGAGCGCAGAAAGAAGCTAAAGCAGATTACGGTAAAATAACTATCAGTGTGGACAAAATAGCAGAACACAAACGACAGACATTGTAAGAACAATTGAAAAGCATTTAATAAGATGCATCTTGAAATAGAGTTATGTTTCATTAGTTGAAGAATTAGATAAACGACTACTGGCAATAGCAGAGGTTGCACTGAAGGCTGCTCCGGGAAGTCAGGCTGGGGATCCGCACCAGCCTGAGTTACCTGGTTTGCTGTTACAGGCAGAGCGGCAAATCCCGTGTTGGTGCAATTCCAGGAGAGAATTAGATTTAGGTCACTTGGCTGAATATCACGCTGGCTATCTCAGTACTTTACAAAAGGAATTTTTAAGGAACTGTTAAAGGGACTTCTAAGAAACAATTTTTGCAAAGTGGCAGTTGATTACCTGGAATTACAGGGGATCCATTACGTGGGATCCACCACGGCTGCAACACCAGCACTTCCCAGCAAGCTCTGCACGATGGTGCTGGTCCTGTGCATGAAGGACAAGTTTCTCTTAAGAAAACCCATATTAAATAGCAGTATGTTTTGGTATTAGTCCTTCTCTGAGACAGCTCCACAGCGCTGGCAGTGCAGCTTTTCTACCTTCCCCCATTTATAATTGCTCTTGATTTTACTTATATTAGAAATCAGAGTGGCAAATAGAAACTCACGGAGGACTTTTTGCCTTTCTACACACAAGTTTGCTGTGGTTTTAAGTCAGTGCTGATCTTGTCCCCCATTAAATACAAGACATTAAAATCAATCATTAATAGCTTTAAAAGGTTTGTACAACCACCACCACACTCACTCATGTTTGAACATTAACCGAGGTATTTTTCCTTAACAGTGGGTTCTTTTAGATAAATTCTGGAGATTATAAAAAGATTATCTATGCCAGTGATTTTTTTTTTTCCAGTACATTTTTAGACTAGGCTCCTGAAATAAGCTCCTGAAGCTCCAATTTTAAAAGCCAAAAGTTAATCCTTTAAGAGCTGAATAAACAATCATTAAAGGGATGGAAAGCATTAGCGTGGTGCAAGCAGAAGCTGAAAGGCAGGAGGGAAAGATGCGCCCACGGCAGGCAGCAGCCACTAGCCTTGCCTGGGCGCGGGGAGCGGAGGGTCCCGCTGCCGTAGTGGGGAGCAGAGGGGCCCGCTGTCGAAGTGGGCAGGCACGGCCCCACGGCACAGCCCCGCGGGCACTGCCAGCTGTCAGCGGGTGCAGCGTGCCCAGGGCGAGCTGATTGGATTTCTAGGCAAAAAAAGCCAAATACTAGAAGAGGGAAAGAGCGTAAAATTCAGCTGAGGGGAAGGAGCGTCTATTCGGTTTGCCTGAACCCTTTCAGGGGAGCGCCTGTGGTTTGGATGGCTCCACGCCTCGTTTGTCTCTGTGTGGGGTTTGCCTGGGAAAGAGTCAACAGCAGCCGGGCAGCGGAGGCATCGCTTGGTACCCCCCTGGCAGGCATCTGGAAGGAATTAATGTGCAAAATGGTTGCACGTAACGGTACAAAATCAGAAAAGTGACTTCTTTTGTATGAAACAGGAGTCAAATTCAAGGACATAAGGAATGGAAGCTCAAATAAATCAAATATAATGAGAGACCTGATGCCAGTGTGATTGGCTGAAAATGGGGTTCTGATGGGGATGAGCCATTTGCAGGGACAACAGTCACAGGTGACCTGTAACACTGCAGGGACGGATGCAGTCTGTAATGGCACTGTACAGAGTTGTCTGAACATTCATCAGCTGGTCTGAAACAGGTACTCGATTCCCTGAGGAAAAATGGAAACTGGTCTGGTTTAGCCAGGACTTCTCACCAACACTGCGCTGCAGTCTGCTCCTTGAGTGCCCTTCTGTCTTCTGTCCACATGCACACATCACCTGCAGTATGTGCTAACTTTGCTTTACAATATCTCAGAATAGATTTATATTTATAGTTTTTATGGTTTTTCTACATTCAACATGCCTATCATATTTGTTTTATAATGACTCAGGTACAAACCAGGTGAGTCTATTTGTATTTGCAATTTAAATAAGGGAGGAGGGGATGTGGGGATGGGAAGGTCCCTGCAGCAGTGGCACTTCCCACTGGGACTGAAGTGCTTCAGCTTTTGCAGATTAAACTGAAGCCGTTGCTTCAGCAACTGCACATTGAATTAGAAATGGCCTTCGTAATGATTGCCAGGGTATTTGTTTCCACTAAGAGCTAAGCTGGCATTATCTTCGTACTACATGATTAGCTTCTCATTCAGCTTTTTTATTTCAGGTACTGACGTATCTCTTTGTTTATTCCTTAGCATCATCTCCTTCCTAATTGTCAATGGGAGCTGTCGCATATTACTTTGAGTTGCCAAATGCATATGGAAGTTTTGCTGAGAGCCGATAGATGCCTGGCTGCTCTGAGATGCGCCCAGGAAAACGTTCAACTCGCTCGGTTTCAGCCCAGTGGCAGGACAGAAACCAGCTGAGAGCATCCCGGTAATGGGAGACGACTGCGACCCACGCAGCAGCTCCCTGGGAGGAACACCTCTGGGAGGAAGGAGGCCAGAGCGGCTGGGAGAGAAAAAGAGCTGCAGGATAATGAGAAAGGGAACAATAGCTGGAGGAGGAATGAAAGGGTCTGGCCGCGGAGGCATCAGTGCAGAAGTATTGCTCAGGGTGCTCCTACCCCCATCAGCTTCAAACCCGTCAGAAGAGAGTCCAAAAAAAAGGGACTTCTAATACTTAGTTTGAACTCCTGTCACTGCTTTGTCATTACCATATTTTCAGATATTCCCAAAATAAAATAAAATAGAGTATTGGCATCAGCACAGATAAAAATCCAGGATTCATTATGCGGCAGCACTGAACTGAATAATTTAGCTTCCGTTTCCATGACTGGTATTTTCGAGGCCCTTCCTTCTCCAAATTAAACCCTTCAGGCAGAAATGTGAGGGAGGGCAGTTTGCGAAAAGGCCAGCTGACGGGAGGAAGGGACTGGCAGGGCTGGTGCCGCAGGCAGGGCTGGTGCCGCGGGCAGGCAGGGCAGGCAGGGCTGGTGCCGCAGGCAGGGCTGGTCCGCGGGCAGGCAGGGCAGGGGGGCACCGCCACCACCCAGGGCCACTTGGGTTTCATCACTGGCAGCGAGAGTTGGGCAAGAATTGCACCTTACTTATATTTGTTGTAAAACCAGTGCCAAAGTAGATCCTTAGGATCCATTAGAAAACCCATTGACCGGTCATTACTGGTAGCTTTGGACCCTCGAATTCAAGAACAACTAAAATGTGGCCAGACTTTAACACGGCCCGCAGTTAAACAGAGCCTGTGCCATTAGCAGGGGCCCGGTGAATGACATCAAGTTACGCTAACAGCCTTTGAAAATGCAATTCTAGGGTTCGGGATTCAATATGTCAGCGTTCGACGGCATAACCGCTGCTGTACAGCAAAGCGAAAGGGTACGTGGATGTTTATTTTTATCTATGTGGAAATAATCCAACAGAATTCGGAGGTTCTACGTTTTCCAGTGAACTAATGGGCGTTAGTTGCATTCAGAGCAAGGCAGTCGCCACGGCTCCTGGAGCAGCAGCCCAGCGTGGAGAGGCGGGTGAGCGTTCAGACAAGCCCAGCACAGCCGCTCGCTGCGGGGCCGGTGCTCGCCCTCGGGCACGGCTCTCCTCGGGAACGGGCACCGCCAGCACCGGCCCGAGCCCGCCGGCACAGCAAACCCAGCAGCTCCCATCGGACACGACGGGGCTGGTGAGAGCCTCTGGCACAGGCGCCCGGGGAGGCCGACGGGTGCTCCGCGCCACAGCGGGCAAGATGCCACTGTATGGAAAATGATGAGTCACCTGCTTCAGCGCCATCGGGATAATAGCATAGGGTGAGGGTTCTGCAGGAAATGTAATACCATGCGTGGGTATATGGCATGTTCCCCCTTTTATCTAGATCAGCTCATGTAGAACTGATCGGGAAAGAAGATGTGGGTACAGAATAAAGAAAAAACGGAAGGATAAAAGCTCAGAAGGGCTTCAGGAAGTGGTTCTTGCTAACAGCAGCAAGAGGTCACCTCGACAACTTTTAAATTGTGGTTGTTGCTGCCTCCGGTCCGTAGAAAAGCAATATGCTAGGCTTTCACCTATTATTACATTACTGTTCTCTGATTTCTTAATCTTAGCTTTTAAAAAATTGTTCCAGATCAGTTTTAACATCTTCTCTCCAGTGTTTCATACACAGTAGGAAAGCTTAGCACCTGAAAACATTGTCTGATTTTAGCTTTTCTGTATTTTTAGTGTTGACAAGATTTATTTTAACCGAACAGATGACCTGATCAAATACTATATTAAAATGTCAAGAAACAATTTTTGTCTACATTTAAACATGTTTAAAGATGTTAAAAGGGAAATTTAATTGAAAATCCAATATTACCATATTTTCTAATATCTGCTAAACATTAGCAGATGATATTTACCATTGATATGATTTGACAGTGATGCGATTGCAGGTATTTTCTGAATAATATTTGACTTCCTCTGCTCCAGAACTGGACGCTGCCTCCAGCTGTGCCCGCAGCAGGACTGCTCTCTCAGCAGGCTAGTGAGCACTGGGAAGTGCATCCCTGCAAACTGGGATGAAGCCGGGGTCCAGGGGCGCGCTCGGGGCCGGCGCCGTGTGTCTGTGCAAAGTGGCTGAGATCTGATTCCTGCGAGAACATCTGCTGAGCCCCCTTCGCACATCTGGAGCTGGCCGGGTTAGCAGCCCTGCCGTCCTGCCCCAGCCAGGGGACGCAGGGCCACCTCTTTCAAGTCCCTGCCTTGCGTGGGAGTCCGGGATTCATCCCTCCCGACGCCTGCACTGCAACCCCGGCAGAGGCTGTGGGCATGGAGCGAGGCAGGGCCAGCTCCTGCGCGTCTGGGGGCCAGCTCCCGCATGCCGCGGGGTCCCTGCGCGTCATTACGGCTCGGGGTCATTGCCGGGACATCTCCTTACACAGACGGTAACTCGTTGTTGTCAGCACCGATCATCCGGCAGTGCGAGTGCGTTTTCCAGCAAACGCGCCGTTTGCCTTGGCCACGGTCAGAGATGCCCTCGAAGAGACAGCACTGACGCCCAGGGAGCGCGGGTTTGCTGCAGCCAAACCAGAGAAAGCCGAGGGCTTTGCTCCGACCTCTGCAGCCTGAAGAATGTGCCTGCTATGCTGATTACCAAATGCTCGCTGTTGGTAGGGGTGCCTAACCGTACCCGTAAGCTATGCGTACCTGCAGGAGGCAAGACAGAGCTGAAACCTGCCCGGGAGGTGAGGAGTGAGGACATATGCAAAACTCCCAGCTTCTGAAGAGCTGTTCTGAGAAAATGTGGCACTCACACCCATCTCCATCACCTCAAACTGGGATCACTGACACGGAGCGCAGAGTTAACAGCGCTCTTGAAACCACCCGAAAACTCCCCGCAGCAGCAGGGCTGTGTGCGAGCGGTGCTGTGCAGCTCCCCTGAGCATGGGCTCCCTCCACTCCATCCAACTCCCGCTTCCTCACGGCCCTCGCTGGGCTGGGAAAACCCAACTGCCTTCCCCACTGCAAGCTTTTGTCCAGATAATGGAGAAAAAGACAGAGAGCTGGCTAAAGTAAACCCCAGCCAACCCATTTTGCAGACCTACACAAGTGGACGTTTACTCGCAAGCTAGCTCCAGTGAAAATCAGAGTTAGGTCTCGAAACAGCGTTAGGGCGAGCTGTGGTGCTGCTGCCGGGGGGCTCGGCTGTACGGGAAAATTCAGCTTTGCTGCAGGGGCAGCATGGATCTGGGGTTACAAAATGCTTTGGGGGAGCAAGAGGAGCCAGGCAGGGCTGGAAGGAGGCACCAGGCACCTGCGGGGCCCCACTGCCACCCCTCCATGGCTTCCCTGCCGGGCGGCCGTGTGGGGACACGTCCCTGCAAACAGGGAAGCCTGTCCCTGTACCCCACCGAGATATGCTCGTAGGATGCTTCGGTTATAGCACCTCAGAGGGAATGCTGTGTTCATTTCCCTCGATGCATTAGGTAGCAAGTACTTAATTGAAATACTTAATTTTGTCTCCCTTGGTATGAGATCTTCACAGTTTCCTGCCTGTTTGTGTTCTTGGCCGTTTGAGGAAACTGTGTAATGTGAGTATTAACACGCTATTAAACCTTCTCGGTAGAATCGTCTTTCTTGGCTGGTAGCTGAACAAAAGATCTTTTCTACTGAGAATAGTAATTTCAATTTAAAATGGCAATATAGGAAGAAGGCAAGATGCTCCCTGCTGTAATTAGAACAAATTTTCTAGTATTCTGCGTTATCTTTAGACTCTGGAAGTGTAGTTGCTCTACTAGGATTAATAAGTCACCTGCATTAACTCTATTTATTGCTGTGTTGTATCGCAGGGGCATCACAGTGGCAGCGCTGATCAGAAACTATTTGCATATTCTGAAACACAGAAGGCACTCTGAAACAGCAGGTTTGTTATTCTTTTTGGTTTATAATATTAATAAAGGCAAAGAGGGAGAAGAAAAGACGTATAGTATTCATCCCTGTAGGAATATGTGACAGTCACATCGGATGCCTACCAGGGCCTTACGGACCAAGCAGCCTGAATTCCCACACTAGCCACCCACCACAGTACCCACTATTGATTCTAAAATTATAATCTTTTGCATGCACAATACTGTGCCATTCTGTCTCACAAAGTTCACACCCTGTTGGGACTCTGTCGCTCCTTGGGGCTTACGTTACGCTGCGTGCAGATCTATTTAATTAGCCCATGAACAGATTTTGTTTTCAAGACAGCAAAATGTCAGCTCAGACATTAAAAACGCACACGGGCGCACGCTCCTCTCGCACCGGGGCGGGGGAGAGAGCCGCTTCCCCTGCCTTAGCAGCAGGCACCGGGGGTATCTCCTTGACGGCTGTAGCACAGCGGGATTTTGTCACCCCTAAAGAGCGGGTTGACAGTTCTCCAAGAACGGCAGTGAGGACAGCAGTGTCGGATCTGCAGGGACGGCAGGCACAGGAGGGCAAAGCAGTGGCGAAGCAGAGACTTCGCTGGCAGAAGCACCAGCGGAGCGTTGGGCACGTATTCTGCTGGCAGTTTTTTGTGAGCGGGCTGGGAACGCAGTTAAGACTTGCTCTCAACCAGCAGCGCATGTCGTGTCTGCAACAGACACGTCTAACGATTCTTATCAGCCCTTGAACTGTCATTTCCCAGGTTTGTTTTCTGAGGAAAGGCAAACAGAGGCAGCCGAGGCTTGCAGCGGTGAGCAGGTCCCGCGCCGTGCCGGGCTCGCTGCGGTGCTGCCGGGGCTGCCGTGCCGGGGTCGGGGTCCCCTGCCCGCCCTTGCCCCCCTCCCCAGGTTCCCAGGACACACGCGCTCCTTTCCGCAGCCGAGCGGTAGGATCCCCGGGGCTGGTGCCGAATTGCAGACCAGAAACCCACCCTGTCAGCCCTTCGCGATGGGGAAAAGGGAGTACTGGGCATCTCTTGTGGGAGATTTGACATGCCCTCCTGGTTTTCTTCACTGTTACGGACTTTTTTGTCTTGCACATCACTTCCTTGCCAGCGTTCAGCCTTCCGCCTCAGCTGCTAAGGGCAGCAAGTTCTTGCAGGAAGGTGACAGAAATTGCTTATTGCGCAAAAGCAACTTCCCACGTACCTGTCTGCTCACCCTCACGTTTCCCAAATAGATGTACTCACAAGTCAAGGCCAAACCTGGGCATTTTCAGCATGTGAAGCTAAGGCTGGAAGGAAACAAAAACTGGGGTAAATAGCCACTGCTAAAGAGTCTGTCTACTATGTATTTTTAAGTAATAGACAAGGACGAGCTCTGCTTTTTTGTACAAGTAAGTGTTTGCTCGAATCCTTTAAACCAAAATTTCCTCGGTTCTCACCTATATGTGCAGGTGGCCGCTGGAAGTCCAGCCGAGGGACTTCCTACAGCTTCAAAGGTGTATTATTTTAAATACTGCAGGCAGTAGTATTTTAAAATAAAATAAATTCGTATTTCAGGCTCACTGTGGAAAGTCTGCAGCTGTATAAGGAGTGCTGGGGAGAGATGCTGTCTTCTGTGAGAAATGAAAAAGGAAGATACGAAACTGCAGAGACTGGAGAAAGAAAATACAGTGTGATAAAGCATTATTCGACCTAAAGAGTTTCCTAATGAAAAGGGGAATGAAGCTCACCAGAAGCCAATAGGAAGGTCACGAGCCAATTCAGGTAAAATGTGAAATAGGCATTTTTGCAGCAGAAAGATGTCCTGCAGCGGGGAGTCGAGAGCAGCTCACCCTCCGAGTTCTGTCCTCACCCACCCCTGCCAGCAGCGCTCCCGAGTGAGACGAGGAGTGCCTTATATACATGTGTGTTTATATCTATCTATCTATCTATATTTACCCTCACTATGAGCAGGCATTGTGATGATCATTTATGGGGGTCCTCTCTACCGGCCTCTCAGTCTGCACCTGGTTTGGGCCTGTTGTTCATACCAGCACACTTGGAAATATTGAAATCTGCATCTAAATCTTCCTGATAAGCAAAACCAACAGGTAGAAACAGCTGGATTTATGTCCAGACCGTTCCCTTTGCACACACCCACACACTGCGATAGTTCAGCGCTAATTGAACTGACTGGGAATTTCCATTTGCTCTCAAGCATGCTTTCTTTTCTCATTAGGGATATATCATCCGTTTGAGTTGAGTTAAATCAGCTGTTAACAGAACAAAACATTCAGTTTAGTGGAAATCAGTGGTATAAAATCCCAGATTTTGCAGAAAGTGCATTAAGAGGCAAAGCTGGAAGGAATTCAGTTTCAGCTACACCAGACAGAAACCTATTCAGCTACAAGGCATATGCTAGAGCTATGGAGGAAAAGGTGCTAATGCAACATGCTTTGTGGTTGTGGTCCAAACTAAGAACAGATCAGTGATACCAGCAGGAAGACACTAATTTGCTGGCTGTGTACGAAGGCATGTAACAGTATGGCTGCTAAAAAATATGCCTCGTTCTTTACTCAAGTAAGTGCTTGGACCTTGCGCAGCTGAAGCACTGCAGTCAGAATGTGCAAACTGTTAAAACCAGTATGTGAGATTTCCATTTCCAGTACTGGCAGGCTCAGAAGGGCGGTGCTGAGACGCGGGCTGCCGATGAAGCAGCGGGGATGGAGCTGCTTATACAGCACCGGCTGCACGGGTCTGGCTGCAGCGGGCAGGCAGTTTCCTCGGCAGGTCCAAAGTGCCACTAAAGCCGGTGAGGAGCGAGGGTCCCGGCCATCCGCACGCCTCTGCCCTCCATCAGCAGCGCCCGGCTGAGCCCGAGTTGTAGCAAGAGGGGAAAAGTGGTGTAGGCAGAGACCGGAGGTGAGGTTTGCTAGGCGAGGCAAAGGATGAAATACGGAGCAGCCACAGTAACTGGGGTATAAAAAAGGAAAAGGAAAGCCTGGACGAAGTGGGGTATGTGAGGCAGGAGTAAAAAGGAGGCAAGAATGCCAGCGATTTAGAAAACGTGCATTAAAAAGGGAAATGGCTCTTTTCTACTCTTGTGAGGCAAGGTGAGTGTGGTTCTGGAAAGATGCTGCTGTTTGCAGTATGGGGTAGCACCTGATCTTCTAATGGTGGAGGTGCTTCCCCAGGAGAAGCCGGGAGCCGATGCGTGAGCGTGATGTTACGCCCTCGAGGGTACCGTCAGAAACGGCTGGGGCAGGGAGGCCGCTTGATGCTGGTAACCAGTGCCAGCAACACGGTCACAACGGGTGTCTGCTTCGGGTGCCCGCCCTTCCAAAAAGCCATTGAAAAATGAGGTGACACTCAGAAAAAAGTTACAGGGATGAGTCAGGTACCTTGGAAAATCCTGCCCTGGCACAGAAGGCTAAATAAATTGAAGTCTCTCAGCCCAGATTATAAATCTGAGCTTGGAGTCTTTAGTAACGGATCAACAGCGCTGCAGCTGAAGGATGTGAAGCATGGATTTGGTACGGATTCACTTCTGCCTTCAGATATTTATGCATTTGCGTTCAGCCTTGACTCCGCGCACTGGCCCCGCAGGAACATTCCACCAGAGGAGGAATCCCCTCTCCCCGCCGCCGCAGCTTCACGCCGGATCAGGTGTTGCCTCTCCTGTCCCGGCGAACGTCACGTCGGCGTGGACGCTGCCACAGGTGCCTGGGCAAACGCAGCACACGCAGCCACGTCCCGCTCACCCTCGCGCCGGCGGCGCCCGCCCGCGGCACGGCAGGGTCCCCGCGGCACGGCAGGGTCCCCGCGGCACGGCCCCGCGCCCGGCGTGGCTGCCTGCGCCTCAGCCTCTCTCAGGCACGAGCGCAAACCCTAAGAAGCGCCTCCTTCCCCGGGGGGCTGTGGGCTCCCGGAATTACTGCTCCGACCTTTCGTCTCCACGGTTTGGATTTACGGCACTGCTTAGGTAACCGAGGCAAACAGGCGGTAGTTCAGAGTGCATGTTTACTGATGCTATCTAACGCTGCTCTGGTATGACTCAAAATTTGCTCAAGACAGGGAATTCAAGGAAGCTGCCAAGAGAAGCTGTGTGTTAGCAATGGGACTGAGAGAATCACTAATGAAATAACAATTACAAAGGGAAAGATAAACTAAAAGGCTTCTCGTATGCTAATAGCATCGCTTTGTATTTTTTGTTATTCTTTTTACACAATAATCCAAGTCCTTTATTGGAGCAAACTCTGGTTTTGGCCATGCAGCTGATTCTCTGAGGACCAAGATGGCTTTTTCATAAACCAGCATGGTGGGCTTCATATATTATACTGTATTCACCGTACGTCTGGTTTGTGGGTTGGGTGTTTTCTCTTGTGGGAACACTGAGGCTAAGGATTAATTTTTGCTGGCACTTTAAAATCCTAGAGGGCACCACTGAACAGTTTTGTAAACTGGGTTTGCTTTACAAACTCAGATTTTACAGGTGTTGCTGTTCTTGTCTCATTTTTCGCTTTCCTTTCTCTTCGCATTCAATTTGTATTAAAATGAAAAAGAATCTTCAAAGCAGTAAATATGTGGTTAGTGGATGAGTACAAAAAGGAAAAAAAAATAATATACAAGAAGAAAAGGTCTCCATATTTACAAAATCTAAGCTGTGGCTTCAAAGTCGTAGTCTGTGTAACTTGCCCCAAAAGAGATGCCAGGCTGGCAACTCCATCTGCATCCACTTGCATATTCCTACAAGGATACAATATGCAGCTGATTTCCCAATTAAGCTTTCCCAACAAAGTAGTTTTATAATTTAGACAGACTCAAAAGTTTGAAAAATGAATACATATTCATGAAGTACTAATAATCCTCCGTCTAGAACACAGCTTTTAGCTGAGAGCAGATATGACTAGCTCATGTATCACTCACCACACATCTTAACTAAAATGTGAACAAGGAAGAAATGGCTGAAACCAGCAGATTGTGTTTTGCTAAGACAATAAATAATAATCGTATTCTGACTCAAGCGCCAAATGTATAGCGCTTAATTAGAGGTCAGTAGAGCATATTTCTGCTCAGCTGTTCCATTTACAGCAATTAACATGTTCGCGTAGCTTAAACTGGGTTGCAGAGCAGATTTCAAAGGGCTGAGCGAAAGCAGGATCGGGGAGGTGGCGTTGGGCCGCTCGCAGCAGCAGCAGCAGCAGCAGCAGCAGCAGCAGCAGCGCAGGAGCAGCGCACCCGGCCCCGACGGTGCTGGCAGCCTCCGGGGAAGATGGCGGACGGAGGGCGCTTAGCCCGGGCGCGGTGTCGTCCTCCTCCTCCTCCGTCGCCGCCGAGGCCTGGAGAGGGCCCTGCCCTCCTCCGCCCCGGCCGGCGCTGGGCCGTCCCGCGTGCCCGCGCTTCGCCGGCGTCGTGCGCCCCACAGCCCCCCGGGGCGACGCCACGCCGCGCCACGCCACGCGGTCGAAGGCGGGCGGCCGTGCCTGCTGGCGCTGGCCTCGCCTGCGGCGACACGCCCGCCGCGCCGCGTGGGCCCGCCGGCCTGCTCCGCTACCGCCTCCGCCCCTCCGAGCCCCCTGTCTCGGGCGGGACGGCTGACCCGGGCGGGGGCCCGAGGGTGGCGGCTGTCGCCCGCAGCAAGGGCCGTGCCGGCGGCGGGGGGGGGGGGGGGTGTCACGGGCTCCCCGAGCGCCCGCAGCCCCCTGCCCGTCCGCCATGTGCCGCGGGCGGGGAGCGACGAGCGCCGCCCGCCTGCGAGGGCGGTGCGGAGGGCGGGCGGCGCGCCCCTGGGCCGAGTCGGCGCCTCGTCCCTCCCGCCCGCTCGCCCTCCCTCCCGCAGTCCGCCCGGGGCCGGCGCGCTGCCTCCCGCGGCAGAGGGGCTGCGGCGGCGGGGGCGCCGCCATGGAGGGGCGCCCCGCGCCTCAGGCGCCGTAGAGCCCGGCCGCCCTGCCCTGCCCTGCCCTGCCCTGCCCGGCGATGGGAGCCGGCTCGGCCGGGGCAGCTGCGGGCGGGACGCCGCCCCCCGCCGGGCGGACGCTGCCGGCGGCGAGGAGAGGCGAGCGCGGGCTGAGGAGGGCGCCGAGGGAGGCAGGTGGGGGCGGCCCCGGCGGCTCCTCGGAGCCGGGCTGGGGCGCGGCGGCGGCGGCGGCGGCGGCGGCCGGGGGCGACGCGGGGAGCGGGGGCCGGAGGCCGGGCGGAGGTGACCGGGGAGAGCCGGGCGGGCTGAGGCGACCTGGGGCGGGGAGGGAGCCGGGCGGGCGGAGGTGACTTCGGGGAGGCGGGCGGGCGGGCGGAGGGGAGCGGGCGGAACCGCGGTGGCGGGCTGTGGGACGAGGCCGGCGGCCGGGGCGCGGCGGTGCTCGCCCGAGGAGCGCGGGCGGAGCGGCCGGCCCCGCTGCCGCTGCCCCTTCGCGGCGCTCGCCCTCTCCCTCCCCTCTCGCCTTCTCCCCGCTCTCGCCCCCGCTCCGCCTGCCCTGCCCGCCCGGGAGCGGGAGCGGGAGCGGGGCCCGCCGGCGGCAGGCCGCCCCCCCGCCGAGGTGTCCCCGACGTGCGGCGGGGTGGGGGGGACGGTCCGCGCCCCACGCTAGACCGACCCGCGCGGGTGGGAGAAGGCTGAGCCGAGCGCAGCCGCTTGGAAACCCGCTGAAGGAAAGCCGGGCAGGTTCCGCCTTCCAGTTAGGTTTTCTTTTTTTTTTTTTTTTTTTAGATGCGCTGCTGTTCCCGTAGAGACTTTGTTGCTTCCCCTCAGACCTATGTGACTCTGGTGGAAGGATCATGACCGAAGTCCTCTTCTCTGCTGCTTTGAATGGAACTGAACCCAACCTATTATCCAGCAGCGGCTGGTCTGCGGGAAACGCCACCACCAAGTGTTCCCTGACCAAAACCGGCTTCCAGTTCTATTACCTGCCCACCGTCTACATTCTGGTCTTCATCACTGGGTTTTTGGGCAACAGCGTGGCCATCTGGATGTTTGTCTTCCACATGAGGCCTTGGAGCGGCATCTCGGTTTACATGTTCAACTTGGCCCTAGCCGATTTCTTGTATGTCTTGACTCTGCCCGCCCTCATCTTTTACTACTTCAATAAAACAGACTGGATCTTCGGCGATATCATGTGCAAGCTGCAGAGGTTCATCTTCCATGTGAACCTGTACGGCAGCATTTTGTTTCTAACGTGCATAAGTGTGCACAGGTACACGGGAGTGGTGCACCCCTTGAAGTCGCTGGGGAGGCTGAAGAAGAAGAACGCGGTGTACGTCAGCACCCTGGTCTGGGTCATTGTGGTGGCCGTGATTTCTCCCATACTCTTCTACTCGGGAACGGGGATAAGGAGAAATAAAACCACGACATGCTACGACACAACAGCTGATGATTACCTGAGAAGTTACTTCATTTACAGCATGTGCACCACCGTGCTGATGTTCTGCATCCCATTCATACTGATTCTTGGTTGCTATGGGCTCATTGTGAAAGCTTTGATTTACAAAGATTTGGACAATTCTCCTCTCAGGAGAAAGTCGATTTACCTGGTTATTATTGTGTTGACGGTCTTTGCTGTGTCTTACCTTCCCTTCCACGTGATGAAGACCTTAAATCTAAGAGCCAGAGTGGATTTTCAGACTCCACAAATGTGTGCCTTCAACGATAAGGTTTATGCCACTTACCAAGTGACGAGGGGTCTGGCCAGCCTCAACAGCTGCGTCGACCCCATTCTTTACTTCCTGGCAGGCGATACCTTTCGAAGGCGGCTTTCCAGGGCGACCAGGAAATCGTCCAGAAGAAGTGAACACAACGTGCAGTCCAAAAGCGAGGAAATGACTCTCAATATTTTATCAGAGTACAAACAGAACGGAGATACCAGTTTGTGAACAAATGCGAAAGATTTCGGAACAGTTTGAAAAAATCCTCCGCTTTGAGACAGTAGGATACTGTAGTGCTACAAGTGTGTGAGGAAAATCTACCAGTCTCTCAAATTCGCTTTAGGTAAAGCCTCATTTTCTGATCTTAGAAAAAGCCTAACAAAGTCAGTGGAAGATTTTTAATGGAGAATAACGTGTCAAAATTCAGCTTTCCTTCTCCTTACAATATTCTCGTTTCTTTCTGACTTGTGTCAGATAAAGTAAAATGAAGTAAATCCCCTGAAGGAAGAAAGCGATCCAAGTGCTTCTGTTTTAATGACTTAGTCTCCCACGTTCAAAAATGTTCTCAATCAGCCTCTCTTTAAAAATAGGAAATAAAAATAAGAAAGAGCAGTATCTTCTCGTCTGAGGCTCAGTCCACATGCCTAGCCTTTCACTCACTTGCCGTTGTAAACAAGTATTTAAATCAAAGTCACGATGCAGTTATCTCACCTTTGCAGTTTTATTACTTCTTCATCTACTTCTAGTGTTGATAATTATTTGATAGTTCGGTAGCATTTATGATTCAGTCTTCTTTGAGTGCCGGTGTTTTACAAAAGGTAGGCTTACTGATGTGTGCATGATTATGCTTTCAGATTACGATGGTTGTTCATGAAAAATCTGGACCCCCTTTAAAGGCAAATTGGCTTCCAGGTGAACTGACACCTCAGCCCCTGGCAGACAGATAAGCAGGTCGCTCTAGGAGCTGGTGCAAGCAGGCGCCTGCTTTGCACGTGCACGTAGCGGTGCGTTTCGTGAACAGATGTCGGCGGGCGAACGCGTGCGGAGGCGATTCGGTTCTGAGCGGCCGACGGTCCGATCCTGCCTTCCGTGCCGAGGAGAACCGGCGCGTTGTCAGCCGGAGGAACGGCGGGACGGGGCCGAGCGCGGACTGGGCTCGCCTGGGGAGCGCCCGCGCCAGCTCTGCGGAGCTGGGGGCGAGACGCCCGTCCCAAAGGCTGACCAGCATCTCGCTGCGGCGCGAACGCCTGACTGCCGGCGCTGGGAGCCTTGCTGGAGTTCTTTACGGGTAAAACGTGAGACGTGTGTGTGCTGAAAATAACTGTACCTTTCAGACAAGTAAAACTACAGTTGCTCGAGTTACCTGCGTTTTCGTTTGGTATGAAAATGTTTCTGTTCCTGGCAATCTTTAGAGGCAACGTAAGAGTTGTTTCCCAAGAAAATAATCGTTACGATGGATAATATAAATGGATTATATATTATATATATATATAAAAAATAATTGGGGGAATTAATTTTTTTGTACTGTGACAAATAAATGACTGTATTAACGAGATGTTGCGATATACTACAGACTAAATCCGGCCCTTTATTATATATCTTCTCCAAATGTGGAACAGGTCATGCAAAATTAGCCAAACTGCAATATTGTGTAACACAAGAGCTAGTGATGAGAGCACAGACGAAATCTCACATGAGCAGTCTTACTCATTTCTCATATTTTTCAGAAATGTATTTGAAAATATTGTGTGCTAAAAATGGTATGAAAGCATGCTCTAAATTATAAATTTAGTGTACAAAATTAAGTTCTATGTAATCCTAAGGGTGATTTTAACAGATCTTCATTCCTCCAGTCTTCATAGTAAAAGTAAAATATTTATATTTTACTTACTAATTTCCAGTGATTGGTAACAACAAGAATAGCTCTAGTTATTTTTTGACAACATTGTAAAGCAGCTTCTGTTCACACGTACAGCTTCTTAATCTGCCAAGTCCCTATTTATTGAACTTATTTATTAGAAAGCTAAATGTAAAGTATGTAAAGTGTGGTTCTCCGTGTTCATATTCAGAATTGGGCATTAATGGAAAATTTAACAGCATGTTTCAATCACTGTAATACTGTGTCTTCTAACAGAACATCTTTGTAATAAACTCAATTCCACCCTGACTATTCACTGTTGATATGTAACCTAGTGATAAATTGAACTACTGATTTATAGCCTAGAGATAAATTAAACTACTGCTTAGGAAGCATAGCTTCTTAAGGCAATATTAAGATCTCATTTAGCCCTATAAGATGAAAAATGTAGAGGTAGTGAAGAAATCCCAACCAAGGGTCAATTGCTAATTAATCCCTACTGACAAAAGACTGTGGAACAGCACAGCCTATTTATATCACCGGAGAATGAGCCTGATTCACAATAAATGACTTCTCCTATTATGTGATTATTTGAGACTTCATTCAGCTGAGGCGTGTCTTGTTTGGAATGGCAGAGGAATTAAATGGAGAGAGCGCATAAAAATAGGATATTCTCTGAATCTGCTTCTCTAGGTTTAAAATCGTGTTCATTTCGCAGCGTTTCGTGGTCTATTTCTCTCTTTTCTTTCAGTTAGGAAATAAAATGTTCCACTAATTCATGTCTGAAAAAAGATCCTAAACAGACACAGCAGAATGTAAAACCGCACACCCAGGTTGGTCCTTATGTAGTTACTTACAGTCTTTTTGCAATATGTCTCTTTAATATGGCAAAGTTGGCTGACTATTACAGTGTGTATGAAATCCAAGCGCAACAGAATTCTGCGGGCCCAGCTATAGCAGGCTGGGCAAGCTGCAGGAGAGACCCACGGTCTGGATGGACACCCTGCCAGGGAGATCCACCTTCTGGAGCTCAGGACAGCCGTGCCTCTCTCATATTGTCTTCCCTGCAGTCCTCTGGGTCTCGGACACCTGCAGTGTTTTTATGCTTTCCTCGTGAACCCGTTGAAAGCTCTCTCTGTTTCATCTTGCTTTGCTGAAGAGAACTCTGCAGTTGGCGAGATGATTCACCCAGTTCATTACTGAGGTCTGTTCTGATACTTTATTTAATGAAGATCACTTTCACTGATGATCAGCCATGGCAGGCAACTGCACTCGGCATCTTCACCTCACGGAAGCGTACAGGAGCCTCCCACCGAACACTGAGAAGGATCATTAAATGCATTTTACACGGAGTTTATTTTCCATCTTTCAGATCCTATGGCCTGCAGAGCTAACACCTCAAACCGCATCCTGCTCCGATGTGACACCCTGCTGTACGAGATGTCACAGCCTCCTCTGAATCCAGCTGGCACTTGAAGCTGAGCCTCACAATCTCATGTAAAGTTCCTGCTCTTTTTTTAAGCATTGCTGTATTTGACATGGGGTAGTCACAACCTCCGTGAAGTCACACCAAATTCCTATCTCCTCCCACATGATTACTTTTTACCTGCAACATGACGGAATCGTGTCTGTTGGGCCATCCCATCAGAGAGGAGGCTGGTCAGACCGGAGGGATTGGACACCACCGGGACAAAAACCAGGCAGTGTGATGGCTGGAGCCATTAGCTCCTGGGGAACTTGGCAAGTCTGTTGTTAAATATTTGCCTTTTGGCGCTTACCTTTATTATAATACGGAGGGCAATCAGTCCACCAACGTTAGAGGCCCAAGGTGATTTCTGTGTTTATCCATAAACCTCTGACGGGAATGGTCGAAGAAGCCTTTCCCTAAGCCACTCGACGGGAGTTTCTGATCTATCCGATACACAAAGAGAAGGCAATCTCAGCTACAGCCTTTGGACTGTTAATTAATAATCAATGCTGACAATGGGTTGGGTTTACTAGGAACTAGATTCAGCACATCGTCTCACTACAGGAAGACCACCTAAAACTTCCATCTTCCCTTGTGCTGTAGTAGCCTTCAGCTAGCAAATGAGATTAAACATTTTATGATTTCACAGTCATGCTTTTAACCTATTTTTCCTCTGGGTATATTTGGGAATCTTTTAATAACTACAAATCATTCACTGAAGACACCAAAAGGTTTGAAGTAAATAGTTATTTAGAGCTTAAGTTTTGCCAAAGCATTCTACAATGCTCCACGCTGAAACAAATTATTATTCATTAGCTGTATTTTGCTTCCTCCAGCTCACAGGGTTACTTTTTTTTCTCGTTTTATGCCCATTAACTCTTACATATGGTAATCTTTAACACAAAATGAAATCGTTATGAAACCTGCGCATGATCTGCTGTCAGTTTGTACATTCTTGTAACGCAGCACCACGGATTTTTTTGTTTTAATCCAGTTCATATGACACCAAGTTAATGAAATAATGATGAGACATAGGGAACCAGAAGTATCTTGCCTGACCCTGTTCTCAGCAGGAGATTGCACTCAATGCCCTGGTAAGCTGCCTCCCAGCCCGAATTCCCCTGCGATCCTGCGGCAGTTGGCTGCGGGAAGCTGCAGGGCCGTTTCTGTGGCTGACGGCCCGTGAGCGAACGCCGCGGAGCATCCCGCTGCCTTCCTGGCCGTGCCCAAGGGCAGAAGCTGAAGATCTGTTTCCATAGTGTGGGCCCATAGACTGGACCCTCGAGGTCATGCGGTATGAGTTTTCCTGAGCCTGGCATCCCCTTTCTGGATGAGGAAGGACAAGGTGGGGTGGACAGCGGGACGCAAGGCTGCGGGCGCGTTGGGTGCCTCTGGCGCAGGTGCCCGGCCGAGCTGCAGGAGCCGCGGCTGCTCCAGCTGCAGGGCTGAGTCCGTCTGGAGCCCGCTGAGCCCAGCGCGCTGGTCCCGCCGGCGCTGGTCCCGCCAGGAGCTGGGCAGAACGCGTTGTGGAAAGGGGCTCTGCTTCCCCGCTGCCACACACAGGCAGTCCCACCCGGAAAGTCAGGGCTGTAGCAGGTAAATGCGCTGGCCCCGGGGGTGCCAGGACACAAAAAAACTGATAATTGCCTTTCTGGGGTTCGGGTTTTTTTTTTCCTTGTTGCTAGTTTTTGTCTTCAGATTGGTCCAGAACAAAAACGTTAATGAGGAGTGGTTTGTCTTAACACAGGTATTACTTACTTCTGTGATAAGCTCATTATTTTTCAAGTCTATACATTCGTACTTGTTACCTGCCATGGTTAGTCTTCACCTCTGGTAAAATTTTTGAAAGAAGCTGTAGGCCTGAAGTTGAATTTCAGTATGAAAAATGTATTCCAAGCTCCTGAGCAGCTGTGCTCAACATCTGCCAATTGCAAACTGGGGATGGTGCAAGCGCTTGGACCAGTAGAGCTGCAGGGGGTGAAACACTGACCCTCGGGTGGACGTTGGTTTAGACAGCACTAAAATCCCTTAACTTTAAAAAAAAAACCACAACAACTATAGCTGCTTGAATAGGACTCTTTCACCCTGCTTACCTTTGCTATATTATTTCTAACTTCAGGTGCGTTGCACTGAATCAGAATCTACTACAGAATAGGATTTCCAGAGCCTAACTGTATTGGCACAGTAATTTCAAATACTTTGAAGACATACAACTTGTGAATTAAAACCACTACTTATTTTGTGGCTGTGAATTACAGTGTGTTTCAAGGATATATGTGAAAATGTTTATTTTTCTATTGTACTGTGATTTTAATATTGATGAGTAGGTTTAATTTTTGTGTAAATACTAGTGAAATTTGACTGCAATGTCTGCAGAGACAGTGCTACTTGGTATTTAAGCTCAGGTTATGTAACTGCTTTAATTAAATAGTAGAAAAAAAATCCCCTTATTTGTCTATAATTTTAATGAATAAAAAGATTTTTGTTTTTTAATAAAGCACGAGGTTGTTTGCATGTACATTTACTGTTAGGCATGGCTTTTGAAGTCGTAACTATTTTTAGTGGCAGCAGAACCGCAGCCACAGAGTTACTGGCACTGTACCTAGCAACCTCACTTTGAAACCGCTCCAATAAAATTATGAAACCCTTTTTCTGCCTTTTGTATTATTGCAATTAATTCATGTTTCCAGGTGATTCTTCAGGCAGCGCTATGTACTTAAAAACAGATAATAAAAGGTTTGCAAGATATATAAAGTTTAAAACCTTGCGAAAAACCAGGCGGATCAACTGAGAATCAAAGTAAGTGAGTAAATGAATGATGCTTCGTCTTGTAGGATTTGAGGGGACAGCATGTCCGCCAGTGGCAGGTGAATGACCCACCTCCTAACAGAGACAGAGATAATGCTGTGCGGTTCTGCGGGCGGAGGGCTGACCCAGCGCCCGCTCCCCACCGGCTCCGAGCATCTCTCCCATTTCTAGCATCTGACCGGAGAAGAACCTGCTCCCAGTCCCTCCCTTTTCCTCTGCAGCTCCCGCTCGGCCTCGGGTATTTCTTCCTCCAGTTACTGTCCAGCAAGTGCCACTGTAATCTGACAGCCTGGAGTGGACCGCCCGGTCTGGGCAGATCAAAAGCTAAATCAGTCTGTACAGAAACTTCCTTTTTTCCTCTTTGGCGAGGGCTGCTGCTTGTTGATATTGTTGCAGAGTGCAGAGTGACTGTTCCTTCCCAAACAGCTTAACACTTAAAACCCAACTAAAATATTTGACCCCCCTTTTTTCTCCATCCCTTGCCTGACAGTATAGGTATTTCAGATTTTATGTCGACCTCTATTTTCATGCCATTGACGTGTTTCGCTGCCTGCAGCCACCCTGACTTCACACAGTGCGGAGTTTCGTGCTGCTTCCCCCTTTATTCACGCGGGACAGCCGCGGTGCCCGGGGGCAGCCCCACTCCCGGGGCCTTCGCCTGGGGAAGCTGCTGGGATTGCTCCGAAGGGCCGGGGGTACAGTCGCATCCGAAAGCACGGCTGCTTTGGGGGACAATTCCTGCCGACTTCTTGCTGTTCCAGTAACTGCGTGAGGCAAAAACCCCAGCACACGGACCAAGGACCCAGACCCTCAGCCGGCGCTGCAAGGGGAGGGACGGATCTCTGTTGTTGAAGACTTTTTGATCCTGCAAACTGAAGGTACGGGTGTGGGGCGCTGACAGCGATGCTGGGGTGCAAACTGCAGGTACCTGGGGTATGAGAGATTGGTATTTCATTTATTTCACCTGCCTTATTTTAAGATTTATTTACCTCTTTTTTTTTTCCCCATTCTTCATTTATCTTTGCACTTCAGGAAAATGTTTTAGCTTTGCTGTAGTATCCCTTCAATTGTAATGATATTTTCTTGTCAGTAAATGGATTCCATCTTCAACAAATAGTGCTATTTCATGCCTTTCCGAAGTGCCCTTTCCCATCCAACACCCTCTAAGACCCGATGGCCTCCTCTACCCTCAGCACAGAAACCTTTAAATACTCACAGGTAACTCAGGTCTAGAAGCATTGGGGTTTGTAAAGCTCTGCTCTTGCTGATTATATTTAACATAAACAGCAACATACAGGATGTAAACACCATATTTTAATACTCAAACTGATTGTGCATTTATTTCTGGCTGCCTTTAGCCGTGGCCTAAGCGTGCAAATGCAGTTTGCTGTCACCCTGGCAGATGTGAGGCAGCTCGTGAACATAAGGAATATTTGTTTATAAACTTTTTAAAAATTGTCCTACAGCATTAGAAAATGGAAGACAAGCCTGTGGCAATAGGCAACGGGCTGAATAGATAAATAATTAAATAAATGGGGGTTTTCAAACTGTGCAGCTCGGGTTTCTGCTGCCAGCATCAGGCTCCTGCTCTGATGAGAGCGGGAGGGAGATGCCAGGAATGCTGTACGGTTGGGGTTGAATTCAGGCGGGCTGGGCTGGGAGCAGGTCAATGCTGGGAGGCTACCAGGAGAAGTGCCACATTCCCGTGGGGTTTACCCCAAATCATTGCCAGCAGGGAGGTGGGCAGCCGGTGCACAGCCCCGCCGGACTCGGTGGGGTCCCGGCTCTGCTGCCGGTGCTGCCCCGCAGCCGTGCCCGCAGCCCCGCGGGGCTTAAACCTGACCGAGGGTTAGGCGTGAGAGATGCAGAGTTTTTGGTGCCGCTGAGGCTGAACCAACCGTAGTCTGCTGGCAGAAATATAAATACCCAGAGACTTCACGAGTTACATGGCAGCTGAGTGTGGGTGTCACAAATGCTAGCAGTGCCTCTACGTGAGGTACCGAGAGGACAGTGAAGTGCTGGGTGTATTTATAGCCCCCGGGGCGCGCACACTACCCCAGTGGTCCTTGGGGACCGGCGTCACCCCTCTGCGAGGTGGCAGCGACCCACCGCCCCCCCCCCAAGCCCCGCGGTGGGAGCAGGGTGCCGAGGTGACCACCCTTCCGCCAGCTCGTCTGCTGCTCCTGGCCAGCAGCCGGGCTGCGCGAACGGCTCAGCTCACTGGCAGGACAGGAGCAGACGTGCAGGAGCGGGACGGGCTCTCTGCACCTACAACACCCCCGCCTCGGTCGGGGCTCTCGCTCCCCAGCCGGGGTCGCGGCAGCCGGCACCGGGCAGCAGCCAGCAGGCAGGTGTCCTGAAGCCCGGGGTACGCCGGACTTCCCAGCTGAGAATCAGGCGGCGAGTCCCACGGGGAAACCCGTTACAGGGTCCTGAGCGGCTGCGCCTCTGCCTGTGCGTGCCCCCCCCCCGGTCTGCTGCCTGCCCGTGGGAGCATCCTTGTGTCCCTGAGTGACCACTGGAAGAGCCGCTCATTTAAAGTGCTCAGAATACCATTTACCCTTCCTGGCATTCCCATATAGCCAAGGAACAGCAGAGCTATTTATGTAAATAATTCATAAAAGTCTTCTCCATTCAGTTTCTGGCTCTTCCGTGCAGCAGCCGCCCTGCGCGCTCCTCCCGCAGACTGCGGCAGCACCCCAAGGACAGACGGAAACCCGTCAGCAAGAGCCCTGCCGCTCTCGTGGACCTTACCCGGCAGGGCGAGTGCCTCAGCTCTGGTTTAGTGATGTTAAGAACCAAAGCCAGGTCCTAATTCGTGATACTGGCCGTTGACGGGACCACCTCCACGCTTGCACTGTGTGAAAGAAGGCGACGGCTGTGAGCGCACCGTGGCGCAGGGACCGGGGCATCCCCCCGACTCAAGGCCAGACACCCAGGACGCGGTCACGCTGGGATGGGTCCTGGCACGCAGGCACCCACTGCCCCGCTGGCAGCACGTGCTCTCCAACAGAGATTTCTCTGTGAAAGCGGGGTTGGTTGGTCAAAAATGCGTTTCCTTCCACTGCGAATAATGGCCTTTTGTAGGAAACTGATTTTTCTCCAAGACGGTCGCTGAGAAATGACCCAGCTATGGAGTTAACTGCCAGCTCAGTGGAGTTTGGATGAGAGGCAGGCTGTAGAGCGGCTAGCGTCAGCTATAGGACATCATTAGCCAGCATTTGGGTTATCGTAGTGCCGCGGCCACACCGTGACATCAGGCCACCCAAAGAGCCAGAAGGGACTGGCAGAGGTGGGGAAGGGACGATCCTGCACACAGCTGAGCATCCCGAAACGACGCGCTGGAGGCTTGGGGCACAGCCCTGGCACCTACAGATGAGGACTTGCTCGCTTGGTCTCTCTGGGACCCAGCTGGGAGAAGCTCTTGGGGGTTATACACAGTTTTCGTACCACATATTATACTATTATTAATTTCAGAATTAAAGAGTACTTTTAAGAAACCGTATAAGTTTAATCCTTTGCAGACTACTTGCATGGTAGAATTTGAATATCCTCAGTATAAACAGCTAAGTTCAGTCATACATGGAAAACAAATAAACTTTGCATTGTAGAGGAGAATTTATTTATTTGTTTGGTATTACTGGGCCTTTTTTATGGCAAATTTGTTGAACAACACTGCCCTTACGAGAGGCTGCCTCTATTTCTTTAAAGGCTCCTCCAACCGTCCCACCAGGGAGCAGTGTCAGCACTGACCCTGGTGACCAGGAACAATTCCAGCACAGCCGAAACCCTCCTGTGCTGAACCGGGACAGGGGTCCGGACCTGCCGTGGGTGCCACAGTTGCTGGAGCCGATGATGTTGGGCTCAGGCAACCCGAAGTCCCTCTCTCCCCCTTCGAAGGTTGCGCCTGACATTGTGATGTGCACATCTGCATTAAAGAGGAGAACCTGCGGTTCTGTTGTGGCTGCTTTGCCTGAGCACAGACCCGCTCTGCACAGCACCGGCTGCCCTTCAGCTGGCTCTTCCCTTGGCCAAAAATGTGTCAGGCGTCCCCACCACGGCCAGAAGCTGCTTCTGCACCACAGACCCCGGGGACTTGCTTCACTTGCCACACTGAGAAACTTTTTTTCTGCTCCAAGAAAGCTTCAGCAGCAGAGAGAAACGCCTCTTGAACAGCAGGTGCCTTCAGAAACATAGATGAATGCAAAATGAAGTCATACAGATTCTGTCTCAGCGTACGGACAGACCAGTACATCCCATGTAACCAGTAAGAGCAGTACGTCGTGTGGATTTTGTTCCTGCTCCAGGAGAGCCGTGAATTAGTGGCGCTGCCCCACAGCACGTCCCAGGGGACACACGCAGCTTCGGCAGGAAACCTGGGACCAGCACAGGCAGAGATTATAAAATCCCGGTTAAAAATAATAAACCACTTTTTGCTCTAGGGAGGGGACTGTACCTATGAATTTTAGTTTACAAAGTCAAACATAATTTCTGCAAAAAGAAATCACAAATGATCAGCCCCTTCGGATAAGTCCATAGGTGCTCTTCAGCCGCCAGCAGCCGGAGGAGCCGGCCGAGCCCACGGGACGAGGAGGCAGTGGGGCTGGACGACGGCGCTGCGAAGAGCCCGCGTTGTGCTGACAAGGGGCAGAAGCCAGGACGGAGCTGGGCATGCAATCATGTAATTATTTTTTCCACCAGCAACTCCCATTTTCCTGTTTTCTATTATTATATTCATTCCCTAACTGGCAATGTCCTCTACCATATACCTCCACGGCAGCTGCTCAGGGCAGCAGTGCCGGCCAGGGACCACCGGCTGGAGCCCGGCTGCCGAACCAGCCCATCCCCACCCCTGTCCCCATCCCGTCCCCATCCCGTCCCCATCCCAGCCCCATCCCAGCCCCATCCCAGCCACGGGCTCCACACGGGGCCCAAGGACCTGGCTGGGCGCTGCTGAGGATGGCTTTTGCCTCTCCCTGCTCCCCTCAGCCGCAGTTACGCAAATAGAACATGAAAAATGGCCTTGCAGGGTTTTTGTAGCAATTACAACACGACGACAACAACCAGGCCAGATAAAAGCAGCGCGCCCAGGCTCTGCCTGGGCTTTCTTTTGAGCTGCAGCTTTCATCTGCCTCAGCAATGTGTCAGGACACGTTTGGCACAAATAAAAAAGTAAGTTGTTGTTTAACATTCTTGTGTATTACTGAGCGGTGGCAGTGATGCTTCCTGTAAAACATATCTGCGAGCGTGGCAAAGCTGTTTGATATTACAGCCTTATTTAAAACAGCATTTAGATAGTAAAAGTAGTCATTTCCCTCCATCCCCACACACCAGCCACCCATTAAAATTCCTTCTCATGCTCTTGCACAAAGACTAATTTTGGCAAGAGACTGACTTGCCCTAGATTTTTAAAAGACTACTTGTTTTAAAACAAAGTCCTTCGGGGAAGGGAGAGAGCTGGGAGAAGGTCTGCTTCCTCTCCCTGCCCGCCCCAGTCCCGTGATGGCCCCGAAACCCCTCAGCCCATCATCCCTGGCCCAGGTGGGTGCAGCAGCATCTTCCCCCCCAATGGAGGGGGCTCCCGGCCCCACAGAGGGGTGCTGGAGGGGAGCAGGAGCTTGGGGCACTGAGCAGGAGGAGCCAGGGGAAGATTGAAAAGCTGCTGTTTGCCTTGACATTTATACGCTAAAAATAAAGTTTCCGAAGTTAAATGGTTTAAAAAAAAAATTATGCCGATATTCAGATATTACTTAAGGGACTCAATTCAGAGTAAAAGCTCTGGTTTTATAAGCCGGCTTTCACTACCATCAGAATAGCTTTTCATCAAAACGATCTTTTATTTCGAAGTTGTTTCCTTCAGACACTGGGCAAAATGTCACTTCACAGTGATAACTGAGCACAGCAAAAATCAGAAGAAAAACGACCTACAGGTGTCCAATGTAACACCACAGAAAATAGGTACAGAGAGACCCATGGAGGCAAATTAACAACTAAACCCTCACTTCAAGCAGATGGAGAAGGCTGACTTGACTGTTTGGATGTGATTCAATGAAAATGTTCTCTTGCCTTCCCTTTCTGCATGGGGAATAAATCTGCAAAGAAAAACATTTCTCTTTGCTGTTTGCTGGCAGGACTAGTATCATACCAGCGATATCTAGCATTGCTACAGCCAGCTTCATATGCGTTTCTTAATAAGTACACTGAAAAGCTTCTTTGCTAGCTCCGGGATCATCAACAGGTTACTAAAACGGAGAGGTTAAATACCAGTGAAGACCGGTGAAGACCAATCTCCAGTAAAGGGCTGTATAAGCACTTGCCTTTAACGGATGGACGTAAGCAAGCAGACCTGAATTTTTGGCTAGCAGCTCTCTGCAGCACTCCCATCCCAGGCCACGGTGCCCTGCGAAGGACGGCTCCACAGAGGGATGCTGCCTTTAAAACCTCCGCGGGCGCTCGCGGGAGCCCTGCCCGCAGCCGGGGTCGGAGCCCAGCGCAGCCACAGCACCCACCTCCCCACTCCCAGCCACCAGCCAAAATTCACCCCGTCACCCCATGCCGGGCTCGGACAGCGAGAAGGGGCCAGAGATGTACCCCCGCTGTCACCCGTGGGCCGGATCCGCGGCTGCTGACGCCGGCGGAGAGGCTCCACGTTGGGTTTGCAGCCCCGGCAAGAGGCCCCGAACCTTCGCCAGCGGGTTTGGTCAGCGGCTCTGCTCGTTTAAGCTCTCCTGCAACTGATACTGGAAGGGATGACTCAGCCCTAAGTATAGTTATCTGCACCCAAAATAGAGCGGAGCCCTGCCTGCAGCTCGCCCGGCTCACGGGGTGCGTGTCAGCCCACTAACGACTCCTCGCTCCGCCGGAGCTGAAGGTGCGATGCAGAGCGGCAGCTCGCAGGCAGCGCGGGCTTTTCACCTGCTTCGGAGCAATCAGCAGCCATCCCGGAGGGGATTTTGAAGTAAACCTTCGGAAATTAATTCGCTTTCCTTCCCAGAATTGCATGGCTACCTTGTATTTCTATAGAAACAAAAGCTTTCAGTTGCCGTTTTACTTAATCAATTTATCCTAACCAGAGAGCTTATGAATAGGATCAATTTACACTGCATCTAAAAATACACTATCAACTACATACATACATATCTAAGGGGGGAAGTGTGTATAACTACGTGCATGTGCATGACTACCTAAAGTGCTAAGATCCAATTGTAATTTATACTATTTTTTTCCACTTTAAATGACACATTTGAAATTGCTTACTGCAGTACTCAGCCTCGCAGGGAGAGAAGTTTTACAGCTTCTGTCTGAGATGTTTTCTACCACCCTCGTTTTACAGGGGCTGAAGAAACAGGTACTACCAGCGTGTTCCCCCGAAGCCCCCTGCACTGCCCGGGGCTCGGAGCCACAGCCCTGGGAATTCATGCTGGCCAAGAACATGCGGCAGTGAATGCAGCCCCATCGGCAGAACAGCCCCCTTCTCCAAAGGTCCGGTATCCCAGTGACCAACTTGCTTTAATATGGCCCTTGCTGCAGTTACCATAAGCGTTTTAGGATTTCAAAGTTAGAAATTCCTGATACTTTGCTGTAAAGGGTGGGGAGGCAGAAAACATGATGCACTGGCAATGGACGAATGGTGCTTTGGTAATTTGCCCCTGTGCCCATAAGAGTCGGGAGCAGATCTAGAAGCACTGGTAAGTTCACACTGGTGGGAAATCTCCAGGAGGGAGCAGAGGATCCGGAGCCACTCAGCCCCATCGCCCTTTTCGTCAGCATCCAATGCCAAGATGAGGGGCTGTGTTCTGGGCTCTGCTTTGCCTCTTAGACTGAACTGTTTAAAATATCAAACAAAAGAATTTGCCTCTTAGGCTAAGACAAACTTAAATTAAATTGTGACAGGGTCTACCCCAGCAAACCCCAGAAATAATTTGCAGACTGTGAGGCGCTCCTGCGTCTCCTCGGTGCGACCCTGCTGCCAGCAGGAGAGGCGCTGGCTGTGCTGCTGCCTCGCCTTCCCCCACCGCCCTGGTACGCCTAATGGCAGCTAGTGAATACAAACCTTCGGCTTAATTACTGCATTATGACTAACCTCGCTGTCATCACTACCTGTAATTAAGTGCCAGATTTAATATTTGAAGCTAAGCAGGTGACATGGCAGGAACAGAGGCTGCCCGGAGCAGCCTTGCTGGGGCGCGGTATTTCCCAGCCCGATTTCGGAGCTTTCAGCAGCAGCCGCCAGCCCTGCTCCTCCTGCACTACCAACACGTGGGTGGGACGGGCTGAGCCCACGGGGCAGCCGAGGGGGCTCGGGCAGGCTGCAGCCCCCGGCCCGCTGCCCCGGGGTGCTCTGCGTCGGGCTGATGGGGGGGGAAGAGACCCAGCCCGATGCTGGGAGGGAAAAGGACTTAGGAAGTAGAAGTCAGACGGCTTTAGCCAAAACGAGGACAGCAGATTCATTTTACCATGGCAAAGTGCAGTGAATTACTAATTTTCTACAGGTTTTTCTCTATCTTCTGAGATAGATACCCTCATCTTGCTCAATGTTGCCAAAGCAGCAGCTCCTCCGTTTGCCCATGTCGGTGCCTCTCGAGGTGGATGTGCTGCACCTCACCTGCAGCAGCACAAGATACCGAGGGGCCCTGGGACACTGGGGCTGAATCAGGCTGTGCACCCCCAGAAATCCCCCGGGATGCCTGGACTGAACCAGGCTGTGCACTCCCAGAAATCCCTGGGATGCCAGGCTAATCTGGGCTGTGCACCCCCAGGATGCTGGGGCTGAGCTGGTCTGTGCACCCCCAGAAATCCCCGGGTGGGAGCTGCAGCAGCACGCCCGCTGGGCTGGTGCTCCTCGAGAAGCTTTTGCTCTTTTCCTAGTAATACTTTTAAGGGTATAAATATGCATATGAGATCACTCAAAATGAGTCATTTTTCAGTGTCATCTAGTTATTAGTTATATTATATGATATTTGCCAGCTCATATTGTAAACAGTTACTTTATATAACATATGGAGAAGTGTGTCAGGCTGCCAGTGGTTTTCAAGATCTCTGCTTTGAAAATGATTTGAGTGTGATGCTCGTTTTCATCGACTCCAAACCTGTAAAGTTGTTAACACGTTTTATCCAGTAAAATGAGGTGTAATGCAGATGCAGGTGTCATGAAAACTTTTGAACTACGCTCTGCACGTGAAGGAGATAATTTCCCAGATGCCTAATGTCCTTGCTAGCACTGATACTGTGATTTGAAGAAAAGTCAACAGCAACAAAAGAAAAAAAAGGTCCCTGTAACACTATTCAGTTTTATGCAGGAAGTATGCGTCAGGGCTGGCACCGCTTCCCTTCCCATAGATCTGCTTGGACTCTCTCTTGCAAACTATCGGCTGATGCTGAAGACTCCTGCTCTCCTTACAGGCTACAATTTGTCATTTGCAGACTTTAATGTAAAAATATGTAGGCGCAATCTGGAGATGTGCAGTTCCAGGCACTGAGCAAGGAGGGTCACTCCAAACCACTCAGGCAGGGTCACCGGCGACAGATTCCCCGCCGCCACGCACCGTGCACCGACACGCACAGACAGCAGAGAGCAGCTTAAACCTCTAGCAAGGCAGGAGAGCAGCGTTTCGGTTCCACTTTGAGAAAGGACGTGGGGTTTGTGGCGCGCAGCTGACCGTAACGGTCATCGTCCGTCACTGCCTGGGAGCAGGCAGGCAGAGCCACCAGCCCTGCTCCCATCGCGGTGATGCACGCGGGTGCTGCAGGACGGAGCAGGTCTGGGCTCCCAGCCCCGGAGTTCAAACGCAGGACCGCTGCACCGCCCTCACACCCCTCAGACGGGCGTTTGCCAAGCCAGCCCCTCTGCCATCTGGTTTTGTTCTGCGGCTGCTCAGACCGGCCTCAGCAGCAGCGCGGAGGCACAGCCCGGATCCCGGCTCACTCCCACGGCTGGGCTCGCCGGGAGCAAACCCGGCACAAACGCTCTGGCTGCCGAAACACGCGGCGCTGCCTGGGGCGGCGATTCCCGGGTCGGAGCGGGATGGCGAGGGCCGTGGCAGAAACGCTGCGCCCGCATCCCTGGGCGTACGGCTCTCGCAAGCGGCTGTGCTCGCCAGCTGCTTTTAGCTAGCACGAGTTTGTCCTTAGCCCCGTGGAGGAGGAAGCAGCCTTGTTTTAGGAGAGAGCTGCGCTGCGTGACGAGACTTCGTCCCCTGCCGTGCTCGCGCTGGCAGAGGAGGTCGGCCAGCCCAGGCGCTCGGCTTTCCTCCCAGCCACGGCACGCTGGGTCCTGCCAGCAGGGACGGTCACTGAGGGAAAAGGCGGCGGTGCGAGAAGCTTGTCGGGGCTTTGGGGTAGCTGTGTGGAGAGATGCACATCGTGGGTTTTATTCTGCAGATCTTGCACCCTGAGTTCAGCACACACAGCATGTACACGTGCGCAGCTGGAAGGGAAGGGAAGGGAAGGGAAGGGAAGGGAAGGGAAGGGAAGGGAAGGGAAGGGAAGGGAAGGGAAGGGAAGGGGAGGGAAGGGAAGGGAAAGGAAGGGAAGGGAAAGAGGTGTCAGCTCAGTCTGCTGGCTCAGAGGCAGTGACACACACAGTGCCCACAGGGTCCAGAGCGTGACGGTGCCACCACCCACCCAGCGGCTGTGCCGGCCGGCAGCTGTGGGGACAGGACTTGTCCCCCATCACCGTCACGGAGCCCCCTGAGCCCAGACAAAGCACCCGCCCTCGAAAAAAAGAAGTTGCACAGGAGAGGCTCTAGGGGCGGCACGGACACTGCAAGTGTTCAAATGGGCTTTGCTGTGGCTGGCGAGGGGCCTTTCTGGCTTGGAAAAGGGACAGACCACAGCTTTTATTTCCCCTCAGACTTCTGGGCTGTTTTAAAATAAAAGCAGTTCTGCCCCAGCCCAATGCAAGTCAGTGCTGTAATTACTCAATCACCAGGAAAGTTGGGATGCTGGGAGACAAGCGGCACACGCTCTGACGAGCTGCTCTCAGCCCTTTCCTGGTGACTTGATGTCTCGTGGCTTGCAGGGAGAGATGTACGCTATTATTTCAACTTTGTTTTGACTGATAATGAGAGGGAAGGGGGTGCTGGAGGCTGCTAGCATTGTTTGATTTAAGTAACTTCAGGAGAACTTCTCAGTGCTTGTCTTTGCTCGGGTAACAATCCATGCTGCTTCATTAACCGTCTACCGAGCACCTGGCGTGTCAGGAGCTGGTTATTCGGGAAGTGGTGCAGGCAGGCAGGCAGCCAGCAGCGACACCTCCCGAGAGGTGCCGAGGCTCCGGCGTTTCTCCTCTGCTGGATGCCCCGAGCCCGGCTGGTTACTCACTGCCTCTCCTAAGCAAGCGCCAAAGCGAGTGTGTCAATCTCTCTGGTCACCATTGTATCTGAGCCTCAGTGCCTTCAGCATCCGCTTCTCCCCGCAGGCTAGGGGAACGCTGTCCCCAGGAGAGAAGGGGACGAGGAGCGATGGGGATGCCCCAAACCTTGTGGACAGTCTGTGGAGCAGCAAAATACTGAGTCAAAAGCCCTAACCACCGCATCAGCTCTCTCAGCTGGGCTGCAACTATAAAAGCCACTTAACTGGGATATAAACTTTCTCCAACAAATCTAATACATTTGTTTTGGTGCCAAGTGACCATTAAATGAACATAGTCCAAAAACCACATTAGCACGTCCTAACCAGCAAGTCCCAGGGATGTCGAGGGCAGCTGGAGAGAAGGGGTGCGGGCTCCAGCCCAGCCTGCTTGAGCTGCAACCTCACCAGCTCAAGTATGCAAGCTGGTGGTAGACGGTCCAGGTTCATCATGTGGGAGCAGGGGCTCAGTCTTACAACCAACAGCTTCAAAATGATGACACAAGGCCTGATTTGGCCAGGCAGCACTGGCGGTGGTGCTGGCATGGCCCTCGATCCCCAGCACCCTCAGCAGAAGCAGTGATGCTCAAGGCAGCGTCAACAGACAATTCCTGCCACTGCGTAAGGTAACTGATGCTGTGGACAAATCCTTTCATAGCTTCTGGAATATAGGCAGAGAGAGGAGCTGAGGATGAGAAGCGAGGGCAGCCGGTGTGCCCTGGGAGAGCTGGCAGAGGAGCAGCCCTGTGCCCGGCTGGCATCCAGCGCTGCGGTCCAGGGTCCTTCCCCTCCCCACCGCTTCTGCTCCCAGCATGGTTCACCTTAGCCATAAACTCTCCATAGAGATTTCAAATCAGTGATAATATGTGCTGAAGCGTATTCCCAGCTGGCAGTGTGACGGAGGAGCTGCATTATCTTTCCTGGCTGCACTTTCAGCTTAGGCAGCGAAGCGTGAACTGGTGGACGCCCCCCCCCCCACCAGCGCTCCCCAGTTTCCCAGCCTCCCTTCAAAACATCTTCCCAAACCCCGCTGCTGCCACCGCTCCAGAACTATATTTAGCTGCTGGCTGTCGTGCTCTCTCTTAATTGTCTGGTTAAAACATTCAGTAAGATTTCAGAGCTAGGTTTAAAAAATTTGGTTAATACCTTTTGCACGGCCATTTGTTAGAAGTGCCCAGCAGCGATGGCAGGAGGCTGGCACACACGTGCCCTGATCTGTCCTCGAATAGCACCCGGCGCTTTCATCCCCCCCGGCTGCCGGCGGGCTGGGGGCTGCGGTTCCCCGGGCGGGCTGGGGGCTGCGGTTCCCCGGGCTGGCAGGGGAAAAAGCAAAAATTGTGATCTTTCTTAGTGGGCTTAGTACCGGGTGGAAGAGCTCTACGTGGCTGAAGGAGCTCCACATGGCTGAAAACTGACCTGGACAGTCCCTGAATCAAAGCTGCTTTGTACGAGATACTGACGAGGTAGAGAAAGCTTGTGCAGGTGGAAGCCAGAGCTCCCTCTGCAGCTCCAAGACATGACATTTCTCCCGTACCAACCTGTGGTTTCCACCCCGCCACGGTGCTCCAGCAGAACCGGGCACCCCGCTGTAGGGTCACGGAGCTGTAGCCGTGCCCAGCTTGCCTTCGCCCCCCCCCCCCGGCCCCCGCCGTGCTGTCCCGCCGGCGAAGCGCAGACCTGGCTCCCCTCTCCCGGCGATGACGGTAGCGGCATCGCTGGCTTCGGGCTGCCAAGCTCCCTAAGGTACCCACCCGTGCCGCCGTGGGTGAGGTCGGGGTGAGCTGGCAGCAGGACCCCCGCCGCCCCGGGCACGGCGTTGCCCCCCGCCGCAGGTCCTGCAGAGGAGCCCGGCGACGCAGCCAGGAGGTCATTGCGCCGGTGCCCCGACACCAGCCAGCCGCACACGGATAATGATTAATTGCTGAGCAAATGTCCTTTGCGCTTTTAGCGTTTAGCACTAACCTGGTACCCGGTGAGCATCGAGCAAAGCCAGAAACACACGGAAAATGGATTTCCCTGTAAAACACAAAGGTACGGCTGTCCCACCATCATGGTCATGGACTTTAAGGCTCATATTTGGAAAGGGCACATAAATACTGATATAAGTAAGTGTGATCTCCATTTCAAAGCCACTTAAAAGGCTACAGATTAGATAAAACTAAAGGTATTTCTTTAACAAGGACTTAACTGAAGCAGAGACAATTAAGTGCAATCCACTGCATTTCCAACTACTTAATTAGAAACAGGACACTGTAGGAAATTATCATACCACATCATTTCAGTAAAAACCTTTTCAATAAAAAGATTAAACATGCCTATAATGCGTGAAGATATGAGCAGGTTATAATTACTATTGACCTCACCTCATCAGCAGTATTTAATTGATGTCAGGGTCTTTGCCTGCTTGTTCAAGTTAATCAGCATCCTTGGTCCTCCAAAGACCACATTTGCAAACCTCCTAAGGAAGCAGAAATATTTCTGGGGTTTTTTTTCTCTCTTTTCTTCAACACGTTTCTCCGAAATGCTGGCATCTCTGGCTCTGCCAGGGGCACTCACTGCCTGTGTTTTTAAAATAAAACACTAAAATAGCTGCTCAGAGCCACCTCCTGCCACTTGTGTTTCCCAGCCACTTGCAGCATGTTCATTTTTTCTGGAAATGCAATTCGACGCTTTCGGGAGTGAGCTGCTCCTGAGTGGGCTGCAGGTGTCACACGGGGTTTTTTTCCACAACCGCACATGCCGACCCGGGCAGATGCTTCTCCTCACCTGGGCTGGGATGCCCGGGACGGGACGGCCCCCGGTCCCGAGTGCCGGGTCCCGGACCCGCGCAGCCCCCGGCCCCCATCGCACCCTGCCACTGCAGCATGCCCCACCAGGCAAAGGGCTGGCGGCCGACCTCGCACTTTTATAGATACACACATATCGAGGGTTTATAAATACACCGCGAGCCGGGTATGCATATGCATGGGCTGCAGCAGCACGCCGAACGGGAGGTGGGTTGGCTCCCGCGGGCTGTTCTGCTCCATTGCAGGCATACATATTTATATAGAGATTTTTTTTTTAATATCAGATTTTTTTTTTAACCTGCTGGCCACCGAGGAGCTGAATGCCCTATATAATGGGTGTTAAAAGCAAATCAGTGCGCAGACTTTTAAAAGAGCGATGCTACAGTTGAAGAGACAGGGATTTATGCTGTGCTCAAGTGCAGTGAGTTTGAAGCATACAAAGCATACAAAAGCTCCTGTCCAGACTCCAGCATGGAACAATCCCAGGCAAACTTTTCTTAAATGAAACAGATTATCTGATTATACCAAAATCAAACAGAACCAGGACCAGGAAACTTCCCCTTTGGCACTGCCATACATTTACCATAAAATCTGTTATGGAAAAAAAAAACCAAACCCCAGCAATGAGACATTTCTCTTGGCCTTAAGCATCAAGCTCAGCTCTGATTAAATGCCCAGATGCCTCGGGCTCCCCACATCTGTCCTGGCTGCATCAGGTCCCTGGGGATCCTCATCCAGGGAGTGTCCAGCAGAGATCAGGATGGAAGATGTGTCCCTTCACATCTCCTTCCCCCTCCCCTCCCACCCTGCAGATGCACAGAAAGCAGATTTGGAGACAGGGCACCCCTGGCTAATCCAACAGTGAGGTCAGGATTGCAAGGTTTTTTAAAATTACAAAGCAACTTTTCCACTGCGCCTTTCATTGTGTTAAGCTGATTAGTACCATTTAAAAAGAAAAAAAAAAAGTAGCTTAATTCTATATTTTAGCAAAGCTTCTTTACCAAATGCATTCAGGAGAAAAATACCCCTTTTCAGAGGACCTGAAACTATTAGGAGAGATTTGCTGCAGGAGGCTGTCCTCTGCCCAGCTCCTTACAGTCATCTATGTGTCCTGGGTTTCGTTTAGCTTTTTATTTGTTAAATGCTCAGGAAAAATATGTCATAGCTGTAATGGGCTGAAGCAAGGAAACGTCAAACAAGTTCTGTGTCACCTCTGCCAGACACAAACCCACTCTTGGTTTAGGCAAGTCCCACTTAGCATAACTAAAGCTTTTTGAATCTCTCCTGCTTAGAAAAGCTCCTGACTTTTGCCAACCTCCAGTCAGACCCCGTGAGAAGCCGTATCTCTGCCAGAAAGCCTCGTGTGCTGGAGTTAAACCTTGCCGGGTGTCAGACTCTATCTGCCGTGAGCAGCCCCCTGCGCTCGCCGGGACCGACCGGGTGCTGGCAGCTCCCCGGCTCTTCCCAAGCACTCCCAATTCAGACCTCTGCCGCAACTTAATCAAGCAAATCATTAGAGGCTTACATTATTTCCTAGGGGGAAGCATCTGATTATAACCCCCAATACTTGAATCAGCACTGCAGCCTCCTGGTGGGGCTCAGCGAGCCCTTGAGGGACCATCACCGCAGTTTGCCGGCACACGGCTGGGCAGCACCTCCGTGAGCTGTGAGCTGTGCCCGGTGCATCGCACCGAAACTCCAACAGGAAATAAAACCCTGCTGCGGGACACCGTTTATTCTATATTTGCATTTGAACAAGCTGTGCTTTCAGCCAAGGGCTACAAAAGCTAAAAGTAAGTAAAGAAACGAACTGTTAGAGATGGATTATTCCACCAGTGTCAGAGCACCAAGCGTGGCTGGGAGGGCTGGGAGCACTGGGAGTGCTGGGACAGCCAGAAGCACTGGGAAGGCTGGGAGGGCTGGGAGCACTGGGAAGGCTGGGAGCGCTGGGAGCGGCAGCGGTGCCGTCAGGAGCAGAGCAGCACCTGCCCGGTTCTGCCGGCAGCAGGGAGCGGTTCAGCCCTGAACCGGACCCCGCGGCATCTGCCAGGCGAGCGACCCGTGCCGGTGCGGGCAGCCCCGGCAGTCACTGGTGCCAGCCACGAAGAGGACGGTCAGCCTGGCCGGGCAGTCGCGGAACAAGCCCCCGCGTCAGGCCCCGGCTGTTCGGCAGCGGCCCTCGAGCCTGGGCGGCTGCTCCTGCTCCCGATCCCCTCGAAGCAGCCTGTTATCACCACTCCCTTCGGCCTTCCCGTCTCTTCCCAACTCCGCTTCTCCCAGCATTTCTTCCCAAGCCAGCTTTTCCACGCTCCTTGTCACTCTCACTTCGCGCCCCGGACTCTCGGCAGCGGGATCGCATCTCCCGGGGCGCAGCGCCCACGGCCGCGCCTCGGGCTCCGGCTGCACTTCAGCTAACATTTATTATTGCCTGGTAGACGCGGAAAAATGTTATCCGAGGGATACCACACTCCCACGGCTGCTTTTCTTGCAGTAACACCGCATTTCTGGCTCCCGTTCAGCCCCCGCGCTGCGGCAGCCTCAGCCCCCTCCTGCCGGGCTGCTGCCAGCCAGGGCTTGGGCTTCTGTGCCGGAGCCGCGCTCGGCCGTGCCGAGCCTCGCCGATGGCGAAGGCTGGATCTGCCGCTTGCCTACTGCCTACACGGCCATAGCGGGGTCTGCGGCACAGGGGCACGGTGACCCCCTGCTGCCTGCCCTGCCTGCAGCCCGGGCTCCACCATCCCCTTCCAGCTCCTGAAGAAGGAGCACGTGGGGGAAAACATCACCTTAAACCACTTTTATGCTCCACCAGTTTGGCTGTCCGGGGCTGATCCCATTTAATTCTCCTGGCGTGGGGAGTGAGCATGGGGGGACAGGCTGCTGCCGACATGCCCACACCGCCGAGCAGGATCAGACCTGAGCTGTGGCCCCTGGCCTGGCCGGAGGGGATCCTGCGCAGAAGCTGGCCTCAGGGGGCAGAAAGTGGTTTTCTTGTAATTAAAAAAAAAAAAAAAATATCAAGCTGTGCACGCTGTGACCAAAAAGAGGAGCAAAACCTCCCCTACCACCCCAGTGTGGCTGGATGTGGTTTGTGTCGGGCTGCAGCGCGCCGCTGGAGTCTGGCTGTGCTGGGGCAGGGGACATTTTTTCATTTCAGACATCATTTACAGCAGGCTGCAGCAATTCCGAAGTCAGCAGGCTTTCCAAAGTAAATGAGGGAAAAAACTGCTGTTGATTTAGAAAGTTGTTTTGTGCTTAGAGCCAGAAAGTGGCTGTTTTCTGCCAATTACGCTTTTATCACAAGCCTGCCATTGATTTCGGCACACTGTGAATTGGAGACATGCTTGAGGCCCAGGTGCATCTCGACATCCCGACGGGGCGGTGCTCCCCGCTGTTTGCAGGGAGGTACCAGGGACTGAGCCTTCTCCTGACACGTCTGACCCTCTGAAGTTTGGAGGATGGCTACCAACTACCTCAAATATGGCCAGGGGAATGGTGCCTGCCCACCCACCCCGGCCCCTGGCAGGGAGCATGCCAGCCCTCTGGCCCTGCTGGCCCATCTTCAGCTCATTGGACCCACAGGAGAAATTGCCATAGGGTGCTGGGCTGTGTGGGAAGCTGGATGGAGACGATCCTGGGATGCAGCACCAGCAGTTTCCCAAGGGATACTTTTCTTTTCCACAGGGCTAGAGTAAAACTGCACATGGGAAAAGTCAAATGTGATTAGCTGGGATTGTACCCTGAAGGTGCGGACAGAAAGCTAGTGGTGAAAGCCTTCGTCCTTCAGGAACTGGGATTCCTAAGTCTTCATACATGAAGTTATGTCCAAAAAGGGGAGTTTCAGATTAAATGTCCCTGTTAGTGCAGTCCTGGAGCTTAGATGCCCCCTCGCCACCCCAGGGCCAGGTCACGTTCCCCAGGGGCTGAGCGGCACGAGGTGAACGTTCCCAGTTTTGGGGACAAGGGCTTTCTCTGCCGTTCCCAAATGGGAACTTTCCGCCAACCCTACGGAAGCAGAGTGAGGTACTCTCTCTCTGTTTGAGAAGGCAATTACTGCCGTGGGCCAATTTTAATCACAGCAGCACTGCTCAAGACCTCCGAAGTGCTGTGCCCTCTCTGAAGGATGCTCTCCTCGCACAGCGAGTCGGCAGAGCCCAGCACGGGGGAGCAGGAAGAGAAGGGCTTTCCCGCGGGGCTGCAGGCACCGGCTTCCACGGCAGCAGAGGGGAGAAAGCCTCGGGTATGTTGGGGATAACGCATCTGACCAGAAAGGGAAGGGACAGAAAAGGTGTGTCTGAGTGACAGGGGAGTGCCAAAATTAAAAGCACTTATATATTCCTCGCATAGTGAGACCGTAACCCTGCCATCACACAAGACATGCTGAACACTGCAATTCAGGACTGGAGCAAAACAAGGTGGGTGTAAAGAGGCTAAGAAAGAAGTCGTGATGTTTTGGTAAAATGTAAATTAGAGCTCTAGCAGCATGCTCAGCAAACGGTGATCCGGATGCGAAAGCAAATATGTTAGGATGGAAGCAGGGTAAATGAAACCGTCTTCTAATAACCCCAGCAGTTTAAAGGAGGAGTGCTCTGGCATTACGGTCTGTTTAAATGTGTCAGTAACAAGAAGTCGCATTAAAACATGAAGTGTTTTATTTTTGGAAAGATGATGTGTTTCTCCTCTTGAGCTTAACCATGTCCTAATCCCACTAAAAGAATGATGGTCTCATAATGTGAGCTCCTAAATAATATATCACAGGTCAATTTAGAAATACACTAGAAAGCCTCGTTTAGCACTGAAGGTTTTTTATTCCCTTTAGGTATGGTAATGCATTAGTTGGATCCCAGCTTCTTAGGTACTGCAAGTGTCTGGGTGTCTCTGCCCACCACACACAAGCTACTTGGCACCAGCTGGGTTTGTTGTTTGTAACGGGCCCGTGTCTTGCAAAGCTTGCTGATCTGTCTCTTTGCAATGTGTGATTTGTGAGAACAACATGTATTTTGCAAGTGCCACTTGTACTCTCGTACTTCACAGAAATATCAGGAGCAGGTCAGGTACCATGCTGGGCATTTAAGGAAGCATTATCTCTTCACCAAAGGATGGACAGGGAATGACAACATCTTTCACTGGTATATGGAACTGGTCTCATCCTGACCCTGATTTTAGCTGTGTTTAGCAAAGCATCTACTTGTTTATTCTCCTAGATCCACTGTAGTTAGATATCACAGGTTTAGGTATTGTGGTACTGGAGAGCTGGATACAATCCCCAAGACAAGCTACCTCATTAAAGTGCCTTTGAATGGGGCAGTGCAGGTAGGGATGTTGAAAGCCCCTAACAAAACTCTTTCCAGAGCTGATTGTTGTGAAACCTGTTTTAAGAGATTCACCCCCATTATGGAAACCACAAACACACACAGTGCCGGTGAGCAAGTTCTCACTGGACTTGGCTGTTTCCCCTCCCTGAGTATCCCCGAGACGCCCCGTGTTTCCCCCCCCCCAGCTGCCAACATCCACTCGCACCACTCCGAGGGACAGGGGCCGGGCAGAGCTGCCTCGGAGGGGGCGAGGAGGGTCTGAAGGACAGGACACAGCAGAGGTGAGTTTGTCACCAGCGCAGGCTGGCTAACGGTCCCCATCCTCGGTTGCCGGACACCATCGGGTTCATGTTGGGCAGAGCAGCCCGGCTCCTGCAGACCCAGGGTTAGCCAAGCACCGGCGCGGATATTCAGCCACATGTGTGAAAAGCAAGAAGGGGACAATTGCAAATAATAATCTGCTTTTCTGCAAAGCAGCTTTTCTCTTCCTCCACGGATCCACCGGCGGACAGACCCCGGAGCCGCAGGCATCTCCATGGTTACTGCTCGGCGCAGGGTGCGCAGGCAGCACCCGCACCTCGGCTGGGCGCAGGGAGCCGGGCAGGAGCGGGAGGGAGCACACAGAAGGTCGGGGTTACATTCGGCGACGGGCTGCCACGCAGAGCCCCTTCAGGGCCAGCGCTGGGCAGAGACGCGGTCTCAGCACCGGGGAAGGCTCAGCGCAAGCCGAGATGTGCAAGGGCAGAGGCGGCTTTGGTGCTGGCGTTGCACTGGTCCACGGGGATGGGTAACGCACCCAACGCTGCCCTGCCCCGCGGCGACCCACGGCCACGACCCTCTGGTACGCTCAGGTGCTGTTAGCAATACCTGCAGGCTCATTTATGCCTATTTTTAAGTTGGTGATATTGTCTCTGCACTGGCTAAATATATGTCTTATACCGTGTGGTGAGTAACGTTTGGCAAAGAGCCACGGCAAAGCAGCATGTGGCCGGGCTTTGAGAAAGCTGCAAACGTGGTGCGGTGGGGTGGAAGAAGATGAGATAAAGAACACCGAAAACCCAAACTGTTGCTTGTCACATCCTAGAAAGACATGTGACAGAAAGGACAGTGCTCACGGGTAAGCCGGCAACGCGGCGCAGCGGTGATGGGGGAGATGAGCTCGGCCCCCCATGCAGGAGCAGGTCTGGAGGGATGCCCGTCTCCACGTGGGCAGCGCGTGGGCCATGCCGGGAGATGCTGGTGCAGGCAGGTCCACGAGACCCTTTGCATTTGCAAGGAGGTCCCAGGTCCCAGGTCTGGGGGTTCGGCGATGTGCTGCCGGCTGCGTGGCGCTGACCCTGCCGGCTGCCGTGTCCCCGTGGTCCTGCGCACCCGGCAGGAGCCGAGCCGTCCTGCCCGCACCCTGCCTGCACCCTGCCCGCACGCTGCCCGCACCCTGCCCACACGCTGCCCGCACGCTGCCCACACGCTGCCAGCTCTGCTGCCCCTCGCCCCAGCCCCACTCCCCCAGGAGAGGCTGCCCAGGTGGCCGGTGGGCACCACACTGGGTCCCACTGGATCCCCCATGGGAGCCTCAGCCGCACCGTGCTGCTCGCACAAATTAATCCAGCTCGACAGAGTGTTTGCCAGACAATTAACATACTCCCCCAGCGCTGATTACGCAGAGCCCTCCACCTCCCACCACCGAAGCCGAAACCCACTCCGGAGGGCAGTCGGCAGCCCCACACAGGGGTAGGGCAGGGACGGGTGCCTGCAGGCACGGGCGCAGCAGCTCCTCAGGCCCCTTTATATTTCCAAAAGCCCAGGCTGCGCGGGGAGGAGCTGAGTGATTTGGTCTGTTCTTGGGCTGAAATGTCACCCCCCCTCACACCAAGCAAACATCAGCAGGTGCCTTGCGTTACAGGCCCCATGCATGCAGGTTTATTTAAGAAGCCTTAAAGAACACATTTTCTAAAAGACTTTAGGAAATAGATGAATGTTGAGCTAAAGACCCGCTTGGAAACAACTGAACAGAAATGAGCTGACGTATTATACCACTGCAACTAGTTGGAAACCAGTCTGGAAGCAAAGGGGCTGTGCTTGGGTTTTTGTTTTCCTTTTACGTGAAAGACATTTTATTCTCGGTGCCGTTATCCTAAACTCCCTCCTGGTGATTCTTGATTAATAAAACTGCAAGCAGAGGACTGGGCTGTGACTAGGTCACCGCTCCAATCCTAAAGCTGTCACCACCCGTGGGAAGTGACAGGCTGACCTGTGCCCAGCCACCAGCCAGCCATTTGTACCTGCGAGGGGCAACGACCACAGCGGCGCTCAGCTGCCGCCCCGGGTCGCAGCATCCATCGGCTTTCTCGCTCTGCTCCCTCCCAGCCCGGGAGGTGACATCCCAGGGCTGGCTGGAGACCGCAGCTCCGCAGATGTCCCCTGCCAGCGAGAAAAGGACATGACGCAGGACCTGCCATGACAATTAGCATTACTTGAGACCGTGGTGGCAGTTGCAGCACGAGGCCGAGAATAAATGGACACTAGGATCTCTGCCCTTCTGAGAGAGGGCTGGTTTTCATTTTCCTCTCTGTGTAGCCAGGAAACCCTGGCAGAAAAACCCTGCAGGGGTTGTCTCTGGGCAAGGATGCAGGCTACAATGCCCGCAGCCTCAGATCCATCACCAGGGCAAAGTTTCACTTGTCAATTCATCCACAGTCCAGTGAGGTCTGTAAGTCTTGCAGTCCTTTTGGTCATTGTAGCACCGAAGGTGAGTAAAAGACACAAAAAAGGGCTCTTCCCCTTGCTAGCTTTCTGACATTTATTACAAAATTTTCAGCGTGAAAGTGCTAAATGGCACTGGCTTGATAGTATTAAGAAAAAACCCCACAAACTTCTTAAGTTCCTCGTTTGCCTTTGGAGAGACCCGGCCGCTCCCAGCCGCGTGGGACAGTTCCCCCGTGCAACGCGCGTTCAGACCTGGGATTCGCTTTGCCAAAATCCCCAGCTGCTGAGGGACTGTCACCTTTGCTCCTTGGTCCAAGCGGGTAGCCGAGCCGGTCCGTACCCCGAGGTACAAAGGGGGGGTGGGAGGTTGTGCTGCCCGCAAGCCTTCGAGGGACGCTCCGCTCTCCCACGGGCGGTGGGGCCGTGCCGCCCGCCCCCGGCCCCTGCAGCCCGGTGCCCGGCAGCCCAGCAAACCCCCTCCCTTCGGCGGCCGTGGGTGCAGGACCGGGGTCCCCCGGCCCCCCCCCCCCCCCCGCCTTGCACGCCCGCTTGCTCCCAGGGATGGCACGCTCAGCCCTCGCTCTTACCCCCCCCCAAAAAAACCCCAAACCCATCCGTGTCCTCCCTCCCCGGCCCCGCGCATCCTCCACGGCCCCGCGTGGGGACCGCTGGGCTCCCCCCCGCGCCCCGGCCTCCCCCGGCCCCCGGTCCCCCCCTGCGCCCCGGGTCCCCCCGGCCCCCCCGGGCTGTGCCAGGCCGGCGGTAGCAGCAGATGGCGCCAGAGGCGTCTGGTTTTTCCCTCCCAGCCAAAAAAAAAACCGGCGAGAAACCGCGGGGAGAGACAGAAGCGAGGGGCCGGGGGGGAGGCTGGGGTTTTGGGGGGGGGGGGGGGTGTTCACGCGTGGGGGAGAAGCGGCTGGGGAGAGCGAGGAGGGAGTGGGTCTGTTCCCAGAGTGTCTCCTCGGGTGGGCATCGCCCTCCGCCCGGCCCTGCGTTCCCCCGGGGGCCGGGGGGGGCCGGGGGGAGCCGCTCCGGGCCGGGCCAGCTGGGGCTGCAGGGACCCTGCTGCGGGTCCGGGGGCTGGGGGGGGTTGTGAAGCCTTTTCAGCTCCTTGGATCTCAGTGCGAGAAAGGTCTTTCCGCCGGTCGCGCAGTACGTCGAGGATTTGTTGCGGGTTCAAAGACGCGTTTTCTGTGCGGTGACAGCGAGACACCTCCCTGGCCAAGGACGTGATTCAGTGCATCCTGTGCGAGACGGAGCGACCTGACCCAAGCCACCCGCCTCCGTGCAGGGTGTGAGCTGTTGCATGGCTTATCTCTACAATAAATAGCATATGACACCATGTTCCGTAATTTTCAATAAGTACTTGGTTCCTTTTTCCTATGCTATCTCCGGTATTCTGGTTTGCATCTCACAGGCTCTACTTGCTGCAGACTTACAATCTACATTCAAAGAATCCCAACCCAGAAGAAATCACTGTAATTTTCCAATATGACCTTCTCCATGCTATAAACCGCAGCACTCCCCCAGCCGCATTCCTGCCTGCCTGTGGCATCTCATGTAGGAAAAAACTACCTTGCCTCAGAAAAACCTACTAGGGGCAAGAGGGTCCTTCTAGTTTTCAGGAAACTGTTCCCAGCTGTGGTTATCCGGGCTCTTCACATCTGCCGTTACAGAGCTTCAACCTGCAGTCACCGGATCTTAAAACACGTCTGCCTGCTAGGCTAGAGAGACCTAAAACTAGAACACTTTTGTTCTCTTTATAAGTATTCATAAGCTGTAATCAAATTACTGTAATTATCTTTCTGTTACACTAAACAGATTAAGCTCTTTAGTTCAAAGAGTGTTGAATATTGTTTAAAACTGGACCTTCATCTTTGATTCACCAACTTCCAGCTCTGAATGAAGAGCAGCAGCTGGTTTTGTGGGGTCTCGTTGTTCTCATTTTTAAATATAACTGAATCTACAAACAATTTCACACCCAACCTAAATTTGAGAAAGGCAGAAAAGTATAAAATAAACACAAATACATGCATAGCGTTGCAGTGCTGAAAATATTCAGCAGGCTACACGTAGGCTGTTAGTGCTGACCTGCCAGAGAGCATCCTGCCGGTTACCCACATCATCGAGAGCCCATTCAACCAGTATCGCTGAATAGAACGCAGCTTCTTCCACTGTGCACTGTTGCCTTGGAGATATTTTACATACAACAGTAGGTATGAGGTTTCCTTTGTGCCCAGGTTGGTGGTTAAAAGCAGCGTATTTTTCTTCACATGTTGCCATTTGCAGCGTTTTGGCCCCTTGAGGATGCCTGTCCTGGCCAGCACAGCAGCCGGGCTCTGTGCCGGCATCCATCCATCCCGCCCAGTGCCACACTGCCCATCCTGCTCTGCCCCACTCCACAGGTGCCGGTGGCTGGGGAGAGGAGCATGGGAGAAATGGTGATGCGGGAAGGGTATGAGAAAACAAGGTACAGGTCACATCACGTGTGATTTTTAGCCCAACACCTCTCTTCAGCAGTTCTGTGGTGCTTTTGGGTAGGAAACAGAAACGATTTGCAATGAAGCATGCAGTTACAATTATTGCTCATCAAGGTGAACACAGGCATGTTGCTCTTCATGTTGGGCCTTTTGGGGACCCAGAGGAGAAGGTGCTATTGAGTTTGAACTGCCACAGGAGCAGAGCCTCAGCAGATGCTGTGCCTGGAGCCGGCTGTGCACGTAGCCACACTCGGGCCGGCAGTTTGGAACTGTCAGCGCAGCAGTAGCCGTGAAGCACCAGCACTATTTCCTTTTCCCAGGCAGAGCAAAGCAGAGCCCAGCTCTCCTGCACCTCGGCGGAGCAGCTCCCAGCTGAGCGAGGCTGTGCCGCTGCTGCCTTCCCACCATGTGCCCGTGGCACTCACCGCTCCGACCCTCCAGCTGCCCTCTGCTCCAGGGGTGCTGCTCCCTCTGTGCCGCTCCATGCCGGTGGCACGGATCCGTCCTCCCGGAGTGCTCCAGGGACAAGGAGGGAGTCTGAGCCTCTGACCTGCTCAGCAACAGGCCTGCTGCCTCCCGCATCCGCACCACCCGATGCCACAGCCCGCTCCCCCGGCACTGCCCCGCAGCCCTGCCCGCAGCCCCCTGCCTGCTTGTGCCGCTCCTTCAGGGGGATGTGAACCCTCGCTTCTCTTTGGGTGGAAAAGAGGTTTTCGTCGGGGTCTCCCACGTCCTGGATGGCAGCTCCGATCTCCGGGCTAGCACGGAAAGGGGCAGCAGCTGCTCCCACTGTGCCGAAGAGCAAAGTGCGAGCACATGTCGGTGCTTTTGAGGGGGAAAAAAGGGAGAGAAGACAGTGCCAGCCGGTGAGGGTGGGCAGCTGGTGCCGACCTCGGCTGAGCCCTTCTCTGCGTGCTGGCTGCTCCGGCCCTGCTCGAGGAGGGAGCTGCCTGTGCCGGGCTCACAACGCGGTGTTCCCCGCTCTGCTCCACCAAGGCCACGCAGCTGAGGTTTTCCCTGGCTCCAGCCCTGCAGGGACCTGTATTTTTCGGGGTTCCTGCTCCCTGTGGCTGTTTGCACTGTACAGGACACCCTAGCCAAACTTTACTCCCATTCAAATGACAAGCCCCCTCTTAATGCACAGCAACTCCAAACGTTAGGTTTAAAACAGATGAGTGCAGCAGTCAGGCAGATATTTATTGGTTTGAGAAGCAGGGAGGGAGAGTCAGACCTGGAGGGCAGTGCTTGCAAACCCCCCCCCCCCCGGCTGGTGACTCGCACTGACATGTGTGGAAGAGGAGGATGAAGAGGGATTGCTCTTCCTTCCTCTCCAGCCCAGGCTTCAAACTGGTCTCTGCTGGCTAACAGCGTGCACAGGGCTTACCTGGGTGCAGGTCACAGTGCTCCCCGGGCCAGCAAACACGATGCAAACACAGCTGCAGGCAGCGAGGTGGAGTGTTGAACTTCAACGCCGGATATACAATTATTACGGGATTTGTGTTTTGTGGTTACACGGGATTTGTGCCGCTGGGTGAGGAAGCTGGGCAGTGCTGCACTCTGCCTCCAGCAAAGTCTGCGGCCGGTTCTGCTCTCATACCAACTGAAAATCCTCTCTCCTATACTTACGTAAATCCTCCAACTAACAGCTCAGGTAAAAAAATAGAGCATTTATTCATGTACCTGGTGGCTGTGACCAACAGCTAGACCTGTGAGGAAAGAGGTTCCAGTTCATGAGGGTTTTGGAGATAGGGTTGCAGGCTTGCCTGGTGTGGGGGTGATAAAGAACAAGAATTGCTTTTAAAGCTGGTGGTTGCTCACTTACTTCAGAAAGAATTTTGGTCCCACACCACAATTGACACCAAATCCTTATCTGTTATTGGGTTAAAAACAAAACAGCAGCAGACTTATCAATAAAGTGGCATTAAGCCATAATCCCCAGCGCTTAAAACACTCCCAGGACTCAGTATTTGTAATTTGGGGTAAGTAAAAGCCAGTGGAGGCATGCATGAAGAGCGGTAGCAGTGCTCGTGTGAATGAGACAAAGCCCTATGTGTGTCACATCCTTACGTGAGCATTCACCTGCATGATGGGAAAGGGGAGCCTCTCCTATATCCCCTTGTCATCTCCGTGATCTGCAACTGTGTCCATCCCTTTGCTTTGGCTATTCTCAACCGTGATCTTGCATTAGTGGTTGGAAAGTTTCAAGTACATAAATGCGACGCTTATGAAGGTAAACAGACATGGGCTCACCTCCTTGGATGTTCTCCAGTTTGAATGTTCAACATCTTTTTTTTGTTTGACAGACTGCTTACATACCCCCACCAGAAGGTTAAACCTGTTTGCTAATCTGACTCTTTTTGTCACCTTGTTTAGCTAAGAGAACTGATTTTAAAATAGACAAGACTGTAAACAGGAGTAGCAAACGGTGCTTGAAACCTCCCGATGGGTTGCTGAGCCTCAATGTTCCCATTGTTCCAGCCTGCGAGGAAGCAGCGGCTGGAATTACGGCTGCATGTGTCAGACCGGACCTTCCCAGCTTCAAACCCTCCGGGCTGGGGGAGCCTTTTGTTTGCAGATGTAAAACCTCAGCCTGCATTTGGCCTTCCTGCTCCCTTCACTAGATAACCCTGTTTAGGGCAATTTGCTTAACTTTGTTCTGAGCGGTCAGCAGTCCCGTCTGCTAAGGAGGGATCCTGAGGGGATTAGTGTTAGCACAGAGGCTTTGCAATAGACCTTCAAACACAATACACAGATGGAGCTTAGCCTGATACTAACAAACCACTAAAATGACCCGTACATTTGAATAAAATGTTTATAAGATTTTAAGTATTCTCATACCTTTAATACCCTGCATGAGTGATCCTCATTTCCAGGGCACTGTGAAGAAACAAGCCAAAAGGCCTTCGGGAGGGAAGGACGGGGCTGGCTCACCCACCGCACAGCAAGCAGCAGCAGCTCCTCAATCCACCTCAGAAATCCTTCTCCTTCTGTGCCAGCCCGCGTCCAGAGGAAAAAGGCTGAAAACACAGGGGAAACCACCGTAAATTCCCATGACTGTCTGATGGGGGTAAAGGATTATTTAAGATTTCAAGGAATAATGACACTTTTTTATTAAGATGGTGCAAGGAATTTTAAATTGTCTTCTGCACAGGCTGTCAGCTGCCCTCTCGAGACACTGATTCGATTTCGGCTGAAATCACTGTATCCAGTTGTATATGGACTTGCTGTGCAGCCCCTTAAGTATTTGTGACCCGAGGCTGATCAGCACAGAATTTGCCCCCATGCAAGAAAACCAAAGTAAAGCTGGGCTGGATTTGTAAGCCATTCACTGAAGTTAATGAGAGTCTTTTTCCAGTAAAATAAAATTTAGCTCCACGTGATTGAGCAATCCCAGAAATGCAAAGACGGTGCAAAACCAAACTCTTCTCAAGGGTAGATTGCTAATGTGCTGATTGCAGTGCTAATGCTAGAAATATGAAATTAGGTACGGTCTGTGGCCGTATCTATATTTCTGGCTTATTCCCATAGCCAAATCAAAGTCTGAAATTTATTGTCACCCAGCCCTTCGCAGGCTGAGGTTAAAGTAACTGCGCTGTCTCTACTTCATGCAGCTTACATGAATCAGGCTCTGCAAGCATCGGTCATCAGGCAACCCCCTTCTTTGTCCCTTGGATATGTGAAGTGCGTAAGTTTGTTTTCTGGAAACCTTCCTTCACCTTCGCTCTTCTCTGGCAGTAGGTATTTGAGCTGGAAGGTCTCCAAACAATTTAAATAACTGCTTTTCTAATTATCTTCCCCATGGGAGATGAGGGATGCTGGCTAGGGACAGTGCCCCACATTAAGCACGATGGCTGCTTGGGGAAGGTGACAAAAATAACCTGCCCTTCTCTCCCGAGCACTCCCACCAGAAGAGACCTGTTACCTGCAGGGCCAGGGGACATTTCAGTCTGAGTATTCTGCTGGGAGGAGCCATCACAGAAAAGCCATCATGTAAACAGCTGATGGGTCTGTGCTTAAGCACAAAGCTTGGCATGCACATACTATAATGGCAGAGAAAAAAGACAAAGAGCAGTTCAGTTAGGCTGGAGGTGTTTCAAACACTGTGTTTCCCCCAGGATTCAGAGCAGCTCGGTATCCGTGGCCTCTTGCCATATCCACATCAGCTCCCTGTGGAACCGCACCATGTCCCAGTGCCTGCGCAAGCACCAAACTCACACATCTCTTGACTCCTTATCCCAAAAGCATTAACTCAAAGGTGCTTAAATAGACACTTAATGATGAATTTTCAGTACATTTAGACTGGCTCAGTCAGTGCACTCTCATTTTTTATCCCATAGACATGTCTACATGAATTTAGCACCACATTAAAATATGAGCTTTCAGATTTCTCAACATCTGTCACAATTATTTATTAAGCGTGAGATCCAGCACTGCGCCGAGGACCACGTTCAGCCCACAGTGACTGATTAAGCTCCCTGCGCCTGACTCCCACTCGCTTCATTCTCTGCCTTGATAATGTGAAAATGCTGCCACACTGAGATCAGTGGAGCAGCAGTTTTTATTAATACCCAAAGAACTTTTATAAATGGTAGCTGTTAATTAGTTTTAAGAGCCTTGCTTATTTTTTTGTGTGACTTAATCCACAAACAGCACATGGAGAGCTAAAAATGCTCATTTGTCTCCAGGCGAAACGTGGCTAAGTTGTAAGAAAAGCTGGTTGGTACTGCTCTGCTAGCACTTGCTAATGCCTCCTCCTGACAGCCTCCCTCCTCCGTGCAAAGAAGGAGCTGAACCGAGCCAAAGACCTTCATTCTCTGAGAACTGTTTGCGCCACAGCAGTTCTACAGCTCCGGCTTCAAATAGATAACTACACGTAGCAGGTCAGTGAAAATTGGGTTTCTTTGCTTTTCCCTCCCCTGGAAGGGGTGGCTTTGTTGTTCAAAGGTGAGTTTCACCTTTGATAGGGAAATTTTCAGATAGGTTTCTTCTCGCTGATACAGACACTGATGTCTGCTCTTCTCCCAGGCGGTAAAGCGGGGCTGCATCCCTGCATCCCCCTCCCGGGCAGCAGTGGGGCTCCCCAGCCCTCGTCTGGCCCCTGGGGCTCCATCACTCAGGGACCACACACCGCAGACACCCCCTCCCCACTTCACCCGGCGGTTAAATGCTCAGATCCATGCCCTGCAGATGAATTTACAGGGCTGGGTACTTCGGGGTGCTGGTTCCCCAAGCATCACGACAGCATCTTCAACAGCAGGGCTCAGGTACCGCTGGGATCCGTGGTCGTTCTGCTGCCGCTGCTCCCAGCCTTCGCCCGCCCCAGGGAGAGGACTGTGCTCTCCCAGCTGTGCCGCGTCACTGGTTTTTCTGTGTGATATTTGCACCATCTGGGAGCCGAAATCTCACCGAGTCTAGACTTGATGTTTTGCCCTTCATCAAACCTCAGGCATCTAACAAGCCCATGAAAACTGTAGAGAAACAAAATCTTTAAAGGGAATTAAGTATAGATGAAATGTAAATAACAAGTCAGGAATGAACTTCCATACATAAAGAGTCAGAACTGTTGAGAAGGACAAGCCCCACATCGATGTTAAACCAAAGCTGCACCTGAGGTGAAAGGCCAGAGCTTTTATCCACTTAGTTACCAAGCCTCTGGATTGAAGCACAAGTATAAACCCATCTGCTCAGCAGGCAGCACGCAATAATTGAATCAATTAGCGCCATGTTACGTGACTTTGGCACCAATATGCGTTTGGAGGAAATCATCTGCATTTATTACTTGCTTAAGAAAATAATACTACCTCTAGCTTATTTTCCTAATAATTATTTTTTCAGTTTGCTTCTGTAATAAGTAATCAAAGCGCTGCCTTCTTAATGGAGTGCAAAAAAGTCCCACCCATTTATCTATCCTAGAGCAGCAAAATGGCATTTGCTGTCTTAAGCAGGAAATGAGCAATTAAAAGGCAACAGGAGGTTATTTTTTATTTCCCTCTCTCCTCTAGAATAATAAGCATATCAGAGTGCATGTGCTGCATGTGTTGATTACTTGGACAATTTGATGTGAGGCAAATACTCCTTAAACACAATGGCAATAGATGTGTCCATTACAATTCGAAAAATTCCATTAGCTTTTCAAAATAACTAGGTTTATATCTCTTCCAGAGCACAGTGTAAGCAAAAACCTTTTAAACTAATCAATAAGAAGAAAAATAAATTCATTTTCCCAGACCACTTCAACATGAAGGGGTGCAACAGTGCAAATACATACAATTGATCATTTAGCTGGGCTAAAGCTAACAGTTGTTAATACACAGTGTTCATCGTATTAATTCCAATCTATTCAAGATTCCTGTCAAAAACACTAAGTGGAAAAGACTAAAATCATTTGGCTTGTAAAGGACCTTGGCACAATGGAGGTTGTCTGCAATAAAAATAACAAGCATTTGGCAGTGCCTTTTGAAGGATGCGTGCATAATTCAGGGAGTAAACGTCAAGAAAAAAGACACAGCCCGAACAGTAGTTCTCCGCTGCATCAGTGTTATCTTGCCTTACATATGTTTGGGGGTTCGTAGAGATCTCTCGCACCAAGGGCCACCCCTGCCACCGCTTTCGGTGAAGCTGAGACACGGGCAGGTATGCCTGGGCCGAGTGGTCCTGACCCTTGGGGTGCCACGGAGCATCCCGGGGTGGGGGCATCCCACGGACATCCCTTCCCCATGGCCACAGCCTGAGCCAGGAGGCAAGAAATGCCCAGGGCAAACGTGGTGGAGATTGAGAGCCACCAACCGTTACTAGATAACCGAAACTGGAGTGCGGCCAGACAGAATAAATCCATCTCAACGTACGGGCACGCAAGGCTTGACTGCATATGGGCTTCAGTGAAATCAGACTGACAGCGCTGTGTTTGCACAGTAACAGCATAACGGGACTCTGCTTTGACCAGGATCTACAGACACCCCCATATTTCAACCCTCAAGTGAAGACATTAGCTGTCGTAGAGCAGGGGACCACCCGCCGAGCTGCTGAGGGGCTGTTGTAATTAATCCTTGCCAGGCTGCCCCTCCGCCAGCGTGCTCTGAGTCTGAATTTTGCAAACAACCGGTCTCGCATCCCTCTGTGCCCACTGCTCCCCAAAGCGTCCTCAAACACCTGAGTGAACAGGACTTTCAGAGACTTTGGACAGTGCAAGCCTGTGCAAGATGCATGGCCGCTGGACCATGGACTTACCTCAGGATCTTTAAGGCCTGCCCAGCCCACAGAAGTGAAAAGGAGCAGGAGAGAGAAACACAGATCAAAGTCTGAGGAAGAAAGAGTGCATGTATGCTAATGAACTTGGCTTTGCCCTTGAGAAGCCCAACTTTATTGCAAATCAACACTGAAAAAAGAATATATGCACAAATTCCGAGTGGAAAAGTGAGGTTTTACTGAAGTACTCCTATGTCATCAAATACAAATACCTAGGTTCATCCCTGTTAACTTTTGGCACCCCCAGAGAGCAATTCCATCTGAGATGTCATTCATGTCGCCGGAGCTCCATCTGCCTGAAGCTTGTTTCTTTCTCGCCATCAGTTGAGTAGCGAGGGACTCTGGCAATCTGGCTTCTAACGTAAGCGTCTTCCGTAAGCGTGTAAAAGGGATGAATCTGGGTGTAAATTCATGTCTGGAGAGTTGTGCACCCACAGACTCATATTTACGTTGCCCGTGGCTAGATTTGACCTAGCTCCAGTGAGCAAGCAGAGCAGCCACGTGGCTGTGCTTGTGCCACCCTGAGAAAGGGGCATTGTTTTGGTGCAACACCTCTGATGCAAATAGCTTGGCTTCTGGATTGGACGTACCCTACCAGCTTAGAGCACAGCCAGAGTAAGCTTGGGTCTGTCTTCACCAAGTTAGGAAAGATGAATCCTCAGTTCTCCCGCAGCGATGGATGGCATGCTGAGGGTGGGTTGTAGTTCCTTTGGTCATCCTCCACTGCTGCCTCTTCATCATTTGATGGCTGGTTGCTACCTAACATAGTGCATGTAACTCTCTAAGCACATATGGAATAATGCTCCACACATACAGACTAGGTTTATCTAGGCACCTTTTCTTTCCATTCAGTGTATGTGTTTTATGTATACTACATATATACTACTTCTATACTATGTTATATACTACAGCCACCTACAACATCAACGGAAATGCAGAGAGACCTGTATCAGATCCACAGCCCACACAAATACCTACCTTGCATTGGCCCAGTAATATCCTGGTATACCCTACGTGGCAGGGAAGGTTTCCCTGTCCCGGATCCCGTGCCGTGGCTTTTGGCACGCCGTGGCACCAGGTCACAAGGCAGCAGCTGCGCAGCGAGGGGGCTGAGCGTGCTGCCTCCCCTCCGCCGTGCGTTCCTCCCGCTCTCCTGGCGTGGCTCCGACGTGCCCTGTTAACTAAGCCGCAGAAAGCATTTTTGTGAGATAAACGGGGACGCTTGCACGGACAGGGCAGCTGTGCTCTTGAGCAAAGTGTCGAGCAAGTCCAGCTGGAGAGGGGCGGCCAGAGCCCTGGAGCCAGCGCTTCGCCCCCCGCCTCTCTGCACAGCACAGGCTGCGGTGGGGTAGGTTAGATGGAGATCAGCGCTCACTTTCTAACCGCTCATCTTAGGTCAGCCTTTTATTCACTTTAGCAAGGAATAAAATTTAAGGCGATTAGATTGCATAATTTATGCTATCGGAAAGCATTAACATAAGCATTAACAACTAATATATTCACAATCTTCAATAGATCATTGGTAAGAACTATATGAATAAAATTACAGCTTTGCACAGAGCAAGTGATTTATCTGCATTTGTTCTAATTGCTGGGCCTTGAACATAAACAGCTGAGAGGCATCCATATCCTGTTTTACCAGTAGTGAAACAATATTCAAATGTCAGTCCAAGCATTAATTAATAGATGTTCATGGTATGTAACAAATCAAACTACTTTTCAGCTAGATTTTGGGCACCAGTTCTGTTGTTTCTGCTTTGGCTACAGTAGCTGAAAATCTCTCTCTCTCTCATTTGTGTCCCTAACCAAAACAATTAGCCTGCTCTTCGCTCAGTCTGAACTGCAGCCGTGCTTAATGATGAGGAGGGAGGGGAGAAAAGCCTGTCAAACAGGATTATTCACGAAAAAAATAGCTAAGTGGATTTAAAATTGCAACCTGTCACTGCCTTCTGCAAGTCATTTAGGAAGAGCTGGAAACTAGCATAACGATTTTATCAGGAACAGAAAACCTAGGAAAGAAGGAAAAAGGGGACTTGTGGGAGGAGATAGACGGACCTGGCTGTGGGCAGAAGTGGTGGTGGTGTGTTTGGGTCACAGCAGTCCTGACGAATGGGGGGAATGAGAATGATGCCTGTAATTCCCAGAAACAGAATAGCAAAAGACATAGAGAATACAGATTTTTATATGTATTTTTAATATGGAATATATATATTCTATTAAGTATAGAATTATATGTAATATGTATTCCAAATAGAAATATACAATCTATAATGTATTTATAATACATATTTAATATTTGTATCTGTAAATATATAATACCCTGGTATATATTTTTATATATATATATATGCACATATATATAACTTCCTTAAACTCAGTTGTTCCTGGGATTGTTCCTGTGACAGCAGAAATAATGATGCTTCATTCCTCTTTGCCTCCTTCCTTTCCACCCCAAAGATCACTTGCAGGCAGGTTTAGGAGATTTCAGGAATCTCATGAAATAACTAACTGAAGATAAACACAATTTAATTCTCCAGTGTTCAGCTCCTTCCATAGCCTCTTAAAATCCAAAAACCTCTTGTAGCTGGCCCAGATAGAGAAGGCAGTTTGTGGGTCAGGAATTTTGCCCCCATCCAAGGCTGTGTCCAGAAGAACTTCAGTGAGTGCTGTCCCTCTCCCGTACTGGGGAGATGGCACTCCGTAACTACTGATGGCATTCTCCAACTACTGTGAGTCCTAGACACTAATTTAAAATAAGTTAGAATATTTTTAAAATCCTTAGGGTGTCTTAAAATATGCATGATGGGAAAAAATAATGCTAGGGCAGAAAGAATATGGACATATTGGCGGTTACGTGCCGGACAGGAAAATAAAGTGAGGACTCCTGTTGTTTCCAAAGATGACGTGAAAGTGGTGACTAACTGTGAAGGCCCACGTCTTACATTCTCCTTCCATAAACTCTTCAAAAGAAAGAAATGGTGACAACACCGATGCTCTTACAAAATACAGGTAGAATATCTTTATCCTGGCCAATGCGGATATGAACTTCTATCTTCTGAAATTTATGAGCTTCAGGCAATTTGAAAGCTTTCCCTCTTGGCCATAGCAAGGCTTTCTTGCCCTAAATGAGAAGAAAAAGATGCTATCCTTCCATACCAAAAGTAATAAAAATCCTATTAGAAAATGGGAATGACTATACCTACCATTCAGAGACAGAAGATTTGAAAATCTCTTAGCATGTTGAAGATATTCCTAGATTAGAATTAAATAACAGTATGGACTAGGTCTACAAAACCACAGTTCAAGCATGACACAGGTCTCATAGCTAGACTGTGGATGGATAAAATTTCAAAGTCTTTAATCACAAATCAGCATGACTCAGGCTGATTTGTAAGGCAGGGCAGATGCAGGATGCTCCTGCACGGTCTGGTAACTCACCGTTCAGCAGAGACGTGTCCCCTCTTCAATGTCTAAAGAGCAGGTTTCGGTAGCTCCAGACACTGCTGGTCAGGGCAGGAATCCCTGTGGGGCTCCTGCTGGGCTAGAGGCACTGCAGGAGGAAAAAAGTTCTCTTCCTCCTCTGTGCAGTCACTTAAAAGGTTCTGTTTATTTAATGGTGTGACCCAGCAATGAGAACATGAACTGGGAACGGAAACGAGAACATGAGCAAACCCAATGATTAAACGCCAATGCTTATTAGCCTGTGTTCTTCTACCCCCTGCATGGAGATCTGCAGGAGAAAGCCAGGATCTCTCCACCGAAGCCCACTGACATAAACAGGGTTTAGCCACATATATCAGATTACAGGATACGGGTCCTGAACGAGTCTTGAACCAATGATCTAATCCCATTACCGATCCTGTGAGTCATTCAGCTCCACCAGGAGCATTTAAAGTATTTTGTATTTAATAAAAACACACAGGAAAGGCATAGTGTGTTTGTAATACACTCTCATTACCTCTGCAGATGTACTGATAGCGGAAAGAAGTCTTACAAGTCTCGGACCTCTCTTGCTCAAACTGGAGTTATAAGAAAATCATAAACACCTTAAGCTGTTGGTCTTCCACTAGACTGGGTTCTAACTTTGAATTCTCTCCAGGCAAATTTGTGCTGAGAGTTGGGGTTTCACTCAAGCAGTAGTATCTGACCAGACTTCCTCGTAGCTTTGAGATCTACAGGGCATCTGCCCCAAAGAAGCATAAAACAGGAAAGCAAAAGAGAAGATACATTCTTCAGGAAATAACTAGCACCAGGAGTTCTCGGATCTGGTTTTACAGCTCTCTGAGTGAAATCTCATGGATTTTGTCCAAAAGAATGGATGAGGAGAGCCCATTCTGTTACTCTGTGTACTGCAGTAATTTCTTCCTTGAGCTCAAACTGTCATCTGATGAGCAAACATCCCAGAGCGTTGCAACCGAGTCTCTTGAGATACTCAGTACAAAGAAAAAAATGTAATTTAAAGAAGTATTTTGTTATTTGAGTGAATACTAACACTATTTCATAAAATAACAGCAGAAAGAAACTTTCTGCTCTTAGAAATTTCTGGATGAATCTGTTTTAGACACTATTAGGCAATTATTTTACCACAATCACCTGTTTTTTCACTGGCAACGGCTGTGCTAAGGCTATGCTCCACAATGGCCCTCCACGGCTGTTTTCCTGCCTCTTCCCTTCACAGGCATTTCGAAGATACTTTTGTTCGGCGGCTGAAGTTCCAGCTCTATTCAGGCTGCTGTCCGTGCTGTGCCGTTGGTGCTGACCGCAGATCTGAGCGTTGCCCTCCGTTCTGTAAGGGGTGTCGGGGCAGCGCAAGGCAGAGACACCCCAGCTCGTCCCAGCCAGCAGCAGCACGGCTGGCCACGTTTTGCTGGCCACGCTACCCGGCTTGCCGTGTCCCGCACAGAGGCACGACGCTGCCGGGACAGCATTCACTCCAAACTCAAGCCTGCTTAGAGCTCATTCAAGTATTTTACACAGCACCGTGCAAACTCGCTTCTTGCTAGTCTCAGCCATTTATCTGCTTTTATTCTGCATGTGCAAAGAGCGCAGTATTAGGCCCTAACAACTCGTCAAAAGTAGGAAAGAAAAACAAAACCAGAAGCTATAAGCATTGTCTCACTTTGAACATCAGAAAAAATTACTATCAGCAGTTTGAATGTGGTAGGACCGTGCAAGCACCGATGTACGTATCACATCTCCCTGTGCCTTCGTTCTGAACAAGACTGGCTGTGCTCAGGGCAGGGCAGGACCAGCTCTTGTTTCACTATTCGACTGAAAGTGGTCACTTTGACTTTTTGTTTTGTACTGCGAGCTAAGTGGACAGTGTGTCCTCTGTCCTCTGAAACGGTTCCTTTGTCATTAACCAAATTCAAATGTATGCCTCGGCTGCTCTCTTAAATTCTCATCCATGAACTATGAAGCAGCAGTGGTTATCTGCTGAATTAAGCAGTTCAACTAAAAGAATTACATATATTGTTTCCAGTCAATGGACACTATGAATAGATTTTATGTAAAATTACTGGGAATGCATAAGCCATTTTGCCAAATGTTATGGAATTTCTTATCCCAAACCCTGCGTGAAACGTAATTTATGTTCAGATACTGACAACTGAATCATACTCGGCATTTATATAGTGCTTTACATATGCAAACTACCATAAAACATTAATTAAGAAATAGATTTCCTAATGCTGAAAAAGTACACTTACACCAGGCTCGGTGTGTTAAATGTTTAAATACTGTCAATGCTTAAATACTATTTACAGAATTTCATTGTACTATGAGTTCAATTATTGGCATAGCTGCAACATTCAATGGCTTTTTACATATGGTAAGTAGGAGTAGGAACAGTGGTTTGGTCTTTATCTGCACTAAACTTTACTGTGAAATTTTACTTTTGCTACCAATATGTTATTTTAAAAATGAAGTAACTGTAATAAGAACACAGCCTGTCTATTTGCAGACTTGTGGTACATCTACAATAAAGAGATAACACTACTGTTTATTGGGGTTTTTTTAATGTTCCAGATGAGTTTTACTCCTTTTTCACAATCTTTTCTTGCATATTTGTAGACGTGCAAAGGCAAAGCTTTGAGAAACCCTCTTCACCCTCAAACCGCCGCCCACAATCCCCAGGTAATGACCATGTTGTTTGTGTCACTGCTACCTCCTGACTAAGAGGCAAATCAGCCGATTATGGGCTGCGTGTGAGCTCCGAGGCTTACAAGAGTAAGTGTGGGGGCTTGACCCTGGCTGGATGCCTGGTGCCCACCAAAGCCGCTCTGTCACTCCTCCCCTCAGCTGGGCAGGGGAGAGAAAATATAACAAAAGGCTCGTGGGTCAAGATAAGGACAGGGAGAGATCACTCAGCAATTATCATCATGGGCAAAACAGACTCGACTTGAGGAAAATTAGTTTAATTTGTTACCAATGAAATCAGAGTAGGATAATGAGAAATAAAACCGAATCTTAAAACACCTTACCCCCACCCCTCCCTTCTTCCCAGGCACAGCTTCACTCCCGAATTCTCTACCTCCTCTCCCCAAGCGGCGCAGGGGTACAGGGAATGGGGGTTGGGGTCAGTTCATCACACCTTGTCTCTGCCGCTCCTTCCTCCTCAGGGGCAGGACTCCTCACTTGTCCTCTGGTCCGCGTGGGGTCCCTCCCACTGGAGACAGGTCTCCACAAACTTCTCCAATGTGGCTCCTTCCCACAGGCTGCAGTTCTTCACGAACTGCTCCAGCGTGGGTCCCTCCCCCGGGCTGCAGTCCTTCAGGCACAGCCTGCTCCGGCGTGTGTCCCCCGCAGGGTCACAAGTCCTGCCACCAAACCTGCTCCAGCATGGACTCCTCTCTCCACGGGGCCGCGGGTCCTGCCGGGAGCCTGCTCCAGCATGGGCTTCCCACGGGGTCACAGCCTCCTTCGGGCATCCCCCTGCTCCGGCGTGGGGTCCTCCCCGGGCTGCAGGTGGAGATCTGTTCCACCGTGGACCTCCCTGGGCTGCAGGGGGACAGCCTGCCTCACCATGGTCTTCCCCACGGGCTGCAGGGGAATCTCTGCTCCGGCGCCTGGAGCATCTCCTCCCCTCCTTCTGCACTGACCTGGGGTCTGCAGGGTTGTTTCTCTCACATGTTCTCACTCCTCTCTCTGGCTGCAGTTTCTGTGCCCCAGCAACTTTTTTTTCCCTTCTTAAATCTGTTCTCCCAGAGGCACTACCACCATCGCTGATGGGCTCGGCCTTGGCCAGCAGCAGGTCCGTCTTGGAGCTGGCTGGCATTGGCTCCATGGGACATGGGGGAAGCTTCTAGCAGCTTCTCACAGAAGCCACCCCTGTAGCCCCCCCCCCACTAAAACCTTGCCATGCAAACCCAGTACAGTAAGTTAAATCATGTGTAACTGCTCTTCAGGTGAAGGTTCGGTATACTATTAACTGAGGGTCACTTCAGCTGACTCTTTAATATAGACAGGACTTTGAAATGTAACATGAATTTCTTTGCAGTGAAAAAGACATACTTTGGCATTTAGCTATAGAGTGACAGCTAATCTTTTCTAAATGAAACTTTAAGAGCCTCTTGCCTCCAGGGGAACTCTTAAGAACTCATACCAGGGTGATTTAAAAGGCTGCTGCCTATGACTGCCCACCGGAGCCCTCTCCTTTCCTCTGGCAGCAGTGGTAGATGCTTGTGAGCTGTGCTGCTCACAGCCCAGCACGTACTGAGAACAGGGGCAGCACCTTCTCGGAGCAGAACAGGGTGACAATACGCTGCAGGTAGCCAGCTGCCCCATCATGAATCCCCAGGGAATCTGTTTGAGCACCTTGCATTCAATATACTGCAAAAGAAGCACCAAGAGTTCTGCAATTCGCTGCATACAGCACTGTAGGTGGGTATGGTATGTACGTGTGCCCACACCCGCACACAGATATATGCATTTCCAAAAGCATGCTTCTGTCCTGAGAACCCTACAGTCTAAACTGGATTTAACGGGGTGAAGGTGGACACACAATGAGACAGGGAAGTGTAAAGACAATAGCTCTCCTAAGACAAGACAAGGTTTATATAATGTTGTAAATGTACTGTGTAAATGATAGCAGGGCTTTAGCCATATTATCTATGGCATGGCTTAGGAATACCATTACAATAAGCATTCACTTGATCTCTGTAACCAAAATCTTAGCAGATCTCATAGCTCAAAGGACAGACATAAATTTGTTTTCACCCATGAAGTTGAGGATCACCAGCATTGCAAACTTTCACTCTTCATCTTTGTGTTGTCTTTAATTTTGCTTACAAAAACATCTGCATTGAAAATGCAGCATTTATTTTCATCCATTTCTTTGTACAGCTTTTATTGTCACATCAGTGAAAAAAGCATTTGGATCCAGAGGCAGCTTCAGAGCGTGCAGCTTTTCCCTCTCCAGGAACTATGATTAATTCCCTCAAAATATTCCCTTACTGGTACAGCCTAAGTACAGCCCATACCATTAAAAGAGTTAAATGACCTTTGTCCCTATAGTGATCAGAAGATCAAGGAATTTGAGAGCGTTACCTAATTTTTACAGCCATAATCCTACTTCTCCTTTAAAATGTCTTACATGAGTCAACATTGCCTTCAAACAAGTCCCCTTGCACTGGAGCCTCCATCCTTCTCTTAACGTGGAACAGGAAAGCACAGACTCCCCGGTAATGCTGTCTTACAGCACCAGTAAATTTCACTGTGTGAATTTTCAACTCCCTCATGTATTATAACTATGACTATGAAATAGTCCAAATGGTTATATTCACTATGTAACAGTAAAGTTCATAATATCCTGGATATTTCTTGTTGTAGTCTCTGCTCTTTTTCAAGTGAAGAAAAACCCAGGGTGTATTTTCTGTAGAGCACATTCATTGGCAAAAATAGATGATACCTTTGATTCCACGTGCAGCTCTCCCCTTCTAACGCAGCTTGTTTTTCTGAGATCACAAGTTTTTAGGTATCTGGTTTAAAAAAAAAAGAGAGAGAGAGGGAAGTTAATTACATATAATTATAGCGTCTATAAGGTTTCTACCGATGATGGGAATAAATGGCTGTGTTATTTATAAAAGAAGAGAATTAGCTTTTAACAAATTTGTCATTTGGATAGCATTTTTTTAGTTATTCAGATCAGTGATGTTTGTTACTAAAACAGCAAACATACTTTTATCTTCCCTGGTGGTGCCTGCTCTCTACAGACATGCGAGTGGCAAAGAAGATGCAAGGAATTTGCCCCAACTTCTGCCGTTCTCCACAAACCCAGCTAAAAGCAAAGCCAGGTCTTTGCATCGAGAGAGCACAGGGCTGTGTGGAGGCAACAGTGCCTGTGGTATTAACCACGGAGTACGGTCAAGCGCGGGGGGAAGCACCCACCTTCTCCTCACGCCATGCAGCACGGCTTGCGCGCTGCTGATGCTTGCAGCTGCAACTCTTTCCCTCTGCACAGTGCCTCTTGTAGGATGATCTGATTTTGTAATAGCGTCTAGTAAGCTCTTTTATCAGTGCTAGTGGTAAGCAGACTTTGTTTAAACGCAATCAGTTTATCAATAGATGTCAATCTTTTCATGACTGAGCTTGATAACTACATGCTGAGAACCAAGGCAGATCTCCATACAAATGTAAGGCTATCCAAAGCCACAGGGCACATGTTTATCAGTGTGCTGAGATATTCTCCCCATGTTCTGCCAAAGCAGCTAACCACATTGCTGTGGTGGTTCCCCATCCCTACAGCTCCAAGCTGTATCATCCTCCTGAGACGGGATGCTAGGTTTGGGGCTCAGTGATCTTACGCGGTATGGCAGGCAGCCACTTTGTGCTGCTCAAGTTGTGCAGTTTTCTTGTTATTACTGGTTAATTCTGTTTATTGGTCAGGAAAACCGTAACTAGCTAGCCTGAGTCAGCACCACACCTTACAAAATGTCCCAGGTATTACGTGTTCTCCCCTTCCCTCCGCTCCCCGGAGTCCCCAAAATGGCTTTCAGTCCTACCCAGGAGGCATGACTCATGCTTTCGGGGTGGTATTTATAGGTACTAACTGCAGCACCCAGGTACTGACATTGCTGCGCTCACACCAGGTGTGAATCTGGCAGAGAGCAAATACGACTCACACTTGCTAAACACGGGTAACCGCACTCCCTGAAAGCCTTTGCCCTTCTGCTGTCAAGCCTTACCAAGTCAGCCAGCTGGGCGAGCCGTGCCAGGAGCAGCCGGATCAGCCCCTTCCCCAAACGCCGGTGCCTCACCCGGGCCGGAGGGAAATGCCCGGACCAGCCACACGCAGAATAAGGATTGCAGACACTTCTGCTTCCAGTTAACTGAGAGTGAAACTAAATGGGAAATATTTTTTTTTTTACCCCTTCTTTGACAGCCTGCCACGGCAGTCCTTCCTGGGTGAGGTCTTTTCATATGAGCGCCTTTAATCAGGAAGACTAAAAGGAGCTTTAAAATCATTGTTTTAAGCAATGACAGTGCAGAATGAGTTCATGATGCAGAGAACTGGCACATTGCCTCCAGATCCCGGCAATCATGAGATCCTGAACCCTCCTCCAAACGCTTCTCCAGGCTGTGCAGACCCCAAACTGTTCTTGCTTTACGTGCTACACAATAGAGTGCCGGGCGGTTTAGTTTAAAAAAAAAATCAACAACAAAAGACTATTTTTAATTGATTTATCACTGCAGCCATGAATGTCCCACAGAGTTTACTTTCCTGTTCTCACGAATGTATTTGTTTACATTTGCAGAAGGATTCAATCTGATGTAAACTATGAAATATATTGTTTACTGTACAAAGACAGATACCAAGGCACTATTTAACAATGAAATCAAAACCAACTCTTACTTATGTATTTGCATTCGTCAGTCACCTCAGTGTCAGCATACCTGGCCGAACACTACATTAAACAGTCTGTGAAAGCATCTAGAAGATAATAACCTGTTAAGAAACTTCTTTTGTGAATCCCGACATGACCAAACCACAGTGTACATAGTTTCCATTTTTGTCCGAAGAAGTGGCTATACATTAAAAGTGGGAGCCAGGAGATCTGATGTATTTTTGACTGCAGAAAAGCTTTTCCCACATCCCCTGTTTCCAGTAAGAAAACAATGTTGATATATTATTGTATTGTATTCAGAGTAGTTATCAATAGTCTGCCATAAAGATGGAAGACATATCAAAAGGTTTGTAACGCAGTTTGTGTTTGTATTAATGCCTTGAACACCAGAAGTCCAAATGCAAAATTTGCCGATGTTATCAAGTTGGTTGTCAGCACTCTGGAGAACAGAATTGGAATTCTAAGCGATTTTGATAAATTGGATAACTGACAAAAATTTGTGCCTTGTACGCCATCTTTAACGGTGTATCTAGTTCTAAGTTTTACTTTACCATTACACAAAAAGAGTCTGCTCATAGGGTGAAGTAGCTTGCAGGCTTCACTAGTAGGGTAAAACCAAGCAAAAAACCCTGAAGTACAGACGAAAACTGAAACTCTCTGACCATCTTGACATTTTGTTTTGCTAACAGCGTTAAAATGCCACATCTGTTTCATTGATACTAAGAGATCCTCCAAGTTCACCTCTTCCTGAGCAATCAAGAACTGGCCAAAATGAACAGACGCATTAGTAGGATTAGTTGGAATAGAACCCAGGACCAGATACCTTGTTTGCTGTTTGCAAGTGGGACAAACAAGTAGAATTCAATTCTGTCCTGGGGAATATGCTTCTTGTAAATAAAGTAACTTGTGTTTTTTTCCTATTTACTGTGGATCAGCTCCTGGTACTACATTACTTTCATTCAGACATGATTCCCACATAAGTCACAATCCACTTGGCAAAGAACTGGGGGATCCGTCTCTGTGACCCTGCTGCAGGTCCCTCACCCTTGTTAAGTGATGGATTACAGACAGAATCAATTCATGTTTGAAGTAATTTTTCATCTGGTCTTTCCAGTATATTTTTCTCACGTGAGGGGACTAATTTGGGATGTGTTTTACTGGTGCACTTCAAGCAGTACAGGGCCACCAATGGAGGCAGCCACACTGACAAAGTGCCACTGGTACTCCTAGGGTTATCTTCTTACTGGGACTACTTATGACAAAACGAAGCATACTGAAATAGAAATACATCTACATTCAGTGAGCGATAGTATTTTATATTTATTGTTGCAGATACGGACTGTGGTATGCAAAAAGGCCTATGGAAAACTCTGAGCAGTGGGTTTCCCGGCTGCGGCAAGGAGCCTGCCGGCCAAGAGCCAGCCAGGGGATGAAGCCCTAAGGCAGCAGTCAGTGTCCTGGCGGGGCGTGATGAGAGCCAGGCATCAAACAAATTCCCCAAGGGCTTGTGGTCACATCAGCATTCCTGACTGCCCTGGCTGACAATATCGAACATGGCTTACAGATCAAGTAGTATCAACATCATTTTGTCTTATCTGTTCATTCTCATGAGGTCATCTGTCAATACAACAGAGGTTGTTTGTGCCGTGACTTGGCCTGGAGTCAAGCTGGGTGGGGTTATCTCCAGAGGCCAGGTGTTGCAAGAGTCAGTTTGCTCCCATGTTCACGTCAATCTGGCCCAGCTGCTGAAGGCCTGAAAGATGAAACAGTATTTTGGCTGGTGACACAATCAGCGGCCAGCCACAACGATCCCTCCAACCTTGACCAGCCAGAAACAACTAAGCTATAAGCAGCAGCCCTTTTAAAACAATCAGAAAACTTGGCATTTTGTTAAAGTAGAGGACTTCAAGAGATTTGAAGGCTATTGAGGCTGCAAATAACTTACATCAGTCTGAGCCTAACATGGGTCTTAGTTTTCTCTCGGAAAACCGTTATCTCCTTTGTTACACGTTTACCCCCAAATTACTTCAAAATACTCAAATACAAGCCTACACACATATAAAGAATAAGAATCAATATTTATTTATTTATTGAAGACTTGATTGTCTTCAATTACCCAAGATGGAGCAAAAGAACTCTGCTGGTTACATCAGAAGCGTATATGCCATATAAAAACAGCGTAAGTTTCAGAGCTGAAATGACATGATCCTTTCTAAAATCTCATCTTAAATATTCTTCTCAGATGACTGAAGAGTGAAATTATACAACTGGCACTGAAATGGTTTTCACTGACCTGCCATGTGGCCATCATCAAGGCTGCCAAATCTGGCACAGTTGTTTCATAAACTGCCATTGCCCATATGGCCACATAGCTTGCAGAGATTTGCTGACCTTGCAGTCTGCCTGTGTATTACAAAATAAAGCTCAATTGAGCAGGCAGTTCCTCTTGTCTATTTTAATTTCTTCTCTCTTGCAGTCTTAAGGACTCAATCAGGGTGAGGCTGAGGGATCCGTGGCTTGCCTGCCTACGTGAGACCTAGAGATGCTCAGCTTCCTGGAGGGCCACACTGTAAATATTTTAAGAGTTTGGACCAAGTGCCTAGAAATGGGTGCATTTTTTGTGAGCTTCTGCAAGTCTGGTAATATCGTAATTCCTGAAAAAGTCATGTGGGGATAGATTCAGATAGCGAGCAAAACATGCTTGTGTGGCAACTTTCTCTTGCACAGCTCTTACCACGAATACAAAATCAAAAGCAGGCAAAATGCCTTGATGGTTATTCCGTACGTTTATTTGGTTTTAAAGCTTTGACTGTGCATCAATTGCTGTGTGATCCTTTTTAAACCTGGAGACACAAACTGCACCTTGGCAATGGCTGTAAAAGACATCAGAGAAATGCTATTTTAAGTCTCCTTTGGTATTAACCCGTTTCGCTCAGAAGCCTAAAGGATAAAATATGGTAACACAGGACAGGGAACAATGAGTCAGTCAGCAAACCTGCATAGATCTGTCAGGTAAGATGTGAATTTATACAGACGTTCCTGGAGGTTGAATAAGTAACGTTTTTCCATAACTCAACTTGGTTTGTTGCAATCAATGTTCCTAACTTGGCATCTCTCTTTTGTAGTCGATGTAAATGTTCACAGCACATAGTATCGAGTGGCAAAAAAGGAGACTTTAGGTTTAAATATATTCACTTTGCAAACACCTACTGTGATTTAAGGCTCAGCTTCCTCCATTCCTCTTACAACTGAATCTACACTAGAGGCTACAAGAAAGCTGGCAAAAAAAGGAAGCTGTGGACAACCTCCTTGTGGTTCGGTGCAAAGTCAGCTCTCTCAGCTTTAACTGACAAAGGGCTTTTGGGCTAACCTGGCTTGCCCTGCACTGAAGTGGCCTAGGGAGCCGTCATACAGCACGTGATGCAGGGCAAACTGTGGATGTAGATATTTTCAGCTGGGGATGATAAAGCCATCAGGTGCTCCATCCAAATCCAGAGGTGGATATATTGTCCGCACTGTTTTTAAAATTTAGTTAAGAGAAATAATGTCAGGAAATGGAAAGAGTTTACCTTGACAGACACATCACAATAATTTGAACTAGAAGCAAGCACGCACTAGCAGCTATTAATTTCTTACTTGCTATTAGGGTTCAGCTATTAATTTCTTACTTGCTGTTAGGGTTCATCAAATTGTACCACAAAACACTGTTCAACAGACAGATATTTTGATTAAATGACATTCTAGGGGGAAATTCCATGCTGTCCATTGAAAACTACAAACACCCCTAAAAATTAAAACCTTTCATATGTTTTCACTATGTTTAAATCACTTTTTCTTGTTAATGAATGGAATAAGTATTTTTATTTCTCTTGTTCTGGTACACAGGGGAAACAGGTTCTCTTGTCTCTCCCATCTACAGGCCCCTTCCTCACACCAGTTCCACATCATCTACATAACGGCTATGGACTCACTGGTTTGTTGGATTCACCTATCATGGGAATTAGAGACAATGAAAAAGGAATGGAATACAACTCAGGTTTTCTCTAGGAGATTTCCTTCCATAGATGTACTCTCATTTTTTTTTAAACGAGAATGTGTTTCTCTCATTATTAGTTAGGGAAAAATCCCCAGATCTTAATAACTACCAATACTTACAACCACAATTTTACACCAGCAATCTGAGACCAAAGGCAGACTGTTAAAGCGATTCCTCACATGGAAGAAAAGACCATAACCTGGTGACCTGCAAACACCACTTTCTGCTTCTTTAGGACTTCTGGAAATGTCCCATCTCACTTACGAAATATGATAAGATCACAGCTGAAAGTATTCATTCCTTGCTGCCATTTGACAGAAGACTGTCAAGCAAAGCTCTTTGCTTCTGGTCAGGAGATGGAAGAATTAAACAAATTAAAAAGTGAAAACTCTCCAAATTATAACTTTTTGCTGTATCTGAACGCTACTGCCAGCAGAGGTAATACTGCAATGTGATTTAATGCCATGGGTCAATGAAGAAAATGCATTTTTCTACAAAAGGGCTTTTGGTGCAGACAGGAAGTTTGTTTTTTGAATTAGTCACCAGTTTCACTTCATGCCGGTTATACCATTGTCATTAACACACAATAGCACTGTTTCCATGCAAGTGCTATCAAGATTACATTTATGGTTCCAAAAGCTGTTTCACTACACCTACACACAACTTGACTGCTGCACATAGTAACAGATAAGTGCTCTCTCTTTGTTTTGTATGCTTACCTAAAATCCTAATCTTCACCACCTTTTATGTAAACTGCTACTGTGGTAAATCGAAGGGGGTTGATAACTAATAAAGAACATAGAAATAGACCTGAGCTTTGACAATTATGCATATTTTGACTATAAACATCACATCTATCAGTGGGATATAAACACGCCATTGAACACATTCTTTATAAAGAAAAATAAAGTGACATTATTACAGCAATTCAAGTGAGATGATATGTAATAAGTTCTGGCAGCACAGGCTATTTTTTCAAAAGTGATAAGATCTCTGGCAAGACTTTTGATGGAAATAATGAACTTTTTCTTCTGTGTATGTGTCACTTCTTTTTTTTATTTATTTACACCCACCAGCAGCTGCTATTATTTCTTGAAAAATGAAACTTGGCTATCCTGCATTTGAGAATCTTTTTTCAGAGGGAAGTCACAGTGGGGCTACATTTCCCAAAGACACGCACACTAGACTTGCTAATACAGACAGGCAGGAAAAGGATGACTCTGCATAAATCAGTTCCTACTCAGGAAGTAGCTGGCAAAAGGGAGACAGTTCAGCTGGTTGAGTCAGGGGAGAAACCAGCTCATACTACTACAAACATATCCAATTACAGCATTAAGCAGTACCTTTGGCCTGAGTCACTTAGCAATTTGTCTTATCAGTTTCTTCCTGATTATCTGGGTGTTGAGCAGATGGAACAGTTTCACTTATAATAAAACTGGTCTACCCATGGAATTACCCTAATTGACTATCTCATTTAACTCCATATGTAGACATTTTGATTCTACAATAAGAATACCTAATACCATTGGATTAAGATAAACAGAAATTAGGCAGCCTGTTTCAGGTATGCATTCACATACAGAATTATCAAGAATAACTCAAGGTGCAGACAAGTTAATTATTATATTTAAAAACTGTTGGAATGCCAGATTATTTCTGATGAAGAATTTTGAAAGGTCTTTTCTCTCTTAAATATGAATCTTCCGTAACGTAGAACATACGAAAACAAGCGCACTTTTAGAAACAACCACATAACCTGGACACAAAAACGTCTAGCTTTTTGCACAGCTTTCTGGGGAGAGAAAGAGAACAGAATACTTTATTATAGCAGTATATATCATTACCTTGTGATCAGTATTTAGGGTTACTGGTATGGGAAAAAGGAAGGATGAAGTAGGAGAATTAAAGATAGGAGGACACAGATCTTCAACCCACCGTTGCCAGGATGTGGACAGATTTTCACTGTTATTCTTAAAACGAGTTTATACCAACCATGTAAATCTTTCTTGCTGATTTTTGGTTAAAGCTTGCCAGCAAATTTTTAAGGCTAAGGACTGAGTCTCTGTCTTGCACAGTACTGAATGCACCACCACTATTCAACAGCAGCAACCCAAATTAAATAAGGAAAACTAAGTTATTGTTTCAGAACGAGAGAGAGACACTGAATGTCAGTGCCAATATCATTAGACACCATTGTGACAAATGTAACCAAAACCACTCTTAGCTACTATCAAAGGAGAGAGGAGGTTTTATTGATCAAATATCCACACAAAATCTTAAAAATGCTATTGTTTATCACGTAGTTATTAAAACCTGCAAATCCTTTAACATGCAAATACTTCCAATTTTTGTGCTCAGAAGGTCATCTTCTCCTTCCTCAACCCCCACCAAAGGAACCCCAAACCAACCCAAATCATCCTGCTGGTGAATCCAAACTAAAGACTTCTTTGTATACCACTGAATTAAAAACTAATTCAGGCCCAGAAATCTTGCTCAATTTCATATATTCAGAATGATAAACTTTGAAAATTTTCTCCAGATTTGTCCAATGCCAGAAAACACTTAGTGCAATTCTGTACTTTGAACTCTTTGAGATTATTTCATCTTCTCAGTTTCCCTCAGTAATTATTCTCCCTTTACCTTAAGGTTTACTGCTAATATTAATGTCACATACTAACAGTATGGGAGTGACAGAACAGCACCTCTTCCCCAAATGATTCTGAATCTTCTCAGTTTAACTGTTTTATATTGGATTATGAACCAGTTAAGTCATTAAAACTCAAGTGAATTGTAACATATCACTATTATATCCAGGGAACATTTCAGGTATTAGGAGGTGAAATGACTGCATGCAGTATTCTTAGACCGCGACTTCCCTCAGGATTTTCTCAGCAGCAGTGCTAAATTAAGACATTCTTGGACCCTTCAGTTCTGCTGAAAACGAGAATCAATTCACCATTCAGCTCTTTGCATTTGGCCCCAGTGGCCCACGAGCAGTTAAGCAGAACCCACAACAGAAGGGCCTATTCTCATCACAGATCAGCTGATTGTTGTAGGGCCCATTTACACCGTGGACCGAAAAAACTGTTGCTGTACCTACAAATGCCACACAGGACATACCTTGCAACTCAGCCCACTCCTCACATTCATTTTCTGTTCCACAGGTACAGCACAGTTTTTCAATAAATACTCATCCTAAATAAGCTCAGTGGTACTTAATCAGATCTCAGGAGGCTATATATCCCTTTGCTAACACTGACCTTGGCTGGGAGTAAATCCCATAGCTGTAAGTGGTTTGGCTATGCCTCTTTACAGAAGGAGCACCAGAGGAGCTGGTTAGAAGGTCCCTTTAGTAACACCAGAACATCTTTACCTATTTTTGTAGCACTAAATCTTGTTGTCATCAGACATTGACAAACTTTCATGGTACTGAAATTTTGGATATCATATGTGATACTGACGTAAAAACTATGCTTAAGTTTAGTCTTTGCCTATAATAAGTGAAATACATTTTAAAAAAAAAACAACCCACACTGCTTTATAGCTCTACAATGCTGATACTTGTACGGACAAAAGCAAATATAACAGATGAAGCTAATGACTTGGTCTTTCTAAAAGATGTAAAGAAATCACCTTAGCTTGTATGAGTAGTTTTACTGAACAAGCAGGGTTACTCAACACAGTAAAGGCTAGTTATATATGTAAATATTGTATGGTAAACTGCTTAGTAACCAAATTTATGCTTTTCAGCTGATTCTTATTTTGACATTTTTAAGATAGTATCAAATCATCTTGAAATGGGTTTTAAAACATGCTTGATCATTTTGAAAATCAAATTAATACAGTCAAGTGATAATTATATTTTGCCTAGATTCTGCTGCATTGTAATGCTTTCATGTCGCCCCAAGAGAGCTTGTTCAGGACAATTTTCATTTATTCCTGAGAGAGTCTAAACCACGGTACCAATCATGAAGTACAACAACCCAATATAATGTGTGCTTCATAATTCAAAAATGATGTGCTGAATACTCTTGTGATTTATTTAACATAAATGTCTAAACCCTTAGCTGAGGATTTTCAACCTTTTCAACTCACAGATCCCCTTAGCGGTCTGTAGCCATGCACAGAAAATTTATTTCTAACAAAATCAGACTTGCTTCTTTTAGTTACTTCCCACAGACTCCTTGCTATTATTTCACAGACTCCAAATTTCTAAAAGTAGCACTGCAGACTAATTACCTGGAGCTGGCTGGTAACAAGAGAGATTAAATTAATATATATGTAGTAGAGGACTGGGACTTGAGAAATAATATTCCATATTTAAACTCAACAGTGTAAAGATCATTTGTTATTTTGAACACGACACATTTCCTTCTTCAGATATAGCAGCAATTAATAGCATAGCGTAGAATGAAATAAAAGGAATTTTATTTTGTCACTGAAAAAAAACCCACACCGCAATTCAACAGTGAATTGGGATTAAATAGGCTGGATTTAAACCAGCATTACAATTGTCTGGTCTTTGTAAAATGGGCTCTTACCACGTCAGGGGAAAGTGCAATGTAATTTACATGTGGGTTTGCTACAGAGGTGATGAAGGTAAGCAAATCCACATTGTGCCCAAAACCTTAGAGTAGCATAAGCAAAGTGTGTCAGCAGAACAAGAAAGTAAAATATTTTTGCACTGATACTGTAGCCTTTCAACCAATTTTATTTATAGCTGTTTTTAAAGATAACTCTGCAAGCATTTGGTGGCTGGTGACTGGTTTTGGCTGGCTTACATAAAGGTGGGAGTGCGCTGTCAGCGGCTGATGTGCTAGCTCTGCCTCTGGAGTACTTCTAGAAGGGGGAATCAGTCAAACAGCAAACTGACATACAGGAAGAGGTGGGGAAAGGACTTAAAAGCCTCATACCGAGCTCAGTTATTTTGTTTCCAAACCCAACATCTATGCATGTCTATGCATGAGTCGAGCAGTCATTGAGAGGCAACTCGTTCATGGAACAGGAGGTTATAAGTACTTGTAGGGGTCTTTTTCACTTTTTCAAAGAACTGTAGTACTGCTCTGGAAAAAAAGAGGGCCTACAGGTTTGTCACAAGTTAAGAGTTAATGTGGTTAGCAGGCAGAGTCTAGAACAGAGATAAGGCCAAAGCCCAGCCCTCAGGATTCAATGCAAGATAAAATATCTGATCAATCTCCAGATTGATTTGTACATCACCTTGAACTAGCTCAGGATCAGCCTGCAGCTGACAAATTCTACAGGTGAGTGAGAAGACTGTGCACCTGGGAAAAACCAGGTGGAGGCCTGGCAGATCAGCATCCCACCTGGGGACTCCCAACTAACAGGTACAGGGCACCACTACACCTACAAACTGAATACAGAGACTGCCAGGTTTCAGAAAACGTGATATATTTAAGAAAGTTGTTTAAGCTATTGCCCGCTCCAAAGCAGGGTTGGTGGAATGCAACTTTTACATTCATCTGGAGAGGCTTCATTTGCAAAGACTCACTCAAGCAATAGCAGAGGGGTTTAGTTTAAGCTCCTGAAGACAGGAGATCACCAGAAATGTGGTACTTGCCAGAGGATCAGCGGAAACGCAGTACTCACCAGATGACCAGGGGGGTGCAGTAGAGCTAGGTCCAGCAGAGTGAATCCCCACCGTGAATTCTGGAAAAAATAATTTAAGTGGAATTTAATCTCTGTGAAAACTGCTCAGTAACAACAGAGTGCTGCTTACAAAACTTATTTCAAACTCCTTTGTCTTTGTCTACCATGGCCTGTTTCCTCAAGTACTGTGTTTAAATTAGGTTTGTAAACAAGAAGGTAGAAAGGACCTACATGCCACAACTACTTGGATAAATACTGAGAACAGCTAAGAATTGGGTAGGATATAAAAGCAAAGACCGGAGGCTGCCAAAACAAGTAACGATATTTTCTTGAAAGGAATGTCTGATTGATAGAAAGTCCAAGGAATGACTTCGACAAACACCGGCAAATAGCCAGCCCCCGTGAGTCAACCTCACATGGGCTAAACGCTGCTGTTCGCGGGCCACAAAGTGCAAACAGCATCAACATCTGACAACGGCCGCACCTTCAGCCTGACAGATCAGGCGATCCCGACTTCAGATGGAGGGCGAGAACACAGAAGCTGGGGTGTGCTGGAAGGGGCTCCTCAGGAGCCGCTGATGGACAGAGCTGCCACGGCCATGGTCTCCCAGCTCGGGGGGTGGGAGGCAGACAGGCCAGCCAGCTCCAGCCGCCTCTCCCGAGCAGCCCCGGGGGGGCGAGGGAGCCCTTCCCACCGGGAACGGTTTACCCCCGGCAGGGAGCTGGCACCTTCAGCCTCCGGAGCCAGCTGGGCCGAGAACCGCTGGGGAGAGCCAAGGGGGCTGCTCGGGGACCCCAGCGCCCGCCAGGCCCTCCCGCACGGGGCGAGAGGACGCTGCCGGCAGCCCCTCCGTGGCAGGGGGGACCCGGCCTCGGCAGCGGCTCCCCTCCCGCTGCCTCCGCGGGGGCCGAGGCGCCATCAACCGCCCAGCGCCCGTGAGCCGGCAGCCTCCCTCGGGGAGCCGGGGGGGGGTCCCGCAGCTGCCCGGGCACAGGTCCCCGGCGCCGGCTGCGAGAAGCGCCTCGTCCCCTTGGCGAGGGCCGATAGGGCGGGAGGGCCCGCGGTGAGGAGATAACCGGGCCGCGCCCTCCGCCGATACGGGGGCAGGGGCACCTGGGGCTGCCGGTCCTGCCGCCCTTCTCCCGTTGCCATGCACGGGACCCCGCCGCTCGCTCGGCGAGCCGGGGGCAGCGCGGTTCTCGCCCGCGCCGGGTGAGCCCACCCCTCTCCTGAGGGAACCCCGCCATTCCCTCCGGGCGCTCCACCCCGCTCCCTGAGGAGAACGGCGGAGGGGACGGACGCTGCGCACCGAGTGCGCCCCGCTCTTGCCGGGCGGCGGCGGCGGCGGCGGCGGGGCCTGACGAGCGGGGCGGGGCGCTGCGCGCGCGGCTGCCCGCCGCCGGCAAGCCAATAGGGGCGGGCGGCGGCGGCGGGCCGGAGCCAATGGGCCGGGGCGGGCCGCGGGGCGCCATGGGCCGCGGCAGCGCTGTCCCGCCGCGGGGCCGGTAGCGTAGTCTCCCCCCCCCGCTCCTCCTCCTCCTCCTCTTCTTCTTCTTCTTTCTCCTCCTCTTCCTCCTCCTCCTCCTCTTCCTCCTCGCCGCCGCGGAGGGCCCGGCGCCCGCCCGCCGGGCCGCGGCGCTGCCCGGCGACGGGGCTGGCCCGGCGCGGCTCCGTGAGGCGCGGCTCCGTGAGGCGCGGCCGCCCCTTCCCCGCCCCGGCGGGCTCCGCGCGGCGCCAGTGAGCGCCCGGCGGGGCGTGCGCGCCCCTCCTTCCCTCCTTCCCTCCCTCCCTCCCTCTCTCTCTCCGCCCGCCGTGAGGGCGGGAGGGAAGCGGCAGCCCCGAGCGGGAGGCGAGGGAGGCGGCGCGCCGGGAGCCATGCGGGAGTACAAGGTGGTGGTGCTGGGCTCGGGCGGCGTGGGCAAGTCCGCCCTCACCGTCCAGTTCGTGACGGGCTCCTTCATCGAGAAGTATGACCCCACCATCGAGGACTTCTACCGCAAGGAGATCGAGGTGGACTCCTCGCCGTCGGTGCTGGAGATCCTGGACACGGCGGGCACCGAGCAGTTCGCCTCCATGCGGGACCTCTACATCAAGAACGGGCAGGGCTTCATCCTGGTCTACAGCCTGGTGAACCAGCAGAGCTTCCAGGACATCAAGCCCATGCGGGACCAGATCATCCGGGTGAAGAGGTACGAAAGGGTGCCCATGATCCTGGTGGGCAACAAGGTGGACCTGGAGGGCGAGCGGGAGGTCTCCTTCGGGGAGGGCAAAGCCCTGGCCGAGGAGTGGAGCTGCCCCTTCATGGAGACCTCGGCCAAAAACAAAGCCTCGGTGGACGAGCTCTTCGCGGAGATCGTCAGGCAGATGAACTACGCCTCGCAGCCCAACGGGGACGAGCAGTGCTGCTCCTCCTGCGCCATCCTCTGAGGGCGGCGGCGGGCCGGGGCTGTGTGCGGGGACACGGCGGTGGCGGCCGGCGGGAGAGGCGGCGGGAGCGACTCCGCGCCCCGGCCGGCGCAAGCCGCGGGGCGGGCGCGCTGCCCCCGGCAGCCGCCGAAAACAAACACACACACACACACACACACACACACAGAGCAGAAAAAAAAAAAAAAAAAAGAAAAATCGAAAAAAAAAAAAATCGTGTTGGAAATGTGGCTTTTTTCGGCATGTACGTTTCGTCCAGTCTTGGTCGTTGCATATTTCCTGTCAGTGTCCGCCGCGGGCTGCCGCCCTGCGCCGGCAGCGGGCACGGGGGAGGAAGGCTTCGGCGAGGAGCGGTCCCTGCCCGCCTGGAAGAGCGGGGCGCAGGCGGGAACACCCCCCCGACCCCCCCCCGCCCCGCCGGGACAGGCGTGAGGAGAAACCGCGGCCCCGGTGAGGAGCCCTCCCCCCGCGGCCACGCGTGGAGCGCCCCGCCGCCCGCCCCCAGGATCTCTATGCAAAGTTGGGTGGCTGTGCCGGGGCGTCCAGCCTGGAGAATTGCACATCTGAACTGGGACTTTTAACTTAAAACACTGATGCCAATACAGTGTGGGGTGCCAGAAAGTGTCTGCTGATGAATATCCGTGAAATAATTTTCTATTTTGTTTACCTGCTGTATCGGATGGGAGTTCGCAGGAGAGTGGTAGCGTGTTGGGTTTTTCCTGTTTTTTGTTTGTTTTTTTTTTAAAATCAGCTGTGAAAATGTTACAAATCTGCACAATTTTTTGGGTGTGCGTGTGTGTGTGATTTCGTTTCTATTTTAATTTTTCTTCGGCGGGTGGGAGCGGTGGTGTTTTTGTTCCGAGGGTTTTTCTTTTGGGGTTGGCAATAACTGATTTTGATGACTAGCTCTCTAAAGTGCAAAGACTTCCTATATGTGATGCAGGGCCAACAGCAACCCTGTGTCTGTAGAGTGCCTTCAAAACTCAGCTGTTCCAGCCGGTGCCAACCTGTGAAAGCTCCACAGAATCCCATTATCTACTACTCCAAAAACTACTTAACAGTTTCCTTGCAGTAATCGTACCGAACAAGCCAGGACAAAAGGGCCTATTGTTAGTGGAATTTATTTCTTAGTTCCATCTGAGCCTTTTAACTGCTATTTCCATGTTTTGCAAGTTCGGGCTTCATTTACTTCAAATTTACAAGAATTTAGCCTCTTGGGATTTGGGGGGGGGGGGGGGCTTGCCTTTTTTTTTTTTTTTTTTTTTTTTTTTTTTGCTCCCCCCCCCTTTGGTTTTGTTGTGGGGTGTACCTCCAGCCAGCAAAGAAGGAAATCTTATCGTTGTGATGTACCAAGAAAATTCTAACAACTGTCATTTTAATTCCAGACATGCATTTAAGAGATGTCTATCCATTTTAAGAATTTTAATACAAATGCTGTTTTTTAGAAAACAACTTTGTGCGCTTTTATGTATTACATGAAACACTAACTTTCACGTAGGCTGTTAATCCTGATTTATATCTTAATAGAAGTGAAAGGCGGGGAGGGGGCTCGATTTAGCTAAGGACAGTGTTTAAAAAAAAAAAAAAAAAAGGACAAACCACAAGATTGCTATTTTGCCTAATATTTAGTCATTTTTAATACAGTTTTTCATTTGTGTTTAGGTCCTGACCCTATGTGATGCCAGCATGTGAGTGGAACGCTGTATTCAGTAGGCAGCTTTAGGAAGGTAGTGTGGCTTTAATGCAAAAGGACTTGTAAGATTAGGTCCTTATTCCTTACTGGGAACAGCATGGTTTATTGGGGTAAAATTCTAAAGGTCAATTATTTATAAAATTTAAGCTTTTAATCTCATTGCATTATAACTCTTTAAATTATACATCAGACCAGTATTTCTTTTCTGGTTTGCAGAGGGGTTGGGCTGGGAGGAGAGCTGTACCTTCTGTCATTTGGAAGATCTAAGGAGTTTGTTTACCTCCATTATCTTCCTCTCTTAGCCCCTTCTTTAAGGATTAGCACACAAAACTTGCAACTCTTTTTTTTTTTTTTTTTTCCTTTTTTTTCCTTCTCCACCCCATCCCAAGAAGACTTGAAATTATCTTACAACATGAAAGCAAAAGTTGAGCAATGATGTGTAAAGGGGTTTTTAATCAGGCCAACTGAAAACTAACTGCCATGACTCCTACCGTGAGTCTGATAATTTCTTCTATTTTAAGTAGGAAAACTTTCTGCTTCAGCACTGGAAGTGTTTAGTATTAGTTTAATTCTATGTATTGAAATCCCAGTGATTGAAATGAAAATTATAATCTTGTATTTTAGTTGAAAATTGGATGCTTATTTTAGCAACATCCAGTATGTACTGAAAATTTGGAAAAGATTGTATACTTAAGTATTGAACATATCTCCTCTCCTGAGCTCACATGTATCCTTCAAAACAGCAAGGACCTGTTCTGATACAATCAGTCAGGTTGTATCAGTCAGACTGATACAATCACAGTTAAAAACAAAGAGGGTTGGAGAAGGCAACCCTGGTGATGGTCCCTCAACGTCTGCTTGGGGCCTTTGTATAACAGACAAATTGATCCAGCCCCCCATTTCTAAGTGAAAACCAAAAACCTCTTTGCAGGTTATCTTCCATAAATTTCTAAAAATTAGTTAGAAGCCAGCTCATCTAGGACTTCCGTATTAGAAGTAAGGGCTTCTTGTAACAAAAATACTGCATTGAAAACTAAGAAAGCTTGACCGCCGCCATGTTTGCAGTTTAAAAAAGTTCATGTCTGAAGTTTTTAAAAAAAATGCCATAAATTTACATCTTGACTATTGCTATGGTTCAATTTTGCCTTAAAATTCAATGGGACTATACAGTTTTTAGCACCCAACAGGCCTTGGTCTAGATCAGTGTATTGAAAGCAACTTGTTCTGCTTAATAAAAGCAGGTATTTATTCTGTTCTCCCCAACAGATAGCAGATTCTTCATGTTTTCTAGTGCCTCCTGTTTCCTTACTGCCTGTGTTGTGATTAAGGAATGATGCAAAAATGGGTGTTTGTAGCACAGAGCGGCACATAAAGTCCAGTTTTTCTCAGCCTAGCAGAGCAGCTGAAAGCAGCCTAATAAGTTCTGGATTATGCTGGGCTTTCTTGTAGATACATTCTGGTTCTTGCCAAAAAGGTGTGTTCGTTAAACAGTGAAGCGTTTAAGAAACCATGGCATGGGTCTAATCAAAGTTTTGAATGTATTTAGATGTTCAATGTTCTCTATGACTTCGTGAGGACAGTACAAAAAGTAGAACTCAGTAGTCTGATCTTCCAAATACTCTGAAGTGTTTTGGTGCTTGTTACACATAGGCCTTGTCTATAAAGTAGGAAAAAGTCATACTGCTTTAACTTGACTGAATAATGAAAGCTATATTAGCTTCTACACTTGAGGAAAATGTTGTATCAATATAAAGGTACTCTTTTATTCCTTTTCCCTGTGGGAATATGTTATACCCGTGTCAATACAAAGGTGGTATATAGCTCTTTTCACAGTGAGAATTGCAAATATTTAATTGATTTGGAAGAAAAATTACATTCCCGGCCAAAATACTTCCTAACAATGCAGAAATTGTGTAAACAAGGCCTTACTTTAAGGCTGGTCTTATGGCCACATATTTTGCTGTACATAATGATTGTATTTTTAAAAAATCCAAGCTTGTTCTATTGCAAGAAAGCGTGTTGTTGAAATCCTAGTCTCTGTGATTGTAACCGTGCAGTATTCTCGACCTCATTTTCAATACAAGTGTGGTTCTTCTCAACATGATGCTCAGGCTTTATTGATGCTTACGTTTCTGGAGATGATGTTGAATTCTGTGGCTATGGGATTCCTGACGGTTATGCTTCTCTCAAAAGAATGTATGGCAAGTTTTTTGCAAAGGGCATTTTAAATAAAGGGCAGCTGGCTCTTTATGACTTCTTCATTTGGATACTCATTGTGTGCAGGTGTTGTTAAGTATCACGTTTCCCCAAGGAGTGACAAAATGCAGAAAATTCCATGTTCTTTAAGAATTTTGTATAAAAAGGAGTGGCATGTATGTTCTTCTCCCATTGAAATTAATGGACAACTCCTGTGACTGTAAATGGAAAATGGTTGGAGCTCTACTGCTGTTAGAAGCTCTCGTACCCACCAGGTTTGTATAGTAGGCAACCCAGACACTCTTCTTTATGGACCTTCACTGTATCTTTGGGAACTACTGTTTGGAGTGCCCATTCATGTTCGGGTGAGATTTGAGACTTGATGTAGAAGCAAATGTGTATATGAGCTGTGTTCAAAGGTGAAGTAGTTTTAAATAATGATCTTTGTAGCTTATAGCCTGCTCCTAAAGTGTTTATAGCCTCATGCAAAATGTATATGTCAAAAAGATTCTCCTTCCTGTCATATTATTATAGCATGGTGTTCTAGAACCTCATATTTGTAGGACTCCAACACCTGACCAACTTTTAAAACTTTTTATTTGGGGCTGGCAATCTTTCGTAAATGTGTACATAGCAGATGAGAGTGATTCAATAGCAGATTTTTAGTTCAAACAGCTAAAGATATTCAAGTGAGTTACAGTGATGAGAAATGGAGTGGAAGTGCATTGCTGGGGCTGGGTGTGCTGGGTTTGGGTTGTTTTTGTTGTTTTTGTTTTTTAATTTGGGTAGACTAAGGGTTTGTTAGTGTGTAATTGACAGCCTTACTGTATTTCCCAAGTAAGAGTCATTGTGTGTGTGTATTCTGACTTCATTGGGGTTGCAGTCAGAATTCTTGCCCTTACCACAGATGATCTCAACCTCTGTGATCTCAATTCTGCGTTTAGTCAGTATCATGCTGAAGAAAACGCCCAATGAAACCTGACCTGGTCGACCGATAATGGCTAGAGCAGAAAGATTTACATGCAGAAAGCTTAAGAACAGCCATTAAAATTTCTCTATAGCTATTTTAAATTTTTTGATGGGTATGACTGCTCTAATACACATCAGGTGCTGCTTTGATACTGTTGATGCTAGAGCATAGTGATTCAGTAGATGACTTATTGTGCATAAAACAAATACTATATGTGTCTGTAATATCTAACAAGGTCTTAGATCCTATATACAACACTGTAAAATTAGAAGTCAGTTAACCAGAACTTGTAAGTTGTTCAAATAAGTCTTAAAATATTGGAAGCAGCTGTTCTGTAATGACTTAATTTTATTTTGGTAGTCTCTGGGTCTTTTGGAGGTTTGGGCAAAGAGGAGACTTTGATAAGAATCCATAGCTTTGTTTTGGTAATCCTCGCCAGAGAGATATTTTTAGGAAAACGGTGTCTGACATGTAACTTCAGCTTTAATGATTTAAAAACTATTTATTTCTACAAAGTTCTTTAAGGGAACGTTATAAAAAGGTGTAGTTAATAGATCTGATGTCCAGGTAACAAACAGATCCCAGATGTTTCTCTTCTGCTTGATTGACTGATTATGATTGTGCAAGAAATGCTGCAGCAACTAGACTGATCAGAATGACGTCACTAAATTTTTTGCATTTTGATGTGGTCTTGTTATCCTGCTGTATTATGATGCTAGGATGAAATCGGATGTTTGCGGTTGGTTTTGAGGATGGTTGTGAATGGACTTCTGGGTGAAAAACTGATCTGAAATGGAAGGGGTTTTGGGGGGGGGGTTGTTTGTTTGTTTGTTTCCTTTGAATTAGGTATTGAAAAAGGTACAGGTCAGCATTCGTATCGGTATTCCCTTACCAGTTTATGGGCATATTCATCTAATGCTTTGTTTCTGCAGTGTCACTACTGTTATCCCAATTTAAACAATTAGGATGAATACTTAAAAATTCAAGTTCTTTTCTTAGAGGTAGAATTGCAGGTAAGGCAGTAAGCACTGAGGTACAGTTGAATGTGTGCATCTGCTCTGTTATTAGTAGGCAAGATATTCAGGTGTGGAGCCCAATGTGGGTATCTGAAAGTTAAGTTTTGTTTAGCTGTTAGAAGTGATCCACCCAAAAGTGTTCCTGAGAAACATGACTTTTGATACCCTTGTGATAGCATTTGTTCTGAGGGTTGAGAACAGGTGCAAGAATTAGATGCATTTACTGTTGAATTAACTTGAGTTGTATCATTTCCCTGCCTTGCCTAGAGATGCTAGAACTGGTAGTGTTCCTTCCAGCCATGGTGTCAACAGTCCAGAGGTGGGGAAGCATTATGCTTTCCTGATGGGAGAGATCATTTAAGTTCCTTACCATCTTGCTGCCTCTAAATAGTTTACTGCATCTGTGTCAGAGTTAGAAATGAAAAGGAAGGAGCAAGATGTTTCTGCCTTGGATTGCTGTCTAGCTCAGAGAGGTGTCTGGCTTAGCCCTCTATCAAAGCCATGCCCTACTTCTGGTTTCCAGCTTCAGCAGTGATTCAGCATGTTTCCAGCAAACATTTAAAGCTTTCTACACCTCAGCTTCTCCAACTCTGTATTTTGTTGAAATGTTGATTTCAATGCAGATGAACTGATTTTGCATGAGCATTTGACTCTGGAATTGCAGCACCAAATGAAATAAAGGAAGAAGATTGAGAGAGAGATTGAGGACACAAGAAAGTGTGCAGAAAGGATGCTGTCACTAAGAGAGTATGTGACTTCTTCCTCTAAGACAGACCTAAATACTGGAAGCAAGTTTTTGAATGTTAAGTGTCTAGCAGAAGTCTTTGTTTAACCAAGCCTTATGCTTAAATTAGAAGATACTTAAAAGCCCTTTGCATTGGAGTATGGTACTTGAATGATTTCACAGAATTATCTTTGTAATTTTTCACTGACCTTGGTTTTTTTAAATATTCTAAGATTTATTTATTATTGTGATAGTTATCACTAGATAGAGGATGTGTTTAAATATGATTTAATATTTATATTAACTTAGTACTCTAAATATCTCCATGTTGTAGGGATTGATAGACATGGTGGGCATGAAGTGAAGGTCTGTTTAGTTACTGAAGGCCTTATGGGAGGTAAAGAATGAAAAGATCCAGGCTTCTGTTTTGAAAAATTACGATTATGCAAATATGAATGTGTAATGTAACTTTTTGAATTTACAGGTGACTTCTCGTTTCTCAGAATAGACAGTCTTTTAGACGGGAGACGATTACCCCTTCTCTTCGCTGCTGCATGACAAGCTGTGCCATTCCATTTTTTTTTTGCCTATAGTGGAAAAAAACCATGTGATCCTTCTGCTGCCATGGGTGTTTGTCAGACATGGGCTGCCTTCATGACTCTGTTGCTCACTTGGAGCTCTGGCATTCTTCCTCTTGTAGGCTGTGTGGGGGAGGAGGGAGCCCAGATGATGCAGTGATAATGAAGTGACTGCTTATCAAAACACTGGTTTTGATATCTATCAAATCTATCTATTTGAACACTATCAAACCACTGGGATGGTAAGCTGGCTCAGGTCTAAACATTTGAGAAGGTGTATCCATTGTTGGAGTTATACTTGAAACTGAGCATCCATACAATACATGCAACTCCTTGCTCTTCAGTGTTACGTGTTATAGGTTTGTTCTGGGAAAGCAGAAACAAAGAACTGTTTCCTGCAAGGTGAACGGAGACCTTACAGCATACTCCTATGGCTAACGTATAGCAGTGGTGTCCAGCACGCTCAGAGGAAAATAGTTTGGCATTTTGAGGAAGAAGTATGCGTGTGCATTGCATCCACTCTTGCTCGTCCAGAAAGGTGGATTGAAAGATAAATCTTCTGCAGTTATCCTGAAAATAATTTCCTTATGTGCATAAAATAGATATATTTTAGAGGTCAAAACAGTGAATCTTTTTGTGTTTCTTAAGAAACATGTAATGTGACTTCTGTTGAAGTTCCTTTACTGAATCATAGTTTCTTCCCCTTGCTCACCAACCCTAATACAGCGATGAGGTCTGGTGCTTTAGACTCTTGTGAGTGATGAGAAATTGAATGCACATTCAGTATTTTCTACATCTGTAATAAAAGTAAGTTTGGGGCGTTATTGTACATACATGTCCATGACATTCAGCATATTAAACAATGCACCTCCCCTGCATTTTTATGAGAAAGATCTAAGTGATCAAGAAGTAGCAGCGTAGGGCTAGTAAAATACTGGCTAGGTAGGACAGGAATCTGCGATGGAAGACTGTGGTTTGGGTTTGTGGTGCGAGGCTGGAAGCAGGACACATGTTGCCAGGTTTGCTAAATGCCAGATGTGATTTGTGTGGAAGGGTAGGTAGCAGGACGTCTTGCGTGGGGCAGGGGGAGTTTGGGAGAAGGTGGGTTGAATTTTTCTGTTTCAGGTATAAATACCGTTCTGTGCATGTATGTTGTGGATATTCCCTGCCCCATGGTGCTAAGCAGATTTGAAAACACACAGAAAGTTTGCACAATGAGTGTGTTATTCACCAAGGATGATTTTGATGTTGTAAGTTTATACTGAGTTTCATAGCTTCCCTACACCACTAATCACCAAAATCTCTTTTAAACTGTGTGGAACTTTATAATGATGATGGTTACAATGTGACTCAAGATAGTTAGGAGCCATATGTATTTAAGGATGAGATTAGTGATAAGCTCATTCCTTGAATGAACTACAGTAGTATTACGTACCTCAATTTAGTATTGGGAGTTTGCTGCCAAGTTTACTTGATGATTAACAAAGTTGAGATGAAAGCATGCTAATGAAGTACTTGAGTAATTAAGTTTCTAATGTTTGAGATCTTGATTTCTCTGCTTTTCAGAATATTCTGCCACGTTCCAGATTGGCTATTTTCTGCAGGGTTTCTTATTTCAAATATTATGTTTGCTTTAGTGTGGGGTTTGCTTTCTCTTTCGTTGTTGGATCTTTTGGTTTTTCCTTCAATTAAAGGAAAAAATAGGAGATTCACACTTGAATTACTGTATAGCACAAGCTGCCTAGATTCTAGAAACACGTGCCATGCACTCCATGTATTTTTGCAATGAAAACAAGTTTAAGGAGAACACTGTATGTTTAAGGTATTTCCAAGGCCTGGACTCTCAGCAGAGAAACAGCTTGAAAAAGCTTATTTACCAAAGAACTAGGTCAGCCTGGGAGTGAATTAGAGTGTTCACAGATACTTAGATATTTATTCACTTACAGTACTACTATACTTCAACCGCTGTAGTGAAAGTTACAGATTTCTGAGAATAAATATTTATGCATACATACGAAGTTGTATATGGTATCCACAATTTGGGAAACATCCACATTTTTCTACTCTGAGCATAGAAAATCAGGAATTCGGTGCCTACACTCACTGAATATCGGACCAGTAGGGTAGAAACTTAGGTACATATTTATTTAGCCAATTATAAGCACCTAAAAAGAGTTTTCTTGCTTCTTTTCAGGCATTTTTGACCTGGCACAATTTAATTTTCAGCATTGCTAAACCAGAAAATCACTGTGGTTATTAAACGTGTGCAGCCTTTTACCAGATGTAGGGATAGCAACCTGTCGAACTTGTCTGAATTGTTTGTGGTCAGTGCTGTCTGAATAAAATTTCTAGTTTATGTCTTACCTCTGTATTTCTTGTGATAAGGAAGCCAAACCTGGCTAGACTGAAATACTATGAGTTCAAGGATAGATGTTCTTGGATTCTTTACAGACTTTATGATAGACTGGAATTGCTCAATGTGCACCTGGTCGCAGCTTGTTTCAGGTGTTTGTAAGACACTGACTTCCTTTATCATCACTCAGGGATTTTCAGCACTTAGAGTAGTTAACAGAAATTAATTGATGGGTAACTGGAGTTCTTTTGGCAAGCGTGTTTGTGCATGCTAATACGAAGACATAAGCTGTATTATTCTAGGATGTAAACAAACTCTAAACAAATGTTAGGTATCCTAATTACCTGCAATAGGATTTTTAATATAACTTCATGACTGAAATTGTATTTGTGTACTGACTTACACTATTATGAATCTGAACTTGACTTGTTCTCTGATTCTATAAATACATGTATGCTGAATTCCCAGTTCTTTTGTAACCCCATTGAAATCAGAGCATTATTTAAGCAAACGAGAGCAGAAATTAACCCGTCTGCATTTTAAGTATTTCACATGCACCTAGTAGTGTGATCTTTGTCCTTTTTAAAGTTGTAATTTCATTTTTAAAAAAAAGCCTTCCCCTTTGCCTTTAGTTGGATCTTCAGATGTCTAAAATGTAAACTACTACTATTTTTTATTTTTTTTTCTTCTATGGGTGTTTCTTATCTTGAAGTGATACTGGGTTTATGTAAATAGTGAATGCCATCTTGAAATGGCCATAGGTCTATATAATTTTTTTTCATTTTATACAGTTGTTTCCTCCCATTCTGTCAGAAGTTATAATATGTTATATTTTAGTATCAGTAAGGTTTGTTCGTACTCATAATTCACAGCCATTAGATGACCTTTTATCTTTGTACTGTTATCTAATCGATCTGATAGAATCACAGAATCATTTAGGTTGGAAAAGACCTTTAAGATCATTGAGCCCAACCGTTAACCTGGCCCTGCCAGGTCCATCACCAAACCATGTCCCTAAGCGCCATATCTACATGTCTTTTAAATCCCTCCAGGGATGGTGACTCCACTGCTTCCCTGGGCAGCCTGTTCCAGTGCTTGACAGCCCTTTTGGTGAAGAAATTTTTCCTGATGTCCAATCTAAACCTCCCCTGGTGCACCGGAGGCCGTTTTCTCTCGTCCTATTGTTGCTTGTTACTTGGGAGAAGAGACGAACCCCCACCTCAATACAACCTCCTTTCAGGTGGTTGTAGGGAGTGATAAGGTCTCCTGGTGTGCAGGAGAGCACAGATACTGTGTGCTGGCTGAGTGGGATGCTGGGACGCTAACAGTGTAAAACCTCTCCTAGATCTAGTTTGCATTTAACAGCGTTTTTGTTGTGAAAATGACAGAAGAACACTTTTCCCTATGCTGCCCAAGGGATGTGGAGACAGGCTTACAGACACAGTGGTTTATTTGCATGGCTGATGGCATACATTGACTGTAACAGTAAAAGTTCCTTTTGGTGACAATTTGAAGAAGAAAAAGAAAAGAAAAAAGAGAGGGGGAAAAGAAAAGCAGAGACAAGATGGAAAACTTGCGCTAGTGGCCAGCCAGGAAGAGAAGCACCCTGGGTTCTTTTCAGGTATGGGTCCTGCTCTGGGTGTGCTCTCCCATGCAAAAAGCAGCACCCTGCAATGCTGTTTCCACGTGGCTATATGGTTTTCCAGGACCCGCTCAGGCTCCCTGCAGATTGTTCCTGTTTCTGATGCTCCCAGTGCTGGTTGGAGCATGCCTTGGTCAGGTGCAGGGGTTATCTAACACTGGCTGGGTGTTGAGCTTGGTGCACGCTGGTTATTTGGTGATGCAAGTTGGCTGTGTAAAACCATAGCTATCTACTGGATAGTTACTCTGCAGTAATTCACCAGTCACCTGAGAGAGCAGCAATGTCTGTTGCCTTAATCTTTTAAAGCTGAATTGGTTGCACTGCAAGGCCTTATGGTGCCCCATGGGATGAGCAGCGTTGCAGCTGGAGCAGTCCTGGTGAACATCCATGATGTCTCAAAGCAAGTATTGAGGTTGTGTCCTAAGTGCTCTTCTCTGCAGCTGCTCTATGCTGTATCAAAAGAGCATAAGTTAGATGAAGCCATCACTTTTTTTTTTTTTTTTTTAATTCTACAGCTGATGCCAGGAGCTACATAAGCCCCTGAACTATGTCAGAACTGGAGGGAGAACAAAGGTGCCCTGAGCTTGCCTTTCCCTCCTGCCCTTCTGCCTTCTCTGCGTTCAGAAACAGATGAAGTTTGTGAGCCTTGGAGTCTGTGGGTCACTGCAGAGGTATATGGTCCACATATATCAAAACATATGTATTCTAAAATTTAAAAAATTGCAGTTCTATACTTCAGGAAGCAAGACTTCTGTGTTGCTTTGGCCTAAGTACTACACTGTACTGTAGAAACTTTGAAAAGAGAAGTAAGTATTAGTTCCTTTGGGTGGCCCCACCCTCCACTCTTTGAAGAAAAATGGAAATATTTCTCACTCAGATCCAAAGGTTAGATGTAAAACATATGATTTGAGTAGGCTTGAAATTGAATCAATTTGAAACTGTTATAATTTTTATTCGCTTGAAACTGGGTCAATTTCAAATCAATCTCTTTGAAAGATTAAACACACTTACTTCAAAAAGGGCCTTTGTGATGATCCATCACAGTGCTCATCAAATTAACAAAAAGGGTTGATCCAGCAGAGCATAGGAAAAGGGAATATTTCATTCCTGCATTACGGCATTATAACAGGGTGCACACTCAGTTGTGGCTCCAGCTTTCATTCAAGGATAGGTATTATTTTTAAGTCTAATAACTATCCTTATGGAAAAAGAAAATATTTTTTTAAAACCCTCAGGAAAGGTTCAATCTAAAAAATAGTGATTGCAGGACTCTGGGAGGATTATGATAATTTATTTCAATTACCAATGTAAAACAGGTTATACATCTCTGTGCTTCACCATCTTGTGGAAAAATCTAACATACAAAATGTAGCGTAATCACATTTTGATTTATGCAAACTCTCTCTAGAAGACAGTATGCCAGCCTCTTGTTTTGCTGCCCGTAAGGCTGCAGTGATTGTTAGGAAGTTTATGTTTCCCTTGCCTGGCGGGGCTGAAATAAGCTCTGACTGATGGGACAGTGCTCCTGCCTGCTGCTGCAGCTTTGCGGGGCCATAATTATGCCTTACGTAACAGAACAGCTCCGTTGGCAGGCATTGGGGTGTCCCCCTCCAGAAAACCTGTAGTCTGGTGATTGGAACCCTTCCCTGGGAAGGTGATCATCATCTCATGGGACTCTTGTCTCTCCAGTAGGCGTTCTGCATGGTCAGTTTCGCACAGGCATCAGTTCAGCTTGTTTCCAGCAGAAACCTATGAGTCTGAAGAGCAAAGAGTGATGGAGCCTCACCCTGCTCGCAGCGCCAGCATCCTGCCTCGCCATGTTAGCGGGGTCTCGTGAGAGAAGCTGTGCTCTTTCATCTTTTTGGTGGATGATTGTGCCTGCTCCCTTTGTAGCTGTAGAAGAAAAAGTTTGAAGATCTCGGCACACTTCACTGTTCTCGGCTTCCTCACCTCTTCGCTTGTACACACGCATACTTCTGCTTCCTCCCATTCTACCCCAATAGAAAAAAAAGTGGTTAAACTCATATGTGGGGGTGCTAAGAAGGAAGCACATGTTATCATGTCTGAATTTGGAGCAGGTGAATGCTCTGTTCAGCTGCAGCCACCTTCAGTTCCCCCACTGCACACCTCACAAAGATGGGTGGCTGCAGAAGTGATTATTCTGCATTGCCCGATGCCTCCAGCACCTGAGGACAGAATGTCATCTCCTTCCTTGGCATAATGGCAAATGCAGTGAATGCTGCAGCACTAAATGACTAGCTTAAGAGGTTTACAGAAAGGTTATAAATAATTTAAATTTCCAATCATGGGTTATTCCAGTCACTGCTAATTTCACTGGGTGTAGAACAAGAGACACGTGACAGAAGCTCTGCCTTGATTTGAAAAAATAATCTAGCTGATGAATTGAAATGTGTTCACTGGGAGCATGGAGTGGGACATACATACAGTCTTTGAGCTCTGTGCAATAGTAATGGAACTTCCAGTCTCTAATTTTAAGAAATAAACACTGATTAATGTTCAGAGTTTAAGCATTCTGACTAAAAGCAGTCAACACGTGACTGACTTCCCTTTGTCTGTTAAAAGGTTTATATTTATTGACTTATTTGGAACATAATGCTAAAGAAATTTATAGATTTATTGTTTACGAGCTACTGATTTCTACTATTGATTGATTGGGCATCTTGAATACACGCATCTTCTGTGTTTTTTTAGGCATGTCTGCGGTAGCAGAAGTGGTGCTATGGCTCCGTACTTGGGTTTCATTTCTTTGTGCAAGCAGGTTTCCCAGAAGGCGATAGATACCTTTTGGCTGTGTGTTCATCAGGTCCCACATGTTAGCGGGAGGTGTCTGTGTCTTCATACAGTGGTGCTGTTTGTAAAAGCGTGATAAAATGATGGTGTCAGGAGATGCTGGTAGTTAATGGTTCTTTGTATGAGACTTTACGGACAGCAAATCCAAGCTCCCCAGCAAGCTGGTGATGTGGGAAGTGCCTGATGGAGCCCAAGTCTCTCGCTTTCCTCCTAGCTATGCACTGGGATCATATGGCGTTTTACAAAATATAAAACTACCGATGTGCCTGTGGGAGGACATGGACATCGTGTGGCCCTCGGTGACTAAATGATGCTCAGAGTGACCTTGGAAAGGCCACGCTGGGGGTTCCTGGTCTGCACTGCAGCCGCCTGCTCTGGACTGGGACCCTGGAGTTGCATACAGGCAGAGTCAGAGAGCATGCGGAAGAGGGTTACGGGAGCAGCTGCTTTCTGAAGGTTTGCAGCTGCTTAATTTGGGCTTGGGAGCTAGAGTAATTGGCTTCGGAAAAGAAAATCATTGTGTATATTATATCCTTTTTCTCAGCCATACTAATTTCCTAATATGTTTTAGGAGTTGGCATGTAAGTTTCTCCATAATAGGGTAAAACAGAACTGGCTGGCATTTCAAAGCCTGTTTGTGGAAAAACTGAGAGTAAACACACTTCTTTTTTCTTTTTTTCTTTTTTTTTTTTTTTTTAAACTTAGATTACCGTCTACTGCAAGTTGTATTTGAACTGACAAATTCCAGGTTTGATTCCTAAAAGGCACTAAGTGTGTTAACTCCTGCCGTTAGCCCATCGCCCTCCAAGTCAGCCACATCTATTGGCAAATAGTCCTGGGTACAGGTGAAGATATTCAAGAGGGTGGTACTTGATGCTTTCTCAGCTGAAAAGTGCCAGGCAGTGACTTAGTCTATGTCGATTAACAAGGTTTATCTTGTTGCCAGTGCTCATTTTTATTATCCACACTTTCCTTTTGGGAATACTCTAAATAAATGGAATCGGTGCTTCTGCCTAAAGTGTGTGGCAGTGAGGATTTGAGATTTTTTTTTTCAGCATCAGAAAGATCTGAAAGGGACTAACACTTTTTTAAAGACAAGATTTCATGACATTGTTCTCAAAGACAGTGAACGTGAAGTCAAAAGCCTTCTACATAGGTTATACAATCAGCTAGTTACAAAGTACTTGAATTGAATTCCTTTTTACCATTTGTCGTTTGCCCTATTTTTATGAGTGTAGCTGATACTTGCTGTTGCAGGTCCACTGTTACATTCTTAGATGTTTCATTAACACAAATAAGTCATACTTACTTTAAGGAAAAAAACCCCTCCTCTTAGTTTTAATTTCTTAAATTAGGTCTTCACAATAACTGCTGTTGACTTGGGTGTTCGTTGATAAGTACATGTATGAAGTTGTTTTTCTGATGTAATAAAAGTGCTAATTCATTTTCCATGTCTGCTCTTGACAGACGTGGCCTTTTAGCTCTGCTGGTGCAGGCTAACCCCTCTGTGCCAGGGAAGGCACGTAGCTCCCTGCCTGGGGAAAAAAAACAGTGGAGCAGGTAATGGGGACAGGAGGGCAATTTAGAAAAGGGGAGTAGAAGCTGTTGTGTCAAAAACAGGGTGTGGTATGAAACTTCAGGTTTGTTTTGGGGGTTTTTTTTTTACACTTAGTTTCTACACAATGGAGTGGGAAATATTTTGTGCTCAGGAAGTGCCTGGAATTTCAGTTGGAAATTTCAGGGACAATATTTTTATATTTCATGCCATGCAAGCAGAAATAGTATGTGTGTTGCTCCCCTGGTGAACCAAATATTAGTAAAAATATACGTATATTCTTTTGAAATCATTATTTACTACACTGAATATGCTTATTTATTTCAAAGTGTTTTCTTTCCATGCCTGATCAAAATCAAAACGTTCCCTGGAGAAATTTAGCATTACCTGCCAGCTTGTGCCTCCCCCGTGGTGGCCCACCAGGTTGTGGGGCTGGTGGCATGCATGACCTGTGCTGGGGCTGGCCCAGGGCTGCTGTGTTCGCCTGCCGCAGGGCTGCCCACATCCGTCTGCTGGTGACAGGGGGCTCGACCGCAGGGAATTTTGTTTGCTGAACTGGAAAGAAACCGGCTTTTTCCAATAGGAAAATAATGCATGGAATCTTTCTCCACCTACTTGTAAAATCAGTTTTGCGGGTTTCTGGATGGATGGTGAAAGCTTTCTGTGCAATATTTGGGTGCTGACTTTGAGTGCTACAAATAAGATGCTCATGCTTAGATCATAATTTGATTTTTGATGGAACTGGAGTTGATCTACTGATGTATTGATGGGAAACCAGTGGAGGGATTCCCTCAAACTTGAAAGAAATCCCTATTTATGGTTTATTCCTGGTGTTTACTTTGATCATTTGTATTTGACCATAGTTTACTTTTGTCAAGCATACTTGTTCTGGGATTAAGGCCAGGACAGAAATTCAAGGAAATGAAGATACCGGCATAAACCAGCCCTTTCTGCTCTCCTCCGACGTTTGGTGATTTAATTAAAGAGACTGGCAGAATCTCAGACCACTATACTCCATTAAAGAAAGCACAAGCTTCAGTACAGGAATTTCACCATGTCTCCAGGGCACCTTTTACTGGCTTCAGATCTCCTAACAACTCTGTCTGTCCTACGTTTCCTTTTTTTAATAGTAAAGATGACAATAATCTCACTTTGTCAGAATTAGTCTTAGCATCATTTTGAAGGCCTTTAAATCTTCCCCGTCGAATTTGGTAAAGATCCTCATTTGCTGTTTTCTTTCTACTCTAGGTGAAGGTTCCCTAAGGAATATGAAAAATCCTCCCCATCTCTACCCTTACAAAGTGGAAAGGGTCGGCACCCTCTCTGCTGGTTTTGTAGAGCCTTTTTGTCTGTATCGGGGTAGATGGCAAACATTTTCAAGGCACCTTTTTCAAGAAGAGTGTGAAACAAAAAAAAAAAGTCTAAGCTCCTGTCACACCTTCTAGTGTCTAACTGGCTCCAAAATCCTGCCTGGTGCCTGGCAGTTTCCCCAAGGATTTACCTCCAAGCTCTCCCTTTCACAGGCGCATCTGGGGGAGTAACATGCCCAGCATCCATGTGTAATCAGCCAATTTTTATCTCTTTACAGGGTTTTCAAGTGTTACTGTATAGCTCAATATTTCAGATATTTAGAAATATTTTGTATGTATTTTGTGTGTATCAGTATCTTCAAACAATGTTATGTAGTGTAATTATTTAGTGGTAATTAGGATTATTTTGTATAGGGTTTTTTGTCCTCTTCTGAATTATCACCTAACTGCACGGTCCCACACTTCTATACCAATAACATAGAAATCTCCAGCCTGGTAAATAAGCGCTAGGCTTTCTGTCATGCAGTACAATCCTCTGATACCCCAATTCAGGGAATGCTTTTCTCTTTGCATAGAATTTGCAGTTTCTGAAACGGATGGTTTCTTTCACACACGGCTGGGCAGGCAATTTATGTGCTGATCACCATAGAAACCTGCAGATACATCACTTGGTCAAACCGTTTCCATGTTGTATCAGCGAGCTGGCATTGGAAAATGCAAATAAGGGGTGTGAGAGAGGATTGGTGAAAACGTTGCCTTTTTTCTTTATTTTTACCAATGCTAATCTTTATTCTAAGCCGCCCATATTCCTTTTTTACCTCAAACTCAGGCTCTTTCCTTAGTAATCTTTTTTTGTCAAGTTGCACCAGCTTTTCTGAGAGGTTGCTGCTGTCCCTGCTGTCTGCCCGGGATGAGGCTTTTGTTGTAAACCTCCTTCAAGCCACATAGCAGTTTGGTCTTTCTTAGGTCCGTTCAGACCTCCGGGGCAGCGGGGTCTTTCCTGGCACCGTGAAGTGTCCTAGATCCACCAGCTCCTGTCCTGTCTGGTGGGGCTGGTGAATTTTTATAGCTTATCTTATTCATGAATTGGCTGCATAGGATTGCAGGTCATTTTGTTACTGAACAGTAATTTTTTTTTAATGCCATGCTGTTGACAGTTAAAGCAATGAATGATTCTCAGGAATATTGAAAAAGGGGTTGATTTTCTTAAAAAATGAAAAGGCAAGGAAAGGCTGATTTACACTTGCATAGAGTGGATAAATAGTCAAAGTGTTTGTGATTACAGCTGGCCTGAAAATTAACACTGAGAATTTTTTAATTGCAGCTGACCTTGGATGCTCTGTGCTTCCCACGGCAGCAGGAGTTGTGTTAAATTCGAGATGTGAGCGTGACTGTTTGAGACAGGAGGCGGCTGACAGCAATAAAATGCTGCTTCTGTAGGAAAACAACAGAAAGGTACAAGAGCGAGGAGAAGGAGGTTTGGTCTAGAGTACAGAAATACCAAAAGATGAGGCAGTCCTCATTATTAGGGAGTCTGTCCAGCAGTTTTTAATCAGGCACACGCAAAACTAACAACCAAACAAAAAAGATGAGGAGAGACTGTGATTCTGCCAGGTTTCTGGGCTGAACGGCAGCATGGCCCAGGATATCACATTTACACCAGCTCAGGATCTTGCCTCCCCAGACAGACTAAAGTCAGGTTTGGGTCCACAAAGATTTCGCTTTGCTTTTAGGCATCCTGGTATTCAAAGTACTGACCTCAGTGCAGGGCTGCTGAAGCTGTGGTCCTCTCCCAGGGTGAGCAGCAAGCTTCTGCAGTCCCAACATTTCTTAGTTCTTTGCCCTTTGGGCACCTGTTTGTCATAATCGTCACTCCTCTTTTTGAGGCTTTCCCCCTAATTATAAAGGTGCTGAACTGCTTGGAGCTAACTATAATCTCTTGAAAAAAGTGTAGAGAAAGGAAATGATAGTTTACCAGAAAATGGTGATTGCTTATGTAAATGGATAAGTACAGAGTGAGGGCAGTGTGCCCGGTAAGAGAGGATGGGTGGAGGTGAGAGAATCCAATTATAACGTATTATGGGTATTTCAGAGGGCTTAATAATTCACTTTTCTTTCAGTAATATTCCCAATCACGTTCAACTGTAAAAACTAGAATTACTTTTCATACAGCATTTCAAATGATTGGGACCAATTTAGTCTCTTTTATGATTACCACAGTGTGGTGTGAAAGGAGGATTCCTAATCTGGCTACTGGGATTAATGTTTCATTCAAAACCAAAAACCTGCGCAGCTGATGGGAGCAGTTTATGTGTGGGAATAACTGGAATGTTTTGCAAATACTGGATCTAATGGACAGTTTTAGCATAACCACAGAAGACCTGGTGTAAGAAAGGTTCTTCTTTTAACTTGTCTTATGAATGCAGGGGTGGAAAAAAAGGACCAAAGCTGTTCCACAATCTAAACCGAATATACTGAGCAGTTTGCATGGGTTGGGGGAGGACACAGGGGAAAAGATCAAAAGCATTTTGTTTCATATTTTCAAAACCAAGTTTCATCTAGGAAGTGCTAAAAATATTTTGCTTTAAGACATCTTATTTTCAATTTAAAAATTGATCAAAATTAAATGTGAAGGTGCTACAACAAAAATCAAAATACTTATTTTTATTTAAAGCACTATTTTTTTTTTATTATTGGCTGAGCAACCTTAGATTGGAACTGTTTCTCCTTCTGTGTAGTTTGAATTGTTATGTTATTTTTTGGGTTTAGCTACCAGTAGAGAAGAAGGTGGTTTCTTCCAACACAACGTTGTGATCATTTTAGGATATCTGAGTCCTTTCCCATAAATTCAATAATAGCAAAGTTTTTAATGATTATTTTTTTTCTGGTTTGCGTAACATGCTGTTGTTTTTCCCTCCTTGTTCACTAACTGACAATCCAGACTTTAAGTTTGATGTCACTTGTCAGATGCTGTCATTCAGAACCAGGTGTGTGAGTACTTGGATCTCATTTCCACAATAAGATTTATTTCCACAGTGAGGGAAGAATAGTTTTCCTTTCTGTGCATTTGATCTTTAGAAATGTATATGCATGGTGTCTGAATGTTTGACATTATGATCACTTTTTCCTCTATCAAATACAACGTCAAAATTAAAATCATGCTTAATGCATCTTATCAAACCCATGTTTTTCTTGGTTTTGAGATGAACTACTGCAATATAGTATTTTTTTTAGTTGACCATGATCTGATTTTGGAACTAACTTGAGTTGGTATACGTATTGGGTTTGTGTGGCAATGTTTTGGTAGCGGGGGGGCTATGGGGGTGGCTTCTGTGAGAAGCTGCTAGAAGCTTCCCCCATGTCCCATGGAGCCAATGCCAGCTGGCTCCAAGACAGACCCGCCACTGGCCAAGGCCGAGCCCATCAGTGACAGTGGTAGCACCTCTGGGAGAACGTATTTAAGAAGGGGAAAAAAAACTTGCTCAATTGCAGCAATGTGAGAATATGTGAGAGGAACAACCCTGCAGACCCCCAGGTCAGTGCAGAAGGAGGGGAGGAGATGCTCCAGGTGCCGGAGCAGAGATTCCCCGGCAGCCCGTGGGGAAGACCATGGTGAGGCAGGCTGTCCCCCTGCAGCCCAGGGAGGTCCACGGTGGAGCAGATCTCCACCTGCAATGCGGGGAGGACCCCACGCCGGAGCAGGGGGATGCGCGAAGGAGGCTGGGACCCTGTGGGAAGCCCGCGCTGGAGCAGGCTCCCGGCAGGACCTGTGGATCTGTGGCGAGAGGAGTCCACGCTGGAGCAGGTTTGGTGGCAGGACTTGTGACCCTGCAGGGACCCACGCTGGAGCGGTCTGTGCCTGAAGGACTGCAGCCCGGGGGAGGGACCCACATTGGAGAAGTTTGTGTAGGGCTGTCTCCCGTGGGAGGGACCCCACGCTGGACCAGGGGAAGAGTGTGAGGAGTCCTGCCCCTGAAGAGGATGAAGTGGCAGAGACAGTGTGTGATGAACTGATCATAACCCCCATTTCCCATCCCCCTTTGCTGCTGGCGGGGGGGAGGTAGAGAATTCAGGAGTGAAGCTGTGCCTGGGAAGAAGGGAGGGGTGGGCGGAAGGTGTTTTTAAGATTTGGGTTTGTTTCTCATTACCCTACTCTGGTTTGATTGGCAATAAATTAAACTAATTTTCCCCAAGTCGAGTCTGTTTTGCCTGTGACAGTAATTAGTGAGTGATCTCTCCCTGTCCTTATCTTGACCCATGAGCCTTTCATTATATTTTCTCTCTCCTGCCCAGCTGAGGAGGGGAGTGATAGAGTGGCTTTGGTGGGCACCCAGTGTCCAGCCAGGGTCAACCCCCCACACTATAACAGGGGCCTACTCTGGGGCCATTTAAGTCGCATAGTGATTTTCCTCAGCATGAGGCGTGAATATGATTTATTATTTCTGCTGGTGACAGTCTTTCTTTGATAGAAAACAGGAAGGAGTTTGATTTTATAGAAGACATTTACTGGGTGGATGAAGGTTTGCATATTATGAGTGTTTACAGGTTCTTTGTTCAGATTGCACCCATACAATATATACTATATTCTGGTGACTTGGCAGTCACCTAGGAGCTACACATAATAAATCAGAAATTGCTGCTTTATATGCATAACTAGATATATACGCACTCTCTCAATAGAGAGTGCTACGCAGCAGAAATTTGATTTACATGCAGCTCCTATCAGATGATGCTAGGTGATGAAGGCTATGGTAACTAACCAATTCAAAAAGACCAATTTAGCATTTTTTTGTCTCACTAGGTTTTGCATTTGGATTTTTATCAGAAGTGCCATATTTATAAAAGTTTTCTTTGCTACTTGTTTCATGGTGTTCCTTTTCTGTTGCTTAACTTATTTTAGGCAGACCAGCCTCAACCTAAAGCTGGAAGGTCATATTCTGAGCTAATCTGAACGGGTCTGGTACGTAAGCAGACATATACTGGTTTACGGCTGTGGTCTGACTCCTAAGAGACAGACTGGTTTCTGGTCTAATACTGTTGAAGTTGGGTTAAGGTTTTGCTTAAGTTTACTCTAAAAATAATGTGATGTAGCTGCAGTTCTGTTACGTCTGCTTATAGGAAAGATGAGGCAGCCATGGCATTTTCTGGGAATGCTGCGAAGGCGTGCATCACCACGGTAATTTGTTCCAAAACAGGACACTCCCATTAATTTATTTCACATGTCTTCCAAATCGTGAATGATCAAAATATTGCAAGATAAGTATTTTTGTCATCATCAGCCCTCTCCTCCTTTTCTTTTTTGTTTTTATTTGACTTAAAGCCTAAAATTTTAGACTTGGGTTTAGGATTCGATATGTAAATCCCAGTTTTTCAGCAATGAGGAGAGACAGCTGTTAATGTCTTTCAGAGAGCAGTATAAAATTGTTTTCAATGTTTTTAATCAGACTGGCAGATTACTAAGCTTGAATTATTTAAGACAATACTCACTTAAGAATACAGGACACAGTAGAAATGCAAGCTGCATGTGCTGAAATGGCTGATGAGCTTTTGATTTTAAAGTAGCAACTTTTGTCAGGGATCCTGTGTTATGGTCTTTGAGTCCTCTAGTGCTTATATTAGTTTTTACACTGGTGCTTGTACCATTTTTGTTCTCTTCAGGAGAACCAGAAAGTACATCACCAAATGTGACAGTAGGAAATGAAGAAGGGCTTCTCTGATGCCCTGATACCTCCTTGTCCATTGGCACCCATGCAGAGCGAAGGAAGAGGCAATGTTACTCCATTGTCTGTCCTTGATTTGCAGCTCCCTACGCTCCAGCTCCTGCTGCAGATAACTTACCAGCAACAGGGACACGTTTGGAGAGGAGAGTCAGACCATCTTCTGTATTTCTGCAGACTAGCAGCAACTTGGAAGCAGAGCCTAATTTTAGTGCTGGGCCTCCCACTCGGTGGCATCTCTGGACAAAGCATCTGCTGCAACGTTTTCTCTTTTTCCTGGAATGTATGTCACAGGCAGTTACAAATTTTTACCCCTTTCTGCCTCTCTATTTCACAAGCTTTTAGCCATGATATCTTTTTCCCTTTTAAAAATTCAGGTAGACAGCAACTGTCTGCAATTCTCTGAACTTGAGCTTGTGGGGGAATTTGGCACTTTTGAACAGCATCAGCTCTACTTTCCTGGAGATTGTTGAACTTAACCTTTGTAAAACTTAACCATGAGGACCCCCATATGGTGGGCTTTGCAGTGTGAGAGTTTCACCAAGTTCTGTGTGCTGCCAGCTGTCCAGAGCCACGTTTGGGCTGACAGATGGGCAAGGACCAAGGGCAGCTCTTCTTCTAAAAGCAGTCCCTGCAACTGAAATATCTGTTGCATCCTTCCACACGCAATGACCAAGTGCGTGGTGGTGGGATGCCTTCCTAGTGGGGCTGATGCAGGTGTAGAACAGACAGGGAACTTGAGGATGTAAAAAGGAGACGTATGCCGCTTCTATCTGTGCAGATACCAGTGTGATTGACAACTGGTGTGAGGCTGAAAAGACACGAGAAACTCAAGGATGTGAAATTGAAGTAAAATATTGTTATTCCCTCTAATAAAAAAGATGATGTGAGTAGACTCTGGTTTTGATAGAATTCGGAATAATTCCTGTGGTCCTCTGAGCAGTTCGTCTGCCAATGGAAGACTTGTGTCTTGGGTAGGAACAGAGAAAACATCCTCTAGTTTTCAGTTATTGGAAGGCCTTAGGCTTCCTAACACGGTAGCTTCTGTAGATGTTTCCCACAGTTTCATCCTACTGGCTGTAGAAATAATTTCCCATTAAAATTGTTTGTGAAACATTGCAGAAAATTCTTCACACCACTCCTCTGCAGGGATCAGTGCAGCGGCACTGGGTCTGCCTGCGAACGTAACAGTGCAGAAAAGACTTTCTGCTTAGCTGGATCACTGAATGGGCTGCGGGACGTCTTACTCCTAGGTCAGTCCCAGAAGAAGGTACAGTGTATGCTGCCTCTAATGCAAATAAATCTGAAATGGTTGATGACGGTTAGGCAGTTCCTAAGTGGCTATCAATGTCAGAAAATGAAGTGACGTTAGGCTGTTGCATCCTATTGCTGCTGCACATCCCCCCGGCAAGCTGCCCGGCACCGTGTGCTAGCCGCTGCTGCTGGCCAAGGGCAGGCGTCTGGTGGCACCAGGGGAGCCAGCCATGTCTTGTGTCCCCATCCTCCCCCAGCTCTGCCTTTCCAGAAGGATGTCACAGCGTTGGCTGCATGATGCAGAGCCAGGATGAGGGCAAGCTGGCAGCAAAGCATCACTCCTCATAATTTACTGATACGCCGCTGGCATGGTTCATACTGTTTCAGCTGCTAGTTAGGCTGGACCAGGGTAAATGGGGAAAAAAAAAGCTGGCTTGCATTACCTTCCTCTCTGACTGCTTCAGATATTCAAGTGGCGTTGCTGTTGTTCTGGCTGATTGTGTCTTTGTCAGTGTCTGTCAGATGTTGGGAGTTTGGAGTATGCCTAAATGTGGCAACTCCGAGAGATTTGTTTTTTGGATTATGTAGCAAATGAGCCTGGAAAAAAAGCTGTTATAGGAAAAAGATGTGACTTTTCAGTCTGCCTCTAAATACTAATAGCAGTGGAGCAAATAGCCAAGAAAAATATACCCTCATAGCTTGTTTACTTTTGCCTGTAATACTCCTGCTGAGCTAAAGAATTTCAAATCGGTCTTTATAGACCTGAATCGGTCTCATCAGGGATTTGAATAAAAATAGATCCTAAATGATACCATTGTAAAGCAAAGAGAAATTTTAAAGAGTGGGAATGAAAACGTTGCCAATTTGCTCTGCATGCAGAACCTCTTGTTTCCTTTGCTGCCAACAGCCCCAGTGGGTTAAAGAGCATCAAGCTGTATTTAATGATTCAGTTCAGTCTCATGGCCTAGAACTGTGTACTCTGCCATACAATGCAGCCAGAGGGGTTTTTTGTTGTGTGGGGGTTGTTTTAGGGTAGGTTTTTTTTTTATTACTGGCAGAAAGAACAAACACTTTCTAGCCACTTCGTGTAAATGCTGCTCTGCTTAGCAGGGTGCAAAGGAAGGTGGCTGTGAATAAAGGCCCCTGACAAGTCAGTCCTATTTGAACTGGGTTTGTCAATAGGAAATACCCAAACATGATCACTTACCCAGCACGTGGAGAAATGGCTTCTGGGGATGGTTTGCATTTTGTAATTTGAAAAAATGCGACAGTGATCAAGATTCTTTCTTCATAGTTACTGTTAACTATGTTGAAGAAGTTTGCTTGCTAGAGGTAATGCTGTGCAGGGGGTTTGTTGCTGCCTTTTTGTTTATCTTTGTAATAGAACAAATAGTTAAAAGAGTACAAAGTTAAAAGTGTGGATCTGGGTTCTTTTCAGGGACCCCCCCCCCGCCCCCGGCTTCAGGGGGACCAGATGTTGTCCTAAGATCTATCATTTGCCCTGTCAGCTTTACTGTTTCAAGCTTTCAATATGTTGTAACATTCAGACAGCAGTTTTGTGGTTTCAGAGGTTGGTTATTCTTTGCAAATAACTAACTAAATAAATAATGGGCTTCAAGGGTCCAAACAAGACTTGTGTAAATCTGGGCCTCTTTCATTTCCTTGAGGTCAAGGTAAAGACCAGAATTAGATAAATGTTATGAAAAGGAGAAACCTGGGTGGTTTTCCTACCATGTGTTGTCTCACGTTTTGACTTCCACCCAAGGTAGCTTTTCAGAGATTCTGTGAAATGGTTGTTATATGAGAAACTCTAAATTTAGTTGCAGAATGCTTGTTTCAGCTTTCTCGGTGCTGAGTGAGCTGCCCTTGCCTGGGGTGTGTGACTTGGCTGGGGAGTGCAGGAAGGAAGGGTGGATCTGCTGGAGGTTTCCTGTCTTGCCGCGAATACTGATGCACACTGCCGTTCTTGCGCTTCGCTTGCTGCTACAGCAGTGTCAGAAATGGGGCCCTGAGATCAAGGCAAGAACAATGGTTTCGTGTCACGTTAAGCGCATTGCCATCAGTAAAGAGCAAGGCTTCTCTTTTCCAGAAGAGCTGCTTTCTCAAAACAGGAGTGATGGAAAGGAGACCACTGAAAGTTTGCTTTGGCTTCCCTTCTAATTTATTGCTAAAACTACAATGAATGAACAACCTGTCCGACTGGACTCTGTCAGATTTCCCTCTCTCCTGCTGTAGGATTGCTATCTACTGATTGTTTTGCCTGGCTGATGCTCTGCATCCAGCATAGCCTATGTTTGTAGGGTCTGGGCTTACATGTTATTTTCAGGTTTACATGTGTGTTATGAGTTGCTGCATGGAACAAAGTGCAGAGGCAACGATAGAAGTACCAGAGAAGCATTTTATGCATGTCCAGTGTTAAAGGTTATCCTTACAACTCTACCATCTGCAAATAGTCAGAAAGGTCTTGCTTAAACACAGCTAAAGTTCAAGCTGGCCAGCTGCCCCGAGTGCGCTCGGTGCTGCTTATAGGGATGTGCTGGGGAGGTGTAGCTATGTCCCTGCAGCTATTGAGTGTGCACCTAGTACTCTTGAGCCCAGATGGGCTAGAAGGATAGGCAGAGTCACATAAAGCGATAGCAGTTGCCCACAGGGAGAGAGGATATGCACCCTCTGCACCAGGATTCCTGCCAGTTACGCTGTGCTACTGACTTCTTACCGGTGACTGCATCAGACAGTTCAGCTTCCTATACTGCTTTTAACTTATGTTATTGAATTCATACACAGCTGATGTAATTGCGCTGGCACAGCATCTGGATAAATAAGGTCTGTATCACATCCGTAATGTCAACTGTTGAGTTAAAGCAGCCTTTTGATCGCCCTAACATACTCTGGGTCTAAACGACTACTCACTGTTGAAAATACAGAAAGAAGTGATGCATTGCTGCAATTTTCTGATCACCTTCTTGTTCTTTACTCTTCTGCCTTCCTCCAGCTCTGCCCGTTTTTTCTGTTTCACCAGCTGTAGCGAGGGAGGGTGCAGTAGGGCTCCGGGCATCAGGCTTACACCTCCTGTAGATCCTGCCTGGACACATGCTACTGGTGTCAGAGGGGCAGAGGTGGCTGCATGGCACTGATGAGGCTCGTCCCTGATGACTGGACATGTTCACACATTGAATTCCTCCTTTTCAAGAAAAACATTTAAGTGTTGTTTCCGTGGAGTTCCTTACCTTGCTGCTGCAAGCTCTGTCTCTCCTGTCAGCAGCTGCATTCGGAGCAACTGTAGACTTTTTAATCCTGTTTGTAATATGCGTAGTCAGTGCAGGAAGGGTATTTTCCCTGAGTTCATGGTGACTGCTAGGTCACTGAGGTGTGCACTGAGCATGTCACTGGCTTGAAAATGTGGCTGGATTGAATGTCCAGGGACCTTGTGTTTAAGTATGTATACATTGTGTTTATTGTATGCACTATAAATAATTTTTTTCCTATATAAATATATAAAAGTGCACTAAATGTACTGCATGTGTTCTCAAAGAAAGACCATTGTTTGCATGAAATAGGTTGTTCTGGTAGCAAATAGGATTGTTGATTTTAAAGATTGTATTATTCATGGGGGGTTTCTTTTGTGGGAGTGAGAGAGTGAGGCTGGTTTGGGAATATTTCCATTTCTGTTTTTCTAAGTTAATTTGTATATATGCAGACAAAGGGGAATTCTGTTAACTTTGTGTGCTTTTTTTGGTTTGCCCGATAAAATCTGGCTGTTGTCAGACTTAGTTACGTAGTGCTGCTCTTGTGAGCTATGTGAAACTGGCTTTCTATCATCTGAAAACTTACCTCGGGCTGACAACAAGTTCTGGGGAAGGATATATGCTCATACAAGTGAGAAAGTGAGCTGCCATGAGCAAAACTTAATGTTAGGGGCGGTACTTACTGGTGTGCAACTGGTATCTGAGCAATGAATGAACCATGTAGGAACATCTGGTTACCACTGTCAGCAACTGAAGAAATAGCCTCGTCATGTGTTCCTCCTTTTCTTTTCTTGAAGGAATGAGGTGGAAAAATGCAGTTGCTATTCAGACAAATATGTATTATGTTACTATAACCGTAGCATTCAGCATTTACTCTTTAGTGTGGAATACAAAATCTCCTAAATCCACTCAAAGCAGAGAAATGCAGAGATCGCACGTGATAAATGTTTGAAGTTCACACTATATTGCATCAAACGTGGCTTACTCTTGCACTGGTATCAATCTTGGGTATGCAACAGCCACATTCAGCTGGATGAATTTCATATAGATGAAATTGCAGTAAAATATCTGACTTGGACACATGAGTCAGCAGTGATTCACCCTGACACAATGTGCTGAGGAGGAAGTTGGGTTAAATAGGGGTGAAGAAGGGCAAAAATCACTGTAAGGCTAACGCTGAGCTGTAAATTTGTCAGACTGAATTATGATTTTATTTCCCAATTTTGGATTCTTTATGCTACCTTTCAGGGATGCCTCTGAATTCATGCTTCAAGTGGATTTGCACAAATGTCTTTCGGTCGCCTGAGCAGACAACGTAGTTAGGTGCGTAAATATGGGATTCAGTATTGGAAAGGATCGTGGCTCAGCTTGTGAACTGGTAAGGGCTAGAGAGCAGTTTCTGGTCTGAGGGATGCAGGTACTGATGTCCAGCTCTAGACAGATTTGAAAGTGTGACCAGATACTCGGTAGGCTGCACAGCGGGGTGCTCTGCCGCTTGCTTTCCTTTGGGGGTGTCCGCGTGGTAATGCAGATCTGCTCCAGATTTAGCTGCTCGGGTGAACCCGGCACCTTCTCTGCCCTGGTGCTGCACAGGGTCACGCAGTTCCTGGAGGCGAGCACCTTCTGTCATCTCCCAGCTGAGCTGCTTTTATGAGCACTCCTCATCTCCCCGTCAAAGCACAGCTCTGCGGTGGCAGTGAGCACGGCCACGGGGTCTCGTGGGGGGCGAAGGGCAGTAACGTCTTCTCCGGACAGCTCTTTGCAGGCTGCACGAGTGCATGTCCATCCTGACATAGAAACCCGCCTGCAGAGCTTAGCAATGACAGATTATTGTTAAGGAAAGTGAGAGCTACACCCTGTAGGGATAAAGTACTTGTATACCTCTGTAGCTGCACTTACTGAAAACTTGCATCTGTGGAGCTATTAGGGTTAAAAAAAAGAATGATGTTACAAAATCGGTGAGATGGTTGCTTTTGTTGCAGTTGCACGGTGAGGCTCTTCTAGAGCAGCTGAACGGGGACAATCGGTTTTCTGGCGGTTAGCGTTTCTGACTGATACCGCTTTGATACACTGATTCTCATTTGGTTTAAATGCTGACTTGTCTTTACTCCCCACATCAAATCACTGAAATCATATGAGAATCACATGCCGGATCTGCAGAGGAAGACCACATCGCTGTTAATTTGCATGACCTTTAAAGCTGCCTTTGAATTCTGCCTGCGGACAGTCGCGTCTTGCAGCCGCTGGAGCCCCGCTCTCCTCCTCACTGTTCCGACTCTCTTTAACCCAGTAAAACTGCACAACAGTCTTGAAAGTCCATTTGTTTAACTCAACTTGACTGAAATTGAAAAGAGTTACCAGCAGGTTAGTTCCCAAATGGGAGCGGGCTAAATCTGGCACCCAGGACAGGGAGTAGGGAGCTGGCGGGTGGGAGTGATGGGGAGAGGTGCTATGGCCGGGAATTTTCACCCCGTGAGCCCAGCAGGAGCAGATCGGCTTTCCGACTCAAAGGAAGTATTTTCAAAGGCCATAGGTGTTATCAAATAGAGGAAAACACCAAGACAGATGAGCTTTCCATTCAACATCATTATCTTCCTGGTGTAATCTGGCCCTGAGGGTTTTGGGCTTCTCACTGGGTCTGGCCATTCAAGTTCTCTACCAGCCTCCAGATGGGGTGTCCCTGAGGTTGCCATGAGCTTGTTATGGTTTCTGTTTATCTTGGTCGGGACCTAAAGGTGAATTTCTAGATATTCTCACAGTATTTGTGCTCTTTATCTACTTGCGATATGCAAGAAAATATTCAATGGTCAGTTTTTATTTTGCAGCTTTAAAATCAATACTATAGAATTCAACTTCCTCCGTGTTTTCCTTTAGATAACTTTTTTGATGCCCCTACTATTTTTTTGTCTACTACTAGAGATCTTTTGGTTTAAATAAATTATTAAAAATATAACTGTCAGAATCAATTCCTGGAGGCATGATTTGGTTTGGGGGATCTGAAGAAAGGTCTTGAATCCAAAAGCTTGTCCGAATGTTCCCCCTTAACTTCAACTTTCCCCACCTTTGTCACAGACGGGACAATACCACAGGCCACCCAGTCCAGTAATTTATGTTTTTTTCCCTAAATACTATTTTTTAAATTTTCTTTTTGCAGCTGGCTAGTGGAAGATGAAGATGGGATAGCGCTCCTGCTGACAGTCTATATTGAAAAGGATTTGGTAGGGTAGAGCTAAGGAATTGAAACTGCCTCTACAAAGGTGCTACACCTTTCCCTCTTACCTGGCAATTACATCTGAAGAATAAATGAATCGGATGTCCTCTGCTCTGTGGGCCAGTAGTCAAACAACCGTAGCGCTTTGCCAGCCCCTGCGTGGTGTTGCTGTCGGGACCGTGGCTGGGAAAGCTGCAGCGCGGGGTGCCCCGCCACGCTGCAGCTCTGCGGGGTGAGCTTCGCTGTCTCCTGCAGCTCCACATTTAAGGATTCCTGCACTCTGCCACCGTGGGGGAACTGTACGCTCCACCCCAGCGGACCTGGATGGCTCCAAGTAATTAGCTTGTATCTTCGCTAATTGTTTCTATTCTCTCTGTTTCTGGTGTGATCCTAAGGAGTGGGGAGCACCTGTTATTCTCAGGCCCAGTTAATTGCTTCTGGCGATCTCTGTTTGATAGCTCTAGGTTTATTGGCTTTCCTCCAAGCTTGCTTAACTAACACTACTGATCAGAACAGTATGTGGAGCTACGGTGTGTACTCAAGCATTTTCAGATCTCATTTAATTTCTGAGGCTTAACAGGATTTGTCAGGCCAAGTCATTTTCAGCAAGATGAGTGACAATCACGAAGGATATAGAGAAGGGCTCATTAGAGCAGCAAATTCAGAATTATGCATAAAGAAGCAGTAACTGGTCCCACGAAATTCCCTCAGCACTTTGACACCAAATAGCTCTCCTAATTGAATGTTGGAAGAGAGCATTTTTTACTTGTCTTTCCAAGCAGAAAATGATCAAATGCCCACCAACCAGGACTGGGCAATTATTTTCCAGACCCCACTGCCATCTAATGCAAAAGTACTCTCCAAGTGCAAGGACAAAGTGCAGATTTCTCCAGCAGCCTTTGCCCCTTATGTAGGTTGTATGTTGTATTTGTATTTGTATGTTGTGTTTGTATTTTTCTCAACCTGAGTGAAGACTTTGAAAGCTGTTATTGAAAATGAGACAAAGGATTTATGATGATGCTCCTAGCTCTTTGAAGTACACATCAGCACACAAACCATGGCAAAACTTTATACACATGGTCTTACAAAACTTAAAGTACTCGCCCTGTGTTCAATAGGCTGTTCGGCTGGGATTTATCTTCATCTGCAGTTGGAGGTGAGCAGGTTATATCTATGTTGGGATCCTTCTTACACTTGGCTTTAATAGAAAAAATCTTCAAGATTATTGTTTTACACACCCATTTTTATATATTGTGCAGAGGTATTTCCCAAATCCATGAGGTGATATAAATAGAAGGTACATTTTGCATTGCCCAAATCATTATATTGCCTCATTCTTACTGTTACACAACCTACAGCTCTCTTCCTAGTGAATGAAAAATCTTTTTATTAAAGGCCAAGCACCGTCTGCACTGTCTCTAATCAGATGGACAGCCCTCACTCCTAGGAAGTCTGTGAATGTATGCTTTGGGTCACTACATTTTCTGCAGAAATGGAAAAAGAATCTGCCTCTGTTGATACAGGTGGGAGTTTTTCTGACTTCCATAATTTCTGGTTTTCACTGGGCATGAACGGAAGAAAGAATTTTGTATTTAAATCCACCTGGCATTTATAGCCCCTCTCCTTTCCTCCCCTCAGGCATTCCGGTTATAAGGATGCAAGCAGGATGCCTGATGTAAACAAAGATTAACTGATACTGATGAACTTCTTCACAATGCAAACTGTGAAGCAGCTGAACCAAATTCCTGTTTAGAAGTTAGTCGGGCTGTCACGATGTTTGATTTGTCTTTACACAATAGGTTGTTTTCAATCTTAAACCTAGTAATTTTAACTAACTTCCAGTTACATTTCTATTTGTTCAGGGGTTTTTAACCAGCTGAGTAATATTTGAATTTTAGAGATGTGTGCAACTTTCCATCATGGGCATAATGATTCAAGATGGAGGACCATCAATACAAACTCAATTCTCTTCAGTTAAAAATACTAAGTCTCTCTTTCCAGTAACATGAACTCCAGCCTAATCGCACAAGAGAAGGATTCTGTCTATTTGTTTCTTATCTTTTGGCATTTTGGTTAAATACTACGAAATACTCATATTACGCAGAGGTGAAAGAGCTCAAACGCTGAAATTTTTTGGAAAAGCTCCTGTGTGAAGCCAAGATGTTGTAGGTACAACGGTGAGGGGCAGCGCTGCTGCTGTTGTGTTCAGCAACCCACGCACCGGCTCCCTGGTGAGGATGAGTTCAGAAGAGAACTGCAGTTCCTAGATGTGAGTTGTAATTCTTCACGCTCTTCTAATGGATTGCTTGACATTCATCTGTACTACAACAAATTTATAGTTAAAAAAATTTTTTGAAACTAAGAGTCTTTAATTTCTGTTCTGAGAAGGAAATCTTTTTCTACTGATGAAACAGAAAGCAAGGAAAAGGATCATTTAGACTTCTTCACATTTATTTCTTGGAACCGTTTTCTAAGAATAAGGATCATGATTTATCATCTCCCTGATTCAAAAATAAAAGCAGGCATTGTGTATTAAATAGGAGAATACACAATCTTTAGTCCCTTTTTTATTATTCTACAAACTGTTTTAATAAAGCTGGCGAAGAGGGAAATAAATGAGGCAGACAATTCAGTTTTATGTATATTGACTAAAGACGAGTAATGGCTGGAGATCCACCAAGCCAGCCTGGGGACAGGGACAGAAGGGTTAATAAATGCTGTGGTGTTATGACCTGATACAGGCAGAGTCAAATCTCTGCTGATGAATTCTAGTAATGATACATGGCCTATAATTACCAAGCAATGCAAGTAACGAGCGCAGAAAGGCAATAATGAACAGGGGAGTTTGGAGAAATAATTTAGGTTACAGCTCTGAAAATATGCGAGTCCCTTAAATTCCAGCTGCTTGGCTGTCCGGCTTCTGCAGTTCTGTACCCTGGAATGAGGCAGTTTTAAATGGACTACTCTTCATTTACAGCTGTGGTTTTGATCTGTTCTGTATAGATAGAGGTCCGTAAATGAAATAAGACGGTAGTTCTCAGTCCAGAAAGAAGCTTAAGTTGCGATATTTTGTTGGTTTTGTTGTGGTTGAACTGCTCAAAACTGCTGCATGAGCTGTGTCCCCCCCGTGTGTGACACGCACAGTGCAGGTGAGCTGCAATCTGGATGTTTTTGCAAATAGTTGACCCTGTGTATCAATTTCAGTGTAGAAACGGCATAGATTTAATGCTGGTGAACAGCATGTGCCCGCCAGCACCGATAAAGGAGGCGAGCTGTCTGCAGGGCAGGCTCCTTTAATTTGCATCTTATTTTCAGTCTAAATTTCCCGGGCAGGAGAGCTTGCGGTGTGCTCAGTGGGTCCCTAGCCGGCCCCCTGCATCAGTCGGTGAAGGCAGCCTGTGGACAGAGTTCCCGGCTTTTTTGTGTTGCTGTCCTCACAGGAAGGAGCTGGGGAAGAGCACAGAGCTGCCATACTGCAAACTCATCACAGAGAGCAGGTGATATTTATAGAAATATTTTTTGTGGAGGAAGATTGATGGGGAGAAGAAAAAAGCCTATCTGCCGACACTGAGACATTCCTTGAATTTACATTTATTTCTCCAAGCTGATTTGTGGAGAAGAAACAATATACAGTTTTTAAAAAGGAACAAATGCATTTTGACACATCTAATTTAATGTTTTAAATTTTTTTATTTTTAAATCAGACTGGTTTGCTTGGCTTGTAGCACTTCTAATTTTTCATAATTTTCAACAAATTAAAACTAATATTAGAATAGAAAGAATACCATCTGTCACCTCATATTCCTTACAATTAGATTTGTGTTCATTTTGGTTGAAGCACTCCCCCCCTGAGCTTTATTTGTCAGCTTCTTTCATAAGCTAGAGACGTGCCTATGAAAGGTGTACTTATGTATGAGACTGTCTGTCAGGTCTTTGATATCAATTTGACTGCAGTTTGTTGATTCAGAGAGTTAATAAATAGCTCAAAATTATTCTACAAAAGATCTTCATGACATGTCATTAGCTGAACCAAGAAGAAAGGTGGGAAATGTAGTGCCGCTATTATGGTTTAAAAGGCTAAAACTAAGAAATACTAACAATAATACTAATTTTTGTTGAAGCACAGTTCCTTTGTCTGAAATACTTATTTTTGTGTTGCTTGTTTTCAAAAAAACTTCATCTTTAACAACATGATAAATATTTGTTAGGAGTTAGGTGAGCTGGATCATTTCCCAGTGCATTTGAAAATGAGAGATGCATTTTGTATCCTTGAAACTTCCTCTGAAGATTTGAACTCTTTATGTAGGTCCTCTCAATACCTTTTCTTTTAAGTAGATCTTTTGTTCCTGTTATACTGCTGCAAAAATACATCTTCCCACAAGTTCACAAATAACATGGTCTGTCTGAAATGCTGCTGCTTTTTCATTTGGGGAAAACTGCTAATTAATCTGAATGTGCTTGTCCCAGCTATAAATACGTGCTTGCCGATATACACTGTCAATGGTAAGTCGTTTAGATGACATAAATTGGTTTCATGTCATTTCACATCATGCAATGTGGCACCTGAAGTGCTAGGACGCCAGCTGCTCTCTGGAGATAGGAAGGACATATGCATTTCTAATTTTTATTTCATTTTTTTTAAATGTAGAAAACCAGGTAAAATAGCTTTACAATTCAATACCATTTTCCTCTTTGTTCCAGTGTTGCAGGGCAGCATTGCTGGATTTTGTTTTTTGTTTTTGTTCAAGGGAGCATAGGAAGCCAATGACTGCTTGCTAATTAGAGACCCCATTTGGCTGCATGTTTTGTTTTATTAGACTGTTTGGAGAATGTAATTAGCTATCAAGCCAGAATAAAGCTGTATATCTCCAACCATACTTAATCAAAAAATGTGCCTTGGTTGCTATTCAGTTTTTGGTTTTAATCTGAGGTTGTCTACCTATTGCAATTTGAGTATTTGCAGGGTCATCCCCCCCCCATTTTATTTTTTTTTTAAATCTCAGTTTGTTCTTTTAACAGGCACACCTCAAATGTTCTGTAAGAACCAAGGGTGACCGGGGCAGCTTCGATGGCATTCTCAGGTGCTTTTACACTGGGTGTAGGGTTTTCAAAGTTCTCCTCATCAAAGTTAATGGAAGCAGAATTGGGGAAAGCTGTGTCCCTTGAAACATCCTTTCTGTCTTTTATTTCCAGTCATATTAATCAGGAATCTCATAAATGTGACAGTACTCTGAAAAAGTCCTGGAGAACTGACAATCTGTGACAATTGTATTTATGGATCTTACCAGACCAACACAAGGAATTCTGTCTTTGCAGAACAATTCTAGAAATACACATAAAACAACGGAGACATTTGCTATTGCATTTCACTGCCCTGATTCTCCTTGAAGTGTACAGCTATACCAGACAACAACAAACTGGGGATGGGGTGGAAATGTTGATTTCTTCCTTTTTTGCTGTGTCATCTGCTTCCCAAACAAATCACCATCTTCTTGTTTGTGGCTGCGGAGTCCGTAAAGCCACACGGAAACCTGCTTTGGTTTTAACACAGCATTTTGTATGGCACAGCATATTTTGCCAGGTTTTAGCTGTAGTCGCAGTAGTTGCTCTCAGAGCAGACGTGACGTTCACAGTGCCCACGTTCGCTTCCGAAGTTGCTGGCAGCCAGGCAGCAACAGGGGAGAGAAAGAAAACATGAGTTCTCGTTTCTGTGGCCCTAGTTTGCATCTGATGGCTGCTGTTTATCTTTGCCTTCTCTAATCAGCATGCTTTCTGGCAGCCTTATTTTTAATGTTATATAAACCAGACATCTTTCTGCTGGTGGAAATAAAATGAATGCACCCTCAGTATACTCATGCGACAGCCAGAAACAAATGTGAAATTTGTTGCGGGCTACAGCAAGATCAGGTCCCAGCACCATGCTAATGAATTTTGTTGAAGAAAACATAGCTGAAAGATTAATTTTCCAGGTTTATGTAAAGAATATTTCATTGAAAGCTACCTTTCCGGTATTAGATAAAATACAGGATGTTAAATAAACAACCAGTTCTTTACTGTTTTTACAGTCAAAATTGTGTTTTGTGTGTGGTAGGACAGCCTATTAGTTATGCATTGTGTATGCGCACAAAGATGGAAATCTGCTGCAAGCCACTGAAAAGAATGGCAGCTTGATGTTTCAATGTGGTAGGATAATTTATATTATATGGCTTGATTATAATCAGTTCCCTAGACAGAAAATAACTTTCCTGAAAAGCCTTAGTCTATTCTAGTGTCTCCCAGTATCTCTGAGAAAACAGATTTCTTGTCCGTGTATTATATCCATTACTCCATGGATGCCCCATTTGAAATTTCTTGGGCATTGCATGTAAAACACCCCTACAGCTGAGACTCGTCCACACCGATGCTGGACAACTGAGGGAGTCTGGTGACTGAAGATTACTCCGAGATCACCTGCGACTCTGCAACCACAGTCAATAGTCATCTGTTTTTATAAGAAAGTTATTATGACAATAATATTAGTGAAGTGGAGCTGTTTGACCAGGTGCTCTCACGCAGCCCCCCTCGGTGGGAACATCGCTGGTTTGGTTGCTGAGCCCTGCTCTGTGGCTGTATATAACCCTTCTCTATAAACCAGTGAGGCTGCTCTCCAGAATCAGTTTGGGTCTTGCTGTGAATGCTGCTGACTTCCAGAGCTTCGTCCTACAATACAGAGAAAGCATTTAGCAGTCAGGAGGGTCTCCAGGCAGAAGGCAGACGTCCTGCCTGTTAGTGCTGACTCGGCGCTGCCTCCAGCCCCAGCAGCTTATCCCCCGCACCGTCACTTCTCTCGGGCTTTTCTGAAACAGCAGTCACATTCTCTGTAGTTTTTCACCTTACTTCACGAGGCTAACCAGGCTCTCGGTTCTTATGATCATCCTAGTCACTTCTTTGTGGATCTGTTCCCGTTTGAATCCTGTTTTCCAAGGAAAAGCTGTAAGCGTGGTACACTGTGCTCCCAGCGATGCTTTCCTTCTGTCTTGCCCCACGTCACTCATATTTCTCTCTCTACCATAAGCACCTGCCTGATGGAGGCAGCAGATGCAATTGCAGGGTGTGTCCTTGAGCACTGGTGTTCAACATTCATGCTGGGACTGAACGCTGCCCTCAGGTCTCTTCCTTCCGTGGTCATAATTTACAGTATCACCTTCACCCCAAGCTTCCAGAAAACAAAAAAAAAATTGTTTAAGAAAACAAACAAACAAACAAACATGAAACACTTTGTCCAAGACCTGCTACTTTACATGCCAATTCTGCTGGCATTCTGAAGAGGAGGTGTGCCCTCTTGGACCTTTACTTCCAGCCTAAATGTGATGATTTTTGTTGCCTTTGTTCCTGTGTTCAGGATGAGAACCTCCTTGAGTGATTGCTGTCAGTTTTGAGACAAATTGTGATATCCTGTAATTTCTCTTCCATCCACCCAGCACCGTGGCCGCCTTTCCTTCTTTCTTCTAATATTTGTTAAACTTAAGAACCTTCTACTGTTTTGTTCTTTGCAAGTGTAACTCTGCTTGTTTTTTGGCATTGTCAGTATCCTTTCACTTCGCAATACCTCCAGGACTTATTATTCTTCATAGCTCTCTCCTTTCTCCTAAGTATGTCTTTGTGCTGGCCCCTCGGTCAGTCAGTCAGGCTCTGGAGCCCTCTTCAGCAGCTCTCCCCTCCCCAAGCTCCCCTTTTTGGAAGAAAGTTAGAAAGCATTTTTTGCATCTTAGACTAGAATATAAAAAATGTGGAGTTTCCTCCACGTGTAACTCCCTTACCTGCTAAGTTCACTCACTACTCCCTTTAACTTCTCAAAAATTTTACCTTATGAAATATTTAATTACAGGCATGTGTTTGCTTATTTGTTTTAACTTAACTTTTCATTTAAATGCACAATCTGCTCATGATCAGGATTAATACTACTTTTTCCTTGTGATTATGTTTCTATAGATGACTCCTCTTCTTAGCATCCACCTGCAGTTCCCGAGTTTTCTGTACAGCATCTTCATCTACTCCCCTGTCACATCTTAATTCTTTTATCATTTATTTTCTAGACGCATTTTTAATCCTCTGATTTTCTCTCCTGTGAGCTCTGTCAGAGCTCATTTCACACAAAAATAACTTCTGTTAGGTATCCTTTCATGGCTAATGCAAGTCCCACAGATTCTGCATTCGTTGGCTGTGTTTTCTCCTCCATTTATGGAGCTATATTGCATCCCTGCTTTAGTAAATATCGTGATTTCTTCCCATGGTTTGCTATTTTTACATTGAAAAGAAGAAAGGATAAATGTCCAGCAAACTCTTCTGTTACTGCTAATTCTTCCTTCAACTTCTCTAATTCCTGGACTTCTGCCTAGCTCAGCCTTCCCTCGCTGTCCCCCTGCTTTTGGCTGCGCAGTCCATCGGCAGCGTTGGAAGGCTGGAAGCCTCCCCCGCACCCTCTGTCTCACTCCCAGCCTAGCCCCGAGCAGGATCTGCAAGCTGCGAGCTCCAGCAGACCACAGATGCTATAAATTGCCACTGAGCAATCCACCAAGCAACACAGGCCCAATCAAATTCCCTTACCGGCCTCTCTCTGCTGGGGTCAAGGATTTCCCCGTAAGAGCAAGATCTTGCCAACCCTTCCCTTGGTTGCAGCGGCAGAAGCAACATGCGACGCTGCAGGCGCATGCTGCTCTGACAGCGCCGGGCTGCGTCGGGGAGCGCCGCGGCGCAGACTCTGGTACGGGCAGGTTTGCTGCAGACCTGTTGTGCCCGACATCATTTTTCCATACGCAAATGGTGATGTTTCCGGTATACTTCAGACACAAACAGGAAAACCTTCCTTCCGGACACGGTAAATAACATTACCTCATCTTCTGATACTATTCTTCACAACAGTGTTTTATTATAATGGGATGTTGGACACAATACCAAGAGGTTAAGGACCTCAATCCAAGGTCTGGGAGCCCTGGAGAACCGGGAGGAGTATCCACACTATCACTGCACTGCGAGGTAGGAATCTGGCTAGGGAACTTCGAGGCCGTGAGTATGACGCATCGGGCCTTGCAGAGAAAGCTGATCCTTTTTAAAGGAGTGACAGCAGAGGATTAATGTTCTCCACCACGTGGATCTACGGAATCCACCTCATGATATTATTTTGAAAATGTCTAGGTTTTGGCAGTTTTAATAACTTAATTTTCTTAATCCTTATAGAGTTCCCCTAAGGAGATTGCAAGGTTGCCTGTAGTCATGTAAATGAAAAATACTTTTTTAAATATATAAATTTAATTCCTTATCATTAGGCTGTGTGTCAGCTCAGGAGCCAATCTGACAAGATGTTAAAAATACTAAGTGCCTAATGAAATGGAAATATTTGCTATGTTTTGGAGGTTATACAGACCTTAGTGACCTAATCTTGAAATCCTTAGTGTCTGTTTATTGTACTTGTGTTGCTAATTCTCATGCCTCGATCAGCCAGATCCTTTCAAGCTGATCTATTCCCCATTCTTACAAGTTTCAATAGGATGACCTTGCCTAAACTGCCTTCAGAAACTAGGTACTGAACAATTCACTAAATGGGTTTGCATCACTTGCACAGGCCGTTAAAAGGGTAGGTGTCAAGTGCTTCTGACGGTAAAGACGGCACCGTGTTGGTGAGCATTTCCTCAGCTCTGGGTCCAGCTCCGTGCTGACGCCTCGCTCCTCCTCAATGGTGGAGAAGCACATGCCAAATCTCTCCCTATGCCAGGGTTTCCCTGGAAGGTGAACCAAGCTGACTAATGGCACATTTAGGTGATTTCCAATAGGTTTTTGTTGCCAAATGGAAATTCCACTTCACCACTAAAACCTATAGAATAGAATTAGTAGTATTTATCTCTGAGATTTTACTGCTGGCTGACAGTCTGCTCTTTCCCAAGGCAGGACAAGACGCCGTGGCCATGACTAGTGTCAGTGCATGTGTTTGCACAGCACCCTCAGATCCTGCAGAAATTTTCACGCGTTCTGCTGCCTGGGTCATCTGGGTTTTGAAGGCCAAATTTGAAGGAAAAAGAAGTTGAAGGTCAGAAGTAGAAGTGGCTGTGCCTCAGTCCATGTGTTAACAGCCTTTTTGTTAAGCTGCTCCTGAATTCAATGCTGCATTATCCACCAGTTGTGGAAGTGACAGTTCAATACACAGACTTTGAAAAGCCAAGATAGAACCAGGTATTCTGAGGTATTCGGAGCCTGTACCCCTAATAAACAAACCTTTTAAATAAACATTTTTGTCTACTGCCTCTATAGCACATCCCTCATAAATGTATTTATAGTCCCCACTGAACCTCAAGGAAAGGACCAGAAGCACTAAACCTGAATCTGTGATTTCTCCCTGTTTCAGCTCAGTTTGGAGGTTAAAAGCCAGTACCGCCTTCTCATCTTGCTGAGACCTGTTACAAAGAAATCCCATTTAGCTCTCAACAAGCCTCTCCACGGCAACTAAGAATGCTCGGTGGTACTTAAAGCTCGATCAAGGTTGTATCAAATGCCTACAATTTTATGTCAGTAGGTAAATCCAAAGCCTCTGATTATCAGAAGTGATAATGGCATACAGAACACTATAAACCAGACAGGACGCTGTTAAGATCCTGCAGGCTTTGAGAGTGCCATGTCCTGCAAAGACATCTCTTAGTCATGGATGAAGTGACCTGCCCACGTTCCTGCACAACACCAGGACACGAGGAAGTGGCGAGGGCAGCTCTGGGGTCTGGTTCTCGTCTTCTCCTGGAAATGTGCGTAAAGAAATACCTCGATGGATTTATGGCAATATATCAAATTCTTGAGCTGGGACTCGGTGAGAGGAGATGTTTCCAGAGTAGTTGGACTACTTTTTAAAGTTGCATGCGGCGTAAGTTAAATAAGGTAAGTTAAATAGCAAATATGTGCTCGTCAAGTATCAGGTTTTAATTATGAATATGTTTTATTGAAAATGTATTTAAATCCTATGCAACCTCTCAAGTCTATGGAAAATAGTCTGGCATTTTCAGCTTGCCTTCCATGCCTGCTTAACACAAACCATCTCTGCACCGATTTGACATGCATGCCTTTAAACCGAGGCCAGTGGGGGTCCCTATCAAATGGGACCCGCTCCTAGGCATGGCTGTCACCGAGCAGGTTCATGCTGCGCCGGGATGAGTGAGCGGGATCTCCTGGCGCAGCAAGGAGCTTCCTTCTGCTGTCACGGCCCTTCGCGAGATCTGCCGTGGCCTTCCGTGGGAGAAGGGCTAAACCCAAATGGGTTTAATCAGATGTAGCCAAGCTGAAGAAGCAGGAATTTCTGGGGAGCGGAGCTGGCAGCCTTCTGTGGTGTCACAGGAGCAGCACTGTCCTGGCTGCGCTGGCGAGAGCAAAAGAGGGAAGGGTTATGGCGAGGGGGGGCGGGAAGGATTGGGGGGTATTTTTGTGAATTTGGTGGTAGGGGCCCATATGCCAAACTACTTACTGTAAAATCCTAGCTACCATGAAATCAATAACACAATTGCTCCTGTTGATTTCTGTAGAACCAGGATTTTAACTCGTTGTTTTGCCTCGTTGTTTTGCCTGAAGGAAGTAATGACCTTTGATCCAGCCTAGATGAATGTTTATAACTAAACTTTAATTTTGTCAAGTATTTCTTGACAAAACACTTCACAAAATACGCGTTAAGCTTTTCATCACCTGAACCTTACACTTCACCTCCAGAGGTAAAACATCATGGCTTCAGAGGATATTCAGGAGGGATGGTGGTGTGACAGGACAAAATGTCAGAAAATTAATCTCTTGGTGGATTAGCCTTGATGATTTTCATGACTAATATTTTAAAGCCTGGCAGTAGACTGAATCTTACTTTGGATATGTGTCTAATTTAAAAGAATGCTTTTTAGATTTTGCTTTTGTAACGTTACCATATGTAGACGTGGTTGCAGTGCCGGGGAGGGACACAGGTAGGCATGCTCGTACACCCGCTCCTACGCAAGTTTCTTTTTGTGACATCTCTTCAGTGACATTAATGGACTGTACTGTGCTGCTACAGATCAACTGCCTTCAGTTGCCTGTAAAATAACCTTAAACAATTGGAAGAACAAAAGGGGAACAAATGAGGTAGAAAGCAGCAATCAGCAAGCACAGGCTGCCTCATTGGTTTTTTTAGTTTTAATTATTGCTCAAAGCAAAAGTCGTGGTGTTGAAAATTGAGACCTCAGCAGTCTTGCAGCTGAATGTAGCAAGAAAGATTTTATTTTAAGAAAGGCATGTTTAATTGTTTCTAAAATGTTTTAAAGGTTATAAAAGTCTCTAGACAATAATGCTATTCCAAAATGCACTACAAATGCCAAAAAAAAGCCCAGTGAGGTTAGTTTAATATGCTTAAAGCTTTATGGAAAAATCTTTCACTTTCAACTTAGTAAAAACCAAGCATATCTTAATAAAAAATGGGTACATAAGGCAGAAGGGTGTACTAGTTTGCTAATATCCTAGCTCACTGTATAACAAAGCACATCTTCCTTTATACAAATTCCTGCTTCAGTGTAACAGGGAACTGTCGGAGAGCAACACAAGAGAATAATACGTGTACAGAGGGCTATTTTGTATCAGAAATAACAGTTTAAGAAAACTTCTTATCCCTTTTACAATATTAAAAATGAAAATATTTGTAGCACTTCTCATTTTCAAATTAAAATGTATTTTTTGTTAAAGAGCATTTTAATAGAGATTTTGTCTGTTTGAAATAAAAACATTAAGCCCCAATATTTCTAGTAGGTCATTTCCAACATTTGAAATGAAACAAGCTTTTTTTCCCCATTGAAAGAGCGGTGTTTAGGCAGCATTAGACTTATCTAAAATACCTTACACTTCCTGTGAAGTCTCAGAACTGTAGTCACATTTTTTTCATAATTCATAGGTTATTAAAAAACATTCCAAAGAAGGTTTCCATTACTGATTCTCATAAAGCTAAAATTTCTATTCCTGTCATAAAAATTTTGAATTATAATTAGGACAAAAGTGTGGTGAAATTTTTTTTTTTGTAGTATCATTTAATTTAAATGGTGTTGACTTAAAATCCTGCTGAGAAAGATTCTAATTGTTATGGCTCTTTATAATATAAACAATCCTTAAGTATGTGTGTAAGAGGCAGGGCTTTTACGTAAGTTGTGGTTGCTTCTGGAGCGCTTGTTCATTTACATGTAAAGGAAAATTCTATCAAGTTTATTGTAAATATTATTGTAACTAATTTTAATATTACTGGAAATAATGCTTGTTGAATGAAACTTTGGTTTATGGCTGTGCTTTCTTCAGACATAAAGAAAATCAGTATGAACAAAAAGTCTTAAATTTCTTTTATGATGACATGTATAGTTGATTTATGTGTAATTCACCATGAAATACTGGCTCATGGTTTAAATTAAGTTTAAAATTATTTAGGACTAAGAATAATTTAAGAAATAAAGAAGTTTCTTGAAACTAAAGAACCTAGTAGTCACAGATAAAACAATGTACAAAGCAGAGAAAATGCATTGGGAATCAATTGCAAATCAAATTATTTAAATAAAACATCATTCTTAGCAGCCCAGAATTGTTGGCTTAGAAGAGTATTGAATCCATACTTTCTCCAAAGCTGGACTTCTGCCAAAATCAGTTTAGATGCACGTGTGCAAGTGAAGGTTGGGCCAGATGATATGCAGAGGTCCCTTCTGACCTTGACTTTTCTATGATTCTAAATTCTGGTGGCTAAAACCAGGAATTGCATCTCCCAGGACTTTTTTTGTGATGATGACTGTCTGGAACCAAAGGTTGCATGTAGTGAAATGCTGCATAAAGATTAAGAAGCTGAGGGTGATCTGCCGTAAAACAAACACACAAACCAACAAACCTAACCCCCACATCTTGCAAGACATCAGTCACTTGTCCTTGTAAATCATTATTGTGATTTTAGCGTGGGACACTGGCATAGCCTCAGCCCTTGTCTCGTATGGCTGACCAGAGGTTTAAAGAAGAGCAGAAAAAATATTTTTTGGTTTTGTTTTTTTTTATTTTAAAGATGCATTGGAGTCAGATCTCTCTGCTTAACATATGCTGCATCAAGACCCTGGACAAATGGATTTGAGCATTCAGCTGGCATCTTGCTTGCCAGTCACCCACCTGCCTGTGAGAACACTGAGAGACTGTGGAGCGGCTGGTAAATATGATTGCTTTTTTAGACCTGACATTAGGAAGCATTTCTTTACCGAGAGGGTGGTCAAACACTGGGACAGGCTTCCTTGAGAGGTGGTCGATGCTCAAAGCCTGTCAGGGCTTAAGGGGCATTTTGACAATGCCCTTAGAAACACACTTTAACTTTTGGTCATCCCTGAAGTGGACTAGATGATAGTTGTAGGTTCCTTCCAACTGAAATACTCTATACTATTCTATTCTACTCTACTCTATTCTATTCTTCCTTCTCTTAGGTGATACCTACCCAAGTTAAGGGGGATGTGTTTGTGTTTAATTACATCACTGAATACTACTTTCCAACATGTACATGAGCTTGTGATCCTTCATGCTTTGCAGCCTTTCTCCTGACTTCAGTGGTATGACTATCAAATGAGTATGTGAAGCAACTACAGCAGATGGGTCCAGGCTGTGAAAATATGGACTCATGATTTGAGCACTGGTAGCAGGACGTGGAGCACCATGCTCATTCTTCTACTGGTCATTACTTGTTATAAGTGATAAAAATTAAAATTCTCATCTGTGTATCCTCAGCCTGAAAAATTACTCTTGTATGAAACAACATTCAAGGACTACTACACCATTTCCAGATGTAGTAGTAAATGCATATGTGCTTAAAGTCGTATCAGTACTGATTAAGCATATCAGCAAAATTATTTTCTTTGCCTCTTGAAAGTTTCATGGAAGAATCACTAAGGTAGTCTTGCCTTGCAAAACAAACAGTAGGCAAAAACATATTTTACACAGATCTTCAGGGGTCAAAATATTTTATTTTTCTATTTGAGACTGGTATAATTAAGAAGTGAAAGCATTTATAATTATAGTGCTCATAAGGCAGGATTTACTAGCAGCTGGGACTATAAATTTAAAAGAAAGTTAATGTTACGCAGGCCTAGTTTTAATAGATGTAATACAGGGATGTAATAAAATAATGTTGGGAACCCTTTGTGTTGCTAGTGGTAATAGTGAGAGTTGCACAGAGCTTTAAAAAGGGACAACTTAACGTAAATCTTCTTTGGCCTGTAGAAATGTCTCAGACTTGTAAAAACAAAATAGCATTACAGTCAATAGAGAACACCTCAGCTACTGTAAATTGTTAGAAAACATTGCTGTCCTGGAAGAAATGCCTGAAATGCATGAAATGCTATTCACACCTATGGTTATGGCAAAAATAAAGATGGCTTATTGGGAAGAATGCGTAGTAGACTAAAACCGTGTTTAAGTCAAGAACAGAAAAAAGAAAGGCATTTGTTTTATGCATAGGGTTTATTAGGTGTTATATTAAACTTAGGCAGACTGTCATGCTACTCTAAACATCTCAGAAAGGGCTGAAGATAAAACTTGAGGACTGATGCAGAGTATTTGGAAGGCTAAATATGGTTGAAATAAAGGACAAAATTCCTAAAAATTATTTCAGTGCATAAAAGCCTACTCCAGACAGCTTCATTCTACTAAAATTGCTAGTGAAGACAGCTAGGCGATGGTCAAAGATTTTAGCTATGGACATACTGAATCAGCCTGCTGGCCTACACGTTTGACCTCCGACTAATTCTCAAGCAATTGCCCTGGCTAATTCTTCCTTTTCCATTCTTTGTCTCCTTTCAGGGCATTCCGTGGGGTTGAACAAGGGCGACAGAGGCTGTGTGGGTAAGAGGTGGAACCAGCCGGTGCTGCAGCATGCTGAGCCCCCTTCCCTGCGGGGCAGGCAGTCCGCCCTCCAGCTGGCTTTGTGCTTTACCAACACCTAAGGATGCCCTGGAGCACAGAGTATGCAATAACTGAATGCCTTCACTGACCGATAAATAAACTCAGGAAGGCAGCTGATCTAATAATATATGTTAAACACCATGAAAAGTGGAAGAGGAACTGTGAGTTAGTTTAAAATCAACAATTCCTTGGGAAGTACCATGACAGGATCTGCTACAGTTGTTTCCCTTGATCAAATATATATTAAGTGGTTAGTATAGCTGATGGTAACAGCTCAGCAGTAGAGAGACGCAAACATTGTACCTCTTTTTCCTCCAGTCTGTTTGAAACTTCAAAAGAAATGTGAATTCCGTAAGATGAGAATCTACTGTACTTTCATCTGTGCCTGACTCCCATGCCTTTTAGTGTGAGTCTATTCAAGGCAAAAATCGTGTGAAACATCCTCGGAGAATCTGGCTCTGGATAGATTATTTTATGTGAACAGTTTGTTCAACAAAAAAGTTGGGTTTGGATTAAGTTGAATTAACTGAAGAGTTTGGCTGAGAAATATTTTTAAAAACTAATATTTAATTTCAGTGGTTTTCAGTTATGCATTTTGATATTTTCTTTCAGAGACTGAGCTGAATTTAATAAAAAAGATTAAAACAGTAAAGCATTCATTTGGTAGAAATGGAAGCTTTTTTCCTGTTTTCCTGATGAAACTAAAAGGGTTTATTGTGGAGTTTTCTTTGCCTCTAAATATTTTCTCCCCACACCTGTGTTGGAACATACAGAACAGGAACATAGGTATCACATGAGGACGGTTGTCCACACTTGCTAAGAGTAGGGATTTTGAGAGTGTGTATGCATGCGTGCGTTATTTAATCTCCTTTTTTATTACTTTATTTTGCAGTACTTTGCAAGTCAGGAAAGAAAAGGTAAGGCATAATCAGCAGACAGAATCTTGCTGGTTCTTTGGAGGAAGTAGAGAAGCCACAATAGAGAAGGGCACAAAACCAAAATAATTTTGCAGCTGCATTTGGATGCACTGAAAGAAGAGAGATGGTGTGGCCAAGATTTACGTAGGAAGAGAGTTGCAGGGAATGAGGCAAAAACTTAATGCAGTGTGGATCATTTTGGCAATAAAGTTTAGGAGGAAAAATTTTTGAGAGATGATGTTAAAGTATAAGGGTGGGAATTAGCTAATGCCTGGTTGTAAAAAGAAATGGAGAAAGTGGAGTCATAGCTGATTAAGAGGTTACAAGCTCAGGTCAGGAAAAGGACAGCGGGTGTTAACTGAGAGTCAGCGAGGGTGGGAGAGCAGGAGATGAGCAAAGACAAAGTAGTGGACTGGGGGTCAGCCTGAGGAGCAATGGGATTTTGGGTCACAGCTGAATGGAGAACGAGTAATTTGAAGAAGGAAGTAGAAAAGAAGATTAAGATATAAATCTGGATCCTTCAGGGATCTGAGCAAGAAGTAAAACAAAGAGAAGTCAATTCAAGGAAGTGCAGAAATGTGGGAGGCACAGAAACGCGTAGTGGGGCAGTGTGCAACTGCTCCAGCAACAGAGCGAGCCACAAAAGCCTAACAAAAATGCATTAAAAAATTTTATTTCCTTAATTTTATTTCGTATTAAGTGGCGAAAGGATTCTCAATATTTTTCAGTTTAATTTTACAATTTTTTTTTTTTTTTTTTGTCCAGGTAACTATTCTAAAAGCATAGAGAACAGGATTCTGAAAATGCACTTAAGAGCTTTTGCTTTGTGGAAGTTACCTGTTTAACTGTGTGTTGAATGAGACCAAGTTCGGAGGAAGGTGATTTCTTCTCAGGCTTGTTCTGCACAAATTTCTTATGCATACCAACCCTGCACAAGTCAATGCTAGTATTTAAAATATTTGGATCACTGATATTAATGTCACTGGCAATGGTAAGTATAGAGAAAACTGTTCTAACATCTTTGCAGAATTCAGCCGTAAGCATGAGGTGGTATATGTAGCTGTGCTGCAAGTTCCTGAGACAGGTAGGAAGGAAGAATGCAAAAAGGTACCCACCAAAAGCTTACATTTTGTACTGTGTACTTTCTAACAGAGCTTCGATTAAAGTAACAGGAGATTAAAATGAAAGCACAAGCTCGATCATTAAATTTAATTCATCATACATTTGTTTTACCTTTTGAAAAACTGTGATTTTAATTTTTTTTTTTCAGATAAATACCAATGGTAGATAGGAAGGGGAAGTCGCTACCAGAAACTTCCAGTGGTTAGCAAAAAGAAGTGTGTGTGGGTTTAAGTACAAATATCTATAAAGTTCATCAGGGATAACTCTAAATTGGTGGTGTTTTTTAATCTATAAGGCACATTAAGTTATTAGACTGCTAACAGTACTTACAGAAAACTAGGCTAGAAGCAAACAACTACGCTAGGTAACAGAAAAAGAAGATTCCCTACTATGTTGGTTAATTATTCCCCAAAAAAGTCAGGCATTAAAAAGTGCCTGTGATATTTTCAAGTTTCTTTTCAATATCAGGGTTGTCCCCGCATGTAAGATCAGCTGTCCTGCCACTTGCCTCCTAGTGAACCTAGGAGTGATTCCTTCAAAGTTAGGAGTTTGACTCTTTTGAAGTCAGGATAAAATGAAGAATAACTGAAAACACTTTCTGCAGCTTGAGGTTTAAGTTCATATTACTGTTACGTTTATTTGTTTAATGTCAAAAAGTACAAACAATTATGGTCCCAGCTTTAAAGAGCACAGTGTTTAAGGGCCTGGTTCTGTAGACACGCATGCATCTGTTTTATTATAGGTTCTATCGAGTTAAGCCCTGATCCTATGTGTTAACACAGCTTTTGCAACAGTTTCATGTATATTTATCTTTGGGCCAAGCAATTACTGTTAGAAGTAATGCAGATGACAGCTAAGTTATTTACAATTATATAGCGCACTGGTTGTTTTTACAGCTATGCCTTGATGCTCCATGCAATCTGTATACCCAGTAAATAGGTTTTCTTCAGATTTCTTTATGGCAAGACTGATCAAAGGCTGAGGCATGTCCGTGTTTTGTTTTCAGATCTCACATCACAGACTATGGGCTTCAATTGACAATACAGGTTGTTGTGATAGCCTTTAGGCATGATGCCACTAATGATGACCAAGCACAGTAACTACTGAAAGCAAATTCTGGAACATCGCTGTGGGTAAGTAGATTAAGGAAATAGAGATTGGAGGAAGTTGTTACTGTAACAGTCCATGATATCCAAAACATTTGTTTTAGTGCAATTAAGATAAGCTAGCAGCAATAAAATTAATGATCCTGTGGTGATCTAATGAGGAAAAGTGTGAGAAGACCTGACTAATAAAAAATGGAAATTGCATGTTTTGTGAAGAGCAGTTACCACTTCCAGATTGTGCATGCTCTAGTTTTCTGTATATTTATTAGCAGAATACATTAATAGACTGCCACTATAAAATGCTGTAGTCTTGTAACCTTTATCTTTGTGGAAGAAGGCTCCAGTTTTCAGTCTGAGGCAGGACCCACCCTCATTTTCCATTATCCTCTTTGCTACAGACAGACCAATTTATAAGCAGATTCCTACCTAAGAAACAGAAGATAGCTACAAAAATCTACACCCCCGCCCCTTTAATCTTAAATATATTCATTACCAATTTGTCAGCATACTGCAGTTTGTATGCAGCGTTGGTTCCCATTCAAGGTGTATGCGTGGTACTTAAGACAGCTAGACTGTAATTTGTGTTTACACAAGAAAATTGACCTGAGCAATTGCTGTGGCATAATTTAATTGCGAGATCAGTGCCGTGATAACCTCTTCCCTCTCTGAGCAGGCTTCCTGTGCTTGAGGAAAAGTTATCGCTTTTGTGTAATTAATGAAAGTTAACTATCTACCAATGTAAGTATATCAGAATAAATACATGTAGACGACATAGCTGGGTTTGTCAGATTTACTAGTCTAGAGGAGGGAAGCTTTAAAAACCAGAGGAAAATCCAAATAAATTCTTACCAGATATATACATGGTATTGTAAACTGAAGTGGATTAATGACCTTTATTCAGATGGATTTTGTGATTACGCTGTTACAGCACCTTGTGCGACACTGGCCAGGGCTTGCTTGCTCTGACTGGGTATCACACGATTCAGAGACACAGGTAAACAGCTGGTTTGTCCTTGGCAATACTTCATGCTCTCTGATAACATTTTTAATTCAGTCAGAAGCTTGTACGCGGTCTGGGGTTTCATTTTGGAGACGAATACCGAGGGAACCGCTCCAAAGGACTCCCCTCTCCGCCCGCCGAAACCTGCCACAGCGCCGGCGGGCGGCAGCACTTGTGGCGGGGGGAGGGAGGACGCGAGAATACCGGGCTCCGATTGGCCCGGGTTCCCGCGGCGCCTGGCGATTGGTGCTCGCTGCCGCCTTTCTGGAAGGTTCGGCGCAGGTCGGCAGCGCCGGCGCTGAGGGGAGCGTGGGGGGCGGTGGGCGGAGAGGCGGCTCAGCCTGGGATGGAGGCAGGGTACGGCGGCGGGCGAGGAGCCGGCTCAGCCTGGGATGGAGGCAGGGTACGGCGGCGGGCGAGGAGCCGGCTCAGCCTGGGATGGAGGCAGGGTACGGCGGCGGGCGAGGAGCAGGTTCAGCCTGGGATGGAGGCATGGTACGGTGGCACGAAGAGCGTAGTTGCGGGCAGTTACAAGAGCCTGTCTCGAGCGCGGCCGCCCGGCTCCTCTCCTCATCCACAGGCACCTTCGTTTTCAGGCTGTGTGCTGCTTAAGAGCAACGACAAAGCACCCCAGAGCCAACGGATGGATTTTTTTGCCACTGAATTGTCACAACGAGTAGATGAACTGCGAAGGCTCTTCTGTTCGGGTAATGAAAATTCTGGCTGTCCCTTACGTAGTTGTGAATACCTCTGTTGGCTTCTTTGTACTGAGGGGTTATCCCCTGTCCTGCAGCACACTGAAAATTGGTATTTCAGTGATGGCTTAAAATGCATGGGGTTTTGTATCAAAATAACTAACGGAGTGACTGCTATTCTGTAGGACTACATTCATACTTTATTCATTAATCTCCAGTTTTGTAATTTAAATTCCTGTCAATTATAGGAGAACAATGGTGTAATTATTTTGTATAAGTTACACAATTTATAGATAGCATTATGACCTAGGGTTCCTCTCATAAGTCTCTTTTGACTTAGAACAGCAGTCCCTGTTAGTTACAACTCACGATAAGAGAATTTGGGACCTTGCTATGAAATTTAGGTCCAGCTTTCCATGAAGTACAGGAGTTGTGATATTTGCACCAGGGAAATGAGTGGGAACGTAACCTAGGCTCCTTCTTTCACATCTTGAGATGATTGAGGCAATGCAAGCATACTTGCCCAGATAAAGAGCGGGTAAAGATGTTCTCATTCTCAGCTGCTTCACATACCTTTCTACAGGTAGTTATTCTGTCTAAAACATCAGTGGGCTTCAGCTGGTATTGCTGTTTGCTGAATCTGCAGCAGAGAGAATCAGCCAAATATTGCTATGTCTATCCTGTTAAAATAATTTTGCTTTAAATTATATTATCAAAACTGCCTTCAGAGCAGGAGCATGGTGATGAACCTCACTGGGTTGTTACCTGTTGAAGTCCTGCCACTGTTTGCTAGGTAACAGGCTTTTGGTTACCAGATACCACTGGAGAAACAGATCGCTTTTAGAAAGGAGTCCTCATATGAAGAAAGGCTTCTGGATGCCTGTTCCCTCCCTGGTCTGTGTGTTTGCTTATTTTGTATGTTGGCCTACTCAAGAATGTATATTTATCTGTCATTCAAAATAATTCTGTAACTAAGGCAATTTTAGCTGTGTTCCTTCTGGAGAAAAAAAATGTTAAACACATCAACAGCAGAAGTAATGTGAAGGGATCAAGCTTTCTTGCTCATGATTTCCAATTCATTTGGAAAGTAGGAACTCTAGGAAATAGCTGATTCTTCCTAGTAACTGGGAGAAATGTGGACTTTTTAGGGTCAGGTGCAGATGTTTGCGTGGCTCTGCCTTTTTTCCTAGGTTGTGGCTGCAGGTAGTCAGGAAGGTGTACAGTTGTGTCATGCAGTAGTTCAGTCCAACTCCTGTCCCTGGATGTACCAGTTTGGTGCAACTTTTCCTTCTATTTTCCTTCTTTGCTGTTCTTTGCATTTTTTACATTAATCTTCTGAGGTATTCCCAAAGCAATATGTGAAATTAGGCTATTACAGTGAATTAACAATGAATCTTAAAGAAAATATTGGAAGCATTTCTGGGAGACTTTCTTTTAATATCAGAACTTTCCATGGAAATGGGAGTAATGTTTACTCAGCCAGGAGACCCAAAAAAGTACTATGTGATCTTGTATCAAAACAGTAATTCTAAATGTCTTGAAAGGAAGATAATAAATTGCCTGGGAGCAACATTAATCCTAAGCAGAAGAAATACTTGTGAGTTACTTGCTGTAAGAATTCAGAATAAATGGAATGAAGAGGCTATGTCTGTTTAAATCCTTCGCTAGGAATTGTTTGCTTCCATCTACAACAGAATGTGCCTGAAGAACTGCATGCTGCTTACATAGTGTGAATATAAGTATTTTGGAAAAGAGGTTAGTCACCAGCAATTAACACTGTGTTGTTTATCTTTGTGCATTTTGCTCGCAGCTTTAACAAGCAGATATAGACAAGACAATGTAAAAATGTGCATTCTGCTTACCAACTAGAAGTCCTTAGAGCTATTACTGCTTTATTGTTCCTATGCAGAGCCTTTGCTTCGATTTCTCCAGTCTGTTGTACCAAAGAATAACAGTATTGTAATAATGCAAGAGACCTTGCAGGACTTGAAAGCTAACTAAATAATTATAATTCCGTTGGAAATCATACTATATTTACAATATCATACTACATATTTACTGCTCCACTTCAGAGTGCAATACTTGATGAATTTTTGAAATTTATTTATTTAAATTTCATCAAATGAAAATTGTGGACACAGAAAATTTACACACCGTACACCTCTAATGAGTTCCAAAGCTAACTGCACTGTCAACCCCACCACAATTTATGTATTTCCCCTTCTGCAGTCTAGTTTAATTTACTGAGTGGCTTTCCACCATAGAAAAATAACTAAGTTTAAGGAGTGTATGAAAAAAAGCAAACTCCAAATATGCTACATTAAGTTGCAGAGACATATTAACTTCTCTATAAGGTTGTTAACTCTTTGACAGTTGTCTTAAGGAGTTTTTGTAAATGAGCTCTTTTCACGGAATTGTTGTTGGGGATAAAAGTGAGAGTCGGATCAGGCTTTGTATTTGCTGAAGTTAGGCTGCAGGGGAGAAGTCAGAGCTCAGTGCAGCATGCCATTCATCTTCTGCTGGTAGCTTGCTCTAGTAGCTCACAGTTGCAGAATGGAAAGTACTAGTATTATTTATGCAAGTGAACTTGCCAGTCATGAGGACAACTGAATTGTTTGATCATCGTTTATGCTGTATACTCTTCCCATGTTTCTCAAGTATTAGGCACTGAAAAGAGGAGAAACAGACATTAAGTTGAAGGTGAAGGAAGATAAGTTCTTGTTCTGGAGAGGGTTTTTTGTTTTGTTTTTTTTTTTTTTGTTTAGTTTTTTTATGAAGTTGTTATGCACTAGCACGGTGCTGTAGTGTTTGTGCTGCAGGAAACTATTTAAACTTAAAAGAGAAACTTCTTAATAATTGCTTGGGAGCATGAAAAAACACAACTAATATAAAACGATTCAATGAATGTAACACCTGTGCTTTTTGTCAGCCATTTTAAGTGCTTAATTCTTCATGTTTGGGTAGACCTTCTGGAACAAAGTATAAAAGCTGTGCTGAATCATGATCTGTTAGATTTATACCATTATTCTATTTAATATCATTTACTTAATTGAATAAAATTATCCCCTTCCCAAAAATCTTACCTACTTAGAAAGGAATAACATTACAGAATATTTAAGCATGGGTTCTAAAGTACATAGTGAAGATTTTATTCCTTAAGTATTAATGCCTGAATAAAATCTGAGTATTTTTCTGTGAAGGCTTTCATTGCAAGCTGATAACAGTGAGTCTTTTGTGGCAACAATCATTCATTGGATCATGATCAAAAAGCAAAGGAATAGAATTATGAAGAAGAGAGACCCAACTCCCTCCTTGCTCATGTTCCCTCTGCTGCTTTCAGGGTAATTATGACGTGTTTCTGCATTCCAGAATTTAGGGAAAAAGAAAATGGGGGAGGGAAGTTAAGCCCTTTGGTAGTTTTGACTCAAAAGAAATGTGTTCTTATTCATAGAGAGATCTGTCCCCATTACTATTCAGAAACCAAACAATAACTGTGCTCAGCAGCGCTGGAATGAACTGTGGGCTGGCCCAGTGAACGCAGTACCAAATCTGTACAGAGTGATCTTGGGGATCACGTGTGTCTTGGTGGATAGACCCTACTCATTCCTTGGATAAGCTTGAAGATTTGCTTCTTTGCATGAACAGCATATACTTTGACCATAAGAACATTTGGAAAGCAGGTCATGTGGTCCCAGTGGACTGAGGGAGGGAAGCCCGCATGCTTTGCAGACAAACCCACTGGCACTATTCACCATGCATATGTCAGACTGGTATTAGTATTTTACTGAGCTAGTCATGCTGGTTAGTTGTTTCAGTTTTGTGATTGTGGCTGAGTAAACAAAATATATGCTGAAATAACTTAAAGGTGCCCATAGCTACCCAAAGACTTGCAAATCCCACTAGTGATTTACGGAAGGAGTGACTTAAATTTCATCTTCTTGTTGAGGCTTGTAAACCATGAGGGATAATCTGATCTGTTACTCCAGTTCAGTGGTGAGATATTAAAAAAGCAGTTGTTTAGGCTGACAGCTTTATAAATGGCTGTGGGAATTGTTAACCTGATTCTTCCGGCTCTGTGCTGGTAGAAATTAATCCTGTTACTAAATGCTACTGGATGTCTTGTAGCCTTGTGAATACAGTTATGGACAGTTTTTTAATCACGCAAATTTTGCACGTTCTTATAGGTAAAGTTTAGAAAAAACTTACTTTATCCTATTCTTAAGCCTGTTTTAACCATCCTTGATCTGATCTATCATTATCCAGACTTAGAATTTCTTTTAAGCAGCATTACACACCTGAGCATGAGTTAGAAAGAGTGGGCAATGGACCTTTTGCTTGAAGCTGGGGAATCCCCACAGGAGGTGCTAGCCTTGGTCAGTAAGGAATTGGATGTTTTGCTCATTTATACCAGAGCCCTCAGGCTGGCAGACACTGAACACCCTTTCATCCTTCTGACTTCAAAGTACTGCTCAGAACTTTGCAGAAACAGGCTTTTAGTTAAATCTGTAATGGAAACAAATCTATGAGACTGACCTACCTCATCTTTTCAAAGTATCTTGTATGTAACCTTATACCAAATGAATATGTTATTTTCAGGTAGAGCATGGTCTCATACATAATTATTGCAGCTCTTTTTAGCTATGTATAAATGCACCTTCCTGGAATTCCATTTGGGAGATGAATTAAACACTAGCTTATCTCCTGTTACCTGTATTTTAAAAATATTCAAGGCTTTCAGAGAATTGGAAATGAATTGTTTCATTATAAAGTTGGCCTTAGCATTTTTGACGTGGCCTACAGATTTCATCCTCTTTATCCAGATGAGCTAAGAATATTGTGATCAAAGAGCTAAAACTCGAGTTGGCCTAGAGGATGTGGTATGGAATGATCATATAAATACACTTGTGAGATTCCTAAAAATTCACATGTGCACACACATAGGTGGGTGAAATCGTCATTTCTTTGTGTTCTGTTGTAACCACTGATGTTTGGGCGGTACAGCTGCCTCATTGACAAAGGATTTTCAGAGTTAAAAGCATGATCTACTTTAGTCTGGGTTAAAAATCCTATCAATAAAACTCTTCCTATGATAGACTGGTAACCTCTGATTATGAGGCATTATGTCAGGGTGTTTGACCTGGTGCTGGGTCTGGCTGGGATGGAGAGTCTATATATGGTGCCATGTTTTGGATTTGTGACTAAAACAGTGTCACCCATCACAGACCTTCACACTTAGGACAAGTGAGACTCACATGAGGGCTAATGTTCCCAGTAATGTGCTGCTAGGAGCAGTTGTCTGAATATTCCAGGCTGGAATATTCTGGTGGAAATACAGTGTTTCTATACAAGTTGGTAAAAATGTAAGACAACCTTGTTGCATGAGGTTGAGAGCGAGCTGTCTGAGGATCTGGGTTTTGTGGCTCACAGTGAGCAAGCCCCCGTTGGTTTTCATGTATGAGATTCCTGGAGAATATGTAATATAGGAAAATCGCAGTTAGAAATAGTCAGTGTTGATTTTGAAGATGTAGGGAAAGGAAGTAGCTAAAAATGCCATAAGACTTAGGTTCTTTAAACACCCTGTAAAGTAACTTTGGAATTTTCAGAATTTCAGCTGCCTAATATGGATACTAGTTAACTCTAGCCATGCACTGATGTAGCTGAAATTGGTGACTATTTAATGGCAAAAATCAGCTGCAGCCAGTTTTGAGGTCTAGCAAAATACCCCCAAATACCTGAAGCAGATAGTTAAAAAAACCCAACCAGACAAAAAAACAACAAAAAAAACCCAACCTACTTTTAGTGCATGCTTGATAGCCTGCCATGTGTTTGAGGTTTTTTGCCAGCCAGATTATTTTTGTCACGTGGGCTGTAGGTAAGTCCCTGTTAAGAGCTGAGTTGTTTGTGGGGCTAACAAGTTGCATTAGTTGATTTAGGGTATCTAAAGAACTATAGAGCATTTCAAGGTGAGTGTTTAATGGAAGTGTCCTGCCCTTTTTGTACACCGCTATGCCCAGGGGCAAAAAAGCAGATGTGACCTGTGGGAAGTCAGTACCAGAGTGAACAATGGGTAAGAAGGAGAAAAGAGAAACTGGGATCTATTAATTACAGGAAAATAGGAAAAACATACATGTTGCTGAGAAGCCAGGAAGCAAATATACATGTATGTTGTTTCTGCTGAATTCTCTTAGCATTCCCAATTCATGAGAAGTTCTGAAAAATGTTAGTTTGAATCCAGTTCAGACTCAGCTCCTCTTGAGAAAAAATGCTGCTCTTCTGCCAGATCTTTGACCAGAATCTTATCAGGAGTTAAGATAGGAAAGTTCATTCTGGTGATAGTTTGATCAGTATTATCATCACTAAATTGGCTGATTTTAAAGCCATGTTAGGCAGGGTGTCTAGTGACAGCACCATATCTTGGACAGAGATTTTTGCTCTGGAAGGGTATGTTTGCTCCTTTATTTTAAAACCAGTTGCTTCTCAAAACATGAATCTGTGTCTTCCAGAGATTGTAATGTTCTATGTAGCAAAACATAAAGCTTTTGTTGGGTTTTTTTTTTTTTTTTTGGTTTTTTTTTTTTAACCAGAGGTGGTATTTTTCTTTTGGAGGCTTTGCAAATCTCGGCGTGACTGTTACCTCTGAAAGATGAAGATGTTTTGCAGGGGTTGCTAAGGTGATTTTGTGGGATGGAAATGCACTGGTAATTTGCTGTGAAGTTGTTTACAGGAGGATATGAATGAAATTTCAGCACCCAGAGCAAGGCAAATGCCTGTGTCTGGTATTATTTCAGAAAGGTTTTGGTAGAGAAGAAAGTAGCTGTACAAATGCACTATTTGCAGCCCCTCCAAGGATGGTAAAATACAATCTAGATGTCTGTAGGGTACAGGGCATAAACATTTTAATGTCATTTTGCCTTTTCATCATTTTAACCAGAATATGAAACATTTTAATTTTTCCTCTTTTTGCTTTGTGATTTTTATTATTTTTTTTAAAAAATTTCTATATGTAAATGGTTTGGCAAGTGTTTATTGGGAATATTTAGTGTTCAAAAGTTGATATTTACACTGAGTCATCATGAATAGCTTTAAAGCTCTGAACAAACTCTACTGCTTCTATGCAGCTTTCCTCCCAGGAAAACAAGAAAGCACTACCAGTCTTTGCTGGGGTAGAAATTCCTTCTTGACTCCAAATATCAGGGCTGCTTTATCCCTAGGGTACACTAATTCCACGTGGGGTACCGGCATGTCCTCAGCATCCTGCCTTTTCCTGTGGCCACTCTGTCATATTTTAGAAGGAATTAAAGTTATGCATCATGGTGAAAAGTTTTGAAGAACAAATAGTCTTAAAGTTTAGTGCTAATGTAATATAGATCCCAGATCTGTAAATTACAAAGGGGTACTTTGGCAGTGACAGTCTGTTTGCCACTGTGACATCTAGCTTTTAACTTGATTCTTCATTTCCTTCTTTAAAATTATTATTTAGGGATGAATTGGCAGTAGATGATTATAGTATGGTTCTTCAGTTTGGTTTTCTGACCTGACAGAAGGATACAGTTGACTTACCTATGTAGATCTGTTGACTTCACCTGTACTTCACAACAAATGGCTAGAGAATTGTGGATTAATTTTTTTCACTTATTTGAGGACAAACTTACATTGTCTTTGAGTCTGCCCCTCCCCACAAAAAAAAACCCAAAACAACCAAACTAACTTTAACATAGTTTAACATCACAAGGCCATTGGCTAGTTCACCAGCTGGGCCTGATGTTAGTGTATCCCACCACTGACTTTCGGTGACCTTTAGACCTGATGTGGTTGGTTGGCCATAGGTATGCTGCTGACAAGAAACCCCAGTGGATGCACACTGCTGAGAACATACTTTTTTCCCTTATGCGCTTGCGTATGCTGATAGGTGACTGAATGTATCTTGGTTTGCAGGCCTGCGGTCTGACTGACAGCTCATTAAAGTTAATGGGACTGGTCAATTTAATAGGACTCTCAGTCTGGCTTCTCATCAATATTTATGAACATACATACTTTTTTTGTAACTTAGTGTTGGCTTTTATTAACCAAAAAGACCTGACTCCAAGTAAAAATATTCAAAATAAACAACATAAAATATTCACTACCTTCTGCACAGTAAGTCTGAGCTATCTGAAAACATGTCAGAATTCACAGACTGCCTGAATCTTTTGAGTCTACCCTGAATTCATTTGTCAAATTCACCCTTATCTACAGTCTCTCTAATTAAAATACATTTCCAAATCTTCTGAATTCTTCTTTTCTGTTTCCTTTCATATTCTCTTGGTTTGTCTTGCTATATTACTCTTACTTTTTATGCAAGTTTGAAAGATGAAAGCATTCTCAAGTTTAGGCCTTGACTTTCCAGACATCAGATTGATTTCCCCCCAGTATTCTGGGCACAGTGGTGATATTTAGAGTTTTAATAAAGAGGTGAAGAAAAGGAAATAATAACTTAGTACTTTTCTGATAAGAAATGCGATGCTGTGCTTTTGCAGGTAAGACACTAAAAAGCTGTTTTACTGTGTGCTCGTCCAGGGTGAAACAGTAATAATCCATCTGTTAGTATCTTTCGTGCAAGTACTTAACAATATGACATGCAAAGAGGGCAAGGTAGAATTTTACAGCTTTTTCAGTTTCTTTATGATTACTAAGACTTCATTTTTGTTTTTCCAAGCAGAAGCAGCTTTTGTCTTTTTTTTTTTCTAATGTAAATATAAAAAGCATCAAATCTTGCATTCTTTGAGTTTCTGCATATGTTGTAGGACAAAGTAGGGTGAAAGGAGAGCTGCTTTAGACTTGCAGTGGCAGTTGAACTATAGAGCTAAAAGGAATGGCATTGTAAAATGAATGGCATTTGCAGTAAATAGCAAAATTCTGATTTCTTCACTGGAACGTAAGTCCTCCCAAGAGAAGTTTCTTCCAAATTTTAATCATTTGAATTAAATAAAATATAAAAATTCAAATGTTACTTGGAAGGTTACATTTGTATTCTGCAGAGAGCTTGTGCTAGCTTTCTGCATACATGCAAGAGTCATTCTGAAGGTAATTTAGCTTTTTTTCTCACATAGCAACTAAAAAAACCCAGCAATTATCTCCATCTGTTTTCTCCAGAAGAGGCAACATAAATAAGATTTCAAAGGTGCCAAAATGGGTTTTACCTGGTTCCAGTACCCTGCTGCCCCAGTCTTTTCAAAGATATCACTAGAAATGTTTTATTGATTAAAAATAGGCCCATATTGCATGCATTGTTTCCAACGACGTCTGCCATTTTCTGGCACTGTAGCTGAATTTGAATGATAAAGAGCAGCACAGAAATGAAGCTAAGGAAAACAAGTTCCTTAAAGAACAACAATTCCTTATCCACTGTGGGTTGATTTTGGGGGTTGGTTTTTTGTTTGTTTGTTGGCTTTAAACCTGAATCAATCTACTTTCTTCTTTATTTTAAAGAGAATTTTGATAGGGTGAAGCAAATAACAGGAGTAGAGTCTTGTGTGAGGCAGCTTTTGCCAATGAATGCCATATAGTGGAGCCTAACAGTTGTTAGGAAGGAGCTGGGTTTAAAATGCTGGCTTTAGGACAATGGTCTTGCTGTTTTAAGAGAACAAAAGGCAGCATAGACGTCAGCTGCTTCAGAAGCAGAAATAGTTTCATTTTCTCCTTTTACAATTACTGAAAGTTGTAATGACATTATAATGAAATCGCACTATTCTGTTTCAATGAAACACCACCCCAATTCTGTTCGTTCAGTAATTTAAATATCTTTATCATAATTTGCACAGGCTATTGTTTAGGATACTGGTTTTCATTCTGAGGTACACAGATTTTTGTGCACTGATATCCTATGAAAAGAAATAATGCAAATTGTCTAAGAATACAAAGTTAAGTTATCAGCTCGCTTAAATTTATTATGGAGAAATCTGAAATTCCAATGTAATTTTCTTTTCCATGTCTACAAATAAAGGAAAAATTATAAAACTTTATCTTAAGAAGCCTTTGATTAAATTGGGATTAGAAAAGTTATTAATTCTTTCGAATTTCCTGAGAAAATGCTATAGACCATATTCTTGCTAAGAATAAAAAAAAAGCTATTGATATAATCAAATATTTTTCTTTTTTATGTAATCAGATGCTTATTTACCAGTCAGATGTTAGTAAATAGTACTCAACAATGCATTCAAAATATTCAAAATCCTGCAGGGCTCATCTTCATGTTGCAAGACAATAAATACTGTTGTCAAAGAATAGAATAAACCAGAAATTACAGCTGCATGTTTTGGAGGAATTTGTTTTAAAGAGTAGATATGGGGGGAGCTTTTCTTTCTTCTAATGCACTTTTATAGCTGAAGTAGGACCAGATTAATGGAGCAGATACTCCAGTGCTCTCAATTCTGTTCATGTTTTAGGTAGAATGTAAAATAAGTGTGTAGATACATACTAGAATTTCTGAAAGATAGGTGTTACCATGGATACACTCAAGTAACCAAAGAGCTTGTGTGAATGCAAAGCACTAATTTTTCTGCTAGTTGCAGGAGGATTTGTTCTGATGAGAAACTTGTGCTGCCACTGTTTCTCCTCCCACTCCCATTTGTTATTGAAGCAATACAATTCTTGGATGTTACGTACTATGTTGAGGGACAATTATAATCCTATTTCTCCACATCTCCTGTCCAGGGTTAGCATTTTCACACAACAGAGACGGTTGACCTAAATGTTGTTTCAAATGAACGATATAACAGATTAATTTTGGGGGCTCCGAATTTTTACGTTGTGACAAAACACCCTGTCTTCAGACTGCTAGTATGTATGAATGTGCCTGTCTTTCCACTGTAGGGAGAGGGAGATAGGTGTTCATGGTGGGGAAAAAAAAAAAAAAAATCTCTGTAGAGCAGATAATGGGGATAGAAATAAGTTAGGGGGAAATAACAGAAAGTTTGTAGAGTTCATAGCTAGTGTGCTTTTCTTATGAGTTAGAGTCCCAAAGGGATTTGACAGGAGGAAATACTTATTTGGAATGTGCAGAGGATGAGTATTGTGAGCAAAAGGGCTCCTGAAGATGTGTGGGAAGAGGATTTAAAGTAGTCTCTGAACTTCTGCTGTAATTCTGAAAACTTCCTCATTCCTTGCTGCTTGCCTTGCTGTTCTGTAAGCTGTGGCACTGAGGAAGTGTGAGGAGGGTGAGAAGGGATATCATCTCTTCGGTGTCTTTCTTTTATCCGTTCAACTGTTGGTTTCCTTAATAGCATCATTTATAGTTACACCTGAATGAAGCTGAATCAAGCCAAGGGTATCCCAAGAGAAACCATAGCTGATGCACAAGACTGTTACCAGCATGTATAGGTGTGGTCTGTATCACTGGCAAAGCAGATCTTGACCATTGCCACTGTAACCAAGGAATCCTGTGCAGTGATGGCCGTAGCTGGTAGTAGTCAAATCAATAAATGTTGATAATGTCCTAATGGCTGTTAGCACAAGAAGTATCTTTGTCAAAACTGAAATAGATCTGTGGTTTTATATTTCAGCGGGGCGAGTATTTGTTCATTTAAATGGTATTTCACTGACAAAAATACTGACATCTGAATTGAATGATTGAACACAAACTGTATAGCACATCAAAGAGTATTACTGAAATGCACTGACTGATGTTGATGTTGTTACTACTTACGGAAATACTTCTTGACCCAGCAAGGAGTTGCTGAAATCCTGCTATTCCTCACTGTATTATCGATTAATCCTAGTTCAGTTGATACTAACTTGTCTGGTGTACACTAGACAGATCCTTATGCTTCATATCCCTAATGTTGACCTGTGAGTCCATATTCATTATAACATAAATAATAGAACAGAATTAGTTCAGATGGTGGAAGACCTATATATGTGCCAGCCCTCATGCGGGAGGCAAGGGGGGAACACAGCAAAACCCCCAAGTCTGTTTTTATCCCTGTCAAGGAGACAGTATTAATATTATTTCAAATGTAATATAGACAGAGTTCTAATGTTTCCCATGGTAAATGACTTTGGGAGGATGCTGCTATGAAATGTATTGTAGAACAGCTGATTAGTTATTATGGAAAATACTTTTCCATAAGGACACATAATTTTAAAAAGCATTATCACTGGGAATAATAGTGTGCTGTAGTTGGTAAATGATTTCCTATTAACCCTCAGTATTCAGTTCTTGTTTTGTGAAATTACAAAAAACTTCCAAGTTCGTTCCTTTTTCTTTCAAACCCTGACTAGATCTGAATTGATAGCTGTATTAAGACACTGATAACAACATTAATGTGCACTTAGAATAAATGCTTCTTTGTAAGCTATGAGTGAAAATAGATGACTGTTACTGTCTTCTCATTTAATTAATGCAATGTTTTTCTCAGTCTACATGCTGTATTACTCAGGTGTAGCTGGTTGTTCATTTTCGTCTGCTAATTAGAAATACTGTGTACAACTTTATTTGAAAATGTGTGATTAAGGTCGAGCTAAATACAGAAGCAGGAGTAATGTGAGCTTACCTAGACTGGCTTGTGGAAGTCTACATTTGTAAGACTACTCTGAGGATTCAGAAGTTTTAGGGAGTTGGATACTTGACTCCCTAGAAGCCTAGTATTTGCCATGAGTATGAATGTTTCTTCTGAAAAATCACTGAAAATAGCTGAATGTTCCAGATGAAATTGTAATAAAGCCTAGGGCATAAATTTATAGAATAACTGGCCTACAGAGCACACCTCTGACAGACTTCCATCTCTTAGTGGTTTGCTACAGCCCTACAGCACAAAGAATTTACCCGTTTTGTAACGTTTTGGATCACTTCAGTTACTCCCACAAAATTTCCTTCTTGGAATTCCACTGAGTTTGTAACCTCAATAGTAATTAGCAGCAACTTGTTCCACAGATAACTCATGTGCTTCTTCAAAGTATTTCCTACTACCAGTTTCTCTTGAAAATCAGCAAATTTTCTTATGGTCTTGTGGAATGTGCAACCTGCATTAGTTACATTTTTGCTGGCTTTGTGAAAAAATGTGTTTGCAGTGGGACCGAGGACAAGACTTTGAATGGCTGTAAATTGATTGCAAACTTCTGGTTCCCAGAGGGCAAAAAAAGTGAATTACTCTTTCAGTTCTCTCCTGAAGTGGTGACAAGTTTTTAGATTCAGCTTTCAGAGAAAAAAGGAAAATTAGAAATGTGCAAGGCCAACAGCTTACTGAATCTCTAAGAAAGGATAGCATTTTGCTCTTTGCATATATTCTACTGCCTGAGTAGATTATTACACAAATGTTTTGCAATGGAAAAAAATCTCAGCTGTGAGTATGTAAACTGTGAATGCACACAAAAAAATAGGTGTGTTTGTACATCCAGATGCTGCTAGCATGCTTGCACTAGCGTCTGCTGGAAAGATCCTGGGTTAAAAAAATAAGTCAAAAGATTGAAAATTTGTTAGTGAACAACTAAGATACTTTGTGAGGGTTCCAAAACTTGTAGGTGTCGAATACTCTGTCAACCGACAAATTTTGTTGAAATCAATGGAAAGTTATCTGTATTCTCAGGCACCTAAACATATATGGAAACTTGGTTCCCAGGAGTAAACATACGCTTGCAGATGAGTTTGGACCTCTCTGAAAAATGCACTTTGTAAGTTATATGATTTCTTCTATGTTATATGAAGCAAAATGGGGCTTCCATTTTACTGAGACTATTTTAGCTATCTTAAATTATTCCCATTTAGAAGTTCCTTCTCATTATTCTAGTCAGTGTATTAGCATGCAATGCTCTCAGTGTGTCTGTCGGTCTTAGAAAAAGATAGCATCATCACATGGATGAAGATTCTGGCGGTGGCATATCTGATAGTATGGCAAGACATTCATACGTCTGCTATTAAAAACATACAGAATATGTTTTTTTCCTACTTTGCACAGTGATTACTCATTTTGGGACATTGCTAGATGTGCAGCAAAGGTTTGTATTGCTGAGGAAAATATGGTAAGGTCATATCCCCTATAATTTTCATAAAACTGGCTTATCTGCATTAACACTAGGTGATTCTTTGGTGTGCAGACAGACCAGTGGAGAAAGATCTTTATTATATTGTCTTTGTGTGTATAGCTTTTACCATGTTTTCAAATGATGTTTGAACTCTGTTTTTTTAGCCTGGATAGATACTTAGAACCAAAATCTTTCCATTCCAAGGACCTATGGCCAAACGGGCATGTCTCTTAAAGCAACTCAGTAGTTCTGAATCACTTGACACGATTTATTTCTTTCTTGCTTCAAAATCCTGACAGCTCACTTCAGCTCCTGGTGTCTTGCTGTGTGAGTGTTGTTATGACAACAATGCAGTTTGTTACTAGCATAACTTTACTACTTGTGTGTTAATATATGCAATGCCTTGAAAAAAGGTGGCATTCTTCATTTTTGAACTTACGCTGAACTGTGCTAGCCTGCACATAGACACACTTTTTCCGTACTGAGGGAACTTTTTTATGGTTTAAACAAGTCCTCTTAATGTGCAATATGAATGTCTGGAAGGTAAATTAAGTTATATTCAAACAGATACTTAGAAGCCTGTATTCACTGGTTTTGGTAGAAACTAGGATGTTTTGTGTGCTTTTACGAACCAGATATGAGACAAGAATAGATGTTAGTGTTTAAATCCATGCCCTAGCTTATTTTGCAGTTGTTTCCCTGTGTAGACAAACCTTCCGTGTTGAGGAAGGTTGCAGGGTTGGCAGTTTTTGTGGCCATGCAAGGTTGCCAAACCATTAAGCCACTAAGATGTCTCAAGCTGTTGCAGAAAGGTGGAGAGAAGCTCAGCCTTCAGGTATGTCCTCCACTATTTCCTGGGATTTACTGATGATACTGAGTTGAGTGTCTCAGTGTTTCAGTGTTTTCAGGCATGCTAGAGAGGGAACAGAACATATTATCCAGCATGATTCTGTCTTGTTCCTTATCTTCTGCAGTTTTGGCTTGGAGAACATAAGGGAAAAGACAACTGGTGAATATATGAAAGTTGGACCATCTAACACAATGAAATTAGACTTCCTGAGCCATCAGACCCGATTAAAATATTTTGACTAATGCTCAGGAAAGCTATGGTGACAACTTCAAAACTATTTTATTCTTGTTTCCAATTTTGCTGCTGCAGTGAGCTGTTTTCCTTCTGCCCTGTGTCCAGCAGTCAAGCTAGAGCTGCTTTTCTTTACCTTTGCCAATAAAGACGAAAGACAGAAAGTGAGTGAGTGAGAAAGGCTGGCCTACACTGGGAGTGGGGAGGGCCAGTAGCCTTGATATTTGTTAATAGAGAATTTTTTTTTCTAGGAAGGGATTTTTAATTAAATCTCAAAATTTAATTTAAAAGAAAACTGGTGTCATGTTCTTCTGTGAGTGGCTGAGACACATCACAGTGTAATTCGTTAGAAGTTTCCAGAATCATAGCAGAAGTCAATAAATTTTATAGATCTTCTCTTCTCACAGCCATATGCTTTTACAGTGAAGAACTGAACCCTAGGCAGAACTGTTGCACAACATAATACTGAACCTCTCAGCCAAGTTGGAGAGAATTTTGATTTTAAAAGATACTAAATGCATTTTAGAGATGTGAAAACCTTTCTAAAAAGAAGTAAAAAGAGCAATTGTTGTTTAACAGAGCAAAAAGGAAATAGGTTGTTAAGTATTTGCATTAGGTGCAAATCTAGTGCTACTCTGTTCCAAAATAGCTCTTACTTTGTCACTTACTATGTAGGCCAGTCCATATGTTTCAGGAGGTGGTAGCAATTCTGAGGTTTGATGAATCACCATCCAAAGAATTAGAAAGTGTCATGATCTAATCATGATCTTAACAAGCCACTGAATATCTGCAAACAAAAGAATAAACCACAGATGTATTAGTCTGGAATGCCTTCCAGATGAAAGATATTACTGTTTGCTTGAATGCAAATTATTACCGATTCTGAAGCAATAAAGAAGAAATTAATTGTTTTTTTAATCTTTTTGTTTTCGTCTGTCAGTTAAAATTTGTTCCATTGTATGGCTCAGTGTCTAACTAATTGCATTTCTTGTTGGGATAAGAAAATAATCGGTGAAGAAGAGTATGGAGAGAAGCACAATGCGGTTTAATCTGTTCAAGTTTTGAGATCCCTTCGTGAAGCCAAGAGAAAAGATGGAGATCCTTTTTCTGGCTTACTTAAGGGCCCAAGTCAAATTCCGCAAAATTATAATAGATTATTTCTCATAGCTTTAATAAGCTTGGAGTCATGTTCTTTTCAAAATCTGAACTGTCTTTATAGCTTTTAAGTAGTGCCCCAACAGTGAAGAGAATATGTTCAGAGCTTCCCAATTTTAGCTGAATCTTCTAAAACTGAATTGGATAACAAGAGGAAAACCATCAATCTCATCCTAATTTTTGTTCACATTTTGCCCATTTCCTCCCTTTCCCCTATGGATGTGTAAAGTTATATACAATTTTGGGACATAAAAAGCTGCAATTTTGTTTAAATGTACAATTAGCAGAAATGGGTTTGCCAGGCCTTCTCATGTGATAGTGATAACGTTAACCCTTACGGACTGCACAAATGAAGAGGATAGGTATGGAGTTGTTTCTCTTTCATTAGTCAAGTCTTCCTGGGGGCACCCTTCCATACTGTTTCAATACATTCTCCTGTGGACTCTCAGGCACTCCCTCAAGCAAGATTGCCATATTCTAGGGTGTAGGCAAGAGTAACCCCTTGGCAGGAGAACTGCCTTTAAAATAATTGCTGTTAACATCACTTGACTGGTGTCTAGATCTGAACTGTAAGACAGTATCTGCAATGAGAGAGGCGTGAGAGAAGTTATGTAAGGCTTAAAGTGTTTAATACCGGATGGTAACTGGATGGAATCAAATCTGTATGCATTATGGACTTCCAGCTTAATAGTACACTATTCTAACACCATTGTGTCTAAATTGTACTTAGGTGATAAAAGTTCAGTTCTTGAATTTGAGGCTTATTTGTAAGAAAGTTCCTGCAAAATGTTAAGGGCTTTGTTTCAGTAAGGTACAGAATGACTTGCATCCGTAGGATGTATGAGCTTTTCACTAATAAATATCTCTTCAGACACTGAGAAGTTCATAAGTCTTTTTCATACTTCAGAAAGTAAGATCCTTACCAGTTGTTGTCTTTAAGACCAAACAAATCTTTTTGTTTGTACATACCAAGCCGGCTGTCTGGTGACCCAGCTAAGGTGGGCATTTAGCATTCAGTTCCCTAATTACCTAGTAACTTCAGTAGTATTCCTTGGTTTTATGTGTCTTCAGTTTATTTTATTATAAAGCAAGCTGTTGATAACTACTGTATTTGTTGTAGAGATGATTAAAATTTAACAGGAGATTAAATTATTTGTGTTTCTATGAGGGCACATTGCTTGTCACTCTTCAGCCATTGTAAACTATTTGTGGAGGCATTTTCCACTCCTCTATTTTGATTTGCAATAAAGTGGAAAATATTTGAAATAATTCTTAAATTTTCAGTAGCCTCTATTATATGCAGAAAAAGGGGAAAATAAAACTTCTTGAGCAAGAAGGATAGTGAAGAACAGACTAGGCCTGCCACTGATTATGTTTCTTTCTGAGAACAAGACTAACTTCTTATTTCCCAGAAGACTTAAAGCCTTTTCCTTGACCTTTATTTTGTCTTTTATGAAAGTCAATGGATTTTACTTTTATTGAAGTCCTATTTTTTTGTCTCTTTGGAAGAAGAAACAAAAACCACTGGCTCCCCTTCTGCCACAGAGAAAGTCTAATTGTGACATTTCAGTTAATAAATGTGCTTAAAAGTATACAGCAAATTGATAATTTATGTTTCTGTAGACAAGCTCTTTCATATTATGCCTAAAACTGGGAAGGCTTTTTTAAGGAAACAATGTGAAGATGCATCCTAAAACTACATTCATCATTTCAGCTAACTCCATGAACCAGTATGATCCTGGGTTTTTATTATTCCCCAAACAAGCAATAAAAGAAAGAGTTAAATGTCCTCACTTCTGTATCTTTTTATGATTTAACACTATTTTTTAATCTGTTTCTGGCATAGGTCAAATATCCTTTGTGTTTGTTTTGTCATTTAAGCTCAAAGATTTTTTTTTTATTGTTTTGTTCAGCTTCTTATAATACAACTGTGCCTCTTGGGTTGCTAGGCAGCTTCTGAGTTTGATCTGGTACAGCAGCATTTGTTTTCTGGGATCTGAAGGTATCGTTCTCTTCTGAGTTTTCTGATTTGCAAATGCATTTAAGATAGAATTTGCCAGATGTTTGTGGTTCTCCATAGGATTAATCTGGAGAGAGAAACTTTCTCTGGAAGGTCTTTCTATAAAAGATAATTATTTTCTATAAAAATAACAGAAGTTATTTATTATTTTCTAATCTAACAAGGGGCACCCATAGCAGGGAACTGACCTCAAATATGCTTTCCTGAGTGTAACTCATACTTGATTTTCTTTATTTCTAAACGAACATCTTCTATCATGTGAAAGTGATTTAAATTATATATATATAAAATTACTATATTGAGAATGACTACTGTTTCTAATACATATGAAAATGTTACTTTCATAGTTACATGTAAAAACTATCTTGGTCCAGTAGTTATTGCAGTCTGCATTGCCCATTTACCTAATTCAATAATTTATATTTAGATATAATCCTTGCATTACTTTTCCATTTAATTAACTTGTAGTCTTTTTGGTCCTCTTCTCTAAAGATACTTTAATATATTAAGTCAATTATTTGCATGATAACTTTCTTGTTTCTTATTTTTTCTTTATTTTTTACAATAAAGTATATTTAAAGAAAAAGTTGTATGTTAAAGTGGAGGTGAGGTGATCTTAATACTGGGATTATGGTTCTCCACTCATGTTGGAAGCTTTTCACATATGACCATTTTATTGGTATTGATTAATTTCCTTGGTCATTATTAATCCATTCAAAGACTAATAATAAGCAAGGAAATTAATCACATATATTTCTAAAATTCAGGTAATAATATATCATAAAGAATTAACTGATCGTATGTTAATAGGATTTATAAACCTTTCCATTCTGCTTTCAATCCTTTTAAATAGGAGTCAGAGCATTTGTTGCAGAGAAGTTTGGTTTTGTTTTGAGATCCCTCTGCGCAGGATACCAGCCACAGTGAGCTGAAACTGTGCAACAGTAGCTAGAAGGCCTTAATGTGTTTCCCAAACCCTCTATAAACATGGAGAACTGCATGCGCAGCTCTGAATGGCTCCTGCTGGTGGTGTAGAGAACATTTTCTTTAAGAAAAAACAAGTGTCTGTTCTCATTCTGACCAGGGATATATATTGCTAGCTTTTTAAAATGTAGAAGGATAGGACCTAATATCTGTAAATTTATGAAATTTACATTACATTAATGTGCAGCAGATCAGTGTACCAAACCTTCCTTGCTTCAGCCTCGTCACTTCTTGGTAGAAGCCAATATTCAGTAAAATTTGAAGGACTGTCCTTCACTTCTGTGTCAAAGGACTTCTGAAACAAGCATAACATGAAAACAGAAGAAACCTGCCTCTTCCTTTTTCGTTCAGGTATTTCTGATACAGACATACAGAGAAAACCTTGTCTTTTAAAGCAAGTATCCTAGTGCCCTAAAAGGGACTATTCCCAAATACAAGTACCTTCTAAACATTCAATGTGAGGAGTACATACAAAATTAAATTTACTGGCAGTGACTTCTCTTCTGCTACAATCCTAATTTATCAAATTGTAAATGATGTATTCAGCTTGCTTAACGTAGTCCCTATCCCTATGGATCCACAGTTTAACTGTTGTGCTTATAAAGTGTACAGGTGAGCCCAGTTCATACATCATGCATATTGTCACGGGTATGCTAATACTTCATATAAAAATAGAAGTAGGACAAGGTTATTTTTTCTTTTTTTCTTTCCATGAGGAAAAGAATCATTATATCCTCATGATAGAAATGGATTAGAAGGGGCTGTAGAAGTATGTGTATGTGAGGAGAGATGAGGAGATGCAGACTGTCACTTTGTATTTCATATTCTTTCACCAACTTCCTCACAACTTGACCCATACTTTCGGGGCCAAATATGTGGTACAAAACAGGCACTACAAGATGCAGCAAAAGAATATGGAAACTGAGAATTAGTTCATTCATCTTTTCTTCCACTACAGTATAAAAAAAAAATCAATTTTCTATTTGTATTAGTCTTCAGTAAATAGTAGAGGAAAACAGTTGTGGGAAGCTTGGAGGCAAAGATGAAGTAAGGCAAGTGAGTTGTTTAATAATTGCATGCTGCTTTCCACTTCATGGTTTTAAATTCAAGTGTTCATCTTGCGTTTTTTTAAGTATGAATGTTCTTTAACCTTGCTTGCAGAAATGGATCTGTGGTTTGAAAAATGAGGCCCTCTAAACCTTGCACTGGTACAGATCCAGTGTCTCCGAGTTGATGGTATCAGTAGTATGGATTGGGAAGTACTGTTAAGCGTGGAAGTAGCCAACTGGCATGTAGGCCTTTTTGCTCCGAGATGCATGCCTTGTTGACTATATCCACGTTATTCAGACTTGCCAGGGTTACGGTTATCTTTTGTGTTCTTACTGGAACTTGTAGTACTGGGAGTAAGAGCCCAAGCAAAAGTTGTTCTTGCATGCCAAAAGAATCCATGTGTCCATCTGAGTTAACATAGGCAAAGTATATGGGTGGGGTCCAAGTTGAATGAATGGTTTGGAGTAATTTTGTCAACAGGATAGCTGGCAGCAGTTGAAGAACGTCTATAGTTTGCACACCATGAAAACACAAGTAGTGACTGTTACTACATATTCTAAGTAGAGAGGGAAAGTGTAGCCACCTCCCATTTTCCCTGGTTGCTTGCCATAATCATTACCAATATATAAGGACCATGAGTAGTTCTGTGTCAAGTGATGGATCTGGAGGGTCTGCACCTGATGGAGATGTGGTGGTTGAGATTTTTAAATCTTTACAAACAGTCTCTTTACATCAGCTGGTCTAGAAGATTGACTAACATACAGAAAGAGAACAAACTTGTGATTTCTAGATATGCGTGAGCAGTAAGTAAAGCATGTCAGTGGGATATCTGGCCTTCAAAGAGAAAACACAGTTGCTTCACTTTAAATCTTTCACATATAGGTCACTTGTGTATGTTTTTCATTTTCTGCTGTTGTCCTTACTTTGTTGTTTTCTTAGAGAAGCTGGAATTTGTCAAGCATATCTTTATTTTTTAATTTTTCTTCCTAATCTGTGATGCTAACACACATTAATGGTGAGGGACGGAAACCCGTACTTTTTTTGGTCATGGTATGGTGGCTGTGCACCAAGGTGTAGGGGAGAAAAGACCCTCAGCTGCCTTGTACAGAATGAAATTTAGATCTAGGGAAGCAAATTTGAGAAGGCTGCTTTTGAGGGATGGAGTCTACTTTCTCCAGGGTCATAAAGATGTTTACAGTCCTCAGAGTGGGCACTAAACTGCTACCTAGGGTTTGTGTGTTGCCACAAAAATGACTGTTTCACCAGTCTGTTTCTATTACTTGGTAAAAACAAGAATGTGTCATTGGTGAACTTTTTCCTAATTGGGCTATGTGCTCATAATTGATTCTACCACTTTTCCTGCCTAACTGACCTGACATTCAAAATCTACGTCTCTGTATTGAATTGCAGTTGAACCTTAAGGCTGTTACTTTAATTAGAACTTGTGACAATCAGCTGCAGTTGTAGATGTCACATTAGGTCCTAAAAGTAACTCTATGATGCTGTATTATTTACCTGAAGGTAAACATTGCCTCTGTACACACACAAACAGCAGGTTCATCCTTCTCAGTCCAGCTTTTGTGAAGGTTGAGTGTTAAACACTCCTTGCTTTGCCCAGCTTCGTATTGGCTAGTGACAGAAGTCTAGGGAAATTTTGCTTTCGTTCCACTGGAAAAAAATTTTTGCAGTCCTTCCCAGTGCCCCCTCCCAGCACATAGTGGGAGGTGTGGTACGGGACAGTCGTAATCATTAGCATTTGATAGACCTTTTTCCCAGACTACATGCTGAGTCTGGTAGGTTTCCCTTATACAGGTGGTGTCACCAGTCTGGCAAGAATTTTTTTTTTTTTGCTGCAAACACAGTCATGGGGTATGTCTGTAGGCTGTGTGCATTCAGCTTCTGAATAATAGCAAAGGGTTTATACTAAACAATTGGTTTGAAAATATGTGAATGTCTGAAAGAACGTTATGTGTTACAAAAGAGATTGGTACTTGGTACAGACTTGTGGCTTGCAATCAAACATTGAATCAAAAATTGAATTTGGTATAAAAAGGCATGAGAAAAAAATTTCACTGTATAAGGCAGAAATATGAATGTAATACAGAATTGATTGCAGATATGCTGTTACTGACATCTCAAAAACCAGGGAAATTTGCATTTGAAAATGATGCTTAGATTTGGTATAAACTGTTTATGAACTGCTGTACTTGTTTTCTAATAGAATCAATTTAACCTCATAATGCAGAATGTTAAGATACTCATTTTCAAAGAGAAAAAGCTGCTCATCTTTCCCATTACATTTTCTCAGATCATTTGAGGAACTGGCTGTGGTTCCATATGCCATTCTTCTTTAGTGGTGTCTGTCTGCACAGTTAGGTTCCACCTGTGACCATTCATTCCTGTCCCCTATGTTGTGCCAGTACAAGGTCTCTGGGCACATAAGGTGAAGCAGATTAGTGAACTGATTTGTCTAGGAAAAAGTAAAATAAAACTGTAAAAAAGCAGTTAGGTTGGCTTGTTTTTCAGGTAGATGAGTAGTTTACTGCAGACATGATATTTGAACAGGGGTCTGTGGCCTAATGGAAAGATTACTGTTGAGTTTTTGGCAGGAAAGATATGCCTCTGGATTCACAGACCCTTGGTTTGAGCCTCATTTGAGACACAGAAATGCAGTAAAGATGTTTAATTTTGGTTAAAACTATTTTCTGGTCTAGAATGGCTGAAGCCGTCTATCCAAATTGATTTCCCAGTTTTCCCGCCAGTGCTGTGCCCTACATTTGTTGTACCTCTGAAGAAAAAGGTTTTCCTGCATTGGTTTCTTACCTCAATATAATGTGATTATCCACTGAGGAGTTTGCTGCTTAATTCAAAATCGAAACTCTCATCTAGAAAAATAAGAATAATGTCGGGATCTAAGCTAAAGTTAATTAAAGTCAATAGAGTTCTTCTAGCTTACAGATTTTGGCTCAGGCCTTTAAATTTAAATTTTAAGAATGTAAAGGAAATATTTTTTCAAATTGTGAAACAAATGTAAACTAGTGGAATACCATCTGCCTGGGCTATCAAAAATGCAAAGAACTATTCAGATTGCCTAAAACTGTCTTAAAATGGCTGTGGTTTTAAGGTTAAGGAGAAAGATCTCAGAGGCTGTTTAAGACTTTGGTTCTGAATAGCTTGTTAGCAATACAGCTGCTGGTCTTCAGATTTGGAGAGGAGGATGCTTTCAATCAGATAGACTCACAATCAGTATTTCTTCCCTTGTCTGCTGAAGCAAGATAGTGATATCCAAATCAGACTACAGACTAATATGAGAAGAGTACCTAATTAGGTACCCTGAAGATTTTTTTCAAGCTGATGCAGCAAAAGTTGGTAGGAAATGATTCACTTTAATTTAAAACATATAAGAAAAGGAAAAAAAGCCTTAGGTGTGTTTGTAAAGGAAAAGGAAGTGAAAAGTAGAAATTGTGTATTTTTGCCTTGCTGGACTGTTTAAATGATTCCTCAGAGGTTCCCACTGCACAATCAAGGTATTTTATAAATTCACACTTCGCCTTTCTGGAAACCTGTCCATTTTCTTGCTCCTTGGTCCTGGTTATTACCAACTTTTATGCTTGAAAAAGGCATATCAATACAGTTGTTTACAGTTTACTTTAATTATACTTAAACTAAAAATTGGCATTTAAAATTTTTGTGATCCTAGTTGTATCCTGTACAGTGAGGCTTTGGGGAGCTGTTAGAGATGTTTTTTAAATGTTACGGGTTTTTAACACAGTATTTCACAGTTAATAACCAATGTTTGTATCCAGCTATCCATTGCACTTATGCTGTGTAACTCAAGCTGGATGTTTTGTGTTTTGGCTCAGTCTTTTGAAGTATTACCATTTCAGTAATTACCCAGGGAAAGCTCACATCCTTTGTGTGTCTGGTTGACTGACTGACTGCTTAGTGCGACAGCAGTGTAGACAAATCCGAATAGCACCACCTTATAGCTCTGGGTTTCTTAGGTGCCTTCAAGTCGTCATAGCTCTCTCTTCACTTACATAAACAATACTTGGATATTATAATCTCTGAAGAACTAATTTTGTGTAGTGAGGAATTTATCCTGCCTCGTACCACGAGAAGATATCTGTCTTGATTATGGAAAAATTTTATCAGAAGATGATGATGTGCAAATATGAAGAATAAAAGTAAACTAGGAGACCTTGAGAAAAAAATACATGTTGAGCTCTCAGCTCGCATGTTATCACTTTCACAAAACAGCTTTTTTGCCTCTAATGCCATTGGATGCTCCAAAAGGTATATGGATGTCTTGATTCAACACAAAACTATTTTTTGGGTTAAAACAAGGAGCAACTGAGATCACTGTGAGGCATGAAAATTAGAAAGATTATGGGCCAGATTGCCTTCATAGTTGTAAGGGATTCTAGACAGATCATTCTGGCAGATTTCCTGAAGTCAGTTCAGCTCCAAAGCTCACAGATACTAAATGGGAACAGAAAATAACGCAAACTCATTTAATATTACCTTTCTGTGAGTGCCACTGCCGTAGCCCTCCTACTTTCCGAGTCTACTCAGTTTAGCCTTACAAAAGCCTTATTTATCTTCCTATAGCTGCATTCATTCTGTTTTGCAGGTTCACCTTCCTCTCAGAAGACCTGTTGTATCTAGCTTTCCTCTGGGTTTGGAGGTAAGAGCGCAATTTCTAACCTTGTGTGGGAAAAATCTAACTTACGTGGAATTTCATTTAATGAACACACAGGAGTTTTCCTGTTGTGTAACTCTATGTTAGTAGACAGTCACTTAACCTCTTTTCTGAGCACTGTGTTTCCAAACACCCCTGTGATTTAGGTGAGAAACTTTGTTGGATTTTCCTCTTTGTTGATTAAATTTCTGGACTTCACATACTTGATATCATAGCTATGTGAAGGAAGTTTAAAAAAAAAAACCCAAGACACCTTCCAGTATCAACTGTGTACTTTATTAAAATCAGAGAAGCTAAAGGAATATGGTAGTCGTATAGTAGAAAAAGATTAAAGAATATACAGGAGTCTTAGAACTGAAACCACTGAAGAGGTTATGTTATTTTTAGCACCATATGGATGAACAGTAAGGGAAAACATGGGACACATTTGCTAACATAGTGTTTTGGAAAGGCCTAAGCGTCCTGCGGAAATGAAGAGGAAATCCTTAAAATTGAGGTGGAGCTGGCTGGTGGAAGGGTCAATTGCAATTTAGTCTGGGCTCTAAGAAGGTGATAGATGAGATTATAATGAAGTTTTCCAATACATTTATGAATGAAAAAACTTAAAATGTGAGTGATAGGAACATGAAAGTTGGCTTTCCCAGTTATAAAACTTGTGACTTGTGTACTGGATGTGTGAGGTGAATATTTAAACCCCATTAACAGTTGTCTTGGCCAGTTAAGACGCACCCTGTCTCCTCCGTGGCTGGGATTTTCAAGGCATCCAGCACTCACTGAGGTTGAATAGACTTATACTAGTTTTTAGTAAGCACATTTAAAAATAGTGTTTTCTGTCTTACTATAGACAAGTCCAAATGTATTCCTCATCAGAAACAGTAGTATGGCGATATAGGTGATTGCAACCACTGTCAACATCTTATTAATTAGATCTTTTCTGGAGGGTTAACTTCCTGTGCTTAGTTCAGTTTTAATTTGACTTTGCTGAAATTTTGAGTTCAGAGCCCAATCCTGACGGATGGCAGTTATGTTACTCTGACCATGCTAAGATCCTGCCCATCCCCATTATTACATACTTCTCACTATTGTATGCTTCTAGAAGATAGTCAACTTCAGTTTGTAATTCCTAGCTTTTGATGTCCCTTTGTTCATGAAGACATGAAAACTAATTCATTCATCTCATAGCCTTTATGATTCAGCAGATTAGCTAGAATCTGTATATGCTTTTTGATTTGGGACAAGGAGCATTTCCATTCCTTTTGGCCTCTTCTTCACATAAATAGAGAGAGTGACAATCTTGATTCCAGTCTCCTGTTAATTTTACGTTATCTAAGTTCTCTTGAGAGTCTTCTCCATTATGAAGAGTTAGCTAATTTCTGCTTCATATGAAAGAGGACGTGAACATCAGAAAGAGAAGTATGTGAAGAGAAGCAAAGAACACGCTGCATTTCCTACACTGAGCCAGTTTTACTTTTAGGAAAATTTAATATGATCTTGAATTTTAAGGTCACCCAAAATTAGGTAGAGTAACAGATGCCACTGTCAGAGAGACAAAAGCATTTATTGAAAAACTTCAGTGTTTCTATTTGTGAATGTATTTTTGCTGTTGGATTCTTCATTGGGTTACAGTTGGGAATTACTGTCTCAGTCTTCAAAAGTGAGAGGTTGTTCAAATGACAAGCAATGATTGGCTCAGCTGTGGACCCAGATGTTCAACAGGTTTGTAAGCTACAGAAAACTGATCCAAATTTGGCCTAAACTGGGAAAAGGCCACAAACTTCACTGCAAAAAAAGTGTGAACTGGGAGAACTAATGAATTAGGAGATGAAACGTATGATTTAGAGATATTAATTAAGTTCTATTGTTTCTTTTCATACTTTATCGAATATATTTTATATATGGATTTGTAATTTAAATGAATGGGAATGGCATAGCACCCATGTAAATCTTTGTATTGATCACCATATACTGTGAAGTTAACAGGAACTGCTCAGAGAAAATAAAGCTAGCTTGTCATCCCCTTTATATGTGTTCTTTGCTGAATTCTGAACACTTTCTGTAGTTTTAGATTAATTCATTCTTTGACTTGGAGCTAGTCTTAACTGCAGTTCCAAATCTGTCACAGTATGAGAGAATTTAACCTTTTTGCCATTAGTGTTATCAACTGCAGAAAAATTACTCCTCTGATCTTTTCAACATACCCCAACAAAATAGTAATTCTGCAGAATGCGGAAGACAGGAGGGAACAGAGTTCTTCTGGAGTAAAGAGGAACAAAAGGGGAGAGACTGGACATGCTACGAACCACAGCCTCAACTCTCTTGTAACAATGAGGGTTCATTTTGCTCTGTTTTGTAGTATCGGACCCTGAATCTGACCATTCTTTTGCCATCTAAAAACAGATGTGGAATACTGTTCTGTGTTTCCTGATCCTAAAAAGGGATCCCTGCTGTTGCTTTATTAACAGTTCTAGGGGTCCTAAAGTCTGAATTATGCACTTGATGCAAATTGAGGTGCAAAAACCTTGTGCTTCCATGATCAAGTTGCTGTTACTGTTTATTTCATCCCTTACAAAATGAAGAACTGTGTGGCTAGAGGTGTCAGTAGAGGGTAAGAAAATAAGGAGAAAGTGAGTATCACAGAATTAAAATCTGTATACTTAAATATCTTTCTATTCATTGACTGACTTTACATTTTGAGGGCTTTATTTTGCAACCTTGCTATTGGAAATAAATTGTTTTATATAAAGTTTTGGTTGTTTTTTCGCTGTTGGGCTTCTGACGAGTAGAAAAGATGAATGAAGTATAAATGTCTAGCATAAAAATGACTGCTACAGATGCACTGACGTGTTGCTGTGTTCAAGACTGATGTATATGTAGGCTATCCTTTTAAAAGGAAACCTTCACCTGCTGAATTAAAAAAAAAAAAAAGTCAGCTGATAATCTCTAGTTGTTTTCAAAACTCAAAATTTGTGACAAAGGAGAATGAACAATGTCCACTAATACAAATTTGAAGTATGTAATGATGATATATAATTAAGTCATGTTCTCTTTTTAAGCTTCAGACTTTATAGGAGCATGACCTTTAAGAATTCAAAACCTAAACTAAAAGGAATTTACAGAAGTATTTTTTATGTAACCATTATTTAAAGCTTCCACTCTGTAATTAAATTTTGTCTCCTTGACAAGGGAGAATGAACTGTTCCTGAAAAAGCTTCTCATATGGTTGGCAATATAGTTAGAGAACTAGTTATGCAAATGTCACACAAAAATGACCTTTAATGAAGCAATATAAAATGAAAAAGATATTACAGTTATGCATCATGAAGAATAGCTAAAATTTGAATTATTGAAGTGGATCCTGGGCCTGCTACTATTCAGATCCTCCTCTGTGGGGCTCCCTCATATGTAACCAACAAAGAATGAGATCAAACAGTCATGTGGTATACTTGGTGTATGAAATCATGTAAAAGCTTGTGAAGGAATAATTTCACTTTGTGCCACAATTGGCTGCAGAAAGATGACAGGATCTGTTTATGTACAGTGTCTGTGAAGACGTAACTTCCCTTCAAGGGTGACTGTAGTTTTGTAGAGCACATCTTTATGTCAGGACCATCACCTATGAGACCAGTAGCAAAAGCTGGAATTAAAGAAATTATTTCAAAGAGTTAGCTGGCTGGGGCTTCTGATCTAGAAGCAGGAGGCACAAAACCAGTATCCATTGGGTGTGATCTGATGAATGGAGCAAAGGTACAAAAGAGCATGCTGGAAAGAGACCAAAATGGGAAATGAGGGGATGTCAAGGGAATCAGAAGAGCCCGTGTATTGCACTCACAGAAGGCATGCTTTCCTACAGTCCTTTGCAAGGTCTGAGCCTCAGGCAGTGTTGTGTTTTGGGGTGGTTTTGTTTCCCCTTCCCAACTTCCTCTTTTTATCCTGGTGCTTTTCTTTTAATTTAAAAAATACACTAGATTGCCTAGCTGCTATGCTAGCTTAGAGTAACGATAAAGCATCTCCCTAGCACATGTATCCCTCAGCACTGTTTTTGACACATGCCAGTGTAGATACATGTTGACCTACATACCTATTAATGTATCCTCTGCACTTTGGGGTAACTGATTATTAATAAAATCAGGAGTACAATACCAGTTGGAATGTTTTACTCTCAGGGACTTAAAAGTACTTTTCATGAATCAAAGCACAAGATATATATAATTTTTTTAAGTAGTATTCACAGATGGCATAAAAAATCTTTGGGGGAAAGATATGCAATATAATGACTATAACTTTTTTGTTACTCATCTCAGTTTTTCCTTTTTCACATTTAGCATGTGTCTAAATAATCACCTCAGACCAAGCTGATTTTGCCTGAAAGTTTGAGTCTACGTATGTGGATATATTAAAAACACATAATCTTTTTGTGTCCTCTGCAATCTCTTTTTAGAATTTATTTCCAGACTGTGGTTATTAGGAAAAGGATGGATTGCTTTGTAAGACTGTAGAGCATCTGTTACAATTGGTCTTTAAGAACAGGTTAAACAGATACCTGTCAGGAAAGATCAACACACTTAATATTGCCCTGAGGCTATGACAGTGGATTTTTCCCAGTGTCTATATTTTTCATAATTAATTTCTGACACTTAATTTTTAACATAGATCTCTTTCTTCTCATTCTGCATATGCTAGGATATTTTTATTGCTGATGATTTTTCCTTTTTAATTGGTACTTTCACTGACCCAAGATGGCACTGTGGTCAGAGTTGTCGTCTTACGTAGCTAGGTACCAAAACTGACACAACTGATTGCAAACAGAAAACTGCAATCTTAGACAGAATTTCCTTTTTTCCTTTTTGTGAGCTCGTCGATTTGCAGCCTAGATACTCTGTTAAAACTAAAGACGTTTATGCTTTTTGCTTAAGCACCTTGCACATCACAAGATTGTTTAATCTCATGGCATTCCCTTGCTATGGGAATTGAGGCACTAGTGCTGAACAGTTCTTGAGGTTTGGTACAGATTGAGGGGTGATAGTCATTGTCTGAATTAGTAAAAAGAGCACCTGCCTACTTCAGGAATATTTTTCTCAGTTTTAACTTTGAATTTCAAATCACTCTGGCAAAAGAATAACAGATCAGTTAATCTTAGGTGGGGAGAACTCGGTGTGTCCTGGGTGATTTTGCCATAGAAACTGAGTGCTTAGCAGTTTGCAGGAGAGTTACCATCTTTTCGTGTGTATGAAGACAGCATCAAGACTAGTGTGACTGGTACCATCATACTAATGAATGGTAATAATCCCCTGCTTTATATATCAGATAAGAAACAGGTTATTCTTACTGAAACTGTCAGTACATTAAAACTGTTCCCTTGCAATTGTAGACTGAAGCAATGAGTGGTAACAAAGCTGCTTGTTAAATTTATTTTTTAAATACTCCATTAAGAACTCAGAGCACATGTCTGGCTTGCACAGGGGATGATACGTGTATTATGTTGACCAGCTCTGATAGATTGAATAACTGAGGCCATTTTATTGTACTCCAACTACTCACAGTCTAATCAGCCTCTGCCATCAGGAAGTAGCTTTGCTACAGTGACCGTTACCTTTAGCGTGGTAGCTGTTAACAGCTCTTCTAAAATAGTAGTAATTAACAAAAACTCAGTGTGGGTTTAATGATAGCTAGGGGACACTAACTGCACACCATAAAGCCATGTACTGTAAATACATTATTGGGTCAGTCATCAATGATTCTGCTGTTATTGAACAGAAAAATGGAGTTCAGGCTCCAAAACCAAACCAATTTAAGTGTATTTCTGTTGGCTTCAGTGAGTTTGGACAATGCTTAGAAAAGTGTATTTTATCTATGTATGCTGTGTTCAGTATCTTTGAAAGATAACCTTTACAGCTTCCATGAGCAGTTTACTCACATTCAGTTCACACCATTGTATTATAGCGTATTTTCTCAAAAGTGGGTGCGTAGTGGTGGGGAAAATCCGGTTTGGGGAACATATATATGTACCTTAGTATTCCTAATTCTGTGAAAATGTTTCCTGACTTGCATATTGTTTTATTAAACAGAGCAAGCTAAGAATTTTTTTATTCTGTGAAGAGTGATTTAAAGACAAGGCTATGCCTATCAATTTTCCTTAAATCATTTTATACTGTGTTTTAATGTGTTTCCAAGGGTTTACTTTTTTTTTTTGGTCAATATTGGTATCCCACAGTTTTTAATTTGGAGAGATAATCAATCATCATGGTTAAAACCATTTAAAATACATAGAACTTCAAGCATTCAAATCTGAAATAGAATTTGCTTGTGAAAATTGCACTGTAAACTGAAAGAGCAGGTACTCCCAAGTAGCATAGCTGAATTGCCGTAAATAGGTTATCAAGAAGCAGTTGTCTAATGGTTTAAAACAGTGCAGTCCTGTTATTGCTAGTGTGCCTTCAAACCATTCAGTTTAGGTTCAGCATAATCCAAGGTCTCATCAGCTTTATTTTTAGAAGATTGACTTTAAATGTAAAGCCAAAAATTGATTTTAATAGAAATGAGACATAGGTACGCTAGGTTTGATTTTAAAAAATAATTTTAGTCCAAAATTCAAACTAAACAGCACTGCTGACTGTGCTGACTGTATCACAAGTCTACTAATACTGTCTGGCTTTCTTAAAGGCCGTCCTGCTGCCACAATGTGAACATCTGAGAGTCTTCTGGTTTCAGAAATAGTAGAAAAGTATTCCAAACTCCCTATCTAAAGAGCAGTGTAAGTAGTATAACCCTACTCTAGATGTTGTTGGTGCTTTCAGGGGAAAAAAAGTCTGTGTGAATGTGATGTGGAAAGTCATCTTCTGTTTTAGTCCAAGTATCTGTTTGTTTATCAACTCTTTGATATACCACCACCCAAAGAATGCAGTAGTTATTTTAAAATCTTGTGATGCTGAATCAGACCAATCAATTTGATTTTTTTTTTTTTTTTTTGCTTGACTTGTGATCTTTACATGCTTGGCTTTGACAATACTGTAAACATAAAATTTAATATTTAGAAAAGATTGTTTTCTGCTTTTAAGATAAAGCAGGGGTTTCCTTCCCATTCTTGCATAGACTTGCATGTCCTACTTTGGGTTAGTCAAGCTGGAATACTTTATTTACAATCTTGATCTGAATAACTGGATAATAACACATTTCACAAGAGCCTTCTATCATGTGATAGCCAGTTTGATGTCTAATACTAGTATTATACTCAGACATCAATAAGCGTGAGACTAGGAAAGAAATTCATTCTGTTGGCCACATGAAAAGAAACACTACAATAGTTCTGTTGAGACATTTTAGTGCTTTGGAGCAGGAATTTTCCATTAGTCTAGGGAATTACTGTAGTCAAGGATGTGTTGTGCTGTTTCTGTACAGAAAAAATCCAAATTTGATGAAGATATAGGATTCCACAAAGCCTCTTGAGTTCATCTGTGCTGCATGGTGCTGTGCCGTGATTGCTAAAGCAGCACTGAGTGAGCAGGAATGAGTACCTGAGTGTAGCTATCACTGGTGTACTGGTCCATATGCACTAGTTGAAAGAACAAGTCTGATTCTCCTGGGCACTGGTGCTGTGGTAGACGTTGCTGAAAATATGTGAGCAGGCTGAATCTTATGCTGGCATTGAAGCTCACCAGAGGTTCTCCACATGTCAAATTCCAGATAAAAATCAGGATGGAGTTTCCTAGCACTTCATGCTCTTTGTTGCTATGGGCCTCTGCTAGGTAAGAACAAAACCTATGGGTTGAGTTTAGCACATAGGGACAGAAGGCTCTGCAAACCAGTAACACATACTCTTCTCCAAACTGTCTGCTGTTCTGCAACAGAAGCCAAAATTCTGAGTCTCAACAGTATTCTGTTGTCAGGAAAATTTCACTTACTTGTACTGGCACGGTGTGTTTCTCAGGCTTTCATATCAGTTACTGCAGAGAATGATGATCAGTAACAGCTATGACTTACTCCCATTACTTATGTTAATGGAGGTTTGTGCTGTGGTCCTAAAGATCGTGACCCTCCTCACCATATGTGTGTCAGTAAGATGCCATGAGTTGGATTTTCTTTTCTTTGGATTCCTTCTGAGTCTGTGACAATGCATACAGACAACATTATTGAAAGTGTTAAAGCTCAACCTGCGCTTTCAGAAGGTAAAACAGAGAATGTCTGTGGAGCCTTCACTTCAGGTCATCTGTGTACCTGTGTAATGACAGTCCTGGATAACTGAATTGCATACTAGATTTCCCATTACTGCATTTCCATCCCTCACTTGGAGGTGTAGTCACGCTGGCTGTTGCCTATAGAATACTGTGCTTTCTGTTTGGAAATGGCGTGTGTGTTGCAGGAAGAGAAGCAGCGGGACAGTAATCTCGTACACCAGCTTCAGGCAGTTGACATGCAGAGTTCTGCTTCTGCCAGAGCATTCCTCTGTGGCTCCAAGAAATTCACCTGAAGCAAGCTGCTATGATCATCCATTAATGCTTACTTCATTTTTCTAGGTGCCCACTTTGGGATGCTCACTACCTATAGGTGGAAGACATGCATCTAATTTTTGACATTATAGTTGCTCTCAGCAGGTAAGAAGCTGACTCTCTATCATCATGGCTGTATCTGGAGAACATCTACTGGTGCTACAGAGGCAAAGAGAAATGGTCTTAATACTTTAATGTCATGGCAAGGTCCCTGAATTCATGATAATGTTCCTGAGGAATCTTGTGCTTCAATGTTAAAAAAGAAGTATTAAGACAGATAAACTTCTGTACACCTTCCTGTTGCTCATTCCTGTTTCCCCTTCCACGGTGTCTAATTTGTCTAGTCACATATATAGTCAGAGTATGCCTTTTTGCCTCTTTTTTTCTAACCTTGCACAGTGTTGATGCCCTATCTTAAAAAAAAAAAAAAAAAAGGCCCTTCACTATTCCTCTCTCCCAGTGCAAAAAATGTCCACCAGCTTAAATGGAATTGAGTTTGTGAAATCAAACTCTCAGAAATTAGGAAATATACAATTTCTTTATCAGTCTCACAGAACAATCATTGAAAATGTATTTCTAGCCCCATGAATCTCCTTATGGATCTTCTTACCTCCTACACTACTGGAGTTCTTTAGAAACTTCCTCTTTATTGATACTTCTTCAAAATTTGTTTGAGAGGCTTGAGGATGGTATTGTTATTTGGTTGTACCAAATTAGTGAATATATATTAATATTGGTTGTCATACTGTATATCCTTAAAGCCTAGAATACTCAGCATTTTTATAGCACTCAGCATTTTGATATCCTACTTTGCAAGAAGCAGCCACATAGTGGAATTTTATTGTCTTTTATAAAGTTATGGATTGGAAAGCCACATAGCAGGAAGAATGTTACAGGGTGATTAAGGCTTATTAAAGGCATAAGCAAACGCTGAAAGGGAGTTAGCGAGAACTGTTCAATAACCTTTTCAGTAAATGGCACTAATTTTTCTGTCCACGCTGGGTAAAGTCTCTAGTGTAGATCAGAGTCAGCCTGCTGTTCTGTCCTGCACAGAAACCAGGGAAAGCCTCCTCCTGCATGGAATCAAAGTGGTTTTAGTGGGCAGATGGCGGTGTGGTTATATGACACCATGTTCTAGCAAAACACTGCTCAAATGAACTGCTTTTTTGGAAATTGTCAAGTAAAACGCTAATGACCTTTCCAAGAGAAATCGGCAATTTCTGATTCACAGTAGAACATGGGATGGAAATTTTTAGATTGCAATTTTCTTTCATTCTCTAAGAGTTTGTTGGAAAGAAAGCACTACTAGTATGTCTGAATCCTCAGACACTTTATGCAGGAAGCTGGCATCAAAAGTTTATTTCACAGTGTTTAAGTTCATGTTGATTCATACCGCAGAAGTAATTTTTTTTTCCCCCTCTAAATTTCTGCCAAATCGCATTTACTTGCTAGGGCTCATCTAGTCTCTAGCATTACAGCAGGGTTTCAATTGTCTGTCTTACCCAGAGGTAGTGCTAATGTCCTTTTTTGTCCTTACAGAGAGGAGTGGTCTGTGGATAGAGTACCATGAGTGAGAATCAAATCTCAAGAATTTGGAAGTTGATCTAGTGTCCCACTCTGGCACAGCTTTTCCGTGAAACATTGAGTCACTTACCTTGTCTGTGCTTTACTGGTCTTTATGTGTCTAGCTATCTATAAAGTGAGATGGTTAAGCACAGAAGTGCCTTGCAAGGTTTTAGGACAGCATGTGTTGATATTTCCATGGGGAGCCCTCAGATGTTTCATCTTCTGTCCTTGCAGTGACTGATGCTTTTGAGAACTCTCAGCCACAGCTGCTTGGCTAACTGTAAGTTGTATAAACACTGCGGTTTCAATCTGCTAGTTTCTTGAAGGCTAAAATTACTTTTCTTCTATGAAAATATGGTAGTTGTTTTTGATCTGCCTACAAATTGAAGGAAGGGATTTCTTTTACTCCCCACCTCCTGAGTTAAGGTTAACAATGGCAGTGAGTGACAAATACACCTTTGCTTATGTGTTTGGGACAAAGAGCTGTTTGCAGATCCAGGGCCTAAATAACTTCTACACCATGACCTATTTCATCAGTGTCAAGAGGCAGTCAAAAATTACATGATAGTAAATGGCTTCAGCTGACAAGCAGCTCTCATGCAAAAAGTGTTTTTATGGTTGCTTAAGCATTAAGTGCTTTTCTCCATAGTTGTACATTTGACAAGCAGGGTTTTTTTTAATCTTATTTATCTCTATTTACTTGATCCAGTAGTATAAAAGCAAAACACTTCAATGAGGAAATAGATTTTTTTGACATACCACCCCCCTGCTGTTTCTTAAATGACTAGTGTTTCTGCCTCTTCAGTTTTGTTTACTTGATTCAGTGAGTTAGTCAAAAAAGGCCCTGCCTATAAGTGCATGAGTTGTCCCATTCAGATTCTTGTTTTTAAAGTCAGACAGTTGCTCCCTTGCTTTGCCAAATCAAGGCTATAAGCACTGTAAATCACGTATTTCACAGGAGGCTGCTGCCCACAGAACATCTGAGCAGTTCAGTCTCTCCTTAAGCGTAGAGCAGACTTGGCAAAAAGCATCAGAATTGGTGTAGCCAGCGTTCAGTGGTTCACCATTACTTCTGATGACAAATGTGACTTGGTTTTCTGTGTGTTTTGGGGAATTGTGCACCAAAGAGAACAAAATACCATGCCAATTTTAGATGCTAAGAACAGACACAAGGACGTGGAACAGATCCCCTAGTCTGATGGTGGTAATTTTCTCCTGTTACTTTCCTAAGCTTTTGTTTGCCAACTCTTTGAGGGTGGGCTTTTACTTTGATGTTTTATTGTCTTTCAAATCACTAGTTTTACTTCTACCACCAGTAATTTTTGGAGTGCTTTGGAGGGAGGGGGGAAGGGAGAAAAAAGAGATGTAGTAATTATGAATGTATTTGGTTAGATTATGAAGTCTCAAAGCTCATTAAAAATGAGAAACCATGGCAACCTCAACAATACATCCCCCACATATTATACCTACCTAACAATGTGCAAAGTACATTTAGAAAAGAGAAATTAAGCATAAAGAAAAGGGGAGAAAAAGCATTCACTTTTTATATTGCTATTTTTAATTCTCAGATCCTGAATATTGACATAGTTGTACTGGCAGCACTTCTAACTCTTACATTCAAAAAAATAAGTAACTGATTATTAGGTTGAATATGGGATCTCTTCTCAGTATTGTTCTTTATTCTCCTGAGATTTCCTATGTTTTATTTTTAGTAAAGGACAGATTTAATGGGAGGTTGGTAGCCAAGGAAAGAAAATGTGAACATTGCAGTTCCCCGGACCTGTCCTCTCTTAAGAGACATTTAGAGTTTTTGATAGTCCTGCCTCTCCTTGAGTCTTCAGATCACAAGAAAATGTGCAGAAATTTCTCTCTCTTACTGTGCTAGTATATGCCCCATATGTAGTGTAAATCTAACATCAGTACTGGTCATGTAACTGAAAGATTCTTGATCCCTGGAACCAAGTCTCTTGCAGGAACCGTGCAGAATTACTGGATCCATTTGCACATGAATGGTTGAAGAATGAAGAGGTTTTTGATTTGTAGTTTGTGGCTAGGCTTCTGGAATTCAAAAGCAGGGTGTCTGAGGAAAGGCATCCCCCTGTTCTAAAGCTGTCTTCCCTCCCCCCCCATCCTTGGAGTTCTGGGGAGAGTCATCAGGTGGGATTGAGGACAGCAGCTCTGGACTTCTTTCAGGTAGGGAAGGAGCGAACCAGAGCATGGTGGTCAGTTAGCAAAAGTTACCTTTTGCGATTTATAGAGGGATAAAAATTTTCTAGTGATGGGTATCTGTGGTCCACAGTGAATTTAGATCTACAGAAAACAGTTTTGCTTTTTATTGGCTAGTGGTCAAAACCTTGCAGAAGCGATCCACAGCTCTCCAGGGTATAGGACTGTAAACTGAAAAGCACTGCTGGACTATAAACATTGCCTTGTCTTAAAGGTGAAATTACAGCTCTGTTAAGATCAATTAAAGGATTTTAGACAATACTGGGTTTCACTCTGGTTCTTATGTTTAATTATGCCTATTTTCTGTTTTAAAATACAGAACGTTCACATTTGAAGTTTAATTAAAACTGGTATACCAGAGGATAAACATGAGGCGGATGTAGCTTTCTCTTAAAATACCTCGATATCATGAGGATTAATCATGCATCTCTTGTTCAACATGAGACTCTGCATTGTAAGAAAACAAAAATCTGTTCTAGAGGCTACAGCAGTACTTGATAAAAGTGTGAATATGCGAAAGTGGATTCTGGAAGTGGCAGAAGGAGGTGCAGTCTAACTGCTTTACTCAGACTTTACAGACCAATGCTTATATATAAAGAGAATGAAACAGCTGGCCATTTCCTTTCTAATTTTGGTGGAGTTACTGTGATTAGTCTAACCTGAGAATTTGGCCTTGAATACCTGCAGTATCTGTATAGAATATTTTCTCAATTATGTCTGAAAAGCTGTGCCACCAAACAGATCCTGAGTGGAAAGTTTACGTTGAGTATGGAAATCTCTGTGATTCAGGACGGATAGGGTTGTGTGAAGACTGGTGTCTGACTTCAGAAGAAAGACTTTTGAGCAGTGTGTACTGGAGGGCAATCCATCTGCTGCATTTCTGATTTTTCTTACCCTCATAAAGGTAAAATTATTTTAAAAGGCTGTAATTAAGGACAAGAAAGGGGAGTGGTTCCCTTATGCTGCCTGAGATTTTGTATTTTGTCAGTTGTAGGACAGTGGTGACCCTCTGTCATCTTTGGAGCAAGGACTTCAAAACTGTCAACAGGAAAATGTTCTTTGTGTCACTGATTTTACTGTTACCAGTATTCCACTGTTGTAGAAACAAAGTTTCCTCTGGCTTTTCTGGAAAGGTATTTTTTAAAAGTGGAATCTATGCATAAATGGGAAATCTTTTTTTCTAGTGGCAATGGCATTACACATACAACCGCTGTAACTGGTGACATAGAATTGTGTTCCTTTTCCTGTGCCATGTATATGTGCCAATCAAGAGATTGGGATTCCTCAATTCTGCAATAAATTTCTGTATGCATTTTATGACTAACTTGTTTATTTTTAATATGCTTGTGGTTAATTGTATGAAATGTTACCTGTGAATCTCACAGCTTGCTTGGCTGCACTATGAAGAAATGGAGTCACAAAGATTGCAATGACCTTTTGGGAAACTAAAATGAAGCTAATGCAGTTGCTGGATTTTGTTAGGAATGCTTTAAAGGTACAGCCAAAAACAAGCTCATAAATGTTTGATTTCAAGTAATAGCACTTCAGTGGTACTAACTGATACAATTAAAACATCTTAAAATTTGCGTGGAACAGAATACAATTTTCTAGATAACAGTGCTAGGTAAGTATTGGTAATAGATGTTAACACAAAAGCCAAAGGGCTCTGACCTCCATCAGGCCTTCCTGATAGAGGTTTTTAATTTTCTGTGTCTCTGTTGATCCAGGATGTTTTGTTAAAAACTTGGAATAATGACCCTGACATCACACTTGAACTGTATTGGCCTGCTCAGGAAATGCTTCCTGTATTACATCTCTTCAAAAGTCACACTTTCTGTAAGGGTCATTCATTGCAAGTTTATCTGTGTTTTCTATAAAAGCATCTGAATTCAGATTTTTTTTGGTTTAGTAAGGCAGAAGATGAAATCCTGATGAATAAGGCCTAGGAACTGAGTAATCTAAAAATGAATAACTGACTGACCTTTCTGACACCCCACACTACTCTTCCTAAAGGCCATAAGTGGAAGGCAAAGGAATAATTTTAATTTGTCATATACTCCTATTAAAAGATAATAGACTAATACGATTCTGCAGCCTCAACAGCAGCTTTGCTTTAGCATAGGCTTCATTTCTATCTGGCTTTTTGTTTGTTATGTCTGTTATAGTTTTACCAAGTTTTTAAAGTCTTAATCCCATTGACTGTTGTTTTTGGATATGATGTAAAGAGGTGACAATAGATTGCACTGCTGTTGCACAGAACCAAACTTGACTTGCAAGTGATTTGCTGAACCAGCCTGCAGCTGGTATTGCTAGATTCTTACTGGAAGAACAAGAATAGAAGGTATGCTGGGGGGGGAATTTTTTAAATGAGGACACTAACACATGTCTTCAATTAACCAATTATAAAGACTGGAATGTACTCTCTAGTCCTTGATTAGTGATCCCTACACAATCTTAAAACAATGTAAGCCCTTTGGCTTGAATGTCCAATATAGAAGGCTTACTACTGGTTCTGACTGATCAAAGAAGCTCCACAGATTGCTATTTGACTGATGATGTAGCTATTTCTAATTTAAATTAGCAATTCTGCAGACTCACATGTTACATCCTCTCCAAAATACAATAATTTTCTCTTATTGTAGTCTCAGTCTTTGACAGAGTAAATTTTTAATGACTAATCAATATGGAAATTTCAGGTAGAAACAGAAATTTCTGCAAGGCCCTTTTTTTTCCTAGGGCTTGTAGATTTCATGGATGTTTCTTGAGAAAAGTTGTTCGTTGTCTGAACAAGCTGTGCAGATCCTACTGGTTTTAAACTGGGAGGGCAAAAAACCCCAAACCCCCAAGCTAACAACCCATTTTCCCCAAAAACAGTTTTTCTTCAGCTGCCTCGTCACACTCTTGCAGGAAGTGACCCTGGCAATCAAGCAAAACCCCAGCAAAAATACAGCTTCATGGGAATAGCAAGACAGTCTGTTACATAGATGCTAACAGTACCCGATACATTTCAGTTTCGATCCCTCTGATCTAGTAATTGTGCTTATTGTGTTTACTACTGCTTTCAGGCTGTTGCTTTCAGAGTCTCAGTGAGGCTGCAAGTGCTAGAGAAATGGAAGGGGCATACTGGGTAAAGGATGCCACTGGCATTCTAGGAAGATTATTTGGAAACTAAACGGTTTGCTTCAACAGCAGTCATACACTTTCAGAAAAGCAAGGTTGAATTTGCAGAGTTTGAAGAGTCACAAGAATGCAAGTCTCTGGCATGCTATCAGGCTCTAAGGAATGTTCTTTTTCTTTTTGTTTACATTTTCCCTAATGGAAAATCTTGTAGAATTGAGTAGAGTTATATGCTGCCTGAGAAGGATTCAGTCCTGTAATCAAAATACTTGTTATTACAATTTGTACTTTTCAGACTAACTTCTTTGATTTTGTTTGGTCAGGGCTGTTTCTAAATTTTGGTCACTAGATTTTACCCCTCCCATAGAAATTATGTCATGTCATGGTAATGCTCAGGTGGCTGGGAGCAATATCAGAATTGAGCTGAAATAGTTTACTATCTCAGTTTATAGCTAAAGACAGCAAGTGTACATTGTGTTCTGTATTTTTCTGCAACATAATTAAAAATAACCTCTAAGTAAGCTTTTTGTTAAACCAGGAAAAATAGAAATTAACCCATTGGAGGTAAAGGCTTGATGTTATGAATTAAAAGGGCAATCGTAACCATCAGGGTCCTTCTACTGCTTGTTAGTGTTTGGGTTGAAGGGTTGGTAGTGACCTAGTAGCAGTGTCTCAAAAAACCAAATTTCACTATCCAAAAGGTTCTGTACTAAATGTAACCTTGAGGGTGCAAGCGATTATCAGTGGTGTTTGTACTGTTGGTCAAGGTAGTTGAAGTTGAGCACGTATTTCCTAAAAGTGTAATAAGCTGTACTGCTATTATCTGTATTAAAATCATTAGTTTCAGTCAGTCAGAAGCATGATTTCATTCTGAGACATTCTGGATTATCTGATTGGAATAGGAAAAACATGACGAATCCCCAAAAGATGGTTCCAAAATGCAAGCCCAGCACTCTGTTAGTCACTAGGAAACTTAATACAAATACATTTTGTAAACTGCTTCAAAGAAATAACAATCAATTTATGAATTTTGGTACTAAACTTGTGAAGTGATCCAGTCCCATTGAAATTCATGGAACTAGCATTACTAAAATGTAAATACTCTTTTTAATAGTCTCAAATACTCAAAAATTACAAAGATCATCATGCTGTTGTAGATGGGCACCAGTCATAGAAGAAAATATTCCCAGTTTCTGAATAAGGAGGAATTAAATGACAAAAAACCCCAGGAAAATCCGGAAAGCAGCAACTACCGATTACCTGGATAGAGAACAACATCTCTGTATTCTGCTGCTGTATTTTGGGGAATGAAGGACTAGCAGGAGGTAAAAGAGGGAAGTACAAGAGGAAGAAGTAGAGGGAAAAGGAAAAGATGACTTGCATGACCAGTCTCTCTGATCTGTAACACAGTACTTAATAATTTCTTAAAGCCTTTGCTGCTGCTGCTATGTGATTAACAGGATTCTCTTTTTGGGAGAAAACAAAAAAAACAACTAAACAAAAAAAAAGTGGGAAGAGTGAATAATCGGAGGGAAAATCAGTGGCTCAAACCCAGGAAGTAAATAAAGCCATTCATACAGAAATGGACCCAAGCTTTTCTCTCTGTTCTCACAACTGACCAGAAACAAGAAACTCCCAAAGCTGTGTAACTGCCTCAGCAGGTGCTTTAGTTATGGAGCTCAGTGTGTACTAATGCAACTTTGTAGCTTCTGGATGGGATGTTTATGGGCATGCCTATAAAATAATATAAAATGACTACAGTTTGCGTATTTTAAACCTTCCTTTTACAAGAGGTTGGATGTGACTTTTAAATGCTTAGGATTGGCATGCTGAAAAATCTGAAAAGGAAAATGCAAAATGCAGCAAGTTTAGCTCTGTTGGCAATGAATAACATTATGTGACACTTTTAGATGCTCAAATACATCACTAAATCAGAACACTACTAGAGAGTCTTTCTATAATATGAAGAGTAATTGCCTAACTTAAATTTTAGTCAGACGTTGGCTTAGAAAAAAGTCCTAACTATTGTAGAATGGGGAAGGAAATTATTGTTAATTACAGTACTCCATAGACTTAGAGCAGCTTTTATGTTTTCATCTGCATAGGCTGTGAATTCACAACTGAAAGAACTGGTGCTGGCATTTTACATCTAATTAAATATGATTTTTTTTTTTTTTTTTTAAGAGACAGAAACAATATCTTGACTTGATCTATCTTTGATTATCAATTAGAACTAGTAGGGAAAAATTTAAAGCCACGGTAAGTGGTTTGAAATAATTAAAATAATTTTAACAGTCACAGCTTTTGTTAAAGTGCCTCAGAGTATAACCTCAGAGTTAGCTGCCAGGCAAGAGTGCAGCCCTTGTTAAGAAAGGTGCCAGTGATCTCTGTGTTAATCTGGAAGGATGCTGTAGTACGTAACAAAAGCTCTAAGAGAAGAATCTTGTCAGCTAGAATGCAAATGAACGGGCTGACAGAAGGGCATTTTCTCTGGCGAGGAGCTGGGTTCCTGATGGGAGTGTGTGAATGCATGACTGGCAAAGCTTTCCGAGTGGCAATCTTTATAAGGTGTTTTACGTTGCTTGTCTATTAAAGGGGAGAACAGTTACGGTAGAAAACATATGTGTGAAGATGAGATATGACAATGCTATAACAAGTTGTCCATTAAAGCTTTTCTTATTTTTTATCTCTTGGAGAAAATATTTGGAGAAAAAACAGGAGGAAAATGAGGATGGATCATAGCAGAGAAGGACAAGATTTTCATCACATTTCACACAATTCTGTACAGAGTTTCAGATTTTCTTATAAGACCAGAATCTGGCTCACATTTGGCAGGAGATTGTGACGATAAAGGCAGTCATTCTTTGGCTCTGAAATCTTGCACCATTTGTATGGTTTTGATGTAGAGCAAAGGGAAATCTGGTGACTTTTAAATGGGTTTTTACAACTTAGCTTTTTCATTGAAGTCTGATCGAAGGTCACACAGCTGCACCGAATCAGAGCAGGCAGTGAACACAGCTAAGTCCCTACATGGGAGGGAAAGAGGATTCAGGAGAGCATTACAGGGAAAGACGGTTACAGGCTTATGGGGAGAACTAGGGCCTACTGACACACTCAGTCTCACAATTTCAGCTCCTGTGAATCAGGAAAGCGAGACCTTTTTAGCTTTGTATCCAGGTAAACTTCACAGGCCAACGGGATTAGAGTGAAAGGCTCTGATGGAGAATTTCAGATGAATACACCATCTCTTTCTTCAAGTCTATAAGTGTAAGTTTGAGGTTCCAATGTCATCTGCCATGTAATCCATCTAATTGAGGGTTTTTTCCTAAACATGAAATGGTTCTAATTTTACTTAAACTGCAAATATTAATTAATTTTTTTTCTAGTAGAGCTTGTATTGCTGTTTCCTAGACCTCCAAGGTTGAAAGCAAGGCCTGTAATAGTTTGTAGCCCTTATGAGTCAAGCACACTGGAGGAATGTGATGCACGTTCACCAGTATACTGCACTAGTAGCCTGTTAGTTGGTGGAAGAGAAACTTCTCTGGTCATTCTTAATCACTATACATTCTCAGTACCTGTATTGGAAATGGGAAATAGCATTCAAGTGTCCTTTTCTATTCCCAGGAACAGACCCGTATAGATTTAGAAGTGTTACATTTTTCTGTCACTGGCCCGATGTATCGCTTTCATTTCTCCCAAAATTCTGGTACTGTTAGAAAGAAGGGGGAAAAAAGAGGCATGGGTGAGAGAGACAATAGGGTTTAACAAAAGAGGAAGCCATTTCATTTTAAGCCTTCTCTCTGATGGGGTCCCTTCATCTAATGTATTCCAGATTAAGCAACTGTTGCATAGCGTGAATTCCATAGTGTCTGCCAAATGTAAACAAACATTGTGTATTTCAGTGGAAAGGCATTTGATTTGATGTTGAATTTTCTTACTAGTGATTTAACAAATGAAAGATTATCTTTTTTTTTTTTTTTAAAAGGGTGATATAGTTGTGAAACCACTTCTCTCTCACTGATTAATCCATCAAGCTTCCATCATGCACATGTCCACTATTAAGTTAATACCAGATTTTCTTCAACTGGATGGGAGATTTTTTAGGAAATTTTAGGAATGTTTTAGGAAATAATGAAGAGCATAGCTTTCTGTGCTCAGTCAATCTTTGTATAACTACTTCAGCATATCGTCTAGTTATAGAAACATGTGTGTGTATATATATATGTGTGTGTGTGTGTACAACAACTCTAGCATATTTTAGCTTTTGTTACCGCTTCAGCAATCTCAGTCTCTCAGATACTGCATAAAGAGGAAGGAAAGCATTGCAGGTCTTTCACCTTT